>NC_055666.1:21796579-22449329 GCF_017976325.1 Chelmon rostratus
AGAGGCATATGATTGACAGGAAATTGATAACCAATCCTTTAGGTAATTTATCAAGCAAAAATGCCAAACATTTCCTTTCTAAATTAGGAGGATTTGCTGCTTTTCTTTGTTTTACATCTCTGTACATTTAATATTTAATTGTCAATACTTCATCATGGCTTTGGCCTTTTTTCATTATTTTCTGACAGTTATATTAGCACACAACTAATCATTTTTTAAAAACTTAATATATTTTAATACATTATTCTAACAATACTGGGAGAATTTTTACAGTGTGGTGTTGCAGCATTTAATTAAGCAAACAATGTGAATAATTCCTCACCCATGGTAGTCATAGATATGTCTGACAATAACACATATGTATTTATAGAGGTTCTGTTTGAGGTATTTACATTTACATGGTGCAATGGCTTTAAAAATGGATTAAAGCTTGTACCACGAAAGAGTAAGTCCCCACCACTGAATCAAAGCTTTTGTCAGCTTTTTCTCCTGTGCCTGTCTCTATTCTCTCCAACTGCTGACGTGAAATAAATTAATAAATAAACTAAGCAGGAAAGTTAAGTGGGCCGCCTGCCTCCTTCATGAAAAGCTGAAGACATATTCTGCTATCAGTTAAATTTAGTCTGCCAAACCTGTCTGGCTGTTTAGTAACACAGTGTTTACCAATCATGTGTCTTTTTCACAGAATACTTCCAACTTACTTTAGGTAATTGGATGATATTTTAAGAATAAATCAGTGCTGTGGTGGAAAAACACAACAGATAAACTGCGACAAATCTCCTATCCATGTGAGAGTCTGTGATGAAGCATAGGAGAAAACCAGATTAATCTGAACTTTCTCTGCAGTTCTCTTTGCTTACAGTCACTGTTAGGACATCAGAATGTACCATCCACTCTCATTGAAAATTAATGCTATTCAGTTTGTTGCCTACTGCCCAAATCTAAATGTAGCAGGAGATGAGTCAAATGGTTAGAGGAGAAAGATGTCTCCTCTTCACTAAATGAGCTGCCCTGTAGCTTAGTCATCCTTCAAATGTCACACACATACACATACACACGCACGCACACACACAGACAGAAGAAAAAAGCGTTGTTCATTATCATTGCTGGTGCATGTAAATATTATAATTAACACTGCTAAAATAAATCATTACCATTATCACCATCAAAGCATCTCAAAGCCATTTTTATCTCCACTGACATGTAAAGAGGAGATGATGTCAGATGTCACGTTTTCAGATTTGTTTGTGCATGCTTTCACATTTGCACGGAATCCAAGGCTTGTAGAGTTTGGCTCCAAGTTTAGTACAGCATGTAAGGCTTGATGCTGAAATGAGTTGGAGTTTGTTTTTAGGCTTAACATGACCATGCCATGACAATAAAGACATTTTGCAATTGTTTAAAAACAGAGTGCCGCTGAGTTTTCTGGGTATTTTTGTGTCTACATGCATCATTTTTAGACAGCATATACAATATTTCACCTTACCATAGCCAATACAAAAGCCAGCTAATAGAGATCAAAAGCAATGCAACAGTGTCTAATTCCTGTTCACATATTCACCACACACACTAGCCACCGGTATTTTAAGCCGTAATCCATTTCCACAGCGTCAGCATTCACCTCTTACCTCTGGGATAGCTCTATTTCCTTAGAGACCCCCCTCTACGCCTTGTTAGCCAGAAAGCTGAGCGTTCTGCAGACCCTGCAACACTGCCAACCTCTTCACAGCTGTCTAAAAATGCCCACAAATCACCTCAAGCATCTTCTGCCACTTTGCTCCTAAATTCAACCCCCTGACAAATTTCCAGCCCATTTTATTTCATGTGCCCACAAGAATGACGGCCTGTTGTTGGTGTGGTTCCCTTGTCAACCAAGTGGGGGCACTGTTGCATTTCTAAGCTTGTTTTCCCATGCAGGACACCAAGGTGCTGAGGTACAGGAGTGCCACAAATATATCCTGTGTTATTCATGGTTGCAGGCAGAGCCCTACTGTTTAGGGAGACTTTGGTCAAAGGTTTGGGCACAATTTTCTGTTCACACGCTTGCCAAAGACCTTTTAAGGTGCAAGTCAGCATGCCACCCCACACCAGAAACACAGAGAAAAGGAAAGGGAGTGAAAGAGAGAAGCAGAGACATACTTGAATTCAGGGGCTCTGGGTGCTGCACCATGTTGTCTCCCGAAGCAAATGAATATGGCAAGATCCTGCCGACTCAGTTTGCAGACAAATACCAAATCCACTGTCGCTGAGGCAAGCCTTTACGTTGTATGTGCACTTCTCCTCCCATGGCTAAAATCACCCACAAACAAGGAGAGGCAAACTTTTTTGTACAGCACCTTTCAACATGATCTACAAGGCAACTCAAAGTGCTTTACACGAGACATTAAGACATAAGAGAAACACAATATAAAAAGATAAATATAAACAGGACTGAAAAGGATTAAAACAAAGTAAAATAGAAGATTAAGATAAAACAGATTAAACATTGGAATAAAACAGTGTACTGCAAGATGTGATCACAGAAAATGTTTTCTTAACCTTATTTCACCACAAATCTTTAAGTACAAAGAAAGACTGCTGCAAGTCAAATTATTTTGCAATCATTATAAAAGATTAAAAATACTCAGTACAATTATATCTGTTTAAAAATCAATTTTTTTTGGAGGTGATATTTCGAAATGCCAAATTGCAGGTAAAACATCATGAAAAGTGCCCCTTCATAAGTGCTAACTTAATCAAAATGATTAGCAGCAACAATTAATTATACATCTCTTCACTATCAAGCTGATTTTCATATAATCATGCCAAAATGAATGCCCACACTCACCAGTTACTTTCCATCTGTATTGAACATTGAGTAATTGGTATTTTTGTTGCAGTCCTGAACAAGGACTCTTCAAAATGTCCCTCATTCATGTCGTTACAACTGTTATTGTAACTGTTACAATAATCAATTCAACTGCAAGTTCAATGCATTTTCCCGTCATAAAAAAAGACATAAGGACTATGTCTCCATTTCTGCAGATCTGCTGACCAGCGCTTCACTGTGCGCTCAGATGATAGTCACATGGTGATGTATTACAGACCACAAAGAGAAAAGACAAGCTTGACACTAATACAAAAATACTTGATGTGTTCATATAGAATCAATTGAAGATGTATGTGCATGAAACTACAAACCATGTTTGTGATGAATTTGTATTACAAATGCCATGCTAAACCCTTTCCCCATGTCCTGTGGTGTACTGACAGATAGCTAGCGCCATCAATCAGAAAATCCCATGATAGTAATTTCCTTTCTGTCTGATCAAACCGTCAAACTTGAACGTCTCCGAGGGAGGTGGCTGGCAAGGTGATCATTGGATGTGACTGACAGCGGAAAAGAGGGAGAGAGGAGGAGAGATTGGAGGAAGGACAACCAATATAGACTTTACCATCAATTATTTGTGTGATATTGAGTGCGAACAATAATTGTTAAAAAAATCCTAATAATCATCATCTGCTGCGTATGACCTTTGACCTCCAGTAGGGCAGAGGTCAGGGAAAACTCTAAAATAAAACACTACTAGTGGGTCTAAAATAATGTCACGGTTCTGTTGATGCTGTGATACAGAATCCCAAATGGACAATCACTGTCATAATAAATTGTGACCTTTTGACCTTTATACTGAAAATCCTCACTAAGATAACTGCTATTATCCCCCGTCACGGAGGGTTGGCCTAAAGAATAACAACCATGATGTTCCTGTCAATATACTATAATCCTAAACAGGACAGAAAGACGTGTAATGTACCATACAATCACCACACAAATAGTATTTGATGGAAGCTGATGCTAGATATCAACATGCTCACTCACTTCAACTTCAGTGAACAACAAGAGATCATCATTTTATTATTCACATAACTTAACTAAGGCCAATTAAAATGGCTGTCATTGTACTGTATGTTGCGCCATCACTCGTAATAATTGTGTCAGGACAACTGACACAGTTGCAGCAAATTGTTTATGTGAAGTCATCTCATCTGCTCAGTCAACAGGAACAAGTTTTAAAGAAAACGGCTAAAAAAATGAATTGATTATTCATTTAATCCATCTGCAGAAAATTTACCAGCAACTATTTTGATCGTTTTCTATAAGCAAAAATGCCAAACCATTGAAAGTTCCAGCTCTCAAATGTGTGGATTTCCTTTTCTCTGATGCAAATTGTACATAGTTGGGTATTGGACTGTTAGTCGGATGATAAAACAAAACATTTGAGGAAATCATCTTGGGCAAATGGAGAAAATAATCGTCAGACTAACCGAGAATGAAAATAAGTGTAAAGTTGCAGCCCGACTTTGGAATTGTTTACCTATTGTGCAGTGAAAAATGAATGAGTACAGTATGTGTCTATATCATGAAATATCTCTGCCAGTGTTGGTACAAAGTAAAGATTGCTTTCTCTAAGGACTTCAGCCTTTAAAAAATATTTTTCTTCTCTTTCAAAGGAGAGACATTTGCTATGTGTTGCATTGTCTGCCTTTATGGTGGAATGGCATTTTTAGGGTCAATTTGGTGCTGGAGTCAGAGTCGAAGCTAAGATGGCAGCATCAAAATTACACTGGCATCACTGCAAGTCATGAACTGAGACTCTGCAGCTGCGTCCCAAATCTCCCTAGCAACCACAGATGGCACTGTCACGAAGGTCCACAAGCTGTAGACAAATAAAGGTTTAACGTGAAACAGCCAGGCAGGAAAACAGGACATATCTGCAAAACAGATGTGATGTTCGCACACTTGTTCAGACACAGCTACTGGCACAGGAATATGGAACTATCTTGTCTTTAGTTTGAGGTCCTTCAGCTCCAAATGTGCACCAAAGACACATTATAAGTGGCTTGAACCATCTTAGTATATGTGAATAGTTAGTTGACCTACAAACTGACAAAATGAAAACACAAAATCATCAGTAGTGAAATGACTCCTTTCTAGTTAAAATGGCACAGAAGCTAACCACAGTCTACTGTATTCATTCAGTTTAACTGTAGGCTACATTGTAAGAGCTGCTCTGCTATTCTTTTCCCAAGTGATGGGCACCTTCAGTATGGCTTCTAGCAGTGTCTTCAACACAGGGACTTGAAACTGGGTCCTCCTGTTGAAAAGCAGCGTCCCTAGTCGTCGCACTAAACTGTTATTCAAGCTGTCTTACGACTGAACGTTTTGCTCTTTTAGCCATATGAAAAACAAGGGAATGATACAAACAAAGCCGGCTCTAATGAGAGGGCCTTTCCGAGTCATGCCTTGTGGCATCTCGATGGAAGAAACATCAATTTATTTTTCTCTTGCTGTTCAGGAGATCTCGGACGGCCAAATATGGGATTTAAGGGAATTAAAAGCAAAACTCAGTAGCTTTTCACTGTAAAGTGGACAATGAGCTTCACTGTGTTGAAGCATGATACACAGCCTGATTATATTCAAGTTTACTCGTGTCAAGAGTATGAGTTATAAATTGATATATCTATTGACGAACTCCCTCGTCCCCAAAGCCAATGCAGATTGTCTCTGGGCTTAACTCAGTAAGATGATTTACTGATTACTTCCAGCTCTTTGAGTTGTGGAAGATAAATGGTCACATTGCTGTTTTTTCTCTTTTTATTAAATGGCAAAATGGCCCTCGCCATAGCTAAATACGATGCATTTGTTTAAATGCCTACACAGCACAGACATTACCGGTGTTTTGCTGTGCAATAACACTATTCAGCATCTTTATAATCCAACCCGAATGCTTTTATGTATATATTTTCAGGGCCGAGAGCACGTATACAGTGGATGGGGGTGGTTCTGGGATGCGATGATTCACTGTTGAGAGTCCTAGAGGTGTTATACTGTACGTGCCTAACTGAACAAAACACTTACAGGAGATGCCCAAAATAACATACCTGCACTCACATTTTTAACCTCTAAGCAGAGGTTTGACAACAATTCTGTTCCTTTTACTGTCAGATACAGAGAGCAAAGTATTATTTACCAGCTTTACTATCCTCTATAACCATTTTCACTTTTTATCTTCATTTTAGTCATGAAATATCCCACATTTTGTTGGCTGAGATCACATTTGCTTCTCTTTATGATTCACAATGACTGGCACATTCTCTCCCAACCCAGACACTTAGCCTCTTGTGGACTTACAGCCTTCAGATCTCTGAAATGTGTCATCCAAGTTCGTAAGCGTTCAGCCCTGTAGTCCAGAGTCTACACAATGGGATTCAGCCTTGGTGTGAGTGACTCACTGGTCGACATTATGCATACTCAACTGACTGCTACGGCTCATCTTTATTTTGTGGGCTTGAATCTATAAGCAGCAGCAGTGGCTGAAAACTGCAGTTTAGGGTTTAAAAGGGCAGCTTTTGTAAATAATTTTATGAATATAACACTACTGGCACTACTACCAATAAAAATGATAGCAATAACAACAACATTAAAAACTAAAATACAAATTAAGCCAACACTGTTGCACAAAGGTGGGTGTGATGTTTTTCTGCAATAAGCAAAACTCAACATTTTTTGCATGTCTGTGATTCGATGAGCTCAAAACTGACTGTGAGAGTCACACATTCAGTCACATCAGTCAAATCAAACTCATTCAGAGTCAAGCTATAGATATGCACACATTTATATAGGACAAATCCATTGTTTAGGCAGCGCAGTCAGAAGCTACAGATGATTTTGCAATGTGCTTTTACATACAATGCCATACACTGGGCTCGCTATACTGATAGTAATTCATTCTTGTAAACAACACCGCGCAAACAAGCATGCTCGGTTTCTCATTATATAAAAACATTAATTGCATGTCAACAACCAAATACCCTGCAGCATAGACATAAAACCACTACTGACACACTGAATTGCAGATACAGTGTCAGCATACCAATTAATTAAATAATTCCCTACCAGCCAATCGGTGCAAAAAAATAAAAAAATAAAAAAATAAAAAATTAACACAGCTGAATATAGTTTATAGGCTAAATAACTACATGCTATACTTCTGTTCTGATTTGTCACTAGACAGACAGTAGGCCACATCATGTCTCTTCAATAGCCTGGTCCAGGACATTTTCCCAGGTGTGGCCGACATCATGGTGTAAGTATATCACATTAATGGTACATATCACGGTCATTGTAATTGTTCTGTAAATTCAATTAAGAAATGACTTACAACAACCATGTCATACTATACTTCATCATGATTATTTTCTTCTTTTATTTGGAACACCCATACAAACAAAAACAACTGCCTCAAATGAGACAACACTTGAAACAGAAAAACCTATTTTCTTTCAAAATGGAAGCTTCTGTGAGTAAATGAGAAGAGGGATGCAATAGAGGTGCATTCTCGGCACCAGTTGTCGCCCCCGGGCCACGTGAGAACATGGTAAGCAGTGCTGCTGCCCACATCATGTGACCTTGCGAGGCAGCTGGGTTGCTATGTCATGCTGCTCGCCCTGAATACACAGCAGAGGCACCAAAGCCCTTTTCTCAAATGAACTCCAATGTTTGGATCTGATTCTGTGGACACTGTCCAGACTGGCCTCTCATTTTGTCTGCGTCACATATGTTCTCACTTACTACAAACACTCAGTTTTTACGCAGGGGGGTGGCGTCTGTGTTATATATGCAGGAGGAGGGAGAGGAGGACTCATCTGTAATGATGACTTTTTTTGCATTGATGTCAATACTACACGTATTTGGATGTATCCACAATATCTACAAAAGCAACATGCAGGCAAGCAGAGAGAGTTTGAAGCAGCTACCCTGCAATGTCATCAGCACGCCCATGTCGCTCGCTGTGTAGCAGGGTAGCAGCACATACACCCTGAATGATAGTGTGTAAATATGACTTGAGGGATAACTCCCACGATGGAAACAGCAACGCCAAATCTCTCACAGGCGGTCAGATTTCTACTGTTGCACAGCAGATACCATCATTTCGCCGCACTCCACTCTGTCCTATTGTTTACATTTAGCACAAATGTTAATGTCATTCCGTATAACGGGTTTGCTGATACATATACATGACAAAATAAATTATACATGTTATGCAAAGTATGAACAAAGCGCATGTTTACATAAACAAACACAAAGGCTTGTGCTGTGACAAAGCTTAGTAGAAAATAGCCATAATATACTTACAGTAGTAGTTGCATTGTACTTTATACAATACTTCATACAAAAAGAAGTGCACTGGGATATTAGTACACAAGCAGACGAAGCGGACAGTGCCAATGATACTGTATAAACTGTATGAAGTGCTCTACTTACAGACATGACAGAGAAGGGCATGTTGTCATGGACTTTTGACTGTGGTGCATTACCAATAAAAGCCTTTGGCATTTTAATTTTGAAAGCCATCCAAAGCTATTATTCTCATTGTCAACAAAGTCTCCTGGAAGCAACAGGGATCCTGTTTGACACCTCTTAAATATACTCTAGAGGTAGGGCAGTCATCTTTGCTGACAAGAACAATCATTGCATTTCAATTAAGACTACAATCACTGCAGGATTTAACCCTTTAGACACTTCCACATTGCAACTGCCATGCGCATGAAAAGTCTTTCTGACATGCTGGCATCTGACACTTTGGATACTGACACATAGTGAGTCACACAGTACATTGGGCACACACTGACTCACATAGTCTTAATGCAAGACCTCATATATGTTACAGAAGAGAAGCCTGTGAAACATATACTATGAGAATATACACCATACATGGAGTATTACTCTCCAAACATACAGTTAGACTACTTGTCAGCAAACAAATTGAAAGCTATCATTTCATGCAGTCAGTCATTCATTCTCTTTCTAGTTGGGCTATATGTATAATGCACAGGGCTGTCACTCCACTGCTGGAAAAGATATACAGTGATGGACTCTGGATGTCAAATTCACTTTGAACTTACGCAACATGCTGGCGGTGTCCAACACAGACCTCAGCACTACCTGAGAATGTAAACTAGGTTAGAGTTTGGTTCTGTTACAGGACACATCTTAGGGCTAAAACACTGTAAACATTGCTGTCTGCAAGGCCGGAGGGGTGCAGGTCAGCAGGTTGCTTAGTATGATGACAATTTATTGATGTAGTAGTTTACTTCTTATTTACTTTTGAACTCTATGTGCACCACTGAGTGCATGATATACAGTATATATTGTAACCAGTGTGTCCAAATGCCCCTGCAAAGTACAGTACAATTTTTCAGATTTGAGGGGGTTTATTTTTTGTATTTGTAGTTCACATTTTTAGGGTTACATTCTACAGTCAGTAAAGCAGATGTAGCTGAGGGGTGCTGCAAATGACTCTGGCACACATGTAGACTGCAACAGATTCTCAAAATATCTGGAAGCCAGTTATTTATTTTGTTTAACACTGCCATTAAAGATTTGTCTACGTGGTTTTGTCCTCGGTGTAAATCCACAGTTAATCTGCTGAGCTAACTTTCCTCAGTCTGCTTCCATCCACACTGCCTTGTACGGTGTGCAGTTGCATTGCCTCTCTCAGCCAGTCGAAGGATCAACACAGGCTGGGCGGGATAATCCCCATTGTGCTAATCTGAGAGACTAGCCTCTGGGATGCCACAAAATGTACTCTCTGAAAAGGTGAGCTTTGCTGCTCAGCATGAACCCCCTGACCACAAAACATAAACAAACTGGCTTTTAGTTATCTTGCCATTCAGAATGGCCTTGCCACACCAAGGCAGCCATGATCCAAATTGAAAGGGACAACCTTAGGCCTGGAAAGAGGTGAGTCATTTGAGTTTTGTCCATATTCTCCCCTCAAGGTATCAACATGACGAACTAGCTTTAGGAGACATTAAGCCAACTAAAATAACTTCAGGAATAGAAAATGCTTCAGAGAAGAGTAATGAATTTATTGCACCACGTTAGACTGCAGATTTGATTTTGGTGGATGAAACTAATCTGCAGCAGGCAACAGGAAAGATTCAGGTTTGGACAAGTTTGGACTTGCATAAAAAAAATTCATATTTAACAAGCTTACGCAAGCTTAGCAAGAATGCAAGCTGAATAATTGTCATATCCAGACAACTATGTTTCTTAGTATGATTGAATATCAGCCTTGGGCTGGTAAGCACGACCATTTCTCCCTTTGTGATGATGTTATTCATAAATTCAATAGTCTTGCTTATTTTGCATTAATTAACATGCAGCACAAAACCCGCACCACCACAAATTAATCATGACCTAAAAATAAGAACAGACTGTAATTTTGTTTTTGGCACCACACAGCAAACTAGTCTGCATTGCATTTTTAACATGGCTTCCAACACCCAAGTGTAAGCACTCAGTAATCCTTCATTATCGCTTTGGTTCTTAACAACACTCAATTAACGAGGAGAGACTTTATTTTACAACAATTCAGGGGGTCTTTACAGGGGTCCCTGGGAGGTTCACAACCTCACACATGCTGCCCTTCTGGCAGAGTCAGCAGGCAGATCATGACGAGGGTGTCTGCTATTGTCACCAGAATGGACCCATGGCGCTCTCTGATCTGCTGAGCAGTATTTCATGATGCTGTTCTAAGACAAACATGACTTGGTAATCACACCCTTATAGAAAGACACAGGTAGATATCGACATATTTATGTTTTATTGCTTTGAGAGGACAGAATTTTAAGTCCTCACCCCTGTAACTGATCAGTAATTCAAACTCAACCTCCATTTGACTATATATGTATATATGTATGTGGTATTTTTGTGTGTGGACCCCAGAAAGAATAGTGGCTACCATGGTAGCAACTAATGGGGATCCAATTAAACAAATAAATAGACTAGACTCAGCCTTTCCTTACCCCTTGATATTTGACTACACTAATCACTGTATTTAAAGCAGTATGGGCCTCACAGTAAGTGTAATCATTAGTAGTTATAGAAGAGAGAGGCTTTGAGTTTGGCAACATCACAATTTGTTCTCGCCCCCCCTCTGCTTGTTCCTTTTAATTTGCAAAAAAGGTACATTTTATAGTAAAGAGGGAAACCATCCATATTTTTAAACTAAACAAAGCATTTTCTAAGTAAATAACCATATGCACTGCGGCAAGAAAAGAGAGGAAAAACAGTGACCACCAAAGTATGCTGACATTTGTGCTACTCCATCTTTGCCTCCAATTTGTTTTACCTATTTCATTTAACTGACAGCTAAACTTTCCATTCTGAATCGATGTGTAATGCTGTCATGCTATCCTCTACTGCTGCAAAGTGCACACTGAGCTTGTGCTGTTTCATTTACAGCAAAGTCCATTTTTCTAAGTGTCACCATTGTGTGTACCTAAAAATCAAGTCCAACTATGTCGTGCTTGGTGGAAAAATTTGTTTTTGAGCCAGTCTTTGCCATGTATGAAAAAAAAAACACACTTCTCTTCACAGGAAGCTGCTGGGTGTCCCACGGGATGATTATTGTTTCGAGAGGTTGGAAGGTTTTTGACTTGTTGACTGAGAAAGGCATTCCCCCTAGGACTGAACGTTGAGAAAACACTTTTCTGCCAATCCTATATGCCAGCCAATCATTTGACCACCTCGGCATCCTACTGAAAATCAATGGCAGCAACAACAACAAAAAAATCTTTGGCACTAGTTTTTTTTTTTACCTATCTGGGGAAAAATCACATTGACATTATCACAAAAAGCATTTAGTCTACCCATTTTTCCCTAGAGGTGACAATGCAGGATACAGGGGCTGGTGTTTGCAGTAGGAAATAAACCAGAAATCCAGGCAGAGAGAGTTTTTCTCCAGTTTAAAATTTGACCTAAGAGATTAAAAAAAGTTTGTCTCTGTTGTAATACACAGTAAGGTGGCACATGATGCGGCATGGTATACACTTGCCAAGGCACACATCATTATTCAACCCCTTATTTGAATCCTGCAGATAAGCACTCTCAAGAGAGAGATATCAATTATAGTTATGCTGAGACACTGGTCACTAAGGGTGTTTCGTGCTTCACTGTAGATAATATAAGTGCAATAATGCAAGAGCATAGTTCTGAAACCAAATCATTTTCACTCAGAGACTGGGTATCCCTCATTCACACAATGATTGGATTTGTGACATGCTCTCCACTTAGGTAAAAGGAGTGTAATTATGGGCTTGACCTTTAGGGGCATTTCTGCATCAAATCCTCTTAACACCATTCAAAAGTGAGAATAAAGCTGTGATTGGTCGAGTTTTGTACATTTCATGGGCTGCACTTGTATTTCACAGGGTTATCTCATCTTGGGCTGGGGTAGACGGGCACGCGAAGAAGTTTCTTTTTTAAAAACTAACCACGTTCGTTGGGAGAGAAGGGAAGGGTAGAGGTGGATCAACTTGAAGCGAGATGCTATGCAACTTCTGATGAACAGCTTCAGTCACAAGAGACAATGATGATACTGAAACGCAGTACAACAGTAGGACAAGAGGCAAAGAGATGTAATGTCAGCTATCCAGAAATATCTGCTTAATGTTAGCTAACATTAGCTAGCATAAGCTGCTGGTCATACCAGACCAAATAAGGCTGTAGCAGCAAAAACCCTAAGCATATTGAATCAAGCTAAGACATTTGTTAGAGGAAGGTCTTCTTGTTTATTCTTTCTAAATTCCACAGTCTCACTTTCAACACCAATGTATTTGGGATCCTTTTATTTGCATGACAAATCTCTTTCTATAAGAACAGAATAATAAGTGTAACTAGCAATTGCTAATTGGTAAAGAGATAGGAAAAACATGCACGGACAAACGGCAGTAAATAATCATATAGCTCTAGGCAGCAAATAGCTGACCACTGGATAAGTCAACAGCTAGCCCATTTATGCACTAACTGAGACAAAAAACACAGTTCTACACTCTCTAAGTGATGGATAATTGTTGCTGTGCCACTTAGGCTGTAAATTTGACTAAGTTTAAGATTGTGAAGATTTCTGAGAATGCCTTGCAAGAATTGAGAATTTGATATCGAAGTTGTTGCAATGTTGTTAGTTGCTTTGACTGAGGCAATCTGTGTAAAGGAACAGAGCCTGTCACACACTGGATGCATGAGAGAGATGCTTGATTGAGTTATGGTTAATTGTTTCTGACATCACAGTGCTTAAATATTTCTTTGTCACACAGTGCACTATTGGCTGGCAAGTCAGGCATGCCATTTAGTAGCACTAGCAGGACTAAAGGTACATGAGCTCCCAAAAATAATCCACGTGTTACCATCTGAATGTATTCAAATCAAAGGGAAGCTGGTACCTTTGCACCGGCAGCTGCTACCGTGCTGATACCGAAATCAATGCAAGCAAGTATTTTCAGTTATTAGAGAAAGATGAAATTGCACGCTTGCATGCAGAGAGCACTTGACTCTCAGAGTCAGTCAGACATCATTTAAGTGTAAAGTGTCTCTTTTCTTTGACAGCCTCTTTTCTGGGGGCCCTGTTGGCAGGGGTCACTGTCCTCCCAGTGCACCACACTCACTGCCTGCGTGACTGATTCTGAGCCGCCGATCTGCACGGAAAGCTGTTTGGATAACTGTCAGCTCTCCCTCTCTCTTACTGCCATCAAAGATGAAGGGTCATTTTTCTCCATCTCACCGTGACTCCCCTCAAGACGTCTCCCTCCAAAATGCAGAGGGATGGCTTCCTCGCCTCCCTCCCACCAGCTCGTAATAGATGGCTCATTTTTGAGTGACAGTCAATACGGTGTTTATGCTGGATTTTTTGTGGTGGATTCATTCTGTATAACGGAGTGTGTGTTGAATGTAGTTCAAAGTGTTAAAAGTAGGTCCTTGTATGAGCCCCAATATTATGATATGAAAGGAGACTTCAACCCTGAACATGTCCAAGGCCAGATGTATAAACAGTTAAATGCAAAATCCCTCTGTGCAAGCAGCAAAGGAGACATTGAGGATTTCATAGCAGTGCCCGCTGGCTTGTGAACATCCTGAAACTTGTCTCTAACGTGGAGTTACAGAGCGCCCCAGACAACAGCAAATATTATAGCAGCTTCCTCTCCTGCAGGTGCCACCATTCATCATCCTCAGCCAGAGGACTCCTAAGCATCCCTCCCTTTGGGTGAGAGATTGATGGTGACCTCAGTTCAGTTTATCGAGCGTCCACCGACTCTTCTTGCCTAGCGATCACTAACCACGCAGCCTCACTCTGCTCCGGTCCACCTCCCTCCTCGAGCTGCTGTGAGGCGGACAGGTAGGTGGATTTCTGCTGCTTCGACAGGCAGCCTAGACCATGATGATATGAAGAGATGTCAGCTCCTTATAATTCCCACGATGCGCCGTGTGACTGTTAGGCCCTGATAGATAGTGTGATGGGACTCTGTCTGATATACTCTGGTGACCTGTTTGTCTCAGAAAACATCATTTCAAATCCACAGTGAAAAAAGAAAAATCCTCAATACATCAAAGTTTATCTGTTTGAATCCAGTTGGTGCATTTTTTGACCAATTCAATATATATGTTGCCTAAAATATATTTTGTTAACCACACACTCACCAACATAAGCGTATTAAAATCTCACGGCTCCTCTCTATTTTGCTTCATTTGACATACATCTCATATTTGCCATCTCTTGAAAAAACACACCATCAATTGTAACATACCTCAAGGAATCACACAACTCAGCCTTTCTGACAAAGAATGATTGATTTTTAAATAGAGATGTTATTGATCCTTATCCAGGATGTAAATGAAAGCCTCCTCGACATCTCTCCTGACAGCCTGCGCCGTTTCTATTAGGGAGATGAGAGGGAACGTGTGGAAAAATGAAGGCCATCTGTCTTGATGGTGCCATGTCCTCTGTATGCTGTGCCTGATGTAAACAACTCCATTTGTCAAGATATGACAAACCTTGGACTGTCATAACACACACAACACCCACTGAGACCCCCAGCCTCCACGAAGCAAAACTCAGCAACCTCTGACTGATTTGTGCTCAGTCAAATCTTCCTGAAGACGCGACCGTATACATCTTTCATGCACTGATCGCTCTCAAATAACAAAAGTTCCAAAGGTCGGTAGAACCCGACTCCACAAATTATAGTGGCAGAGCAACATGCTTGACTTAAAGTGTGTGCTCAGTTAATAATATCATATATTAGAGTGTGGCAAGAGTGAACACATGCCCTTATTATCCCACTTGGAGCACACAGGCAACTCCTCCTTCACACATACACACCTGCTACCAGCATTCAACCCTATCTGCTCTATCAAGTGCCCACTCACTCAGTCAACTGCCAATCCATTGGTTATTAAAATATTACAAAAATTACTCAATATTCTATCGCTGACGAAAAGTTGGAAAAACACGGCTGCAAAGCAATGGAAACAGGAAGTGGAGATCGGACAGCCAGTAAGTAAGATTAAAAGTTGCATCACAGAAATGCCCAGGATAGTGATGGCATTATAATCTGTGTCCACCAAAGAGTACTGACAAGTTAATTTTTTAGCTGTACAGTGTTATTTCCAGCACATGTCACAAAAAAAATCCAGTCTGAGTTGGAGTATACCCCTGTGAAAAGCCAACATGCATACATTGGCATCTCTGCAAGACGGCGCTATGCACTGAAACCTAATCATTTTTCCTATTCCAATAGCTGCAATGAATCAACATTTTAATAATTTTTGGAAGTAATAATGGTAGTTCAGCCAACCTCTGCTTACGAGAACTTGACATCTTGTAAAATTACTGCAATTTTGCACTTTAATTGGCCCAGGTATTGAAAACATCACACTTCTTCACATATATCGGTCCACTGAAACGATCAACAAATAGCCTGCCTTGGTCTTCACAACCAACAGCCCTACAGCAGAGAAAATATGAGGATAATTCAATGAACAATAAACTAGTTTTATGTTACATTTATTCACTTCTGCAGATGGAAGAAGTTAAGTTTTGTTTTCCTCGACAACTCAAATTTATCTTGAGGCTTTCATTTGCAAGGTGAAACCCTTCAAGCACCTTTTAAATGGAACTGTTTTATGATCATGACACATGTCAAAGTGGACAGATTTTATGTGGTGCTTAATGTACTGATGCTGACTTCAAGGTATATTTATAGACTGGAATCCAAGCACAGTGCTGTAACCTAAAGCCCACGTTCCCTGAAATGTTTACAGCAATTTTCAGTGAGACTATATACACACTCACTGTCACAAGAGGTAATTATAGAAAAAACACAATATCACCATCACTATGGTGTCACTTTAGTATGATTGTTACCTGAGATGTAATTTCAAGCCACTTCAATTAACTGACAAATAGCTGAAAAAGCTATTCTTATTTATACCAGGTTAGAAGTACAAGTGAATCACATTTATTAGCAGTGTATTTTTTTATGTCACAAAGTTAGTTTTACCCACACACAGAGTTGCTGCTCCTCACAGTCTGACAGACTGCTGTCTGCACCCAGATGGTTTATGTGTATTTATTAACTACTTGCATGGGTCGGCCAACAAATTTGAATGGATAGGGACAACTATGGCAACTGGAACCTTTCTATTATAGCTGAGATGTCCCATCAGAAATGACAAGGGAGCTATATTTATAGAATGGGCTTGTTTTCACTGCCAACAGATAAACAGTGCTCTTGGACTGCTTTCTCTGTGTCTCTCTTGTATAGCATATATGCATGTATATATATATTATACAAACTATATACATTTTAGGCATCTCACAACAACTTAAGCTTCTCTTGATATTTATACTGATATTGGAAAAATCAGTAAATAATAGATAAATAATTAATGTCATCAGTGTCGTAAAAAAGTGGAATTATCTGCAATGCTTTGTACAGTAATGACCTTGCATCATCACACTATCTGAATGCTTAAAATGTACAAGATGCTTATTATATATACTGCTGAAAATCCCTACAGCAATAAAGTGACAGTCTTCTATAAACTATCCTCTTACGAATAGCAGAGCTGGGGGGGTTTGCCGCATCAGCTGAGGTTGTGTTCCCTTTGGTAGGGCAGTAACTGTAAAATTACTGCTACTAAGAGGGTATCAGTTGAACAATTTCCATCTTAATTGTGTGAAAATGAAACAATTTTCTTCTCTCAGAAGTGGGGGATGTGTTTGTATTTTACAATTCAGTCATCATCCGATTGAATAACTTCACTCAGTAACTCCTCACAGGATTGGATGGCCTATTTTTGAGCAGGCAACAGTCATACTCCTCCCCTCAAATACATGTGATACGATCACATAGCCTCAAGCATGTTTTAATGAGTTGCTGAACAAAAATAACTCCTCTTTTTGCTCTCCATGGTGTGTATAGATTTATTAACAGAAAAATAAATTGTCTTGACTCGGTCTCTCTGTCTCACAGACATCTTTCTCAGAGACATTTCAGCAGAAGGCCTATACGCACACAAGTTTACATCAGGCTTGGAATCCTTCAAACCCATGGGTAAACTAAGAGGGAAATCACCTTGTCTGCTAGTCAGCCCCGAGCATTGCGAATGAGCAGTGTTTCCTTTCCGCGGTGGATCTCTGTTGCTTTTGATCAAGTTCCCAATCACAATCGATGTCTGATCTGCTCACACTCCAGCCCTCTGTCGACACTCACGCCATTTCCGCTGGCAATTTAGACCGCCTGACAGGTTAGTGGATTGAATCTGCAAGACAGTATCCAACTGGTTACTGCCAGAAAAGACCGGCTCCATCAAAACCCCAACTTTTGTTCCAGCTTTTGGGTGGCAAATTGCAGCATATTCAGCCGTGCAGTGGAGTTTTACTGCTTCAGCGGCAATATTGCTCAGTGTCTAAATGAGGAATTGCAAAATGTTTTCACATCAAGACAGCCCATTTAGACAGACATTAGACGAAAGACCCCCATTTCATTAGCGCTTGTTCCAAAGCACCCCATCTAATATGATCATTGTTACAGTTTTGGAACAGAAATATTTAACTGTGTGTACAGCACAGGGAGTAAGCAATAATGTGGGCAGTCATTGTTATGATCTGAACAATCATCATTTTGCATGATCATTTCCATTTTAGGGGCACTGAATAATTATCAAATAAAACTGTGCTTTACTTCACCCAAATCCTCTTGTAAACCCCTGATTGTACCCAGATGTCACTTTGGGACTCACAAGTTCACTCACATGTTTAGTATCCTTTTAAAAATACATATCTCACTTAATTAATTTAGGTGAAATATTTCCGATTTTGGGAATAAAATTCAATAAAAAAATATTGCAGATTCTAGATTATGGGGGGAGAAACAGTTGTACTTATATGTGTCTGTTTACATTTGTAAAGTTCGTGACTTTTTGAGTTTAGCTTTGAAGACAACTTTAGCCAAGAGGCAGTATTTCAGGCCCATTTCAACCACAGAGGAAAAACTGGATGCAGCTGTTACTTAAAAGTAAATTAGGTCTGAAAATATGTTTGGAAGTAGTGCGATGAAAAAAAAATTCAGAAAGGAAGCTGACTTAGCCAACTGCATATAGCAATAACCTAACACTGCGGCTTCAATTCCAGGCAACCAAGGCACAATATTGATGTTATCATGGAGGTGTCCTGGGAATTCATTATTATTATTATCATTAGATCTTAGAAATATATTATTAATTTGTCAATTCTTCTTATTTTATATAAACTTGATGTTTGATGTTCTGTTTGAACCTTGATCTTCATGTGAACATTTATTTGCACAATAGTCCACGATGTATTGCTGCTGAAGGATGTCTATTTGTTTATTGACAACTGTTCATTTTTTAAAAAGTAAATTACGTGTTTTATTAAAATTATAATATATGACAGCTGTAAGTGTAACATCATGGCACTGAGTAACACACCAGTTAACTGTATCAATGCAATAATTATGGAATGAATACCACAATAATGGTGAGAAATGCAATAATAGCCAGAATTTTAACTTGTATTGATCTATTCAGTGTTATATTTGTGCTCTACGCTTTCTTTCTCTGACTGAAAACTGATGGGCCACTGTGCTTAGTGCACTTGGCCAAATCAATAGTGTAATGTATAAGCACCGTGAGTTTCTAGTCTTATTAGAATCGATACCTATTACAATATGTTTATATTTTTTCAGGGTACAAATGTGATGGTAGGTGCAGGAGTTTTACAAAACTGCAGGGGGTGTATGTGAGTCAGCACTGCTGATCTTTTTTTTTTTCATCTGTTGATCAAAACCGGTCAGTGTGGCAGCAGCCTTACAGCAGTGGGGTGCTGCTTTTCAAGCTGAAAATGTTGTGTCTTTTGTGTCAACATTAACTACCTTTTGGCCAGCCAGTAAATCCCACTATATCTGAATAGCACTTGGGGATCCAACAAAAACTTTTCTTAGACAACAACATTTGAACAGATCTGCATATATATATATACACAGTATATATTAAAAGGAGATGAAGAAGAGTACGCATGGCTGGCAAGGATTCTCTATGGCATTTAATCTCAACCTCTACTCAACCTTTTAAATAGCTGCATTCTTAAAATTCCCTGACTCGTATAATCAAAAGCATCACAAGTGCAAATCATATTCAACCACACTCCATGATTTAACCATATAGCATATTCCCCTGGTATTTCAATAGAAGAGCCATAATGAGAACTTCCTTTGTAACACACAAGATACTGACACACATGTTAAATCTGATGACCTAACACACACTGATGTTAGGCAGCGTGTATTCATATGGTATTACTCTAAAGATATAAATATTGAATGTTCTTCCATATACCATCCTGAATTCATTTCCATCCCCTGCAGCTTTACAGTACTCTCTCAAATGGTTTGAGGGTAAATGAGTTCCAATTTTATACTGACCCACTGTGAAAGCAGAGTGAGTGGAATGGCTGATTTGACAGTAATCAGCTAATTAGCAAACGGCACTCACTATACCATACCCCTTAAAGTGAGTTATTAAAAATTTCCAGATCACCTCCTGCCAACAATCTGTCACCTATTGCTGTACCAATTACATCCATAATACCAGCAAACTACCATTTTTTCCGCCAGACATAAGTTATTATCTTCCATTACGCAGAAAGGCTACTCAGCAAGCTTAGCCTGAAAACGCAGCAAAACAGGCCCATCTTCAAGGGAAGGAATTAGAATTAAAAGAAGGTCTTGCATGGCATTGTTTCTCCAAAATGGACGTAATTGTCCCATTGTCGATAAGAGTGTCTGGTAGACAGAATGTGAGTATATCTTTAGTGATATTTTGAGCAAGGAAGAGTGCCTTTCAAAGGGGATTGCGGTTACTAGGCAACAAGCAGCAGAACCAATTGAGGACTAAAGTGAAAAAAAAAAAGTTTTTCTCTCTCTCTCAGTCATGCAGTCTGTCTCTCTCTCCCTTACACATGTGTAAGTCAGTGCTTTGCCTGCAACTAAAATCCCTTCTGAATGGTTTTTGACCATAGATAGGGGACTTAACCCATTTCTTATGCTCACGTGTAGGATTTATGTCCGATTGAAACTGAAAGGGAAAGCTTAGATAGCAGAGAGGGTAGACAAGTGTTGGTGAAAATCCGTGTTGGTATGCTTCTGATAGTACCCTGGTTCCCTTTCTCCATCCCCTTTTAAGAGGCGTTAGGGGCTAAAAGGCAAAAGCACACATGATGTAGGGGCAACCTTCCCCCATAAAAGACAACTACTGAGGGAAAAAAAACATCAAAACAGCAACTCCTTCACCCCAAAAAACACCAGAAGTTTGCATATTATCAATAAAAGATTTCCAGGATGTCTTGTTTTTCTTCGTTGAAACACTTCTGGTTTCTGTCTCTGCCAGCACACAGTCAATTAGCCACGCAATGTGGGCACAGTAATTGAACACAGTGCTGTGATGACACAGTCTTCAGTCATTCGAATCTGGACATTGTTTTTCTGTTGTCTCACCTGTCATGGGGTGATATGTAGGAATTTAAATATAAAGTGATGATCATCTTGAACAAAACTGCTTACATCAGAATCATTTTAATAACCAACACTGCGCATGTAGGCGATTTTACCCCACGACCAATTATTACTAACACTCCCTTACATGACTGGTGCTCGACATCCATTAAGAGAGAGAAAGGGAGAGGGTGTGGGTCTAATTTCTGCGCTGGAGTCACTGCTGATGAACTGGGTGGGAATGAAAAACCCACACTGTTAGAGAATGTTTCTGCCTGTCCTGGTTTTCAGTTAATTTCCTGCTTTTGTTATGTTTGCACATCCTCTCTGAGCGAGTCACACCGGGTACACAGACAGCGACAGGTATCGACTGGTGGAAGAATAAACACAGACTGACTGCTGGGAATGGATAATAACTCCTGGAGCATCCTGTAAGCATTTTCTCCACTAGCTGCAGATGCTACAGCTGCCTGTGTAACAATAGCAAAACCTGCATTCACAGTTATTCTAGACAGGGACCTCAGCCCTCATCATCCACCCATTCATGTTTTGGAAGTTGGATTTTTGTCACAATTATCACCTCTAGAGGTGTTATGTTTAGGAAGATATGGAATAGTTCTGTCGAAGGATAAAGAATAGATCTTAATCCAATTTGAAGTCTTATAAAAGCAAAGGGTCTGGGTAAAAAAGAAAGGGAGGCAAATGCCTGTACAGCAGACACCTACAGAAAAAAAATGATTAACAGGAGTCTTACGCCAACAAAGAGAAATCCTCTCTATTGGCTGGAACCACAAAACATGGAGAGGCTGAAAAAAAATGTGGTTTTAAAATGGATGTGTGACTCATAACAGATTGAACACTTGTGATCCAGGTTTCATTGGCTGCTTGACATCAAGGGGGCTATAGTGGAAGCCTTACAGTACATGTTGCTGCTGTCTACAAAAAAGATAGAACAAGCAACACAAAATGTGCCTTTCATTTTGCCAAAAGCTTGAAGCAGTAGGTATATTTTTACCCTACGTCTAAGCCATATAGTGCTCTAACTTAGATGTTTGATGAAACTGCTTTACAATTTTACATCCAAGCTCTTGAATATGGTGGAGCGCGTTTTTAAAATTAAACGCTACAATTTGGCTTTATGATTAGACTCGTGAGGCTGAGTCAAATCATGCCTAAGGTTGAAGGAGTGAGTCACAGTTTCAGACACCATCTTGTTAAATGCCATGAATTTGTGGTGGCCTTGAGCAACCGCTGCTTTTTTTTATAAAAATGCTAAAGAGTCGAGCTTTGTCTAGGTTTGTTCAAAAGGTAAACCTTCTGACGATGAGGGGACACAGCACATGAGAGGTGACTCTCAGCTTCACATCACTCCTGGGAGTCAGTGAGAGAGCCCGGCCTCTCAAGTCCTGTAAGCCACAGTTAGAGCCATCTGTCTGATTTTTAATGTGATAAAAAACAAAAACATTTATGCGTTCAGTGTTGATGCATGGAACATTGTTCTACAACCCCCAAAAAGTTGGGATGCTGTTCTTTGTTGACATATACTCAGTTGAAAACATCACAAAGACAATATATTTAATGTTTTACCTCATCAGCTTCATTGATTTTTAATATCCGCTTTTTCTGAATTTGATGCAGTGACAGATTTCGAACAAGTTGGGACAGGAGCAACTAAAGACTGGAAAAGTTGTGGAACGGTCCAAAAACACTTGTTTGGATCATTCCACAGGTAAACAGGTTGATTGGTAACAGGTGATAGTATCCTGATTGGGTATGAAAGGAGCATCCTGGAAAGGCTCAGTGGTTCACAAGCGAGGATGGAGCGAGGTCCACCACACGGTTGTATAGAGGATGTTACTACATGGACTAAGGAACACATTGTAAAATCTGTATATTCATGTTTTACACAGCGTCCTAACTTTTTTGGAATGAGGATTATATTTATCTGCACTTAAAAAAAAGAACTGTAATGTAAGTCATGTATTAATATGACTGTTCCAGGTGCAGTTTACTCAACACAGGAGCACATTTTGTGCACTACCGCCCTCACACTTCCACATTCACATCCAGGAGGTACTCGCACAGTCTTTCCTCTTGATTTGATTTTTATTAGGAGAATATTTTTCTGAAATTTGTCTCGTGCCTCAGGGCATACACTGTTTTACACACAAATAACAAAACACAACATTTAACCAAATGACAAAACAAATACTACAAACACATACTATAATAGACATCACCTGTATTGCAAGTAGCTGCAGTGTAATCAATTCAATCGATCACTTTCACATTCAGTGCTGAGTATGCATTAAATACACTGAGACCTACTTTCAGCAGTGTATTTAGTCTAGCTTTAAGTTGAACACAGACACAATTCTAGCATGCACCGATGTTATACTATATAACACTCCGTATTATTACTGATTGGAAAAATAATAACAGAATATGTGTTTTCTCAAAATGACCGTAGTTCCCTCAGAAAGTAAATATGTACTTTGCTGCAGATATAACTGTGGGAAACATCAGCAATAGGATTTCAGAGCCTTGTTCACGGGCACCTCAACGTTTATAGAAGGATTCTCTAATGCATGAATTTGTTATAAGCAAAAGAAGAAAATATGTTCCTTTTAGCTTGCAGTCAGGCGAACAGCCTCCTACTTTCTTCTTTAGTGCCATGTCTGGGGGCACAACAGAGGTAGGACATAGACTTCTGTTACTTGAAACACTGACATCTGCAGTCACAACACTAAGATCTCTCTTTTGGCAGCGTGTTCCATGTCTTCCCATGCAAAGATTCAGGCTGTGGCACAAGGTTGACAAATACTGATCTGACCATAGCCTACAGACGTAGGTATTTTGGATACATGTAAAGGCCACACTAGAGGATTCAGAGTATTTGTTAAAATTAAATTTATCATGCTCATTGAACAAATTTCTAGTCATAAAACATAAGCATGCACATGTGTAAATAATCTGCCTTGATAAACCATCCGTGGGCACATACATTTGTTAACATAATGGGCCCTTTTTTTGTGTTTTCTGCCAACCAATGACACACTGTGCTACCCAGGAGACGATGATAGTTATGGTGATTAGCCGCCATTGCGGTCCAGCTGTGCTCTGCAATTTGGTTTCGAGGATGTCCACGATGTGATCTGAGAGCAGATAGAGTAAATGACATTTCTGGGTTTTTTTGTTGTTATTCTGATCAGCTTACTTGAAGGAAGAATGTAAAGACTTCCCAGAATTCAAACAAAATATGTATGTGGTACCTACTGTATCTTGCTTTACAATATACTGCATTTTATTTGACTATAAAATGCAGTACTTCGTCAAAGCAGAGGACAGTTATGTATGCCTTTCCCAGTGTGGGCACTTAACATGTTGGTTACTCAACAAATAGCAGCAGGTGTGACCAGTGTTTCATCTGCATGCAGTGCAGTTGCCAAACACGACTTTTTTAAAAGTAAAAACATTTGCCAGCAAAATATCTACACCCAGCAAGAGGGTCATTTGTGTAACAGGTGGACCGTCCACTTTGGATCAACCACCTGCCTGATATGGTGATAAGTATTCATAATTTGAGGACATTTCTAAAACACTATCACATCACACTAAATGACAGCTAAGTATCTGAAGGTCCACCTCGAAAAATACAGTTCCTTTAAAAACAGTCTTCTCAGTAAAAGTTTTCTGTCCAAAAACTGTTTTCTGTAAACCCATCAAAGCAATGCGAGGCATTTCATTCCCATGTAAATGAATGTCTCGTTGTTGGCTTTTAAATAAGCATTATACTCTGTAGCAGTCCTGGTATGGTTATAATTCAGAGCAAGTATTCAGAATATGGACTCAGAATACAGAAATGAAGCATACGCATACAGTCTATGAAAGTACAGACCTTACCTTGGTACACACAGTCTGAGATCATGGCAGAGTTCGACGCCCTCAGGTCGCGCAGATACCGACAACATTTCAAATATGAATCATGAAGTAGGAAGAGGATTTTCATGATGTTTTTCACAGTGTAGCTCAGTCTGTGTAAATTGTGTTTCACTTTTGCTTTATCCCAAAAAACTGCTGCTACAAAAATTAACTGGATCATTGCATGTGAATATTTTAAGAATACATGAGAGCTGTAATCATTCATCATACCTTTGATCCAGGTGTCTTCCTCTTTCTGATTTGATTTGATTTTGAGCTTTTCAAGCAGTCTGAATTTAAGACATCTGACTCTGGTTCACCTCGCTAGTATTCTCAGAAAAATATTGTGGCAGACAGTGATTCATGCTGCTGTTTTACAATAACAAATACATTACCAATCACATTTGAAATGAGGTATTCAGTACTCAAGCAGTAAATAATTCATGTAAGCACGCTGCCTAATGTTGGTAAGGTCCATAAAGAGCTTTGTGGATTTCATTAAAAAGCTTAAGCGTGTTGGTTTCATAACCACACAGGTCGGAGCAGATTATTATGAGTGCTTGCCAGCAATCACAATATAAGACAAGTATTGTTTATACGTATTTTGGACAATATTCTTCATGGAAACTTTGAACTAAAAACTTTACTGGATTGCTTTCCAGCTATGAATACTACATTAGAATAGTGATGAGGCTGCTGTGTCAGGACTGTGTTGCCATCTGAAAATACTGCACACCTTCTAGCCAGTCAGATTTAAAGTGTTGTAATGTCATCTCTCAACTGCTCGAGTTTTAATATAAATCTAGAAAAAAGGTGACTTTTTTTCCTTGTCATTTTGATAGTCCCTCCTTTTGTCTGCAGAGGTTTATACACATGTTTCTGTGTATGAATAAATTATGTGTGAGAATGTTACTGCTGCTGCCACTATGTTGAATTCTGCTAACCTGATGAATTAAAAGGATACAACATAAAATGAATAGATAAAGCATAAACTAAATATAATCCATAAATCCCAACCCCTTAAATTGATGCACTCCAAACATTTTTAATGCACAGGATGAAAATAATCTCTCTTTTCCCGCCCCACCTCCTCTGCTGCAGAGAAAATAAAAAAAGTCCTGAAGGTATTCTTGTTTGCCAAATCCCTGTTTTGCCAAAATCATTTGTGTGGATGGGGAATAAACTCCCTAATCATGAGACGTTGGCAGTCATGCTGTCAATCATGAGGACATAAAAGTTATCCCAGATAGAGCCGCAGTGTCTGCGTACAGGAAAATGGTTTTGCATGCATCTTCATCTTCATCTTCAAGTTCCCTGCGACTCAAACACAGTCAACTGATATTAGATAAAAAATGTAAATGGATGTAAAACACCGATGAGGTATGAACATTATTGCTGTGCTGTTTCTTGATAACTTCTGATACTTGGCTTTCCCTGGCAGTACCCTGTTCATACTGTGAAACAACTCTAGTGATGATTTTAATCAGTCCATTGAGATTATTCTGGCCTCAATTTGCAACATCCATCCAAACACACCTGCAACTCCTGATTGAGACCTGTCTTGCTTGCCAAAGTAGCCATTTCCTTAATTTATCTTCAGACAGTGTTCAGCTACAGACTAATGGATCAGCATCAGACTGAGCACTTTGCTAATGCCTTTGCAAGGAGACTGGAAGCCGAGGATCAAAGTGGAGGGAGCTGGTGGAAATTGGCTCGCCTGCCTTCTCCTCTAACGTGAATACTTTTACGGTGAAGGCTACAGGATGATTTTTGGGAATATAATATGAATGTTGCAGGTGCTCAGGAGGACTGCATGAGAGCTTGGATAGTTCTGGGAGACTGCATACTGCTGTGAATCTGTGGAGTGTTCCTTTTGGAAAGCAAACAATTGCCCTTGAAATTTGTGTTGTAGCTCAAAGTAACAAGTCTTACTGAGGAGGTTTTGTCACTGTGTGGATCTGAGCCAGACCCTCCTCTAATGAGGACAATTTGGCTTAATACCTGGAAAACAAACTATTAACTTCTCATCATATGTGCATGAGTGTGTGTGTGTGTGAGAGAGAGAGAGAGAGAGAGAGAAGCAACAACTTCAAAAAAAAAAAAAAACCCTAATCACTGTTCAAGTAGCTGTGATTACACAAGCTACAATACGTTCCTGAAAACTTGTAAGTTCCTGTGCAAATTGTTTTCATATTCACAAGCTGTAAATGGTGGCCGTATGAAACATAACATAACAGCTCAGGATATCTATCCTATGAGTAATTTGTCTGAACAGCTAGCCACAGATTTAACTATTAGCAAGTATCTGTCCTAAAAAAGTCGTCATCTTTGAATCCTTTCTCTTCCTTTCATCGTTTCCACAATGCAGCAGCTTCTGAACCAGGGTTCACCCTCGTGTTTGAGCGATTTCCGACCCTCTCTGTTTTGTCATCTTTGCTACCGAACACAGATGCTACTTCTTTTTTACATCTGGTGCAGCAGATTACATCAAAGCCTGTTGCTTATTCCAATCAGACACTGCAAACGCTGAAGATTTCTCACATTCCACATTGTAGCTTGAAGCAACAAAAAATTTTAGGAATGGAGTCACCTTGTGTGAAAGAGACCTTATTTGTATCGTCAGCCCAAAAGCTGGCTGCAATGAGCAATGAGACTAACTGACAGCACATACTCCAGACGCCAAGTCCAGTAAATGTGTTCATCAACAATCTGAATGACATAAAATAACTGTATTTTAAGTACAAGACATTACAGATTTAATCTTGAACACAACACAAATATGCTGCCAGAAGGAAACTGTCACCTTTTATCAAAGGATTCAAAACTGTGCACTGTATGAAGTTATTAAGTTATGACAACCCACATTTTCAATATTATTTCTAGTCACCAGAATATTACAGAACTTAAAAAGGAAAAATTAAAGCATATGCAAATAAAAATACACAATCAATTAATGAATAATTTATACATGCATCTACATACGGACACATGTAGGTCATACATAGATGTGCATAGTGGTACTGAATAAATACTAGGAAACTGAATTCCTCCTCAAATCCATTGCAGTAAAATCAGGATTTTTCATTTGAAATGAATGCCCTTTCATCAGAGGGTGACGCATTTGATGCATTAAGTGTGATTGAAGGGTCAGGCATGGGCTGCTGCCTGCAGCATTAGCTGCTTCTGGCTACAGCCAGCATGAGTTGGCTTTTCCTCATCAATGATTTCATAGCAGTAAGGAAACTGGGGCAGAGACGAGACTGTTTTCCATACTGGCAAGACTCCTGAATTAGATTTTGTAGGCATCTGCTTGGTGGGATAGCTCAATATGTCTCCAAGCTGGGACACAGTGTATGGACAGCTACCCTCCAGCCAACCACAGCAGCCTGTGCGTGTATAGAGGGAAATGATGATCGATGCGTCACGAGAATAAAACAGCTCAATGAAAGAAAAGAACTCAACAGCGGAAAGGTGACGAAAGAGCCGGCTTCTGATGATGAATCAGTGCAAGCATGTGGTAGTTGCACCTGCTGCAGTGTGCTTTGATGAATATCTGGCTGTCACAGCAGCAGCCCCACAGGACAACATAATTACACCTCTTTAATTTCCTCCATCTTGAGTGTACCACTGTGTCCCAAAGAAGCCTGGCGTTGGTCTGGATTCATCACATGCTTATTACCACAGGTCATAGCTTCAGCCCATGCTCCAAACCCCCACCCACCCTTAACCTTCGACAAAATCAAGGGCAATGGCTGCTGGAATTCATTTGTCATTCTGGGAGATTTAATTTTTGATTATGATAAAGTGTGAGGAGTAATTGATATCTGTGGCTTACACTCATGATATGAAAGCCTGTTTTTTTTTAATTCAGGTATATGCAAAGTGAATTTCACAGCCCACTCCAACCAGCAGGAGTAGCAAAAAAAAAGGAATGAGGAAACGTCTAGAACAGGAGTGGGGAGCCTTTTTCCTGTCAGGGGCCATTTGAATTCCTATAACATCCTTCGAGTGCCATACTCAGTGTTGGCCTTCGTCAGAGGATCACTGATGATTGGGCAGCACCTGAGAACCTTATTATGCATATGCAACGGCGGGCGGAGGGGGCGCATTCGGGGAGGGCAGCAATTGTATCACTCCCTTGCCCCCCTCTTGGTGGTGCCCCTGGCCATACTAAATTATTGAACACATATATCGCACTTACCTCTGTGATGACTGGAACTGCTTCTCATTGGTGAGGCGTCTGATGTCAGATGGTAGTGATGATGATGATGATGATGCCAGGTTTGGGTGAGTCAGCCTTGAGAGGAGCTGAAGCCGTTTTGAAAAGAGCTGCTCACAGTAGCCGACCCTTCCTTTGCAGCTGAATGGTTTCATGTTGTAGATTGTCAGGCACATCAGCTGGTTCCACATTAAGTGATCTGGCAAATATGTTCAGCTCCTTTTGTTTACTTTTCATGTCCTGAAACCCCGGCCTGAAGGAGTTTTAATGCCAGCAGCATATTCAGATGTCATAGCAGGACTTTGTTCTTGCAGAGGAGGAAAATGCAGTTTTGCCTCTTTCCAGCTGCCACAGCTTTGATTTCACTTTAAATGATTTCACATTAGAAAGCAGAGAGCTGAGAGGCTGGCTGGAGCTTCTCCAGCTCTGAGAGGTTCTTGGTAATGTCCACCGTGGGGGCCAAAGCACACAGACACTTCAGGTTTCTCTCCATCTCTATGAATAATTCCAGACAAACTGACAGTAACAAGTTGTCTGGTGCTAGCAGCTCCACAGCAACAACAAGCCATTCCTTTACAAATTCTCCTTCTAAATGACTTTTTTTTCACTTTAGTTGTTAGCTTACTTGCCACAAAACATGCTAGCATAACGTTGTCTGAAAGCTGCTTGTTGGCCACGCGACCTCCTCTGAAGACTGTTAAATTTGTCCAAACGCAATTGCCCATGTAGCTCATCCAGTTTAGCATGTTTGGAGCTGGAATGACGCTCGTGATTAGCCTTTTTCAACACTGCGAGCTCCTCCTCACAAATTAAATAAAAACACGGGCTTGTCTTGAACTTGAACAAATAACAACAAGAACAGTCGTTTGTCAATTTCTTCTGGAAAGCGCGACAACAAAACGTCTACTTCCGTTTTCTGACAGACGCCATGATGCTTCGACGTGATATCAGCCGCGACGTCTGTGTTGCCTTCAGGGACCGCTCGGAAAAACGGTGCAGCATTTAACGTTTTCTTTATCGCTGGAAAAAGTACTGCTTTTTTGTATCTATGAATTGCCTCGCGGGCTGGATCAAACGGAGGCCGGCGGTTCTCCAACCCGGTCTAGAGAGATCTCTGGAGTCATTAAGCAGGATGTGATGGAAAAACCTGGAAGATTATTTATAATATGCTGTTTACTAATAATTCTAGCTCATACTACAGATGCCTCAATGAAACTTCTATTAATGGTTAGTTTTCCATATTCCATTTAGTTTTAGATTTTTCCCAAATGGCCTCTGGCAAGGCCGAACAGTTGCTTTCAAATGTATCACTACAACATGTAACCTTGCAGCTCCATGAATAAGAGACAAAGCAGACTTTTAGCTCATCTTGACAATGTCAGTGTCAATTTACTGATTAATACAGGAAGTTTGGAGACTCTGGAAAGTTTTGAAAGTTATTTTTGCATATAGGACTTCTCAGTGACGATATGAATCCTCTGGATGCTGTAAACTCCAGCCATCTGGGACTTTATGCACACTGAGGTAAATGCTAGGAATTAAACGCAAGTACATACGCACATGCAAATACCCTCGTTAAAGAGTGATTTAGCTTTTAATACCTCTGCTTTAATAGTGTTTATGTGTCATTGATTGAAAAGGCGCACGCTTACAAGCACTGACAAACATATTGGTGTAATCGATGCAGCGAATCCTTAGGGTGTCAGAAACTTGTAACCAAGACTCAGACCATCTGCTTCCTCAACAGTAAATGTCAAATGAATGAATAAATAAGCTAAATGGTATAAGAGCACTGTTTGTCAACATGATAACACCCACACAACCAGTGCAGGAATTATGAGCCAAAGTGTCTTCCTGTGAGGACATTGAGAGTCACACTCGGTTGACTGGTGAGATCATTATTAGGCCTGCTTGTTAGTGAGCTAATCAGTGTACAAAAAAGGACTTTAGCTGCACAACTACTATATTTTCATTTTACTACTAGTAAAATACAGCTGGTAGACATGCTGTATTTATAGTATACACTTGAAGTTTAAGAATTGCTGCAAAATATTAGGACAGCTATCCTATAAAATGTTCCTGCAATAAATACTGCTGTTTGTGCAGATACTATACAGTTTCTGTTGAAAGTGTGTCACACAGGCACTCATAGAAAAGATCCTGTACATAAATGACCAGGATTCAGGGGGATCTGTTGACACAATATGGAATACTCATACGTATGTTTTCATTAGTGTATATAATCACCTGAATATAAGAATCGTAATAGATAGATCGATAGATAGTGTGTAGAAAATAAAGTGTACCGTGACTGTAAGCATACACACAGTGAAAAAAGTGAAAATTTGTGAAATAGGACTATAAAGAACAAACTATACAGAATAAAATATCAAAATAGCAAGCATGTTTCCATTGCCTTCAAATGAGCTCTTTATATTGAGTCCAACCATGTTACGTTTCTACAGTTGCCCAGAACAGACAAACCAAACACTGGCTTTCAATAGCGCCCTTTGCATTTTTCTATTTTTCTGTACTATTTGTCCTAACCACTATCTTGCCCTAACCCACAGTAAACCATGCTGCAGTTGCCATGCACAGAGAGAAAGCGAGAATGTGGAAAAACGCTGGAATTTTGAAGTAATACATTGATTTGCAGAATTGTTCAGTACTGATGTTGTCGTCTGGGGATGTGTTTGTACTTGTGTTGGACTGCATCATATTTCATGGTCTTCCTGTTATTTTGTCTGCCTTCTTCACAGCTTGAATTGCATTGGTTTCATAATGCTTGTATTTTTCCACCTCATCTGTCATTTAGTAATCTAATCTTAGGCTTCTTCTTGTTACCGTCCAACTTCATTGTCCCTTTGCCTTCGTAACCTTTCAAATTAAACGCTGAAAGAATTAAACAGAAGCTTTGAATGACTTTAATCAACTTGTCATTCAATTTGCTGGACATGAAATAAAGTCATATTAGGTGAGGAACAAAGAAGAACAGAAACATGATAACCAGTGACGATGAAAGGTTCAACACAGGCACTTTAATTCTTAGTTCTGTTTAAGCCGCCATGTTGTCAATGTTAATTTTCACAGTCAAATTACTCTTTTATGCTTTACTATGTTTTTGTGTGCGGTAACTGTCAAGCATCATGTCAGTCGTTTCTCATGTTTTTGTGATGTTGTTTCTTTTTTTATGTGTGATCCCAGGACAACTTTCCACTCTGGGACAATGAAGTTTACTCTAATCTAACTGTGATCAACATGTCTGAACAGATGATCTATCGACACATTTCTCTATCTCTCTGGTTTCTCTGAAAATAAATAAAAAATGTGACATCATTTTACTGTGTGTTTAAAGTGTAAATGATCCTTTAATTCCAGCTATGAACAGACTGGGTTCACTGCCGCCTAGAAAAGTGGTAAATCTTCCTCCAGTGCAAGATTAGTAGATTAACCAAAAAACTTTGGGCCTAACTCAGGCTTAGTCTCAAATCTAGCGCACTTTATACTGGGATCGATCACCATGGTAACATGCTGTTCAGCCAACCTGCTCCACAGGAGATTCAGTTCAGCGGATCAGCTGTGTGATTGGTTCAGTGAGGCCGGCAGCTCAGAGGGAGATGAGGTAACTTGGTGGTGAATAGACTCAGTGAGATGGTGACTGTAAAGTGGAAATTAATCAAAGTGTGTACGGTCATCAAGGCGGCACAAGACTGAAAATTTGGAATTTAATTTAATTTTAGTAATGAATATTAATAAAAGAAAAGAAAATAACAGAGTGTTTAGACTTGTTTTATCTGCATCTGGCTCTGGATCAAATTCATGTTTAGCTTCGGCAGCCAAAACAGCATTTTATTTATGTACAGTTATTCATTATAAAGGGAAAATCACCTACTTGGCAAAATGTCACTCTGCTGCTCAAAGGTCTAAAAATCTTAACATTTCTGAAAGAAACAGGACATAAGTAATTAATAATAACAATATTCATGGCAATCTATCATTCTTTCTTCAGTTATTTGCTCATAATCTAGCGTAATTCAATTATAATGTCCTGTAGGTGTTAAAATACTGACAACATGTTTTTAATACTTAGAAATTGTTTTTGCTATCTTATTATGATAACATTCTTTTGTTGCTAGTATCTTAGAGCTTCTTTTCTAACTCTTTCTTAGCTGCTCTGAGATGGCAGCACAAAAAGCAGCAGACAAAACAATATAAAATCAAACAATGGATATAACCAGATGATAATGTTAAAATAAGGCTAAACAGAGACAACAGTTTACGATAGTCTTGAACTCTGCCAGAGGTATCAGATTCATCAGCTTCAATTCCTTTGCAGACTGTGGTCCAAGTGGCTGAGGCAGAAAACACAAAGGCTGTCTGTCCCGTCTCTGACGCTGCTCACCTCTGGAATACAAAGCATAGTTTTGTGAGCGGTTTTAATTCGGTCTTAATGTGTTTTGTTCATCGCCACGTCTAACCAGCTTCACCAGCGTCATCAGCCTTCACTTCTGTGACTGAAACAAAGAGAGTCTAAGCTGAACTCAGTCATAGAGGCACGACCACAGACAGGGCTTGCAACCATGAGTCAGTTTCCTACCTTTGTGCTCAGCTCCTGCTGATAGCTTCCTCCAAATGGCTTCTTGCAGTTTAGTTCATCTACACTTACTGAAGGGTGTCAGCTGGCCCTCATTTAAAATCATCTGGCAATTCTCCTGAAGCATGAGGTTGTCAGGGAGTAGAGATCAGTGCCTTAGCTCGATGAAAGGAGCACTTCCTATCAAACGCTCGCTGAGATTATTGCTGATGACACATCAGCAGGGTCAATAGGAGAAAAGTGTCCTCCGTGGGCCAATTGACTCACTTAATCAAGAGCTGTGTCGGAGCGCCACGCTACACGTTGCCGGTGATGGGAGAATGGTTCACCTTGGATTTTGCCTTTTGAGAGGTGAACACACTCTTGAACAAACTAATTTGAGTATCTCTGAGGGGCGGCTGTGAGCATCTTATTTCAGATGGTTGTGGTGAGATCAAATCATCGTATATATTCATCTCTGTTCCAAATTAATGGGCGTGACAGTCACGGCACACACACATTGGCGCTTGTGTTGTCTGATAAAAATACTACCATAAATATTGTACTTCTCTAAATCTAATCTTTCAATCTTTAAATACTTCTTCTTATCAGCAGATTAGAATGAATTCAGCCACATGAAATCAGAAATATGTTAAACCTTTCGTTAAGGTAGCCATAACATATTTTTTAAGTCTTTTCCACAAGGTTTCTCTCTCTCTTTATGAGCGGAAGGTCAAATCTGTGTGCCTCAAAGAGTGAAAAAATAAACAGGATTCTGAGTCTCGACGCAGCCAAAACAGGGACATGACTAAGTGCTTGGAAGAGGTTTGTGGGTGTTGGCCAGTGTGCAGCGGGGATGACTCAGTGAAAGGTCATTCGGATTGGGACGCTGACACCTTTGCTCCCTTTGAAAATCAAAGCAGAAATATGTAAGTTTCAGTTTGCTGTAAAGACAAAAGGAAAGCAAAGCTGTGGCTCAGGAGGTAAAACAGTCTTCCGCTAACCAGGAGTTCGATGGTTTGAAAAACATGTGGAAGTGTCCTTGGGCAAGATCCTGAACTCCAAATTGCTTTCGATAGCTGTGCCACTAGTGAATGAATGTATGTCCAATGGGTGAATCCCAGCTTTGAGTGGTTGGTTTGACTAGAAAAATGCTATATACATGCATTTCTAGTGCAACTTCCATTGCAGTTTGACACAAACTGCAAAATATATCAAGCTGTAGGAGGCCTAAAGATAAAGATGTAGTGAGTGTAAAGATAATGTTCTTTATGAAAGGACCTCTGTGAAGTGATCTGGTGTAATGTTACCTGCTGGCTGAAAGGCTGAGTGCCTAGTGGGCCTCACTAACAGCACTGTTACTGAAACAGAACGTGCTCTACACGCGCCAAAGGTTTACCACACAAATGTTGCACGTTTTGTTTCTGATGTTTCAATCTCCGCTTCCCAGCAGAAGGGTCGGAGGTCTCAAGGGGCCAAAGATAAATCTGGGATGTCACGTGAGCATCAACAATATATGAAAAGAGAAAAAAACTTCTTGTGTAAAACTGGAGATGTTTGTCATTTTCCCATCTCAGAGAAGGGAACATAACTCGGGTTGAACTGCTCATTGCTTGGCTACTGTATAAAGGACCGAAAATTGAAAATGTGAGGAATCAAAGCCAATCTAATTCCCAAATTAGAGCCATTTGTGTGTTTTAATCTGTCTTTAATAATTTTCTGCTAATTCTTATATTGCTGAGTTGACTCTACCAGGTGTGCGTTAATGTCATAGATCTTTGACCTTGCTAAATTGATCATCTTCCTCTGCACTTTAACAGAGTGCTACTTCATATTTAGTTAATTGCTTTGGACCTGATGCATGTGATTGGCTAGCTGTTATGCCTGTTAAGCTTAAAATTCAACGCCAGATCCGAATACAGAATACAGAAGCACACATGCGTGTATTGCATATGAATAGTAAGATGTGATATCTTAGGTGTCTCAGGAAGCTGCCAACGTGTGTCTGAGAATGTTTTTTTCTGGTGAGAAACCTGCAATGAGAGCAGAGGTGCAGGAGGAAAGTTAAACACCAAAAATTTTAAAAATAAATTATTTGTAAGAAATGCAGATGGACGGGCACAAGAAGCACAATTGTTCCTGCGCTCCTGGTCACAAGATGTACTCTGTTTGCTGATTATTTTTATGGCTGATGTTGTCCATCCCGTCTGCCTGAGGCACAACGGTGATGGAACTGAAAATGATGTGAAATGCCTGGCATGGCAAATGGTTTTGGCTGTGCTGGTCTCCCCGCATACTGACGCCTGCCAGCTCTCTACACTGTAGTGATAGGACCTCTCCAATGAAAGCCTATCCCTCAATTACTGTACATTGGCAATACGGCCAGGACAAGGCTGAGCATATCAATATCCACTCCTCACCATGAAAAGAATTACTTCACGGAGAAAAGTGCCACGGAAAAACAATCTGGTGGGAGTTTTAGTTGGATTTTTCTATCTTTTATTCATATTGCAGGCTTTTGTTGTTGCTCTTGAATGACTTTATAATGTGTGGTTAGATGAAATGGGTATAAAACACAAATACAGTAAAGAATAATACAATATTACTGACCTATTACACACATATCCTTCAACCACAAGTCTATAATAATAAATATTTAAAAATATTTCATCAAGGGAATTTGTAAGACATAGTGGGAAGATGTTAAGCTCAGGGATAGATTTTACTGATCAGGGGTGTCAGTCTTAATGTCATTAAGTGAGACAGATTTTCCAAAAGTACTCTATGTTTGCACAGTAAAGAACTTTATTAATCAATTTATTATTTAAATGACTGATATGATGTCTTCTGTATGACAGCAAGTTGGAGAATGGGTTTGCATTGCACCTAAATATATCACACTGCCGTACATTCCCAACTATTGCTAGCAGAAGTGACACTGCAGCGATTAAAACATATGGTGGCTGGAGGGAGTAATTCACCAACATTGATCTTTGCACCAAAGGAAAGCCACCTGGACAGTGGCCAGCTTTTCCGCAGTGTTTCCTTTGGGCAACACTATTTATTACAGGGCAGAGTTAGACATCACTTGTCCTGACCTTCAGCCTGAATGTGATACCATCACGAGACAGGTCCTTCCTTTTTCAATTAGCCTCAGCTGTGCACTCATTTCCCTCCCTAAATCCAGCCTAAAAATATAACTATCACCACATTCATGCATGTGTTGCTGTTTTAATGAGGACTCAAGACTGTGTCCACAGCGTCAACATGGCATCAGAACAATGCCAAAGCGTGTCAGTCATGTGCTGGTGAAGAGTCTTTGCAGCATAAATCCATATGTCAGTAACTACACATAATGATTATGATCATATGCAACTATTGTGCATTAGCAATTTATGTTCAAAGGCGATGTTCAGTGCCCTTGCAGGAAGTAATGAGACAGTCACATATCAAAGCAAAAAGTAGCCTGAGGGTGTGGATGGACGTATCAAGCATCTGCTGCACATCTCATTCTGGTAGTAAGAGCTGACTAGACCATTACATAAACATACTGGATGATTCTGTCCATGCCAACGTTCAGTGCCACTGCAGGACATAGTGCACCCTGTGTGTAGTGTGGAAGGTTGTAGGCAGTCAGGACAGTGGCTGGTTGTGTAGCTCATCAGAGCTCAGCAACTTTTTTTTAACAGTAACCACAACATTTCCCTAAAATTTATTAATATTAGCTATTGGTTTTAGTTGCCTAAATGTAGCTGTACCTTAACCATAGTTTATTTGCCATAAATCTTTCCTGAACCTGAGCCATACTGTAGTTGCCATGCACAAATATTATAGAAAACAGCAAAAACTTTTACATCAAACATAAAAGATTGACATTTGATATCATCCAGCATATTGCAGAACCATCCAATAGGCTAATGAATTCTTACCCTGCACTTGGGTTGGAGTTGACATAGGTAATTACTGAACCATGATGGCTACATTTGCCTAACCTTCACCACTTGTTTTTTTTTTTTAATTATTATTATTACACAAGGTCAAACGAGTACATACACATACACATGCCCACACAACTAAAGGAACAGAATAACAATAGCACAGGCTGAACGGAACAACACATCAGAGGAGAGGCTGCAGAAAAGAAAGGTGATTAAAAAAAAGAAAAAGCTCTCTGTTGTAAGTTTTGTGTTATTGTTACATCAAAGGGTGCAATTTAGGACAAAAGGTGGATTAATACACATACAAATACATCCGCACAGCCATACTTATATAGACATATGCATTAACATACATACATATATGCATATACATATCCATACACACACACTCCCATATATATCCATTCGTTCAATTAAACTGAAAAGTGCCCTGTGTTTTCTTGCCAACAAACAAAATTTATGTTTACATCCAGTGTTACTCACCAAAATGCATTATGTATATGTGTCCAAATATATTGAATGCATTTCCTTCATCGTAAAAAAAACATTTGCAAAGCTGATTTTTCAGGTATTTTAAGCCCTGCATTGTTTACATCCAGCCTTTGTTTCTCATTGTCTTTGTTGCCGCATTGTGGTCGGCCACTAGAATAGTGTAAAACATTCTCAGCTAAAAGTATTTTCAGGAACACAGTACACTGAGTTGCTGATTGTCATGTGCATCTACATACATTTAATGTATTTCTATTCAAAAAACCCTCTAAAATCTTATTATTTTTTTTAAAGACAGCACATTTCTCATTTTGTGTCAGAGAGACGTTTCTTCTTAAGTATACATGATGATGATGGAGGATGAACACATTATGAGATCTAAAGAAGCATAGAATAGAATAGAATGCAATAGAATACAATAGAATACAATAGAATACAATAGAATAGAATAGAGTCAAATTTTGAAAAAATGAAAAAAAATTGGCAGATCATTTCAACATACACACGTGGCACATAACAACAGCACTGACAGGATAAACATCCCCAGTAATGAAATACAGAAACCAATGAAAACGAAATAATTTCAGTTCTTGGTGTTTGCAGTTGAAAAGATATAGATATTGTAAAATATACAGTAAACTTGCACAGCTTATGTATGGCTCTCCAGATTCCTTCATTTCAAAATGATGGATTTATTTCAGGTCATTCAATCATCAAGAGGATTTTCTATAAAACTAGTTCACTTTACTTTTATTGAAAAATATAGTGGTGATTTAATCAGCATAATTGTTTGTTTTTTTTAAGTACAATCAGTGCATGAGATAGAATTTAAATACTCAATGCCTATAACCTCACTGACTATTCATTTATTTCAAGTTTCTTTTCTTATCTTTGCAATTGTAAAAAGTTCTGCTTGCAATAACGGCTACATAATGGTATAATTAGTCATGTAGGCAGGTGATAAATCCTGTTTTTCTTGCTTTTCTACAATATGCCACGCTGCTTTCTGCTTGGAAGAAAGAAGAAAGAGTCCAATACCTGATTCTGTCACAAATGAAATATCTAAAAACTGATCGAACCTTCAACCCATCTGTGTTTTCAGAGACGTGATGGGCCAAACCACTGCTTTGACTGCTTTCTTTGTCAAGTGTCATCACACTGATGGGAAAGCAAACCTCTTTGTTCAGTTGGCGATGATCTGCCAAAAGGCAGCGTAAGAACGGCTGGTTAAGACATGTGAAAAGCATCAGGGCATTGCAGCACAATGGCATCGGTGAAACACCCCCAAAAATCCTTTCACTTACATAACTGCTGCAACACCATCACCAGTGATGGAGAGCCTTGAGCAACAAAGCAAGGTCGTCAAGGTCAGCCCAAAAAACTCAATTAAATCTGCTTTTCTGACTATCAAAGACACCAGCTGTTGAAATCAAATGTTTTCATTTCTTTCTTTTCAATATTTGCACATTACTGTAGTGCCAGATATGTGCAGTCATATTTTTAACTGGACCTCAAGTTGCATTTAATATATCAAACACAGAGTAAACAACAGCAGTAAAGAACATGAATTAATGTCCCAGGATCTGTGGCCATCACGTAGATCCATCTGGAAAATGTCTGTGACAACATTCCCCTCATAAATGATTTTGTCGAAATATTTGCTGTGTTATAGAAATAAGCGTCAGTGACATTAAACCGCTTGAAACTGCATGCGGGCTCCGGTAAACAGATCCAGAGCGCTGACTCTCAACGAGACTGGGATGATTAATTGATCGGATAGCGTAATGAGCTCGCTAATCAAAAAATCAGCCTGATGCACAATGTGGATCAGTGGCAGCATTGTGTGTTCCCAGAAAGACTCTTCGGCGAATGTGTGGGTGTGTTATGTCACCTGAACGCTGCAATGGAAAACTGTGACTAAGAGTTCCCACAACAGATATACGTACATCAGTGCTGCTTGTGTGTCAGCGCTGGAGTCCAACAGCAAGTTTATTTAAAAAAAAACAAAAAAAAAAACGGCAGGTGAACAAGCAAGCAACACACTTATTTTCCACGCAGTTAACACTGTTCAGACATTGCTTGTTCAAATTTGACCTGATGCACTTGCCGTAGTTGTACAAGCACGCAGCAGCTCAGTGCTTCAGACAATCCATCTGTTAGAGTCAGACATCTTCTCTCACTTCACTGTCATGTAATGGTTTTAGATTTCAGCTATTACTTCAGTGATCGCAATGTTATCATAACTGATAGATCAAAAACGAGTTGGAATAAACCAGGATTTCATTTTAACTTTAGGATCAAAAGATCGCTGGATAGATAAGATATTTTTTATATGTCTGATAGAAAGAGAGAGAAATCTGCACTGTGATTCCAGACTTTCCGTCCACGCTGCACCATTTCTTCCGTTTCACAGATGCTGCACTCCTTTCTGTGTGTCCTGTGTTTCCCTGTGTTGCCTCTTTCTGAGTCCTGGTGTGATTTTATAATACAGGTGCTTCATACAGTTGGGTGATGAGTATTTGAGCTTGTGAAGGGAAGGACACCGGAGTGGAGATACTTAATGGGGCAGAAAGCAGCCTTATCGTGACTCTGAGACTTACTGGTGCTGGCAGTTGCTATTGATTTCTCTTCCAAATGATCTCCGTGTTTTCTCTTTGGTCTGCGGCGAAATCCGTGCCAGGCTGGCCAGATGTGTTTGTTTGCTTGAGCACAGACTGGTGTTAACTTCCATTTTTGCAGTGATGAGCTTTACACCTGTCCATGGACGAATTACCCCGACTGAAACAGTCACAGAGTGTATTTTTGTACTTGTTTTGTTTCTCATTGTAGGAATTTTGTGTCTCTCTTTCTTTTCTCTCTCTTCGTGGTTGTTGGTTTTCTTTTGTATTCTTCTGTGTCTCTTTGTTATTATTTTGTGTGTGTTTTTTGGTAGTTTTGTGTCCCTTTGTAGTATTTTCTGTCTGTGTTTTTTCTTTTGTACTTTTTTGTGTCTGTCTGTGGTTGTTTTGTTTCATCGCTTTGCATCCTTCTGTGGTCATTTTGTGCTTCCTTGTAGTCTTTTTCTGTCTGATTGATGATTGTTTGAATCTCATTTTTGCTGTTTTGCGTGACTTACTTGTTATTTTGCTTGTCCTTGTTGTGATTTTACATCTCGTTGTTGTTTTGTGCCATTTCGTAGTTGTTTTGCGTCCCTTTGCTGTTTTTTGGCCTTTGTGGTTGTATTGCATCTCATTTTTGTTGCTTTGCTTGCCTCTGTAGTGATTTTGCATTTCCTTGTTGTTTTGTATGTTTTTGTAGTTGTTTTTTGTCTTGTTGTGGTCCTTTTACATCTCATTGTGGTCATATTGTTTGCACTAGTAGTCGTTTTGCATCACTTTGTTGTTGTTTTGTGTCTCTTTGTCATTATTTGATTGACTTTCCAAGCACAAATGTTAACATACACTGCCTGTGCTGGGGTCAGCCTGTTCAGTTGACCACCCACCTGCCTTGTCTCACTGTCAAAAGCTGTGCATTCTCCCAGAGTAGAAGAAGAACTGAAGCTCTCAGGGCTTCAGTTGAGATCATTTTCCATTTTTTTTTGGCACATTTTCACCATTCAGCTGCTACAGTTTCACCCACAGGCCTAAACTGAAAGTAAAAGCTCTAACCTTCACAAAACATTAAAACGTGCACCAGAAGAAAATATTTCTATCAAACAAGACAACTTGTGGTCAAATAAGCATATTCTTTCAATCAGTCATTACACAATAAACAAAATTCAGCTGCAAACCTGTAATGTCAAAATTGACATCATGAGACATTTTATCACTATCATTATATTGGATTGATGAAGCAACTGCATCACTGCAGACACAGTCCGCCAACAGTGTGACTTACCTTTACTCATCCTGAAAAAGATGCCCCAGTGCTCCGACTCAGAATGAGCTGGACCGCCTGTCCAGCCTCTCTGAAGGACAAGCCATGATTGATGACGTGGTCAATACTTGCCCGAATTTCATTTGAAACTTGAGCTCTAATTTCTCCCCTTGTTGCAGCTCCTCCACCACGCATGCAAACTCCACTCACACTTTTGCCTCTTTGATCCACGCCTGCAAACAGCAGCACAGAGGTGGCAGCTTGTTAAAACATGGATAAGGACTGATTGCTGATTGAAGAGTTGTGCAAAGGAGTTTCACACAGGTGCACAAGAGAGTCATAATTATGGAAGTAAGTTCTATCAGCTGTTTGTCTTTTGTTTAACACAGCTGATATAAAGTTTGGGTAAACTGTTTTGAAAAAGGGTGGAGAAAATGTGTGAAACCAGTGAAGAAGCATTAACACGCATAGACTTCTGCTGTGCTGCGAAGGTGATGATGAAGACAAAGTGGATCCCAGTTTCATTAAGCAGGTCATCAAGCAATCGAGAAAACCTAATTGTAATTATGATGATGCTTTTGCATTCTATGAGCAGCATGTCAATTAAAGTGATTCTGATTTCTCATGAAGGCGTCTGACTTCTATACTTCAGTGTATTTACTTCTTATCCATTCTAGCACCTTTCAGAAATCAAAGCATAGCAGTAAAAAAAACATGTTGTTCCTACACATATTTCATGGCATAGCAAAGAAATCTTAACAAATGATGCCAAGGAGTTTGGAAGTCCTTTCTCTTGGCAGACTGTTCGACTCTATCTCTGCCACATGCTGGGTGCCTTTTTGAGATCTTAATGGCCCAATTATCACAGCTCTGGAACAGATCAATGGAGACCTGCCAGCCAGTGCTCCCTTCACAATGGGGGATGGGAAAGGTGTGACAAGATGCACGAAGACCCTTTGAAGAAGGTGACAGGTGCAGCTACTTCGCCAGAAGTCTGTCTTTCTCCAAAAGGTACGACTGTGACAGGAAGCCGTCTGCAAAATGGCAGCGCTCCTCTTTTATACATGAGACACAATGGCTGTATTACATGCGGTAAATCTTGTATGCCACTGTTATACGGCAGCATGTAGCCTTATTTCTCGCTGTCAGAAAGGACGCCTGGAAGAGAGTTTATAATATCACAACCTGGTGGCAAGTTGTAGATAAAATTCTTTATCGCTCACTAAGGAAAAAAGATAAAAATGTTGTCACATTCCTTGTTATAAAGGAGTTGTCATTCATTCTGTCAAGGTCAGCCAGTGCGTACAGCAGCAGCTGTTGCATTGTTCTTTAAAAAGCAATTTACTTTACAGTTCCACTGATAAGATCACATTGTTGCTTGACTTACAAGAAAGCATGTTGTGGCATTCCGCTGATGCTCAGTAGGTATGAAGAGGTCTAATTAGCACCAGGAAAAACAGTCCTCATCAGACCTCAGCAACACCGGTCTGTACATTCAATACCATACAAGGCAGGTTTTATTATAATCCAACCTCCATTATGTTAAAACAAAAGCCAAGATGTTTGGAATCAATAGACACTCTTTCACTCAGCTGGTGATAGCCAACGGCAGCATTTTGCTCTCGGACGACAGGAAGAGAAGCCATCTGACTGCTGTTAAGTTCAGACATGAGCACTTCAGGCAGGTAATGATCTGACACGACTGGTACAATTTGGTTCAGGCATTCAGGCTTAGTAGGTGATGAATCCTCTTGACTTTGGGGATCCTCAAACACCTCCTCTAGCGCCACCTTGAGGTTCAAGCTCGTTGCTTTGAGTAAAATGTCGCAACAACTGCAGGGTGGATTGCCATGAAATTTGCTGCACACATCCAAACCCGCCCTCAGGGTGAATTGTAATCATTTTCCTTTGACTTTGATTTGTCGATGACCAAAAACAAACTGATGACGTTCCATCAGCCTTAGCTGGACTTTGTTTAGTGCTAAGTAGCAAATGCTAAGTGCTAAGTAGCAAATGTTAGCAAACATGCTAAACTGAGATGTGGACATGGTAAAAGTGTAGTGTCGTACTCTTGCGTTGTGTTAATATGATCACCACAGACTCATTTCAGTTGGCATCCAGACACGCCATTTATTGGTCCTGGTTTATGAAACACACATATACAGTCAGTCCCCGTCGCAGCGGCGCACACACACACACACACACATTCCGGTCCAGAGGACGGCAAGGTGCAACTGTTCTATTTTTACTATATTTTGCTATTTGAACAAACAATTTGAATTAATGCATATTAATAACCGTACCTGGTTTATGAAACACACATATACACACGCGCGCGCACACACACACACACATTCCGGTCTGAAATTAAAACGAGGGAAAACCAATTAGCTAACACAAAAGAAAACAAAAAAAACTACGTCAACTTTTTATTAAAAAAAGGAACGTGCTCAACCATTATGGGAGCGAACATAAATTAAAGTACACATTTAACAACAAAAACCAAGTTTAATGTAGACAAACAGTGGAGCTTGCGGTGTTCATACATACCCAGAGGACGGCAAGGTGCAACTGTTGCTATCCTCCGGGTTGCACAATACCAGGTAGCAGGACTGCTGCCTTCAATGACCCTTGGACAACCTAAAACTGTTGGTGTATGTGTGTATGTGTTATTAAAATGGCAAGTGGAATCACACCACTACTTTAACTCCGTTACAAAAGCATCTTAGCAACAAGCATATTAGCATGTTGATAGCATTTAAATGCTTAAAGCACAGCCTCACAGTGCTGCCACCATGGTTCATTGGCTCTACAGGTTCTCTTTTTGGCTTGAGTGACTGACGAACGCTGAAGTTGGTACGTCTGTCTCAAACATGTACGCTGTGAAAGACGAAAGGCGAGCTATGATCAGTCCTGTCTCTCAGGAGTCTCAGCGATGATTTATGACTCTATGATTGTCTGATTCAACACATCTCAAAACACAAAACCATTGCGTCGTCTAAAGGCAGCATTATGATGTACATATGTCATGCCTCATCTTCTTTTCTTTACCGCACAATTTTCTGTGAACTCCAAACACTTGAAAATCCCTGGAGGTCCAACTCCATGTCTGAATCATGTTTAATTCACAGAATTAATGGCCTTGTCTTGTTTGTTTGTGTTTTTTCCAGTGACATATTTTTATTCTTCATTAGCATGTTCACCATGTCTTTGGTTGGGGGAATAACACCATGAAGTCTCCATCTTCTGCACTGCGTGTGATGTGTGTTAGTGATCTCGGGTTGAATTTTTAACGAGGGTGGAATAACATACTGCCTCTGATTTAGCCGAACAGATTAATCTAAAGATGATTCTGTCTGCAAATCAACATTTTCAGAGTATGCCTTGTTTGTTTTTCAGCCTTCTTTTTGGGAAGAAAACAGTGAATAAGAAAATATACTACAAGAGGTCCTCTGTTCCCCAAAGTTTGATGTCAATGAAGCTTTTGTCTTTTTAATGACCGTAAAAACTAAAAACCGGAGGCAAACCTGGACTGCACACAAACATCCTAATCTACTTTATCCTACTTCATTTTAATATGAAGCGCACAAATGCAAATTATCCTCGTGCATCATCTGTTTTTTGCTTGCATGCAAGCTCTTTGTTAGCGATGCACTATTTCACAGTCACACAGTTAGCACTAGCCCAAGGCCTAAGGTATGCTCTGCACTTGGCAGTGGGAAATCGAGTGAGTGAGAGCAGAGGAGCCGGTCAGAACTGTGGATTGCTGCTTTACTGGAGCTGTGATCACACAGCGAGGACCTCTATCACTGTTTTTCCCTCACAGTTGGCTCCAGTCCATTAGTCGCTGACAGAGGTTGTCTTCAGCAGCAGTGACATGGCCTGTCTCAGGTGGGGTCACATGGTTTTTAAGATTTTGGGGCCTGCTATTTAACACAGTTGGATAATCTGAAAAGGATATAAAGCTACAATTACAACCTATCTGCTCATTTTGTGTTTTAATGTGAGTGCAGTTTTCTAGGGGCATTTCTCTCCCCACCATTTGTCCCAAGGGATTATTCATCACCATTAAAACTGAGCTCTTTTGCTCTTTATTATTTCCTCCTAATTTAATGATGTGCTGACTAATGAAGGCTGTCATCGCAGCTTTTCACCCATTATGAACTCTGAACCACTCGAAACCAACAAGTTTATACTCTTTTCTCCAGTTTTGCATATTTTAAGTGGAAGAAAGACAGACTGGAAGATGTCTTAAAATCGATCTGGTTACCTTCAGTTGATGAAAATGTGTTCTCCGCTGATTTAGCGTAACATCGTTAGACAAAGAGTCAAACTCAATGCAGCACGTCGCTGCAGAGATATTGTTTTTTCATTGTCGCATTCTGCTTCCTTGTCAAAATCTGATGCCTACGTTACCCAAAATGCAACTCGGCCATCAACAGCTCGGTCTGAGATTCTGGTGTTTTACGCTATTAGCAGCTGGTCCACAGATTTCTTCATTTTCAAACTGGTAGTCGTGCAAACAGGTGAAATCGTCAGAGTTCCCCTTTAAAGTATCTAAAAAGCTGAAACGCTACTGTCATTTCTTGTCTCGGGTTGGTTTAGTTGAGATTTTTATGCAGTACAACTTCTATCAGGTGCAGCATGAGCAAGAATTATTATTCATACGGCAGAGAAATGTTCCATATAGGGAGAGCCTTCACAGCCGTTTCATTAGCTGCATATCTTTGTGTCTTCAGAGCAACAATGAGCACACTGAAGCGAACAACTAGCTTTGCCCTCAGGCTTTTTCAGAGTCGTTCCTCCCATAAGAAGGATGTCACTGAGTCAAACCTGGGTGAAAAGTTTCCATTCTCTGCAAATACAGAATATTGCAGCTCTCTGGAGGCTCAAACACCACCCTTAGACGGCTGATTATAACTACTGGAATTGGATTTTGAGTAAAACATCAATCTGGTTTAGCTCTGTGTAGATCTCATTCTCCCAAAACTTCCACGAGGGACCCAACACGGTTATAGCTTGAATCTGGAGATTACTATCTACCATTTTCCTGATTCTCCCTAAATGGGAGGATGTTGCAAATTAAAATGTAATAAAAGACATTATTCATAATTATGTTCAGAACTTCGGCATCTACTAACACCCACAGTGACAGTTTGCGATGCCTAGTGGGCTCTAAAGGGGTCAAGAGTGAGGAAAGGGGAGCTAAAAAGGAAGAAAGGCATTTCTAAATGTTGCCTGTCCTCAATGCTAATTTGGCCTTTGTGGCAGAAGAAAACAATGGGGTGAAAATAATTTAACTGGCTGTCTTCAGCCAGAGGAGATGAGAAATAATGAGCAAATAGCAACAATAAAAGTGGAATAATACCAGGATTAGCAGTGGCCTCACAGGCTTCTGTCCAGCTTGGTTTATTATTTACAAGTTGTGTGCTCTGAGGCCTGCAGCTGAAGATAATAATATTGTCTTCGGCAGCAAAAGCAATAAGGGTAAGCAGAAAACTTCAGGCACACCCCACATCACTCTGCCTCTCCCTGGTGGAATATGTGGAGGAAGGAGAGGAGGATCATGGGTAGTCATTAGCGAGCTGGAGGTGATGCTTTATATTGTTTATTGCTAATTCATCTAGTTTCTGTGGAAGATGTATCCTGATGTGATCCTGGGGGGCAGGAATTTAAGTGGGACTTCCCTCAACAATTTGAAGGTATAAGAACCTTGTTATTGTCAGCATAACTGACTGAAAGCTGAAGCCGTTCTTCTACGTTTAAGCCTATTCCAATGTGTTATTCAGGAGTTTGGACAGATGGAAACTATTTGGGAATATCCAAAGAAGTCATGCCTCAAAAGACGCTTCACAGCTCCAAACAAACACGCCAACAAACAAAAACTTCTGAGTCTCACTGGGCATATTGTGTATTTTTGAAGTGAGCACAAAGTTTGATCTCGTGTGTCTGCGTCGTCATCTGGTGTTTTATACTTCATGCGTTACTTTGGACCCATCACTCAACTATCCGCTTTGTTCTTCGGGGTAATGTGCTCGCACACATTCCCAAGACGCTGATCTGAGAGTTAAAAAACGTTGAGATAAGCTGTTTCAGTATTTTACAACACAACAATTTTTCAAAAGCAGGTCATACACGGATGTTGTGATGAGTGCGCTGCATTGATTTCGTCTCCCATAAGATGGCTTCTAGCTCCAGACCGGCACCTTCGGTCTCGGGAAGCCCACGACTGTGATGATTAGTCTCTCCTAGCACACGGAGCTGCTCTTCTTCTTGTTCTTCTCCTTCTCCTTTTGTGACTGAACCATCATTAAAACTCTTTTGTGTCAGAGTCTCTGTGTTCAGGAGGAGTTCATTGGCTGGCCAGCCCTCAGGGGTCACATGCACCTTGCTGGCTGCTTTGGGGATTGCTGCAGGGCAGGGGGATTAGGGAGAGATCACAGACAAAGTGGGAGTTGCTGGTGGGCTCTCGCAGCGCTGCAGCATATTAAATTGGCTACACGATGACCCCTTTCTGCCTGATTCCTTCAACTAGACTCGAAAAGTACGAACAAACGGAGGACTTTATTATGATCAAGATATTAGTATTATCATTATTAGCAGTACTGTCGTCTCAGCTTTGCAGTTTAAATTCTCCTACATCTTTTAAAAAGAAAACTAGCGCTGGTCAGTCTGAGTCAAAGGAGCTCTGTCAGTAGCAGAAACTGTGCACAGCGTGTAACAATGTGGATAAACAACAACAAACTTGAAGCTGATGTTTGTAGGAACTGTAATGAGACTTGTGTTGACTTTCCCTGCAAGATGTCGGCTTAATAAAAGTATCAGTAAACAAATTTCCAATAAATCCATTCTCCCCACGCGGTGTCTCATCAGTAATTTCACAGCTTGAACTGAAACAAAAACCAAACCTGAAAAACACACTGAAGTTAGACTTTGTGAGAAATCAAACGTGCTTTTTATTTTTGCCTCTGACTGTGTCATTTAGGGTTGTACAGGTGCATGCTGATTTCTAATTTTCTCACTGTCACACAAAGTTCTAGGAACAGATCTAATAGCTGTTCTCTCTTAATTAGCCTGTAGCTGCGTTTAAATGGCGCCGTTAAAGCAACTAAAGAACACGGTGGACTAAATAATGAGGACGAGGGAGGTAGCTCATGATCATTTTCATTATTACTCCATCTGCTGATTATTTTTTTCAATTAATAGTTTAGTCTGTAAAATATTAGAAAACAGTGACTAACCATCCCATCACAGTTTCCTTGCTTTGTCCAAAACCCAAAAATCCTTGATCTGACTTGACTCTGCTCACACTTTATATTAAGGTACACATATTCACCATTAACTAGTTGCTTATTAGCATGCATATCAGTCGAATATTGGCTCATTTACTCAATTACTCATAATAAAGCACTTATTAATGCCTTATTCTACATGACCATATCCTTCAACTGCCAGGCCATTAACTACGTTTTCCTTCAATAACCTGCCAATTACTGCTTATTGATAGTAAGTAAGGAAGCTGTTGTAAATTAATTCCAATCTTAATAACCGTTAATAAGCATAACCCCCAGAATAAGGCATTGATAAGTGTTTTAGAAAGGCTTGTAAAGAGTCATATGTATGCTCATAAGCAAATAGTTCATTCTAAGTAAGTGCACCTCAGTATAAAGTCTGACCAATAGACTTATATCAAAGCAGTTGCTGAATAATTTTCTTTCACTCTTCTAATCGACTAATTGATCAATGATTTCAGCTCGAATGATTTTGGGGCAACTGTAGCTGCTGGAACAAGTTGGTAGTTCAATTCTCAAGTCATCCCGAGTGTCTGTGACCAAGACACTAAAGCCGTTTTCATGTCATGCTGGAGTTATGCCGTGATTAGCAGTTTGTAACTTATCAAAACTGTTTATTTCAACACCAGAGTTGTCATCATGACCATGAAGTTCAGAGTTTTCTCAAAGCTTTGATATATCCAACTTGGCACTTACTAATAAAGCTGCACTGAAGCGGCTGAAAAACCAAACAAACACGGACATTTCATCTCAGCCAAAGTCCCTCGTTCAAGGTATTCAAACCCAGTGGATATATAATTGTGGATTTCTAACATGACCAGCTGTGCAGTCATAACATACTGAACTGTCCGGTGATGTAAACACTCTTAAGCTGTAAAAGTATTTCCTGTCTCTACCATCCCTCTCATACGATGTGAACGTGTCTGAAACAACACTTATACTGCCTCGCATCATGACAGCTCTGCCTCCAGCACTGTATAAATATGTGTGGAAGTAAAGCACTATACTGAATAAACGCAGCCCATTATGCATTTCTTGGATGTAGCTCTGACATCAAGGTGAGAGTCGGGGTGTTGTTTTCTGCCGAGGTCGATTAAAGAACGCTAATTTTTCTTCGTGACATCGGCGCGGCGACAAATCAACAACTACGAACGTAACAAAGACCAGTACACAGGACAGCAATATTTCACATGGTGACTATGATAAACAGCAGGGTACATATATTACTCAGGTATACATTCAGCAAGGTCTTATATCACCTTGGGAATTGATGTAACTTTATCTTTCCATAACTCTTCCCTTAACTACCATTCGCAAAAAAATGTTTTTTATCAGGCATTTCACAATTCCCATATTTGATTCAGCGTGTCTCCAAAGAACACACTGTTTCTTATCCCTCATCACAACTGACAGACAAAGTAAAAATGCATCTCACTGAAGCAATCCACTCTTGACTGGCTACGGCTCCCATGAGAGAACATTCTCCCCACAACAATGAGCTACTTAGACTGCCAGAGGACACAATGCCTGTGCAAAGAATAGAGATAAAAAGACAAGTTAGATGTGGGGAGGCTAGATGAGGAAAAGGAGGAGGAAAAGGAGGTTATGAATTTAACATAGAACAGATGTGAGACATATTGGGCCGCGGAATGAATGAAGAGATCATCCATAGCGTCCAAATGCTGAATGAAAGTGCACATGATGCGAATTAAACTGCAATTAAAGGGGTGATCAGTGCCATGCTACCAAATATAATCAGATTCACTGGGCTGAATTAAAGCAGTGCTGGTAATATGGCATACTGGGTGAGTCCATAAGCCGATATAATTTAGAATTTTTGATATAGATAAAAAAGAAGAAGCTAATAACCCATTGGTTCATTTTCTAAAATGACCTATGATCAATGGCTCAATAACATCTCTTTCTGCTCCGCCTCCACCCTCCCCCCTCTGTCCACTCTGTTTGGCTCAGAGCCCAAACATCTGCGTCGTTGTCGATTGTCAAGATGGACAAGCAAAAATGACAGAAGGGGCGTGAGGAGAAGTTGAAGGCCAAAAACTAAAAAAAAAAACCCCAAACAAATGAGGATGCCACCAAATGTGCTAAACTCACAGGTCCATTTCCTGCAGGTGCTGCAGGAGTAGCTTCAACATCTAAGGCGATAGCAATACCATGGCCGGCCACGACGAGTTGGCCTCGGCTTTGCAGGGAAGCCGAGGACCGCGGCGAGCAGAAGGAGAGTGCAGTTGATGCAGGGAAACAGGGACTTGTGCATGCAGGGAGGTAATGTTGGTGTGTGTGCCGTGCCATGATGACAATGATGATTCATTCAATTAAAGATTAATTAACGGTGATAATAAGATAACATAATCCTAACGCTGTCATAAAGTCAGACGGTCAGCTGCTGCTGGTGCTCACTCAGCCAGGCAATGCCAAATAGCGTAGCATAGGCTATTTGGCATTGCTTATGTAGCCCAGGAGGACGGAGTCAGTGGGGAGCAAGCAAATACAACGTTACCCCATCGTTTGGGGGAACAGTACAGAACGCATACTTAAGGACACCATAAAGGTGGTGTACTGCTGGGTGGTGTTGGAACGGTTGCGGCTAAATGTTTCTTCCACCACTGAAGCTTCTGTCTTGAAATGAAAATCCCCAAGAGCCTTTCGCCATTTCAAGCCGACTGTAATGAGATCAGTCATGGAAATGTTTGAATGAATCAGTGGATTGGAAATAAAGGGAAGATGCAAAGTCAAAAATGTTTTAGTGAGACATCAAAACGTTATCATTAAATATGATCCTCCGCTGAGCCACACAAGGAGACTCGCTTTGCTTGTCTGAACTGAAGATCTATAGTGACCTTGTGAAGGACTCAGCAAGCAGAGAAAATTAATGAATTCATGCTGTTACTCGTGTGAGAGGTTGAATCAGCATTTTGTCATATTATATTGATGTATGTTTAATCCCCTTCCACGTTATATTTTATCTGCTCCTTCCTTGACAATACATCCACACAATGGACGGCGGTGGGCTTTATCTCTTCAGGCCAGTTTCTGTGGTCCATCTCATCTGACTGGAAATATTGTCAGTGGGTCCATTAAAGAACTTCAATTACACAGTCATTTCAATGACCTTGACAGAGTGAGTTAAAAATCAATAGATGCCCCTGTTTTTATTTTTTTTCCAATCCATACAGGTCACCCCTCTCCCCCAGCTCTAATTCTTAGTTTGACAAAGGATTACTGATCTCACTGAAAAAAAAAGATGCTCATAAAAACAGGAGAACAGATTTATTTATCTCCTCCTTGATAATTTGGTCCATATATCAACCCTTCCGGGCACCAGACCTCCATGTAACAGACATATTGAAGAATAGAGGGTTATTGTCAACTGCACATTAAGGAGTTTCATTGTTATTGCCTTGCTCAAAGCAATACGTGGAGCTTAATGTTGAAGCACTGGCGCCACCGTACTGTCATTTTTGGGCACAAACAGTTCACTCAAAATATTCCTCTCTGTGTGGGCTGAAGTTCTCAACACTGGTGTAAATTGGTCCAGCTGAGTTTAAGTCAGGCACCGCCATAAAACACCATGGAAACAAGCGCCGTACAGAGCACCCAATCATTGTCAGAACAGCAACAATCCAGAAGCATCTGTCTGCCAAACCAAACTGCTCTCATTAAAGAAATGCAAAACATGCGACATGGCCCCAGTCAGCGGGACGACGTTCTTTCTGGTGAACATGTGCCAATATTAGGAAATTGGCACTTTCAGACTCATTATCGAAGTCATTACACAATCCCAAGACAAACTGCCAGCTGCCAGAACTCTGTCCGATGTTCCCGGTGGCTTCACCTCCAAGGAATCATTACAGTTTTGTGTATTTGTGCCCATTTAAGCGTCTCCATTTTTGAGACTGTCCTCACCAGAACAACAGCACCGGCCATTTGCTCAAAAATGCTTTCAGAAATTGAGCTGTGTGACCCGTGTTTCCTGACAGGTGACCAGTTGTGACCTGTTGTAATTCTGCAAATAATGACTACGCTAGCCAAGTAGCAAAGGCAAAAAGGGTGGATGGTCGGTGAGTTGCACAAACTGTATCACATCCCATCTGCTGCCATCAGTCAGTTTCACTTTATTCTAATGGCGGCCACCTCTTCCTAACCTTTACCAATTCATTTTAGTGCCACTTTGAAACCTGAATTAATTCATATTTTTCATTTTGACACTGAGTTCAAAAATGGCAAAGAATTATCATCCAGCTCAGCAGCTTGGCGGAGCATTTTAGCCTCTGTTAGTGCAGTTTAGTGTAGCTCAGTCTGACAGGCGTAGTTCGTAGTTGGTTGGTGAAGATCTGGATATTTTTCCCAGTAGTGAGACGCTAAAAGAGGTGGAGAAAAATACAACTACAAATTCAACAATAATGTTTTGCATATCTGCTGGTTGGCAAACTCTTAAGCTTATAAAACTTCTTTCAGCTTGTTTAGATGTTTTTCTGCCCCCTTGTGGCCAAAAACGGTTTATTGCAGCTTTATCTGTTCATGCGTCCAGGGCCATAAAGAGCCGATCACCACAAAGAATCACTATTATTGGAATACTGTGTGGATGTTTTCTATTTCCCTTCATCTACAGTGAATCACACTATGCGCTATCAAGCTGAAGCTCACAGGCTGTCATTCCTGTAACAACAGGTAGGAAGGAAAAACTGTCTGAGACATGATTTCACTGAGCGCTGAAACAAGCATCTTTAAAATTTAAACTGACCAAATGATGATGGCCTGAAAATGTTCCTGCACGTTTACTACAAAAAGTATTTCACTGCATGTGCAGCTATTATGTTATGATGTTTTTCTGATGGTGGTGAGAGATAAAAGTAAAAAAACAAACTGAATCAATAATAAAGAGCCAACGCTCCACATCTGCTGCATCTCCAAGCAGCTTGTCAACATGGCCAAATGATCTCAGCTAATTCTTACTTAAACTCGAGTAAAGGTGGTTATTTTGCATATTTTGTAACGCTTTTAGTTCCACTAAGCTTTTTTTCAATATACCAAATACATCTTTATGGAAAATTATAAAATATTGAATCAAAAATCAAAGGCAGTGATGTCATCGAGAGGATTACTCCCACTTCTACGCATAGGAGTGCTTTTGACTGTTGGCATTAAATCCTACGTCTGTTTGTCCTCATGTAACTCTGAACTTCACCTGGTTCCTGTTGAGCACCGAGGAAAACACCCAGTGAGAGAGAGAGGAGGAGGAATCTGCAGAAAATCCCCCTGCATGAAGGAGGTGTTTGATTATTTTACTAATAATAGCTGCTTAAAATACTGTAGATTCATTATAATCTTAAATATTCAGTCAGTTATTTGCAGAGTCCGTGTGGGGCACTTTGTCATTTTCTTTTTCTGACTATGACTGGTGATACCGGTTCCCAATGTATGCTTCTGTCTACAAAGTTCACCTGCAGATTTGTTTGAATTTGCCCTCTAATTGCTGTAATTCAGCAAAGACGTCAAACATTTTGGGATTTTTGTTTTCTTATTATTAATGCTTGCATATATATTTGTAAACCATTACAGTAGTTCACACACAAAAGCTTCCGTTCTGAGTCTAAGTTTCTTGGGACGCCTCTGTTGACTTCCCCATTTCGTATTCATCTGATCTGACGCTCCATTCATTTGAATACTAGGTGCCAAGTGCAGCTCCGCTGTTCATGAATAACTCATGTTTTACCCAGGGGTTTTGTCTAATCTTAGACATTTAAGGGGAACACAGAGATACAAATGGAAAACGTGGATTCAGTCTAATTTAAATGAGCAGCCTCATCCTTCGCCTGAACAGTCAAAGCTAAATTAAGTTTACTGTCTTGAACGCAGAACTGAAAGCAACTAGTTAAGTGTTTGTTCTCAAGTCACTGGACACTGTTATATATAATATATGGAGGAGAATTATAGATATCCCTTTTTGAAATTAATGATTTACAACAACATGAGTGCACTTAACCATCAGGTCGGGACGACAACACTCTGAGAGTTTCCTATTAGATATAATGTTTAGATAAAACAATGCTCCAAGAGATTCACCCACACCTCTTGCATCTTCATCTTCTTCTATGGCAATGGTTTAAATATTTGGTTTCACGCTATGTGAATGTCATTGAAGCGACCTCACTCACGCCTTTTATGACACAACCACATAATCTTGAAACACCTAGCGGAGGAGCAAACTGGTTCAGGGTACAGTGAGAATGTTTGCGTGGGCCTGCAAGTTAAGTAATTCACCCCTGATTTCAGCCAAATTTCAAACCATACCTCAGTTTCTTTTAGAACACCTTTAGAGATCCACAGTGATTCCAAAGTGGTACCAAAATCAACCTAGAAAAGCTGGAAACGTTGTGGAGGCAGGTCATTATTGTGTTGCACTGCAGTTCCTTCTGAGAGTTAGCTGGTGAAAAGCATTGGATGAATGATTTGTCAGCTTATCAAAGTATTAAACTAAACCGATTTTCTCAAGGAGATTATATGAATTTGTTCAGATTGTGTGAATTTGTTGATTAAAAATCTGACTCTCAAATCTCAGACTCTTTTCATGTACAAATGGCTTTTGCGTGCTAATACATAAACATGCAAACAGAACTTTGTCAAACAACTAAAGTAGAAAACAAAAAAAAATTGGCTTTTTGCAAGCTGATTTTTATACTGTTCTAAATGCATGCCTCAATAATGGGGTTTGATAATAGGGGACATTTCACAGAGCCCTGCCACATATGATCATATACCACTTATACCTCGGCAACGGTACACACACTGAATCCTAAAATCCTTTAAATTACCACAGCAACATTGTGTTAACCAGTTCCTACATTAAGTGACTACAGATAGGTGGTCAGAATCAGATACCTGGTGTCTCCACATCTGGCAGGTACTCAATACCTCTCTTCTTCTTCTTCTTCTTCTTCTTCTTCTTCTTCTTCTTCCTGCTGCCAGTGCCAAGTGGACGACTTCTAGTCACTAAATGTTACACTAATGTTCTACATGCTGCCACCTGCTGTACAGAGGGGAATTTAGCAAACACATCAAATAGGTGAATATGCCTCCGGTCAACTTTTCTTTTTCTTTTTTTTTTTTTTAGAAAGGTTAAAAATGTGGGACAGTTAAGGGAAAATATTTAAACGGGAGGACAGTGGGCGAGGAGGGTAAAACACAGGAGAATCAGGAGGGTTGACAGGTCTGCTAAAATGAACTGAAGCCAAAGGTTTCCCAGAAGCAAGGAAAATCAATCCTGACCTTGCTGTTAGCTTGCTGCAGCAACAAACAGCAGCTCAGTATGATCCTCTGCGACTGCTATGTTATAGGATTTACCAGCCAGTGCTTCTGAAAGAGAACAGGGTTTGTTTTCTGGCCTCGTTGACCATAAGGTAGCTGTTCCTGCGTACAGGCAGCGGTCCCCTCTCTGTGCCCCTTCCTGCTTCATCTCCCAGGTTAGGCAGCGATATCCGTGCATCAGACGCTCCTCCGAGGCGCCTCGTGGCTGTGGCTGCAAGTCTTCCAAACGGGTGCAGCTGTCCTGGCGGGATGCCTGAAAGTTAAGCTCTGATCCGGCTACACAGGAGGCCTTTCTCTCTGCAGTCGGTTCCTTAGGTTTCTGCTCACATGACATGACACAGTGCTGCTCATTGTCCTTGGAGAAACTCGGTGTGAAAAGATTCAGAAGTTGTTTGCACAGAAACAGTGCAGCGCAGGTCATACTAAGTAGTGGGCAACAGATGAAGGGACACAGGCGAGCTAGCATCTGTGCTCTTGTTGTATCGTTCTCTCTGCATCATGTCATAGAGCTATAATTTAAAAATGCACACAAATAGTCCATTTTCTACCAGTGGGCATTTTCTGCACGTGTTCTAACAGGAATTTCTTCCACTAAAATGCACAATTCAAAACATTTTTAAAGTTTTCACAGTCTGAGGTTAGATGTGATGAGAGCTTTATACAGGAAACAGTCATTTACTGAACTCTTCACACACATTCTGCACTTTTCTCATTATCGTAGACACATAGCTGTGTCCAAGGTAGCGTATTAAACTGATGCAAATCATACAAAAATCTGCTAAAATCGTTTCACTTTCAGCGCACTGGGGAATACATGCATATTTGAACTTTCCTGCAGGCATTTTTGGATGTGTAAAGTGAGTGTTGAAGCAGATGTTGCAGCAGTACATTTTAACCTGCGACATACCTGAATCTATTGTTCACCGTGCGAATAAATCTAATAGTTGGACTGGTTTCATGTATTTGTTTGGCAGCCTCTTTTGATGCTTTTCTTGTCTAGAAAATGAGAGCATTACTAATCCTAACAAGAGCAGGAGGATGGAAATCACCTTCCTTTCACACGTTCAGCTTCTTTGGGGAATACATTTCTGACAAATCTGTCAAGAGTTCTTTCTCTAATTCACATTGTGTGAACTCATTCATCACCGAGCACCTGGAGCTCTTTTTCTCAGGTAAAAAAAGAAGGTGATAATTCTTCTTCGCGTAAGATTGTCATCATTTTCACCTAAGTCTGTTATACATCAGAGATTTCTAGAAATTAACTAATTTTGTTGAAAGTCATTTACATACAAATTTATCAAGAAAAGGAAAAATTTGTTTCACTTACGTGAATAAACTTGATGATAGAGACATTTTTGCACACAGATGTTTATTGTTGTTATAGAGTCCTGCTTCAGAAGCAGCAGTAAAGTGAGCCGTGAAGCTGTCAGATGATTTCTGGTGGTTTACTGTGTCAGTGTGTCATCAAACAGTCACAGCATTACCGTAATGTGCTGTGTTTTTTAACAACTGGGGGAAAAAAGATGCTTTTTGCTATTTTTGAGCAGGGACGTTAAACAGTGTGGTCCCACGAAACGATAAACTGGCTACATAAATGCATGTGTAGGATTTTTCTATACATTTCACATTTGCTGTTTTTGGATTTTGTTCATTCTCATCCCTGGACAGCTTTATAGAGCTGTGCAGTAAAAGAAGTCTACAAGTCTACAAAGCAGATTATTGAATCAAAGTATACTATGCGACCCATTTGAGGTTGTAAAGCACAAGAGCCATCGATGTGCTACTGCTTCCCTCTTATCTGCATATATTTGTTTTGGTTGTGATTTATTATTATACCTTTTTTATTGGAGTGTGCTTTATCCAAATGATTCGTTAGTGTATGCAGTGTCATGTTTTTATTGTGGGATGAAAGTCTGAAAGAATTGGCTCCATTTCTGGAAATGTGGTGCTCCCCCTGCTGGTCATACTTTACACTGGTTTTTAGTTTTGTGCAACAACATGAGTGACAACAACCTCTCCAAAGTTTAGCATGTGTTTTTTTGTAGTCAGTATGATGCTTCACTTCAGCCAGCATCTGGCTAGCTTGTTTTAAGTATTAGCAATTGTCGTTCTCTATGAGAATGGACATAAGAAAGTGGTTTAGCAGGAAGAAAAGCTCACTGAATGTGAGAATGTCACTCAGCAGGTGCAGCCACACTGCAAGAACCAGCTACCGCTAGCAGTTCTGTAGATTCCACTAATGAAATAGGAACTTACGTTGACTTTACCACCAAGATAGCGTCCCGCAGACGGGACAAGTGCAGCCACCACCATGCCATCTCTCCTGCCAGCTCCTCTCCTCCACCAGCACCACGGGGGCGTGGGTCACGTTTTGACCACCAGCAGCCCCCTCAGAACCCGGTGGCAGTTGTGCAGCTGTTAGCAGCTCTTCGCCCAACCCTTGTCTTGGAAAACAGAGATTATGAATCTGTAGTTGCATTTAAGAGTCTGGAAAAAAAATGACTTTGTTTGTCAGGATCTGCCAATCAAAACCAAACGCAGATGTTAGCTTCTTCTGGTGCCGAGACTGAGTCAGAGTTAAATTTGCATCACTTGGCCTTTCCTAACAATGACTGTGAACAAGCCATAGTCCTAACAAGCTAATTAAGGTGTGAGACATTGGTAAAAGTTAGCTGAGAGCTCAAATCTCTTGGGGTGCCAAAGCTTTTATGCTGCTCCTTCCCATTTTTTCCATTCTAAAATTGTACAAAACAAACAACACAATAGGAAACTAATCTTACTTGAAATGTTGATATCAGTGTTCCAGCTATGACTTTATGCCTTTTGGAGATCTTCTAATCACTTAACTATCTATAGTAACAGACATTTTAAACAGGGGTACCCAAACCTTTGCATGCCACTCTAGGCGTGAGAAGGTGTGCAAGACTGTTTAAATACCTTTAAAGATGTGCTATTTTCACACCATTGCCTCACCTGAGTGCTTGTGACATAAAGAAAGCTATGTGGCTATAGCCAGTGCCAAAAAGATTTAAAATTCTAACCACGCCATATTGGGAACTGAACCCAAAAGAAATACTCATTCAACTAGCAGTAAAGAGGTCAGACACATGGCATGTACTCATAAAAAAGACAAATAAAGGTTAAAAAGACCAATGGTGAATTAATAAGACAAAAGAGCAATAAAATGGCTAGTCTTAGCAAGGGGGACCAGCTAAAGGCAGGCCTGTACAGTGATTAGAGAGGAAGGGGATGCCCACCAGCCACCGCCTGAGTCTGTGCAACTGCAAAATCACTGCAAACCCAAAACAGAGAATTATTATATATTTAACATGCGAAAGTTCATCACATGCTGGTGTAGAGGGAGGGTGACCATGGAGGAGCTAGATAAGATTAAAAGGTGAAGCTTTGTTTAACACACGAGGTTTCTACAACAAGAAAAAACCTAAAGTATACAAATTTAATCCGTATATGATGAATAATAAAAGGGGCAGTGGGAAAAATAGCAGCAGGTATCCTGTAGAAACAAAGAATTACGTACGTAATCAAGTGAAAGGGACAATTGTGGGTAAATAAAACCGTTATATTAAACAGTCTACCTCAGACTTCTGCCGTTCCCCGAGGACCCACAGGACTAGAGTAATGATTAAAACACCCAATGTTACAGGCAATGATTTAAAAAGCAGAAAACCACAATTAAAACACCAAATACATCCCAACCTGTAGCTCGCACGCTCTGCAAGCAAACCTGAAACAAAGCAAACTGCCATTTAACACAAAACTGCTGGGTTTTTATAACATGTAATCGTTTGATTCAAACTCACGTATGCTGAGGTGAGAAAAAACGCAGATGCGATTCAAAAGCTTATCAACTCTTAACACTGACGAGATGTTTGTTGCTCAGTTTGACTTTGACATACAGTAAATCCCCGAAGGGGCTTTTACACTTTGCTCCGCACCGAACTGAATCCTAAAATTAGAGCAGAGGAAATTAGAACAGCAAAAATGTGTTTCATTTCACTGAAGTCAGACAAAAAAATACAACACATTTGCAATTCCTGAGGTGACATTTACATGGTTACTCGAGAATAATCCCCACAGTGAAACATTTTTAGATGCAACATTAACAATGAGAAAATAGTCCCTCTTTCCTCTGTTCCTGGAAACCGTTCTGCAGATTCATGGTTTTTCCTTGGCAGTAATTCCTTCTTAAACAGATGCCCCCCGACACACAAACACAGAAACACACATTCGCAGAGAGTCACATGAATATTGTCTTGATGTAAATATTTAGTGCGTCGGATGCAGGTGCAGGTTATGTAGGCCGCAGTTTAAACCTCAAAACATCTTGGCACACGTTTTACCTTTAAAACAGCACTTGTTCTCATAAATTCTTGGGTCAAACTACTTAAATAAAATGAGAGGGGGGGCTCATTTAAAATGGATCTGACCTCATAATTCATCCCCTTTAATGAATGAGCTGCTCTGCCCTGATAAAAAAAAACCCCGGATAAGATCAGCTGGTTTTACAGCACAGCGTGCGTAACTTGACATGGATGAATTTAACTGCTCCTCATGAATCACCACACAATGCAGCGCTCTTCTTCAATATTACAATGGAGTGCTCTGCCCGGATGCTCAGCGCTCCCACAGGTTGGAAGCCTCCACAATCGCGCTATTAAACATCAAGGCCATTGCATTTCGTTGAGAGGAGGACGTCCATCTAAATATTTAACACAGGACTATAAATTAACCACAGCAAGCAATTTGAAGAGGAAAAGCTCTGAGTGCCTTTGCATTAGCGTTTAGGGCCCTGTGAAAAAGGGATGCACAAATATTTAGGACTGAGCTGGTGGAGAGTTGTTTGAAATGCTGGGTTTTAGTTTGTTTTCAGAGCTTCAACACAAGAGGTGTAAGAGGTTTTTAGCTGTCTGTCTGATGGAACAGATCCTATTTCTATGTCTACACAGGCTATGATGGCTCACACTGTAAGGGTCATTTTGTGCAAAAGGTGCACAGTTACAGGGACTGTGTGCTGGTCTCTGCCAAAACGGAGGTGACCCACACTCAGCACAGCGCCTGAAAGCATCGTGCATGGAGGACTGATTGCTGCTTCGCCAACGCTACGTCTTCTGGTGTCAGCTTTAAATGTTTGAGTTTCTGTGAGGAAAAGGAAAGCATCTGAGGACTTGATCACACGTATGCAGATATTTTGGGAAACAAACATTTTTTACTGCATTTGGGCCTCTTATTCACATGCAAACAGCATTTTAGGTTACCAAAAAAATAAAAAAATCGATTCTAAAGTACGGATTTTTGAAAACTCCAGTTTCTGTGTATGTGTGTGTCCATTTAAAATGTAATGAAAAATGTAAAATGCACGCCTGGTCAGGCTAGTTAATGTGTGGTTAGCGCCGCTAGGCCGTGTGCTAGACAGGTGTTGAAGAACTACAAATAAATAAATACTTAGCTACTATTGTTTGTGTTTTCACGTTGCTACCACTCACTATGCGAGCTCAGACTGTGCTGATCTGGTACTTGATGTACTGTTGACATAGACTTCAGCTAGGAAGATGGTAGCTAATGGCTTATCAAGTATTATTTAATATTTGTAAAATAATTTACTTATCAGTTTTAAAAGGTGAATAAATTAGATTTGTTCACCTGGTGACGAAGGCCCAAAATCTTGCCATCATTTTTTTTTATAGGAATCTACAATATTGCATTTATTTACTCTTACTCTTACTCTGATGGCATTGGGAAAATTTCCTTTGTGATAACAGGAATTTTTTTTAAAAAATGATCAGCGTTTATCTTTTATGTGGCTCAAGGTTTAAAAATGAAGGTGAAGCAGAACTCAGTCCCGCTGGAACATTTTGTGAATTACTTCACCCAGAGGAATTAATTATTTGAGCCACAGTTTGTTTTTTAAAATGAGCACAATAATTGTTGAGGCCTTTCACTGTGTAACATTCAAACCAAGAAATCAAAGACAACATAAGTTCAGAATGAACTCTTTTCACACCCTCTGCTCTTTGCAATTCAAGTGTTTTTCATTCATTTGGAAAAGCACATTTGTACAGCGTGTTTCAATATCACCTCAGGTTACTGAGTATGCAAATCATTTCAAGAATAAACATTTAATCAAAAGCTAATATTTCTGATTTTAATTACTGCTGCACTTTTCACCTGCACTCTTCTGTTCTATGAAACAAGTTCTACAAAAACATCTACATATGCTGGACTATTTAACATCTACTACTTTAAATGAACTGTATTTACAGGACTGTCTGTAAATTTTGCCATAAATTAGCAAAAAAAAGATCAGGCAGGGTGATTACTTAAAATGTTTGTTAACTGATCAAACCTTTTGACTCCCGTTCATTCAGTTTCTTTCTGCTCATGTCTATCAAAGGAATAGTCACGTTAAAATCTACCATCTGACATTCAAACCTCGTTCCACTGCCAGTTAATTTTGATGGAACTTTGGCCTGTAAAATGCTTTAACTCCGTGTAAAGTCTCCAGCACATTGTTGCTTTATATAACTGAAGGCTGAGTAAATAAAAAAAGCAGCAGCTATTAAAAAAGCAGTGAAATACGCTGTTTGCCAGTGTCTTCCATTGACTTCCAGCATTTTAGGTCTCTAAATGAAGTTTTTTTTTTTTTTTTTTTTACAAATTCCTTCAAGAGTGCAGATCTTTCAAAACTCCACCACCAAGATGCATTGTGATCCCATCACGTGACCACAAATAATTTGTGGTGTCAATGCTGATACGTCCTGACGCGTCCCCGACTAGGACGCAACATGGTACAAGTCCTTCCTTACTCGCCTTGTCCTGCGCTCATCTGGAAGTCAAAAGAAAATGTTCGGCCAATCTTAACAGTTGGAATCGCCCACAGATGCATATGAGAAACAAACATGGCAACACGTAATAACTGTGTGCAGGACCCTTTGACCGTCTAGCAGAAGTGATGGAGCTGGACCTTGGAGACTCATGACAGACACCGGTGTGAACGGCGACGTGTGTCGGCTAATGCCAGGTGTAAACAGGACCTGTGTGCACATGTGTAACGGCGCGCTCAATTCGCACATGCCAGTTCCTGCTTTGTGTAATGCTCAGGCGTCTGAAACAACAATGGCGGACTATGACTGACCTATTTTTAGCGAAGCTGCTGCGTTCTCAGCTCTCAGCGTGTTAGCACACTGTTATCATAGGTTGAAATTATCCAGACTTTTCCTTCATATCTTGCTGGAAGGAGTGTGAGGATTTGGTAAATATGAACTGACGTTGAGGTAACCCTTTCAAACGTGCACCTTATTTATCCCGTGCCAGATGGAAATATGTGGGTGTAAGGTGCAAGAACAGCTGTTCTGTGGTCACCAGCACAAGAAGGTGACAACTTAATGTCAACTGAGGCGACTGCACATGTGTGTGTGAGCTGTCACCTCAGCCCAGCATCAGCTGCAGAAGACAAAACTATTTATAACCTGGTGAAGTCCAGGATTTTCTGAATGGTGGCAGAAAAAACTAGGAAATTCAGATGAGAGGGAGACTTATTTTAAATGCGGGAGAAAGTACTCTTGCAGCATGTGTAGGCTGTATTTTTTTTTTGTAAATTTCATTTTTTTTAAATGAACACTGTTTTAAAATGCAAATAAATGCCTTTGTGTGGCAAAAACAATAGAGCAACGTGTTCTTTCACCTCAAACATGCAGGAGACAATGGGCTCAGGCAGCAGTTTGACACTGAAATGGCGCAGCGGAGGGTGGGTGTGTGGAGGTACAAAGGGCAGGTGGAGAGACACATTCACTTTTAACTGCAGCAGCTCAGGTTAAATGTGAGTGTGGCGGGGCTTAGTTCTGTCACCTCACAGCCGCCAGGTCTCATGTTCTCCATGCATCTGTGTGGGTTTCCTCCCACAGTCCAGAGACATGCAGTGTAAGTGAACTGGAGACACACAGGACTGCCTGTGGGTGTGAATGTGTGTGTCTGTCTGTGTGTGTTAGACGGGTGACATGTCCCTGGTCCACGCTCGGCCCTGTTCCTCATGATGAAATGGGTGGTTTAGAGAATGAATAGATACAGCTGGGGCTGCAGAGGGGGCTGCCAAAAATCTGGCAAATTGCATGTGATGTCAGCAACCGTTGATTTGCATTTTGGGTAATGTAGGCTAAACAGAAGATACCTCTTATTCTGCTGCATTGATTCAGATCCTTCATACTTTACTTGATTGTTTATATTTTACGCCCCACCACATTTCAGAGGGCAATATTTTACTTTTTACTCCACTATAGTACATTTATCTGACAGCTATGGTGACTACTCACTTCAAATTAAGATTTTACATCAATACACATAATAAGCTTGTAAAATACAACATACTTTTGAAGGTCAGACCAGTCCTTCACTACTTTTCTGGTCTGTGGCTCCTTTCTGTCTGAGAGCTGTCAGCAGACATTTTTTCTCTCTAAACTTCTCATCTGCTGTCACTGAAATAAATATTTGAGGCCCCAGTAGTTGACAACAAAGCAGATCTGACTAATTAATACAGATGTGTGTAGCAGAACTTTTTTCTTATTTTCTAACCTAATAATTATCTCACCACCATTTATCTTCTGAATTTTTGACGGGGGCAGACGTCTCGGTTGGGAACGGCTGGACTAAACTACTAAACTGCTTTTACTTTTGATACTTTAAGTAGATTTTGCTGATGACACTGGTACAACAAAAACATGCAGGACTTTTACTTGTGATAAAGTATTTTTATATGTATTATTACTGAGTGTCACATTAGTAAAAGACCTGAATATTTCTTCCATCACTGTTGAATCATGATTTAATCCAATTAAGCTTTCCGGCCACAACCAAAGCTGAACTGAAGAATCTGCATTTAAAATCAGTTTCATTATGCAGTACACTGCGCTGTATGTAGGTCAACATGTATTGTACGATGTGTCACAGTATGAGGTGTGAAACCTAAAGCTCTGTTACTCTGTGTATTAGTTGCACACGACAATTTTCTGATTATAATAATTGGCAATTAAAGGGATGTTGATTCAGAATTGTTTGGGCAGAAGCCAAGCATTCAAAGCAAGTTCAAAAAGCACTTAACAACATATAATAGCTCGACTGCAAATCCTGTGCTGCAATACTGACCATGCAAAGACAATTCAAGGAGGCCGAGGGTGAAGACAATGAAGGGCACCTTCACCTTTTCAAGCTTTAAGTTATGAACAAAAGTTTTACCTGGACTTTATTTATTTGCTACCTGAGAGATGACTGTTTGAAGGGACATTAAAAATGGACAAACCTTACGAGGGCTCTTGGTGACTGTCAGGCAGAAGAGTAACCATCAGTGGAGCAGTGACAAGGCTCATTATTTTCAGTTTGAACTGATTTTCACCAGAACAGCCAGACTGAACTTGACCTTCCAACATGTTTTTCTGTGCTCATGTACCAAAGAGTTTCCTGCTGCAAGAAGAAGCCGATCACTGCAGTAAGCAAGGTCTCCTGGAAGGTTCACCGTTCAGAAAGCCCTGCTGTTGATAGAGAGTGAGGAGAAAAATGAGAAAGTGCAAATGGCTTGCTGATTATGCACCAGACGCTCACTAAGTGGAAGGAACAATAGGCAGTTAAACCGCTGTGTGCAGTGTTTGAGCTGCAAATTAGAAGTATTTTTAAATCCAGATTTGTACTCAGACTTCTGTTCTGTGGATTTAAAAAAATAAATCTACATTTTACCCTTTTTAACAATCAAGGTGAACACAGGTGAGTTCAAAGACTGTGTTTATACTCTGAAAAAAATAAACTGAAAATAACGACCAGTAACTGCACTATCATGTGCTATATTCTTACGTCCGGGTCTGAATCCACTGAAACAAACAATATAGAAACAAACACTAGTGTATTTATATCTGTGCCACGAAAGACATGTTAAGCCCAAACTACCTGAAGCTTCATCAGGTGTAAAAGCATCAAGGATCAGGTGTGCATGGTTTTAGTGATTGCCCTCGTCAGACCACCTGAGGCCGGATCCTGAATCACCTTTCGAGCCAAACTGTTTCTGCTGTCCCCCTTTGCACATTATTCTGTGGGTATATTAAAATAAACCCATAATCCATTTTACTGATCTCTCTTTAAGTGACACATTTTCCTCTCCTGATTGCTCTGTATCATTATTTGCAGAACACTTTTATTGATGTTATGTTAGTGCACTTGATACGCTGACATTGATGCAGAGGTCGCGTTTGTTTGCTCAATAAAGGCTCATTTACTGATCATAACAGCGAGAATAAATTTAAAGACATCTTAAAGACATCTATCAATTTCCCTGGAAAACAGAAATCATGATAATCATGAGCCGTTTAACAGCAGTCTTATATTAGAAGGTGCAGTATTAATCACAGTTTGATAGGAGTGCATTCAAATTTTGCTTTCATTTTTTCATTTCACCTGCACCAAGTCAAGTTGTGTTGAAATCTATTGATAATGGGAAAAAAATGGAAGAAGTCTCATGAGGAGCGACATAGGCCGGCCCCTCTCCCAGGATGTCACGTGTACAGAAGATCAATTATAAAATATATGCGAAGAATGTGGACGCAGGAGGACGGCTGAGCAACATCAGGTGTCTCTAAACACCGAAGAGGCGGACAGGAGGACAGATTAACACACAGAGGGACAGAGAGACGTGTAAACTGTGGATCTTTGCCAAGATGATTCAGTTTACTCCTGCATGTCAAGCAGCTAAATGAATCAAAGGCAAGCACACGTGAAAGAAAATGGCTGCAACTGTGTGAAACACGGAATATCAGGTCATGATGGAAAGGGCTCGACATACATCGCGTCCTGGCAGGAAAAAAAATCCACGAGGACGTGGCGCTCGCCTTTTTGCTTTGCTTTCTCCTCCTCTACCAGCGTGACAAATCCGTCGCTGAGAAGAGGTGATGCTGTCAGAGACCTTGAAAAGCAGGCGACAGCCCCGGCGGTATGACGAGCCGTGAAGCGAGCCGCGTTGCTTGGTTTCAGCCCACAATGCAGCAACAACCGGCCCTGACTCATTAACAAATGAAGACGGATTGCGTGCGATGACACAAGTCGAGTTTAATTCGCTGTTTTGCCAAAAGGGGGAAGAGCTGAGGGAGAGAGATGCATCATGAGCGCTGGAAGTTAACTCAATATATAACAAAGCCCAGAGGTGCGGCTTTGATCTCCTCTTGCCAAGAGTTGTGACATTCCCTGTTCCAGCGTGTACGAACTCAGGTGGCCCTACGCACAATAGCACGGGAAAATAACTTCATCTCACAGACTAAATAAGGAGCTCTTGAAGTCCCTCCGGAATCTGGAAAAGGAAGAGGATGAAACAACCGCATAAAGCAGCATTATTCCTCCCTGATGTTGGGCTCACTTTACATGGGAAAAGAGCCGCGTGCTGCTGACTGAGACTTGCGTGCATTGTAAATCTCTTATCTCTCCGCAGCACAGGTGGGGTCAGCTCGTTCTCAGCGCAATCAATTCAAAATGTCGGCAGAAATTCTGGTTTATTTTCCACAGTTGGAACGTTCAGTCTCATTTATTTGTCAGCGGGTTGGATATGTGTCGAGCCGGGATTCCTGTTGCCCTGCAAACTACACAGCCACTCGCTCCTGCTGAGCACACTTTTATCCACAAGCCTGATTCCTGCTTATTGCCTCGACGCATCTCACAACACCTATAGCTCTCAGCAGCATATAGAAACCACTGTTATTTTAATCTTTTTTTCTCTTTTTTTACCTTTTCCATTTGAATTCTTCTTATTCTGTCCACATCTCATGCGCTTCAGGTCAAAAATGCCCTTATTTTCCCATGATGATAAAGCCTCTTCATTGAATTTTAAACACACAATCTATTTTGTATGAAGACACAGTCTGTCACTCATCAGCAGCCTCTGTGAGTTAATGTTGCTCCAGCAGCCGACGCGCACCTCCTTTCTGCACCGAACACACATCACAAATATTTTTTTATTTGCCTGTTTTATTCTGCTGTTTGCTCAAACTCCTCTTGGCCACTTCCTTTGGCGGTCTCCCTGTGCTGTATGTGTGTGTGTGTGGGAGGGAGAATGAGAAAGAAAAACACTGGTTCTCCAGCTGATGCTACCTGTGTGTGTGTGTGTGTGTGTGTGCACATCCAATAGCCTCAGGTTATCATGCTCCATAGCTGCTATAGACTCGACAACTGCTGGATCAAGAAAACTCTGAAAATCTGTGTACCATGAGGGTGAGCTGTTTTTTTTTTTTTAAGAAAAAAAAAGAAAAGCAATCGGGTTAAAGTGGAAACTTAAAGCCGATTGCTTGCGTGTTATTACTCATGGTGCCGCTGTTACCTGATCATTCACAACACAATTTACTGCATTTATTTCAAAATTTCTGTAAAAAAAATGACCATGAACACCACTTTGGACATGAGAGAGAAGATAGAAGCATGTTCACTGAGGAGGTAAAGCTAATTCTATATGGAGCAATAACATAGTTTAGCATGTAACTACAGCGTTAGTGGTTAGTGAGAGGGTGGAGGGTGAAGAAAACATCAGCAGAAAGCATGTGAGTTCAATCATTCATTGAATCTACAGTGGAGACATGAAGGCAGACAGAGACAGTGCCATTCGGACTGGATCACCAGTCAGCCTACATTTTTCCGGGGGATTGTCTAGTGCCGGTTAAAACATTTTAAAAATCAACAGTCTTCGCTTGTCAAACTCAGACAAGAGCTTTCATTTGAATCAAAGCGCCACAATTGAAGATATTTTGATATCAGCGTCAGACTCATTGATTCAGATCCAAACGCTGCAGAAAACAATCAATCTGATTGTCTGTCGCTGTAAATGAAAAGCAGACAAATGTGCATTGAACACTTTAACAGCACTAACATAAGACTCCAGCCTTTTAACCCCGCTGCATCGCTGGCGGTGCAGATCCCCACCCTCCCACAGTTTCATCTGGAACATAGATTAATTTCTTCATCCCCCGTTGGTGTATAATATTAGCCTTGACAGAAACCTCAAAGTGTTTTTTTTTTAAATAAATAAATATAATGATAAAAAACAAACAAAAACACTGGAGAACGCCCATGGTGAACAAGATAAAATGGCGTGCAGGTTCAAGCATAATTGATTTGGAGACATGCTTTGCATTTTGGAAGATGTCCAGAGAGATGGGACGACGCTTTGGAACGCCGGAAGTGCGAGGCTTCATCTTGGAGAGCATTTGGAACGGTGATGGCAGCTCCTCAGATCCAGAGATTGACCCTGATGAGGAACTCTGTCATTCTGAGCTACGACTTGACCCAGATGAACATGGGTTGAGTAACTGTAAACATTTGGAGACTTGTGTGTTGGCATGGAAACACAGCCATCTGAATTGTAAAGATACAGTAAGCTTTCTGCAGTTTGATTTTTTCACAGCAAATCATAAGTTGCCTATTTTTAGGTGCGTTTGTCTTATTTAGCCAACTGATTATCCACATTTTGTATCAAACACAGTAAAACTACTACCTAGCTAACGACTGCTGCACTCACTCATGCTCCACATCAGGATCACCATGTTCCACTTTGTGTATCACTTCAGTTCTTGCACAGTTCTGTGCGGGGCTTCGAGTGGTGGAGGTCAGGGGTCGACAGAGTAACTTGAACACAAACACAAAGTTGTTGAAGGTTGAGGTGCTTGAGGTGAGGACATTGAGGAAAGAGCAGGACTGAAGACTTTGCACCATCTGGACTGTAGCTGGCAATCGCAGTGTCACGTTTCAGAAAATTTGTGAGTGGCAGTTGGTCACATGTACCTTTTGTTTGATTAGTGAAAAGGATCAAAATTAAGCACAAGAAAGGAAATAATCTCGTCGTATATCACAGACTGCAGGTTGTAAATTTGCCGTAACTGGCCCCTGAACCAGAGGGAGTCAGGGGTCCTGAGGGACTGGGGCCGTTGCGTGCTGAGTGTGTGTAAACAGCAGGTGTAATGTGGGACACAGGTAGAACAGGGGGACAGTTTCATGAGATAATTTGCTCTCCTGCTGATTTCGACACATTAAACTAAGCTAAATGCACACAATACCTGCAGCCCTGCATGAGCACGTGAGAGCCCTCTAAATGTTCAACCTTCTCCCCTCTCTGCTCACTGCACTAGCTTCCTGTTGCAGTTTGCATTCAGTTCAAGACTCTGCTGCCAGCCCACAGGACACTAAAGGGACCTGTTCCCTCCTACAGTCCCTCCAAGCCACAGTCAAGCACTACACTGCAGCTCAGCCATTGTGCTCCGATGCCTCTTCTGTTCTGGCTCCACAGTGGTTGAATGAACTCCACCTTAAAGTCAGAATCGCAGATTTGCCCATTCACCTACACACCATGCCAACACTTATCTTAACTTCTTATAGCTAAAGGTTTAAAATCGTCTCACACATGCCAGCCATTACATTCGAAAGTGACTAATAACACTAATATAGAGAGAGGAGAACATAAGTGAGTTTGCTGACACGATAAATTATAAAGAGGTAGATCTTGAATGATGCTGGGGCAGTGATAATGATCCGCTAATGATATCACAATACCAGAATCCACTTTAACACAAGTTAAAAAGCTGTAAACAGCAATTACAAACATCCTGAGGCGTCTGCTGAAAGAAAGGGATGAGAGAAGTGCTTCAGGGAGGCGTAGCCAGATTCCACCGGATGACGGAGGCCCTATAGCGTGTGGGAAGGGGACAGAGTGCAGCGTGAAGGTGTTGGTGACGTATGTTCAGTAGGCAGAGCTCCTTTAAGGATCCCAGAATGCTGTTGCGATGTTCGGAGATCTCCCTTTATGGTTCAGCTGCGAGCTCTGCTGCCGATTGTTGGCGGATGCTTCGGGGTCGGAGAGCAGCTGACTATCTAGAGAGCATCTGCTCAGCGAGGACAGGGCAGCTGAACAAAAGCAAAAGTTTGACGAAACCCGAGGAGGCAAGCGGCGAAATGTGGAGCCGGAAACTCGAATGGACAAAGAATGTGACACAGAACGAGAGAATGATTTAAGAAGAGGAGTAGACTGACTGCTCGAGTTCTTTTGCAACCTCTTTACCCCAAACACCCACTGCTGCTGCATGTATAGGCGTTAGCTGTAGCTAATGGTGGACTGTGTTATTTATGATCTGGCCTCATGAGGCTGTGAGATGGCCAGAAACTGCGAGTGTGTGGATAGTTCTGAGGCGGGGAGGGTCTAATGTAAGAAGCTATTGAGTTGCATTATGGGAATTGTAGGTTCCATTGCTTTTGGAGCTTGACCCATACAAACAAATTTATTAAGGGATAACCCCTTGAGATGCATCATCTCGTCTTCCAGGGGGTCCTATACATGAAAACAATCAAACAATACAATACAATCACTTACACTCAACACAGAACATACACTTACAGTGTGCACAACAGCTCCCGAATCCCATACTGGAGTCCAAGCTGCCTTCAAAAGCGGTTGCATGTACCGTGTTCAAATTTTGTGAAAGTAGTGATGTTTTCATACATGGTGAGGGCTGGAATACTTCAGGTGAATGTCAAGTTAATATATTGGAATTTGGTTGTATAGAGAATTTTATAATATATCTGAGGAAAATACTGATCTTTTTCTGCTCTCATTGTGCCTTTGCATTTCTTCCATCATGTTACCCACATGTTAGCTTGCTAATCTGTTAGCCTTGGTGGTCTCTAGATGTCGAAATGTTGAAACTTTATGGAAGTGCAATGCTAAATCACTTGCGTGCCCCTTTTAACGTTTAATTTATTCAGGCGACCATTTGGTTATGCTGTTTGCAAATTTAATTTCCACGCGTGAAAGTCTCTTATCTGTGAAAACCATATAGCTGCCATGTTTCAGCTCTGGGACAGGGCAGTTTTCAGATAATCCAACAGGATTTTAAATGGTTTAATAGCTGCGCATTGATTCTGCCACTGCCAGGAATAAAAATCTGGTGTGGAAATTATGAACGCTTTATTTATTAACTGGTCAGTCAAAATTGAATATATTGATTCAGCATATAGAATATCCACAAGGGCAGAATGTAACCTTCCTGCAGGGTCATAAACCCCCAAATACAGAGGACATGTCCTCATTGTCCTCGGTGGTAGCTACAGCCCTGCTCATACCGATGTGTATTTGCTTCAACTTGCACCACCCAGAGCAAATACATGCCTGTTTTCATCTCATCCTGTCTTGCCTGCACTGACGTTATATGAGATCATTGCATCTCTAAAATATGACCCAGTCTAAACACACTTCTGCAGTTCTTTAAAAGCCAGTAGGACCAGCAACACAGGCCTCATGCAACATTTTCAAATTCTTATTCAAATCTTCTCTTATTTTGTGTGAGGTCTCCACATGTAAACAAGAAGAGCTTCACGCTGCGAAGCTCGACGTCCTGCTGTAAGAAACTAGCGGACAAAAACAGAAAACGGGCAGCAGCGTCAGTCGCTGTACAGTTACCACCATTAGAGCAGCGGCGCACTGTGGCACAGAATGAGGAGGGAACGGTTTGGCATGACGTCAGGTGACGGCGGTCCACGACAAGACCAACCCGGACCTATACAGCACGAGACAATGAAAAATACTGACCAGTAAGTGCTGTTAACAGTGAGGTGGCATTGAAACATGTGTTTATATTTCAATGCCTTCATTAGCTTTACCTAATACATATGAGTTTGTCCTGAATGTGAAGTTGTGGATTAATTTCAGATGAATTAACACTAACAAGTTAGTTAGGAGACTGAACATTGGCACACCACCTTCTTCTGGTGCTGTGAGCTTTTCTTCTTTTCCTTTCTTGTAGGTTTCTTCCTTGATTTCAATTAACTCTGTGTGGTGTTCCTGAGGCTTCATATCAGCTTAAAGCGTGATATCATGAAACACTGACTTTTTAAGGCCACTTTTTAATTACCTTGGTTGCACAGAGAACAGTCTGGCTGAATCCATGTTCTAATTAAATCATTGTGCAGGTGTTCAAAGCATGATCTGTCTCTCAGCTGGAGCAACTGCACCATAAGAACTAAAGCAAGACCAATTATCTAGACTGTGCCTTCCTCTGGAAACCTCAGTAGGTAAACGCTTATGTGACATTTAAGCATTTATGAGGATGAATGTGAGAGACCGGTTCTTGAGGGCTGAACCTCGATAGAGTTCAAATCACACGACGCCTGCCCACACCTCTAAATATGATCTCATCTGATGTGCTTCAGCCGTGACTTTAGGTACTCACATTGTTTAATAAATCATCAAAATACACTGATGGTAATAAAAAGCTTCATATAAAATTCATACCTGGGCACAATGGCGCCACTTGATCAGAATAAATAATTATCGTATGTCCTCAAGAAGAAGCATTGCTCTCACTTCCGGAGGGGAAGAATGTAAAACTTTCTGTCTCTTTGCTCCAATTCACGTCATTCGTCATTAAACAATTACATAGGCAACGAATTCAATTTCCCTCGTCTCATTTCGTCTTTCATGGCTGTGTTTCCCAGAAAGGGCAAAAGCATAATTACAGAATGCAGCAACACGCTAACAAAGAAATATCGACTGTTTCTTACAGGAGATCATTCGGCGTGAATTGTGAAGCGTTTTTTGTCGCTAATAATGTTTTCCCCTCCATTATCTGGAGCCTTGCACTGTGAGAGCTTTATATTTAAAAAGAAGGGAATAACTCTCTCGCAATCCCATCACTCCACCTTTGTTTTGTGAGCAAAAACAAAAGAAGCTGCCTTAACCTGCAGATAAACAACGATGCGACGTGCAGTGTGTGTGTGTGTGTGTGTGTGTGTGTGTGTGTGTGTGTGTGTGTGTGTGTGGATGCTTTCTACTATGTGCCAAAGAACTGCAGCATTGTGTTGTCTTCCACCAGCGGCGAGCCTTTTATTCTGTGCTGGTGAGCGTTTGAATGTGTGCAGAGGATGCATAGCAGCACATGCATGTCTTCCTCTTTTGCAGCCAGCCACAGTTTTTGGACGTCGGATTGGAACTGGAGTGGGCTCACATGGGAGCTCATTTGGCAGACCGGCCTGTCACCGGGGAGCGTATGAAAGCTAAACCTAATGAAAGCACACACAGCCAAAACCTGCCGGCTAACATCTGCCCCAGACTGCAGCTACAACCCGCTCCACTCTCTCGTCAAAGCAAAACCACACCGCTCCCGTTTGCCAGGCTTTCTTTTTCTGACTTAAGTTGCAGGTCTATATGATCTTTTATGTGTAGCGAGGGGTCCTCAGCCCGTGGGACTTGGAAATGTATCAGAAAACGTGGTGTGTAATTTCAAAACTACAGGGATCTCAGTGAGCAAATGCAGACTTTTTTCATTCTTTGGAGTTATTTCTCAGATATCAGTATTTCCACAGCCGACAGAGATAAACACAAGCTCTCCTCTTCCTAAGCGGATATATATTCTTTTCTTATTCATTAATTAATTCACAGCAGATCTACCGTGTTTATGTGATTTTGAGTGGTGGGTGTGTGTGGAGAGGTGGAGTTTGTTTTATATCCTTACAGCATTTAAAAGGATTTTTTTTGAGTTACTGAAGGAAGCTTCTAAGGAGTATTCACAAGATGACTACTACTACTACTACCACTGCCGCTGCTGCTGTGGAAATAATGTGTGCTTCTAGCAGTGGTGCTCCAGGGATAGTGTCTTGGATTGATTTAGTGCAGAGTCAAATATCTCAACCAAAACTGGATGGACTGCAATGAAAGTCATGGAACATCTAGTGGTTGGACTGACACAAACTCTGAATCTGACGTTCATGTTTACCTCGGGCCATCATCACGTCAATGTACTTAAGTACATTAACTTAAGTCTGTTAAAACTAATGTTACCATCATCCTGTATTTATCTTGACTGCTAAAACAAGTACAGCTGAGGTTGATAGTAATACCGGTAATATAACATAAGCTGGTGAGCGTAGTAAAACTTGCTGACAATGCTAACTAGCATGCTAGCATTGTCAATTCTGCTCTCTTTGTCAGTGTGTTGCATTTAGCTCAAAGCCCTGCTGTGTACAGTACAGCCTCAAAGAGCTGCTAGCGTGGCTGTATGCTAGCCCTGCTCTCTTCTTAGTTAAATTTTAGATTCATATTGTATGATTTTGTTTTTTGTCATAATTTGTTAAAAAAAAAGTTTTAAATCACGTTATCAATCAGAGGTTCCCAAACCAGGGGCGTGGGGGCTGTTATGACAGCCACACTCACCACAAAAAACAGCATTAATTTGTATTGATTCCTCTTAATTAATGTGTTTTGAAGTGTCTGACCTTTCAGAAACTGTATGTCATTTTAAATCTTAATAGCTGAAGTTTAAGTGATCAATTTGATTGATTGAGAATGGTGATGGTGATGCATCAGTTTGAAATTTTGCATGATTCCCCGAAGCTAAGAATGCTTCTATTTTCAGAAAAGTGCATTAGTTATTTTAGGCTGAGAGACTCCCATCTGTTTTGCAAAATTATCCTCACTAATTAGTCTGAAAATAAGAGTGGTCAGATCAGTCAGTGACTGATAAGAGGGGGGCAAGCAGCCACGCTGAAACAGCTTTTCAGATGCAATCCAGATCCACCGGCTCAATCAAAATGCAGTCAGATAGTGTAGAGAGGTCGAAATAATTATTCTGAATACCACCATGAAAAAGCCAGTGACACACCTCTGTACCCAGAATAATGTCAGCCTTTTCCAGCTGCCACATTTCTACATACATTATATACACTACCATACAAGCAGAGAAAGGGAGAAAGGAGGTTGTACTTTCAGGTACAGGACTGCAGTTGTTCTCACAGTTTCAGCGAGGAAAATGTTCATGTAATTTGACTAAACGAACGCTGTGGACGTGGGCATCGCTGACCTACAAAGTTAACCTTGTTTCTTTTGTATTTTTGGAGGAGCTGTAGCATTTGGTGCTCTGATTTCTGAAGCAGCCCTCGGGACTGCAGGCTCAGAAACCAGTGGTACTCTGTGGATTTTAATGAGAGTGCACAAATGAGACACAGCGCGAGAGATACATGCTTCGGAAAAAATAAGAAAAGAAAGTGGAAAAGAAGCCAAGAATTTCTGATGTGTGATACGAGCAGATTCAGCTGTTAATGTCAGCAGAAAGCCAATTACTGTGTATCATCACGACAGTCCGTGTAGGTATTAACACTGTATCTCTGGATCATAATCAGTTAATCAGCAGTTGAAGCAGAACCGTTTATTCTCTGCAGTTTAAGATATATTTCAATTCGGTGCTTGTACAATTCATTTTGAGGAACAATGCAAGAAACAGCGATGGGAGTGTTAAAGCAGGGCTTCGGCTACATTAGCATTAGCCCAAGACTCTGCATAGAAAAGATTTTTTTTTCTTAAAATATAGTTCTCTGATGTGGTAATTGCATATAATCTTCAGAGAGAAGAGAAGTTTTCTGCTAAATGAAAAAAAGCGCACATGGTGAGTTGCTCAATAAGTAAGCTGGACATGGACAGTTAAAAGAAAATGAAAATTAGTTGCAAGAAATAAATTGCAAATTGAATACACTGATAAAGGATGTGGTCAGAACCTGGTCAATTTAAGGAAGAGGATGACGTCAGACTAATCTCCAGCGTTTGTATTAATGAATTCATTATTGTCATTTAAAAAAAATAAATTCTACATTTGGTCTGTGTCCAGGCTAACAGTGCCATGACCAGCACCTGACTTGTGTTGTGCATTCACCAGACCACAAACTGCTGTTTCAGAAACTTTAAAGGAGAACGTTAGAGTAGCTTTTAGTGTGGGTTTAGTTTCCTTCACTGTTTCACTTTAGAGAACAGACTGTTTATGGACTGTAAGTAACGGAATTGGAAGCATTTTAAAAGATATGCAAACAATGTTATTTACTGGCAGTGAAAGCTGTAATTTAAAAATGAGTAATAAACTGAGAAATGTTGGTACAATTGAATGATTTGCATCAGTACAAAAAATAATTCTGTGGGTGTGTGAGTTTATGAGAGGTCATCACTGACTGAACTGCACACATCGAAACAATCCGAAATAATTGTTCTTGTGCAACATTTTTCCTCTTGATAAATTATACCAGAATGCAGTTTTACTGGGGCTATTAACTATGACAGTTAGGCCTGCGGTAGTACATTTATGGTAACTGGTAAGATGTGGCAGAGATGTTTGCAATGCAGCTGTGGTTTCAATACATGTTTACAGCACACCGTTAAATGCTTGGAAATTTAGAAGTATTGTTTTCTATACCTGTCTAAGTGAATGAATTTATAGTGGAGGATTAAAGCTGTGCATCACTGAACCATGTTAGTGTCCTGCTATCTGAAAATGTGGTATATTTAAGTAATAACATAACACGTATTTTTATTAACTTTCATGTCACTTTGCATGGGTTTCTGTTGACTTGAAGGAGCATGAATACTATTCAAACTCCTTCCTTCTTGTGTGCAATGTGAACAGGATGTTTAGTCAAAAGAAGGCTGTGATGTCCATTAGTGAAGCTGAGGAGAAGAGTTCGTTACGTTTTAGCCATTTACTGGGACTCATTGGTACAAATACATCTTCATTTATTTCACATACATTTTTTTTTAACTTTTACTTTGAAGTTTTCACAATCTAAATGATTCAACAACAAAATGAGGAACTACCACAACAAAGTTCAAATTTCCTACTGGGGAAAATTATGCAAATGTCACTGTAGTAAAATTGACACATGTATTTTGCCAACCAGCAAAGGTACAGTTAAAGTAATAAAAATAGACAAAAATAGGACAAAAAGGTGGTTCATGTAGGTACTTTGACCAGGACTGGGTCATCGTTATGATGATCCAAGTGTTATTCTAGATCCTGAACAGTGTTTGAGGACTGATTTTTGTAAAATGCTCAACATTTTTCATAAATAAAATCTTCTTTCTTCATTTTTTATTGATAAATAACATATATTCATTAATATTTAGGAGTCAATTCGGGGAGCAGGGACAGATAATCACCCATAGAAGCCCTTCCTGAATCCATGGAAACTTCAATAGTCTGAAGAATGTTCTTGCTGAACATATGGGGTATATCAATTTTGGCTAATGCATCCCATGAATATTGCTATGAATAGTTCTTTTGAATGAATATGTACATACATGTACATAATGAAGCATTAGGTACACATATGCAAGGTACTGAACATAGGAAATTATGGTCTGTTTTGTTGATTTCTTCAGTGAATAAGCATGGCGCAAGACTAAACAAAGAAGGTTAATAGCTTAGATACAAATTTGTACTGTACATGGTTCAGCTGAGTCTGTAGATCCAACCCAAAACTGAAGTGTTCTTTTTGGGAATATAAATTTCAAAAAGCTGATAAATGACACCTATTCCATTCAGGTCCCCATGGTGGCAACAGTTTTCACTCCTTGTCCATGTTTAAGAAGTTGCCGGCTGGCAACTTATGTAAGAGGATGTCCTACTACCATTTCGGTATTTGAAACACAGTATCCAAGCATTATGTCAAGATCCAGTGATTTAACGTACTGCTCATCTTGTTATGTTGCCCCAATGTTTTCACTACCATTCTCCTTAGAGCAGTGGGAAGTTCAGTAGTCCATTTTTCAAAAAAATACATTGTACTTGGGGCACTTCCACAATCCAGAATCTTGGATCTATGAAACAAGTCACATCATTTTCATGTTAAAACGACGAGGACCAGCTTGTCCCTCTGCCGAGTCCACGTTAGTACCGTTAGACTTTGACCGAGGCACATATTCAACATCTATGTTGTTTTTATGTTTTCCTTTCCCTCTGCTCCACACGAAAAGGAGCAGGAAACAAAACAAGACAACTCCAAGGAAAGTGAAACAGCCCATAGCTGTTGACACTAAAATAGTCTTTAGGTCTAACCCGAGGGTCACGCCGGCAGTCCCATTGGCAGTGGTGTTGCTGGGATCTGTGTAGTACTGGGTCCTGTTGGCATACAGCGATCCCAGACTTTTCACCGCCAATGTAGTCATCAGGGTGTCATTCCCAGCAGTGTTGGAGGCAAGACAAAGATACACACCGCTGTCTTGTACCTCTGCTGACTTGATCTCCAGTGTACCATTGTTGTGGACGGCTACTCTACCATGGCTCCTACTTGTCAAAACTCGTCGACGTGGGGACAACCAGGATACAGTGGGCCTCGGTGTCCCCTCAGCACTGCAGCGCAACATTGCCTGCTGGCCCTCATCCACGGTGATCGTTTGAGTTTTATTCTCACGGATCTTTGGCTTGGTACATGTCACATAATAAGACAGGAGAGTTTCCTTAAACTCCTTAAAAGGCCTGCCACGAATACCTTCGGGTGTGCTGCACTCTGGCTGTGAATCCCCAAAGAAGATGGTGTGCCTTTTCTGTAGGATCCACATGAGGCGGCAGTCACACACCAGGGGGTTGTTGTCAATCAAAAGAACCTCGAGAGCCTCAGGAGACTGAAAAACACCTTTCTCCAGCGTATCCAGTCGGTTGTGAGACACATTGAGGACTTTGAGCCCCCGTAGGCCCTGGAAGGCATACGGTTCAATGGTGGTTAGCTGAGCTCCCACCAGATGGAGCTCTTGAAGCCGAACCAGTTCCATCAGCATTCCCCCTTCAATGTGCCTGATTCGGTTGTGGGACAGGTTGAGGTGTGTCAGGTAGGGCAGATGCTTCAAGGCTTGGTACGGGAAGGAGGACAAGTTGGTGTTGGTTATGAACAGAGTGGTCAGGTTGAGGCCGTGCAAGGTATTGGCTGGCACATGATCTAGTGATGGCCAATTATCAATTTCTAAATGTCGCAGCCGGAACAGCTTTTTGAATGAGTATGGATGCAAGGTACTGATGCTGAGGTATCTTAGATGGAGGCTGACCAGGTTGTGGAGGTGGGAAAGGGCCTCAGTGGGTACAACTGTAAGGTTGCACCTTTCTAAGGTTAGTATCTCCAGGCTTAAAAGTCCACTGAAAGCACGGTGAGAAATGTAAACCAGATCATTGTCACCCACTTCCAAAAACTTTAGATTGTGCAGGTCCTGGAACATGTAATCCAGGAGGATGACGATCTTGTTGTCACTTATATCCAGTCGGGTAAGATTTGTTAAGCCTGTGAAGACGCCTAGAGGTATGAGTTTGATACGATTGCTCTTGAGACTGAGCGAGTGCATGTTAAACAGGGCGTTGAAGGCTCCAGGCTCAACATAACTGATAATATTTCCACTGAGGTCAAGTTCCTCAAGCCCAGGAAAGGCAATAAAGTCATCAGGGTTGATCATTGTAAGTTTGTTCTTACTCAGGTCCAGGATCCTGGTCTCTGTTGGGACGCCGTCCGGGATGTTTGGCATGCGCTTGCGGTGACAGACAACCGCCTTGCTCTGCGCCGAACACTCGCAGCGCGAGGGACATCCCAGGGTAGAACCCACAAAGACAGCCACGAGGGCCAGTCCCAGGAATGGTTGCCAGCATGAGACGACCGTGTGCAGCATGACTTTGCTCATACAGTCGACCATCGTGTCACGGTTCTGCAACAAAGAGAGGGAGAGAACAAAGAGAAAAACAAAGAGGTTAGTTAATCAGTCAGCATGCACCTTGTGGAAGTCGTGTTCCTGTAGAATTAATGAATATTCCAATAATATAGAAGGACTTAGTCTGGTTTAGAGAAAAATAGCCTCAGGTGCTTTGACTAGTACTGTATAGAATGAGAACAGACTGGATGAGCCTCACCGCACACAAATGTCTCGTTCTTCTTCCCATCTAGTTACTTATTCAAATAAAGGCAGGTTGAATGCTCTCTCTCTTTTTCCACCATCAGTTTAGTCTGTCTGCTGTCTTTGTTTTTCTTTCAGCCATGGGACACTGATCAAAGCACAACAGTGCTGGTTAAAATGCTTCCCTGGTGAGTGTTGGCAGTTAATTTGATTTTGGTGAAAATCAAATTAACTGCCAAATAAACAAAAAAGTGCAGTTTTTGCAGCTCATTGTATCACCCCACTTCCAGTGTTTTAATAATTCCATAAAGCTTGCTTTCCTTGACAAGAGTTTTAATAGTGTTTCCTGCAATTCCAAGGTAGAAAAACATCTGATGACATTAAAAAAAAAATCAAAAAAACAAAACAAATCAAACAGTATTTCCTTGAAGAAACAACCCCAAACAGGCTAAAGTGGCGAATTAAAAGAAATCAATCATGAAAAATGTGATACTTAATGCAGTTGATGGATAAGTGTGATTAAACCTAATCAACAAGTAAAAATTACTGGAGGGCATCATTCAGTGTTGTAGAATATGATCTAATGTGATTGTGATTACAAGCGTTACTATAAAGGTCACAAAACCAATAACAAAGCTCTCAAGATCACTTTTTTAATCCAATTTAGAAATTTGTTTAAACAGCAAGCAAACAAATGGTGGATGTATATTGAATCAGTTATTTTGGGAATTGTAAAATCTTTATTCAAATAAACCTGATGGCACAGAGAGTCTGCCTTACAGATACATAACCTATATTATAATTAATAGTAATTTCAATAATTGTACCCCTAATGCTAAGGCTAATAGTCTTGATCCATTTCAACACCCGCTTAACTAACTGTGTGTTACTGTGCAGTGTTGTAACTGTGTTGCTGTAGTACAGTGTACACTATAAACTCGAATGGCAATTCTTCTTTCTGCTTTCTGTACTTATGTGGTCAAGCAGATTGTAACTGACCCACTTAAAATTATCTTGTTATGTGTGTACATACATAAATCACATGACAAATATCTGGCACTATATCTGGACTCATATATATGCAGTATCCTTTCATGGAGCCTCTGCAGAAATTTACATTAAAACACAATCCGGTCCATCTTGAAGCTATTTGTTATGCTGTTTGTTTCATTCATAGACCTATTCATATGTATCACATAAGTGCCTCCTCATATATATCACATACGCACATGAAGATAAGCAGATATATGACCTGAATGCACTGCTTGCCACAAACAGACTGGGTGACAGGTTGCATGGATTGCAAACCATCCTTGCCTCATTTGGTGTGTCATGGGCTGTGCTAAATTTAAACGATGAAAGGAATAATCTGAATTTCTCCCCAGGCTTTTTATATGCAAACAGATTATGGTGCAAAGATAATATGATGGCATACCCATCTAAAGAGAAATATTACGTAAACCTAAGACATCAAACGGCCAAAATAGGGGAAATTTGAAGCTGCAAATGCAAAGGACCAAGTGCTCATGGGTTAGCTCTGAGGGACACAAAACTTCACACACAACATCAAGCACAACAATGTGCACCATAAAACACGAGATATGCCTGTTTTCATTACAGATTCAAAACATTGTTTTCTACCAAAATGCAGGCACCACATTGATTCGATATTAATAAACCAAACATGCACAAATTTCCATTTATTTCTATTTCTGCTATACAGCATCTAAATGGTGGAGTAGTAATTTTCTACAGTATTCATGTGTGTCTTTATGTTTTGTTTTAGTAAAATTCGTAAATATTTATTAGTCACTCAAATTCATAGATTTGTCCTTTTTTTTATGTCTTTACTTTCCCTTGCCTCCAGTTTGCTATAAAGCTTTATTGCCATAGTTAGTGGGCACCATATGGCTGGCTCTCCATTGCTGCTGACTTGAAAAACATTGCCAAATGTGCACTGGCCTGTTTAAGTGTTCAACAGCTTTCTAATAGTTTATTTGAAATGTAAAGATAAATCCTCACTCCCTGCATTAAAAGCGCTTGCTTTCCGTATTATGCTCAGCACTCATGCTAACACTCTAATCGCCTCAGCCTCGTCACAAAACACCTCGGTTACAGAGATTGCTGTGTTATATTTTGAAGGGCTTGATGGATGTTAAGTACCAAATCTTGACACTGATAAGACAATACTTGATTTCAGCAATAATTTGGTCAATTTTTGTATTTTATTTAGGCAGCATGGTTCCAAGACAGCAAATATTAAACATATCGCTTATATTTGGTCAGGTATTGGTCAGGCTTTTGGTGATGCATTTGCAACGCTGTCATGTACATATTAAAACCTAGTATTCGACACAATAGTCAGTAAATGACTTTGTTTATCGCAGTGTTCAATCAAACATTCCCACATACACATGGCTAACAGGATTGTGACTCATATGCACGGACACACATCTCAATACAGGAGATTTTCTCATGTCCTTGTCTCTGTTAATTCTTCCCACCTAATAGGTGCCTCATGCGCACACACAGACCACATGAATTGCAGCACCATATGATTCCATGGTTTACTAAGAGGGGATCTAATCAGAATAATGATTGGATGTCTTCATAACAGTGTGTAATCAGAGTAAGAGTGGGCCTGTGATCTGACCCTCTCATCTGGCCGCTGCTCGATGAGAGGGCCATAATGCAGGAGCATCATCAGTAGCACCTGCTGAAGTGTGTCCTGTGCAGGAGCAAATGCTGCACAGCGTTAGGCAGGAGCCCTGGGGCAACATCTGCAAATAAAATCCTAACTATCTGCTCACTGACTGTTTGCTGCCTGAGCCATTCAAGAGGAAAGACTAAAAACACAGCATGGAAAACTTTGTGAGCAACAATATTCAGCAGTTATAGAAAAAAAAAGAGATCATTTTGCTTGATTTTAGCTTGTTTTTTAGCCTTGAAGGAAAAATTCTATTAGCAGTGTAGCTTGTATTCCTCTAAACATTTCTGTTATGAGTAACTGGCATAATATAGACAATGTGACTTCAAGGTAAGAGTGTGGTGGCTGAAGAAAATATATATAAAGACCATTTTATATTGATGTTTACCAATCACAAAGATGAAGAAAAGACAACCAGAATCTCTACAGAACGTGTTCTTAGTAGAAAACCAATAAATTTACCTTTTTTTAACCATTTTTCTCAACATTTCTGTATCTCAATATTCTGGAAAATTCCTGTGACATTCAGTAACAGTCCTGTTACTGAAATCCTGCAGTGCACTATGAAATAAGACTGCACAGTGAAGGTGTTTCTGTAATGTGGCCCCTGACCCACATTAGTGCAGGGTTGGATCCTGAGAGGGAGAGGATAACAGCTAATGGTGTCTGACTCAGCATAAATCAGTGAACAGCCATTTCGCCGGGGTGCTGAGGTCGCCTGCGCAATGCCATCATCCCGAGCATATGTATACAAGTGGCCCGATGTGAATCTCAGACTTACTCAACACTCCAGACCATTCGAATCTGATTTGCTCCTCCACGATGGCAAATATATGAGGACGTATTTGTCTTAGCTCATTTCTAATAGGCAGTTTCGTATTCCCATCACAAACTAATCTCCATATGAATCGCTGGAAACGCGCCGGGCTCTTCCATCCCATGATGCCGCTCTTTACTTTTCAACACAGCCCGGGGCTAACTAGTAAGAGGATGAGTAGGGATGACGTCTGTCGTTACCAGAGGCAAAACACAGCCCTGCATGCGCTGTTAGTCATGATTCCGCTAACATGTCTTCCTCATGTCTCTGAAATGCCTTCCGTGCAAAAACAGGCTCATATTACTTCATCCTGAAACTCACTCTTCTACATATGCAACGCTAAACGCTGTTAAATCTGCTGCATCTCTTCTTGAAGCGTCGACCTCTGCACTCTTGATTAGGTGAGCGAACATTACAGGAGGATTTATCAGACACAAATCCACAGGTGAGAGTGGAGCTACTGTATACAGGAGATAGTAATCGCTCCCCAGGCAGGTGACTGATATCTCCCTCAGGTCATCGCTGAATTTCTGTCTCAGTATCTTTGATTCACATTACCTCACTATGACTCTTTCATTCTGCTCACACTTTTCAGCTTACTGTGTGTGTACAGTGCCTCCCCGAGTCGATATGTGCTATTCTAAGTATTTCTTGTTTCACATATAATAATTAATCATTATTAATAGAAGCCATCCTCGCTTGTGAAATGCTGAGCCTTTCCAGGATGCTCCTTTCATACCCAATCATGATACTATCACCAGTTGCCAATCAACCTGTTTACCTGTGGAATGATCCAAACAGGTGCTTTTGGAGCGTTCCACAACTTCTTTACAAAAATCAATGAAGCTGATGTGGTAAAAGTTTAAATATATTGTGTTTGAACTGTTTTCATTTGAGTTTATGTCAAAGGATTAGGAATCATCTCATTCTGTTCAGGCTTATAATGTTCTTTGCTTGTTGTTCCTTGACTTAGATGTTTGGGCATCAATGTGCAGAATGTGGGGGAAAGCAGATGCAGTTTTAAGAATTTTTAACTCAGTAATTGAACTTTGTTGTGGAAAAACAATGTGAGACACAAATTATGATTTAATGCAGCGTATTTAAAACATGTAAGGAGGGAATCTTTAAGTTATTATAATATAGTTAGAGTTTGCAGAATGGGTACACTATTAAGGACATTTGTTTCAGATGTGTATTTATAAGACTAAGTATGATTTACAGTGCTCACGGTGGTGGTGATGATAGCGTGACAAACAAGTGACTGTGCAATTTAATTAAAATGTTAAGACAGGAATATTTCTATTTAAAAAGGTGGGAAATTACCATGTTTAAGGCTTTTTTTTCACCGTAAGTACAGGGAGGGCTGCAGTAAGGACAGCTAACAAGACATTAGCAGAGTTAGTAGCACAGTTGCTAAAAACTAATTATTTTAGTAATTTAATGACAAAAATAAGAGTGATCAGTGTTTAAGATCTCACAATTTTACCATTTGAAAACACTAAACTAAACAATAAAACCAGACAAAGAGACTCACATCTAGTGTGATGACTCTGTTGGTAATTTTAGACATTTTGTGTTGTGACAATGCCGACCAGAAACGATGACCTCATGATGAAAAGTCCTGGGACATGAAGCTTGTTTCATATACAGCATGAGGTAATTTCAAAAGGAAAGTGTGACAGTTATTTATTCATTGATTCTCTTTCATGGGAAACATCAACAACAAAGATCTCAAGCTGACTTCACGTCGTGCTGCGTTCTTTCGCTCGGCTACAGTGGACATGCACCCGTGCACGCTGAGACTGACAGTCATACATATTAACATACAGTACATGTATGGCGATTTTAGATACAGCACATAGAAAACACAGCCGTGGGCCTGAGCGCACGCTTTCCTGCGAGCTCCTCTGAGTTCCAGCAGCCAGAAACTCCACAGAAATGGCAGCTGATTTTGTTTCAACTGGTGCAAATTGAATCAAGCAATCATGGGTCAGTTTGCTCATCAGCGTCTCTCCCCCTGATGTGCAGAGTGGACACCCACCATCCATGTTTGATTTCAAATTATTTACCGACTAATTAACCCAACAGCTCCAACATGGAGCGAATGTAATTATGCTGAATGATAAATTAAATCACTGAATGGTAAAGCTCCTGGTACAGGAGGTCGGCTTGTTAGGCTGCAACATGATCTCACCAACAGAGAGTTCAAGGTCTGACTTACTATTAATAAAACCCCCACTTCAGCTGCATTTAACGCATTTGTCCTCTTTAAATGCTAAAAACTGGGCTGCTGGGGCATGAAGCCTGTTCATATATTAAAAGATTATACAAGTTCAAGTAAAACATGAAAATCAAAGTTGGCGTGATGCGGTTTTTCCGCACTCGCGGTGACACTGCTTGTCACTGCTCGACACTGAAGCCACTACATTCTGTTTACACTTTCACTTTCTCTTAAGCCGTAATCCCGGCAAACTATTGGTTGTAAACATTTTGCTTTGGCTTTCATCTGAGGGGTTAGTTTGCACACCCTGAACGCACACAAGGCACTTCTTATTTTGCCCAAGTAGTTTGAGGATTTAGATAACAACTTGGCCTCTGTGCAATCAACCAATAAAAAGCCACTTGTGAAATTGGCCTGCCTCTATCTCCTCTGGAAAGGTTTTCAGACTGTGTTTGATGTGGCCCCCAGGCACTGATCATTGCACATAATGTGATTCCTCTTCACACAGAAAAGCCTCCCTGCGTTTATGGTGGATGGTGGGAGACAGTTGCTTTCTTTACCCGGCAATTATCAACACCCCTTAAAAAGCATAATCAAAGCGTCAAATTTTGATATTTTGACTCAGAAGACTGCTCCGGAGGAAGAGCCCCTTTCGAAAGGCAGGAAAAGGAGGAAAATTAACTCTCGGAGCTCGAGCACAGCCGCAGAGGAACGGGGCTGTGTGAGGAATAAAGCAATAATGAAAGCAACATTATGTGTAATCATGCAGGGAGAGAATGTGCTACATACTGGGTGCAGCAGTTAGACTGCAAGTTCTCTTGTACATTAGCATCTGACATGGCTGCCCTCACGTCAATGGGTCCAACTCATCGTAATGTAATTGGCCATAATGAGGAGCGAATAAGAAAGGCGAGTCTTTCAGAAAGTGCCAAAGAAAAAGGAATCCATTTAAATCAGAAGTAAAACCATTTCACCACTTCGACATATGCACAAACTTCTGCATGGTTAGTGGCAGCACTATATACACTCAGTGCTATTCTCACTGCGCAATGAGGGCTTCTGTGGTCAAGAGGTGGTTAAGCCTTGGTTTCTGAAAACAGCACACGGCATGCAAAAGCACAGTGTTTGATGTCTTCATTTCCCAGATAACTACAAAATAACAGTACACCCTCACAAGGGTCATTGTAAGGGAAAGTTATTAAATCATGATTTTATTTTAATGAGGCTTATATCTTATAATGATGCTACCCTGAAGGAAAGATGTTATTAACTCGCAGGTTAGTTCATAGTCAGAGTGTGCAATTAACCCACCTTTTCAAAAGAGCATCGACGAGTAATCAGCTGAGATCATAATGAGAGGGAAGAGACCGCGATGCTCTTTGCCTTATCCATTATTGGAAGGATCTTTGTAAAGGGCAGCGATGCTTTAAGGTGAGCCTGCCAACATGCAAAATGACACTGTGCTTCTTTCATAAACCGCTGTCAATCTGACTTCCCATGCAACACGACGCCTCCTCGGGATGCGAACTGGATATGATTAAACAACTCGGCCTCCATAAATTTTTCCGAAACATAAATAATTAAGAGGAGAAGACGGCATCGTTTCTGACGGTGGAAGCAGCAGAGTGAGAAACACTCAGAACACAAAGAACAACAGCAGCAACTGTGATTATTTTTCATTCACACAGATGGCGGTGAAAAATCTAAAAACCCTTGTTGGTAATAGTTCTGCTTTCACAACCGTTCATAAATTGGATTCAATGTGGCAAACCGTATAATTCATTAACACACACACTGCGAGAGAAACATGATCGTAGTCACATGGTCGAGGGTTTTGGGACCTTGAGCCCGTAACAGTGAGGATCAACAGCCTCGGGGCAATAATAGGCTTCCACGCACAAATTGCCCTTCTGCTTGGCTTGCAGAGCAAAGTCAAAGCTCAATTAATCTGTGTTAATTAGAGATAAACTTGGTAGATTGAGTCAGTCGCTCTTTTCTGCATCTGATAACCCATGGTTTGGGAGGGAGTCAAAACGGCCGCATCAAGCAGTCGGATCTCGATACATCCCACAAGAAAAGCCTCTCGGAGAAGTTAATCCTGTGTTTAACAGCTATTAAAATTCTGAACTTTGAAGACAGGATGGAGCTTGTAAAGAAAGGTAACAAAACTTGGTAATTAAATGTGTGGGCATAAAAGTACAACAGTGACAACATGAGAGGACTTAATAGGGTCTGGGGAACAGGGCATTGTCATTTCATCACATTTACAAAGTGACACGTGAAAAAGAAAAATCAACCAATTTGTCAGTTCATTAGGGAGCAATGTGTTACGTGCTAAGACTTTGACTGCAGTGGATTTTTCTATGTTAAAATGACACCAACTCTGCTCTCCCAGGAGACTCATGCAATATAAACATTTATGCACCTTTATGTTGATATTGGGATGACGTTATTGTGCTGTTTAGCACCACTTAAGCAGGTCAGAACGCTCTCCAGAGAGGAGTCAGTGTTCCTTCTCTATGATTAGGACATTCAGGATTCACATTAACAAGGGCAAATAGTGTAAACAGGTGTACAGGATTCGGATAGGATTTACAACGAATGTGTTATGTCTCAAAAATGTGGAGCATTGGACTGTTTTCTTTTCTGCCACAAAAATCTAAAGCCAGATATGAAGAGACTGCCAGCAACTCCTCTGTGCCGACTTTAACTGATCCCACGTTGGAAGTATTTTACATTTCCAAAACTGCCTGAAATCATTTGGTACTTGATTTGACTGGAGAAACGTGACCGATAAATCAGCCAGGCTGCAGGTATGACATTGGCCAGAGATGCCATGCTGTTGTCTGTGTGTCTCCATTGTGTGTTTGTCTATTAGAGATGACTGAGAAGCTTTTAAAGACACATTAAAATAAAAAATACATCCTCCACATCCTACTTCCCAGCATTAGCCATGTCTTTGTGTAGGCCTAGTATATTGCTAGTTAAAAAACATACAGTACACAGGTGTTTCTTCATAAAACCCACTAAAAAAGATAAAACATTCCAGTAATTATGACTCATTTTGAGCTCAAATATTAATTACACTAATTTAACCCAATCCAGCACCTAGCTCACCCTGCCCATCTCACAAAACCACACAGAACTGTTAGCCTGTGGGCTGCAGATGCTAGCAGAACAATGACACAGTGAGACGCTGTAGAAGCTAAAGATGCATTCACTGCAGTTTCACTCTGATTTTCATGACCAAATTTAAGGGCTTCTTCTGAAAAGATTTCTTTATTATATACTTTCATATGAAAAAATTAAAACTGACTGCTGTTATCAGTATCATCGTCTGTACAGGCTTCAAATCTCCCACATTGGTCAGGCTCTAAAAAGGATTAAAACACGAGTTCTACCATCAGCTGAGCTGCTGAAGTGAGATGATGTATATATAGAAATCATAAAAATTCCCCTCATGTGACATGAGATGAAGACGATAAATGTCTGTGTTGTTTTAAATACCCAGAACAATATTCCACTTCAATAACGACAGCAAAACTCATTAATCACATTAACTTGCAATATTTTTAGACGATGAAAACAGATCTTTGACCATCTGCACTTTGACCACCACTTAGGTTGATAATGCATGCTACATCTGTGCTATGTAACATATTCTATCTCACAAACACTAAATATAACATGTAGCTCACTAGGCTACTTATATCTGTATCGAATGAAAAAATCAATAGCTGCATCGGAGAACAGAGTCCCTGTCATACGAGCACCATGAGGACATTTATATGGATGACTGCAGGTGGATTATTGATTTATTATAATAACAAACCACCAATGATTAGGACTTAACTATAATAAGCTTTACGATGTTCCAGTGTACAACTAACAACTAAAGCCAGATTCAGGTTTGACATTTTACATTTCATATTTCAGGCAATGCTACAGTGATAAGTCAGCGATGCCTGGAGGGATTTTCTTTTTTCCACCTGCTGCCTCCACAGAGAGATTAGCCCACAACAGCATCCCTGAAGCTGCGAGGGATGCTGTGTCTTGCCCATGGGCACAACCAGCAGAGTGTATACACGCATGCCAACAAAGAGACTTGAACCTGGGTGCTGCAGGTATTGAAGAACTGCCCCCTAAATCATGGCAGACTGCTGCCAGTAACAGCTAAAGACACGATGAGAGTCAGACAGGGGATGAAGAAAGAAGCTCCTTTAGTCTCCTTGCCTTAATCTTCTCTTTCCTTTAATGACTTCCTCATGAAGTTGCATAACCAGCAATACTTCCTCAAATTTTTGTCACTGATCTCTTCTAGCTTCACTGACCTAGACTGTATTTTTTATTCAGCCTCACGTCTAAAGAGCATTTTTAAAAGGGTAAGCAGAACCTCGAGTGAATTTCTTCCTTCTCTGGCTTTGAACTGAAAAGCCTCGTGAGATAAATTGTGTGGACTGATTAAAATGCATCTGCAGCCGCCGTTAACACATTGTGTGGGCTCATGAGAGCCCTTGTGGGTTCGCTTCTTGCACCCAGCCCCCCCCCCCACAACCCACCCCACCTCTCCTCGTCTGGACAGCCTACATCAGGTCTGAGTCAGGGGGTGTTTCATCTGTACGATGACTCAAACACAGGGGCCGTTAAAGGTGGTTGGCAAACCCCTTTACCTCTACACCCACACGCCTCATTCAGGCCTATATTTACATCTAAATGTTTTCATGACAACTAAGTATAGCATATACAGCCTGGGACAAAAGTTCACAGTAAAAAAACAAAGCAGCCATACGAACAATCAGCCGGAATAAAGGAAGACGTGCACTGCTGACTCCATAACTGCCCGTAGCAAAAATTCTAAAAACAACAAACAGTATTACTGCAGCATAATGGAAGCGTCATGCTTCCTATTGCCAAAAGTGCTTCAGCTTAGACCAAGTGCTGTGCTGAGGGGATGCTTTTCAGTATTACAACGAGACACTGCAAAAATGTCATTGTCACACTGATAAGAAATGACTCCATATTCATTTACAGCATGATACTGTCACATTTTGCACAGGCTGGACGAATTCATCAAAGCAACCAGTATTGTCACATGTGCATTGAGCATCATTCTTCACACAATATCTTCAGCACACCCATGACAGGCCACTGGGCAAGAAGTAATTTCTGCCCAGAACAACAGACAAACAAACGCAGAGAGAGAATTTACATTTTTGGTAGGTTACAGAAATTATTCATGCCGCTAGCCAAGAGGAACACATGCAGCTCTAACATACCCCTGCATCTCCGTGATGTCCCAACAGTGTCTCAGTGCACTTGGCAGGAAATCTTGTGCAAATATCTGCAAGACATCTCTCCATCTCTTCCTTTAAATCAAAATGGATCCACGGCGTCTTGTCTTAAATCTCATTCTCTCGTGATGTTAGTCTCTGCCCGTGTGGCGCTTGTTCCTCTTTGTCTCCGTCTTCTTCCCCTCACTGCCTTCCCTTTGGTTTTCTCTCTCTTCGCCCAATCAAGAGATGTGGCCTCTGACCTTGCAGCTCAATGTCATTAAACTCCTTTCAATTCTGCAGCCTGTAGCGCCTTGGAAAAGACAATGTAGCCTCATGCAGTTCTTAATGTCAGCCCTTGATATCTGCTTGTGTATTTTTCTCTCTCATATAGGCACCTTCTGATGCGAGCTGTTCAGTGAGGAAAAAAATATCGAGGCTTTAAAGATACATTTATTATTGTCTAGCTCTGCACTGGTATGTCAAACACAGTTGGGGGAAAGGTAATGACGTATTGATTGACTCCAGTGGATCCATGATATTTCACAATCCATCCAAATCAGATTCTTGAACAAACAAACATCAGCCAAGTTTATACAGTGTTGATACTGACAATTCATGTATGTCTTAATGCAGCTTAATGTATTTTCATTCTTTATCGCCACAGAAAATATGACTGTAAAGGTAATTTTATCCTTGTGTTATAAAAATGTCTAGTGTGTATAAATTGCATGCAGGAAGAGAAATCCCTTCTCTGATGTTGAATCTGAATTTAAATCTTGAAAACACCCTCGTATTTAAACTAGTTTACCAGCCGATGCAGTGTGGGGATATTTAATAAAAACTAAAACAAAATTAGTCATAATGGTTTATAAAATAGAGTACTTACTGTATACTTTTAAAAGATTACTTTTACGAGTGAGCACACAGCCTTTTCCAAATTTTCCATGCTGTTATTCAATCTGCTTGGGTCATCTGCTACTTTGAGATTTGTAATTTTCAGCAGTAGAAAATGGTAAGATAGTAGAAAACGATGCAGCTGTTGAGATGCTTTTATATGCAGATGCAGCTCATTGAACAAATGAAAAGCTCAGATCTGATGTTTCTAGGCTGTGTTCACACTGCAAACCTACTTGCTCAATTCTAATTTACTGCTCGGATCAGATTTTTTTTTTGATTTTTGATTGGCTGTTCACATTATTATTTATATGTGGCCAATATCAGATTGCGAGAAAGTGACGGTCACATGAATTTGAATATGACTGTTCAGACTGAGGCCGCACTGCAAAAAATCAGACTTATCTGATCTGATTTAGGTCCTCGTGTGAAAGTGTCCCAAATCAGAATTGACAAGATCTGAATTCATGTAACTTGTGCTGTTCACACTGTCACGAAAAAAACAGATCTGAGACACATATGAGCAAAGAAAAACACATTTGGGCCACTTGTGCCTGCAGTGTGAACGTAGCACTGTGCTAATGCCATTAATGTTACTGCTGCAGGTTGTACTACATTGCATATCATTGCTATCGATGCAGGTTCGGTACCCAACAATGGTATATGGCAAAATGCACATTGCTGCTGATGCAAGTAAAACCCCCCATATGCACAAAGGCACACAGCATCACCTCAGTATGATCACTACCCGGGGAATTCACATAACAGCTAATCTGACCGCTGTTATGGCTGCAGCCAGAGGGTTTACAAAGGGTTAATGAACTGTTGGGGGATAAATCAAAGCAAGCGTTGGAGTGACTGGACTGTTTTTATAGCTTGCCGCTATCAGCCGTCCAATATGGCTCTCCCATGGGATTACAGTCCATACAAGGATCACAAAGCGTTATTGGATATTGATCAGGTCACGTGATTCAATTGTCGTAGAACAACAGCAGCAAAATAAAATAAAAGATACAGCAGGTGGCAAAAGATAATGTCCAAAATGACCGTCCTGCTGATTCTTGTCTGGAATGCCTCAGTCAATATTGCATTTACGGTGCTTCATGCTGTTCGTGTTCACTTCAGACACTGCGGGGTAGGTTTCCTGAAGCTCGCACTGTGGTCAGAGCATCAGCGAAATTGTGTGTCATCATATTTCCCTCCCTTACCCATTCCTGGTTTCTCTTCCTCCCATAAAGAAGCCTACAAAGTGGCCAAGCTGTAAATGATGGAACAATTGGCAGTTCTTTTTCAGAAATAATGACAGTATTTACTGTAAGAGTATGTTCAAAATTACATAGCAATTCAGGGCAAGCATGTTTTTTTTTTTTCTGTGTAAGTACACAGAGTGCAGTGTTTAAACCAGAGTCAAATTCCTTGCGTGTGCACACATACTTGGCCAATAAAGCCGATTCTAAATCTGATCATACGTGTCTGCAGTGCTATCTTTTCATTTCCATTCACATACGCAATTAAAATTATGATTAAAAATGAATACTTTTCACTTTTTTGTGTGTCTCACTGTAATTTGTCCACCGGAGAGAATCAAAAATGTAAACAAGTTTAAGGAAAACATATTATGTAAATACGTGTTTTTCTGTATAAAGACAGTGCATTTTAAAACAAATATCTACATTTTTACCAGCCACTAGAGCCCAGTATCAGTTGGGCTACAGGCTCTGAGACATAAATAATTAATAATACAATACTAATCATAATTAGTTATATCTCTACAGCTTTTTATCCTGATACTCAAAGTGCTTCAGTGAAGGGGGGAAGCTCACCTAAACCTCCACCAATGTGCAGTGTCCACCTGGGTGATGCATGGCAGCCATTTTGTCCTGAATGTCCACCACACATCAGCTCGAGGTGGAGAGGCCAATTACACGGGGGATGATTAGATGACCAGATGGAGAGAGGCAGGTCGGGGATTTTGCCAGGATTTTGAGGGAAGCCCCTACTCTTTTGCGATAAGTGCCATGAGATCTTTAATGATCACAGTGAGTCAGAATCGGTTCAACGTCTCATCGGTGGGAAGGCATCACCAGCAGAATGACTGCCCCCTACTGGCCAACCAACATCACTTTCAGCAGCCACGAGCCAAGCCCACACCTGCATAGCCTCAGTGATTCAGCAGAAACAGGGTACATGTTGTTTTGGCTGCTGATATAAATAAAAGATAAACTGACATAGTCTATAAGATAACAGTTTATTTTTCTTCTTCTTTAATGCTGAGGCAGGGATTTGTACAGGAGAGGAGAAAACCAGGTTTTCATTAGAGCTGTCAATTAATCGATCGGCAGAAAATTACAGTACGACTATTTAATAATCGTTTTTCAAGCAAAAACTAATCATTCTCAGGTTCCAGCCGTCAAAAACGAGGATTTGGGAAATTATCCTTAAATAAGCGGGATCATTATCCTTGAAGTAATGAGGAACTGTAACTGAAACTCTAATTTAATATAACCTCAAAACAGTCACAACAGCTTTTCTCTTGATTCACATGCAAATGCATCTACAAGCTGCATTTAAGAAGTGACATACATTCTGCGGTATGTATGTCACAGATTACATCATTTAAATCCACCACGGCTCAGTAAAAACCGACACAGTTTCTAATTTTCCCAGCTCTGATTCATTAAAGCAACTTTCATGTATTGCCTTCAAGAAACAAGCCAAATTTGAGCAACACGACATAGCCTTCATCTATATTTAGTTGTAAGATTAATTATCCTACCATGATACTTTCACATCTTACGCTGAATAATTCATGAGGAGAGTCCTCGGTGGTCTCCACGTATCTTTCGCACACCTCTCATTTGGAACACTGTGGCGAAGGCGAGCGGTGGGAGTAAAATGAAAACAAAACAACAAAAAAATAGGGATCTTTGAACACTGATCTGTCAGCGCTGCTTGTCAAAGGCAATAGCCACGGGCTGCATTCAGCCGAACGCGTGCGAGCAGGATTGTGTTTGCATTGCCGGTGGGCGCTCAGGTAATGTCGCTGCTGAAACAATGTTGACTTGTGAAAACAGTGCGAAACAATGTAGCAAGAATTCAATCAAAATAAGCATGTTCAAGTTTAATTAAATTGCATTCTCCGTTGCAGATGGCCTCCAGTACAAACACTGGAATAAGATTACCAGACACAGTTCAAGAAACTTTGGAAATATTCAAATTGGAGAAGTTTGCAGAAATGTAATACTGTAAAAAAAACAAAACAAAACAAAAAAACCTCAGCTGTATTAAATTACTTTTGTTTCAAAGTATCTAAGCTCAAGTTTCATACAAATGGCCTTCCTCAGGTGGCTGCCATTGTTATGAACTGAAACACATTTCCTGCTCCGCTGGCTCCCTTGGGTGTTGGGTGAATGAGGCGGGGGAACACCCTCAGTCCTAATCACTGAACCACACTCGGTCCCTGTAGGATCGCACAGTGTTTTTGTGATCGCAGCAGCCGAAACGACTGGATTCTCACTCAAGTGTCTTAAATAAAAGATGAAATCTGTGGCCATTTTTTTTTGTTTTCATGCAATAAAAGGCTTTAATAACTGCGAGTCAGCTGTAAAAAGAAGTCTGCGTTTGTATTAAGATGTCACGGCTCGTGATAAAAAGATGTAATTCCGCTGGGAACGATGTGCAACAAAAACTTCTTTAAAACAAATATGTAAATGGTCTCATATATTAACTCAAAGTCCCTTTAGAGCTCAAAAACTCACAGTAACTCCCTGTTAATGTTACAGCTAGTGCGGTTATGTACTGTACACAGTATATCAAACCAACAGTCCAAGATGGCAGCCACTTTCTCTCACCTCCTCCTTTTCTCCGCCTCATTCCGTTCTGTGTCTCCTCGAGGTTGCTTCTTATTGAAGGAGGAGCAGTGAGAAAGCATTTGGATCCACCCAGGGACTCTGTAGCTCGCTACACAGCAGCAGTTTAGCTAACAATAGCCCTGGGTGATTGGTTTAAGCACTGGGGTGGTGTGGGAAGCTAATATTTTAGCAGTCTACCAAGGCGATGTGTTCGAGGCAGCTGCAGCGACTGGAGTGTCTGATGTGTACGTCTGGCTCACACTGTCAATATGTCATTTAGATCAAATCACGCTAAGACACACAACTCTTAAATATCAATCAAACAAAACGGCCCGGCGCGATATTGTCACCGTGGAACCAGCAGGCCTCTGGGATCCCCATGAACTGTGCAATTGTCGTCCTCCAGCATGATGCACTTTACTGCAACATTTTGACTGACGGGGGGAGGCACAGTACAGCGATATCAGATAGCATCAAACATATTGTGCATCAGGCAACCTGTGCAGTAGGAAGAAACGGGCAGAAGAATGTTATAAGATTTTTTACATAAAATGAGCAAATTTGATGGATTACATTACAAGATGGCACAAAAAAAATCTTCTAGTTACTGTTTATGTTAATCTACAATTGTACAAAATGTAGTATGAGTTTTAATATCTGAGGCCCTCATTGGCCATCACACTGGCTTGATAACATGCCTGGGACCTTTTCCTCCAGGTTTCAAACTGCACTGTCACTCTTTCAGCTACACAACATGTGTTTGTATGTGAGTGAAACAAAATGGGTCATTAAGTGCTTCCAGAATGATCACAGTCGAAACGTGTCTAAAACATAAGATTATAGAGCATTTCTGGGACAAAACTTCAGGTAAGGTCGTTTACATCGAATGTGCAAAGCAGCAAGATACTTTATCAGCAGCTAGTAGACAATTAATACAAAAAAGTACAAAATAAAAGACAAATGTATTGGAAGCAGTAATTTATTGGTTGCTCAAGCTTTATTCCACTTCTATAAATAAAAACTATGCCATGTTTAACGTAATTAGACCAGCTTTGAAGGTGTTGGTAGTGGTGTGAAATTTCTCACAGATGATATAAGGGGAACTCTGGTGAGCCGCCATGCTTGCCAATCCAGCAGAGAAGAAGAACTCTGTCAATCAGTTCTAAAAGGTATGAAATGGCAGCATCACAGTAAACACACGTATTATTTCTGAGGGATAAGGGCTGATACACTGTTGTTAGGCTCTCAGAGGCACGCCGGCCTGGGCCTGCATGACTAACAGACAGAGCCTGAACGTTATGTGAAAGTCAGTCTTCTATTTCATTACAGATTGGAAGAATGATTACAGAGACAGGGAGTCAAACCTGCTTTAGTGAGGGTGTATACAAGTTTTCTGACTCATCACTCTGACAGCTAAGGAGTAACTTTTGAGCACTTTAATTACTCAGTTAACATGACATGGATACGCTATTATTAATTGCAGATATATTGCGATCAGTGCACATGTTGGCTTAGCAACAAGAAATGCCAAACAGTGTTTCAGTGTTCAATTTAAAAACAGTGTCACCATGACATAGTTTGTCCAGCAGAAAGCACTGACAGGTTTATTTTACTTTAAAACGCTGCTTGTCTTGGTGATATTCATTCAAGAAAAACAAATCTAAGGGATCAGGCTCAAGACTATTTGCTGATATTATGAGTTTATATGAAGTTGCTATATCATTAGAAATTCTCAAATATCTTCATCAGTTCTGGCCTCAAACACACAGACTTGGTCAGGCTACACTAACAACTTCTCAAATACATGTTGATTTTGTGTTAATTTTAAAAAATATACAACAGTATAGAACATCACTAGAAACTAAAGGTTTCTGTTCCTAATAAGAGGGAGACATTTAACATTCATCTACCTGCGGAGGAGCAGAGAGAACTCAAACAGATTTGGAGACGAACACCTCAACAACCCTGGATTCATACAGCAGATGCTTTGTGGCGGATTTCTTTTTGACTCCTCACAACCACTTCTTCACATTAAAAGTTTGTTGCCACCTGGAGACCTAGGGCAGGTTTCATCAGGGGTCTGTTTGCTGAAGATAAGCCCCAAATGAAACTCCACTGCAGACCGACCCTTTCGCTAAGAAATCATTAACATGGCCATTTCTCATGGCACTTCACCAATTTCACCCATCGTTTTCTGCACCCTGAACACTGACAGTGTCTACTTAACTTAATGACTTTCTTGACTGCTTCCAGGTAAGTGATTGGGAAGTGTATAATCTTTTAAGAGGGCTGAAAGGTAATGCTTAGAGGAGGGAACGGCTAATAATGTTTTATTATGAAAACAGATTAAATTAATCTTCGGATTAATCAGTTGCTCTATGGACTGCCTTACAAAATCTTATTATACTCCTCTCACAACACTGCGGTATTAGTGAGATGCTCTCAGTTTGCAAACTGCTGTCCACCCTGAATTCCTTAAATCACTTAGCCACTTATTATATTTTTACCAGAATTCCAACACATGCTTCGGTTTGATGGCATTCGCTGTGTTTGTGGTTGAGAGATATTTTAAAAGCATTTATGTGAAATACTTAGATGCATCAGAAATTGAAGGGCTCATGCAGTATTCAAGGCAAACTGCTGTTGAGGAAGGACATGGACCCTGAGTTCTGAGCTTATCTTCCATGGCAGCTGTTTTCTACAGGCTGCCACACCTTCAAGCTTCTGTCTGGCCAACAATTACTGCACCTCACAGTCCATATGCTACTGTCTGCTCGCAGTATCCCCTTGCACACATTCACTTATTCACACGGCATTAAAAGATTCAAGCAGATTTTGAAGTAAATACAGCTGGGTATCATTACCTGATACCTTGATACCGGTTCCCGAACAATACTTTTGTGTATATGCGTTAGACATCACTGACGCTGATGAGATTTGCTCATTAGGTGCAAATGACAAGGCATTTCTTTTATACTCGATTGGATCGAAGCAATTCGGTCGGTGCCATAAAAGTACTGAAGTTCTGCACCCAGCCATAGAAGTAACAGAGACACACAGGCAGAGTTATACTCAAGATACTCTGCTAAATTCTTACACTCTGGAAAAGTTTGCCAGCAATTTCAGTCACTGACCTATGAACAAATCCAGCAAGCCTCCGAACAGCTCAGGAATATGTCACAGACCAAGCGGAGTGATGAATTTGGCATCTCCTTGCTCTGCAATTTACGGGCCAAGTGCTGAGGGGAAATGTTCCTGAGATGAGGAAAAGTTGTCTCTCACCGGGCGTCTATGTCTCATAACACGGCAGAAAATATTTACAAATCTATTATGAGTCACATATTTTTTTTTAGCACCCTGTATCTTATTTATTTCATTTTATGTTTACTGCAAATGCACTAGAATAATAAAACGTAAAGGTAGTAGGCATTAAGTGTAAGTGACTGACTTTTTATGTGAAGATGGCCCAGATCTTCATCACTCTAGGCATGTCAGGCAGGTCTCATCATGAGAGTGAAGAAGCTGGCCTGAACGCCCTGGTTTTCACAATGCTAACACCACCAGTAGCAGCAACAACAGCAACAACAACACAATAGTAATAATACAATGGCAGGACACAGCAAATGGTATAAATGGACTGAGGCAGTGGAATTCTGAAAACATTGTGAATATAACTATGACGGAGTGGAGGATGAAACTTAAAAAATGCAATAAAATAGCATTATTAAGGCAGCCCAGCGGTGCAACGACAGAACACATGCAAGTAATGAGCCAAAATCTTGTAAAAACTGCTTTTGGGGAACGTTTAAAGAACAGAGACAGTTCCAGCAGATGCAATAATAAAGGAGAGCCTGCTTCATATGAGTCACCAGAACAGCGAAATGACCTAAATTAACAGACCTAAGAGGACATTAAGGAGTTAAAAGGCCTCTAATGCAATCAGGGACACCATTATTATTTTAAAATAACTATCAAGATAATTGGCCAACAGTGAAAAAAAGCCCAAATTGGGGCAATGTGGGAAAACTGGTCAATAGCTGGGTCAATAGCACAATTTGAATCTTATATACAATTGGTAATGTGGAGTTCAGTTACTGTATTGGGAGATGAAGCCATCTATATATCCTACTTTGTGACCTTTAGTTAACCAATATACCCACATAATGCACTTCTATGATTGCAAAAATGGTCTTGAATGCTATTTGGTTTCATTACTGACTCGTTTCCAACTGCTTTCATTAAGGTTTCAGTGTGAGTGGCCACAAACATTACTGCCAAAAACAGCACTAAAATCCGCTACCTGTCCCAAGGTGCCCCTTAGGGTTGCTTCTAAGGACGCTGTGTCATGATGGTAGAAAGGTTCAGGGGAAAAGGTTATTGCTTCCAATCTGGCGGGGGGAAAAAGGGAAACATGATGACTCAAAGCTAGAGGGCACTACTGTGGCCTAATTACAGTCCAGATGGTCTGAATAGGTAGGACTTCCAACAATTAATTACTTAATGCTGAGTGCTACACTTGGCCAGCATCCCTCCAAAAGGGTGAGCAAACATATCCTGGAATAATTCAGACTGATTGCATAAAGTTCTGGTTTTTATAGAGATTATTGTCTCTATACAGTAGGTCAGCTACATCTTGATGTTTACATCTTAAAACAGGGAAATTCACGTTCACATTCACATTGCATGACCTTGTTCAAAGCAAACGTCTGTCCACCTTTTATCCCAACCCTGCCACAGATGCTTCTGTGATGGCGTAAGCCTCAAAAAACACGACCTCTTCTCTTGATCATGACCAACTCGCCCAGATTCAGTGTGCACAGGGCTAACTGATTGTGCTCTAATATTCAGGGGACTTCAGCCAAGAAAATGAGAGTGTCTTCAGGGTAGATTTTTTAGGACGTGGCTGTGATTAAGAACGGCAGTTAGTGTGAATTTCTGCCACCCCATGCAAACACAATGTGGATCATACAGCACCAGAAAATGAAGCTCCTTTATTCCCAGTAGACGTCCGGTCAACGACAGGAAGTTTTATCTTTCAATTCAGACAGAGCTGGACAACTTCCTTTCCCAGCAATATGAACATGACGTGTGGTTATGTCTTGGCCGCCGGCCGCCGTTTTTTCTTTGTGACAATTAATTTGATATATATCATGTATGACAAAGCCCATGGGTCCCATTATACGATCCAGGATATCTAAAGGGTCCTGTGAAGACAAGTCAAACCGACCCTCGTTCGACAGATACAGAACGCTCCGTCTGCTTTAATAAGAGAGGAGAGCTGCCTGCATCTTCTCATACAGAAGTCGGTTTTGATGAGCTGGTAGCATGCTTCGAGTTGGAGAGTGTGGGGTGCCCTTTTTCGAGGGGTGTTGAGTATAGCAGAGCAGGGAGGGAAGGGGCATTATGGAAATTAGTTGTAATTTAAGAGGACAACAGCACAAAAACAGCACAATAAGACTCAGTGATGGAGCTTGTGTGATCACAGAGTCAGAGGTGCGAGATAGAACAGCCATCTGTAAATATAACAAAGGGGAAACATAAAGGGGTTTTACTGTTCGGTGATGAGCCTAACTTGCTTTGATGTGGTACATTTTGTGCAGGGGGCGTGTTCGAGTTATGGTAATGACTCGGCAGAAGCACAAAGAACTGTTCAGCAGTGTTTCATGTTGCTGCAGACCAATGGGAGACGTGGACATTTGGCCCGGTACAGCAGAGGCTCTTAATTCCTCAACAAAACTGCTTTCAAAGGGACCGAGCGTGTTTAACATCCATCTTATGAATACTGCGTTCATTTGGAAAAGCCATAGAGGCAGAAACGCGATGATCATCACTGGAGGCTAAAAGGTGTCACCAAGCTGTGTCTTGCGAAGTACAGTGTAAATGAGTATTTAAATTAGTCTAATGCCTTGTTAACACACACACACACAGCGTGATGCACGCCAGTCCTCGGCCATCAACCAGTTGGTGTGCTGTATGATTGAGACCCAAATGCTGCCAATCGACGTGGCTGAGTGCGAGGGATTCAACAAGCCAGTTCCGTCCATCAAACCTGAGGACATTAGAGCTACTGTGACTTAACACACTGAAAAAACTTGGAGGAGAAGAAGGATGAGCTAAAAGTCGAGGGCAGAGAAGCCAGCCCTCACCACCGACTGCTAAACAGCTCTCACAAACCTACATCACAACTACCTGTCACTTCATCAGTGCGGACTGTTATCTGGTAATGACGTTTTTAACGGGAAAATCTGCTACAGTCCAACATATGCAAGTCTCCCCAGTCATCATGTCTGATGCGTTAGATGTGAAAATATTCCGGCTCTAAAAGCTGTTTTTGCTGCTTGTCACTTAGACACCAAAAACATGGGAAAGTAGGGTCCACAAACACAGATGATATCTGACCTGACTTTCTCCCATTTGTCCAGGACACTAAAATCCTCCAGGACACGACCGATTCGTAGATTCAGTCCGGCGTGCTCCTCAGCACAAAATTAACTGGTTAGTTACCGGTTAGCTGCCAGCCACCAGGCTATCGAAACCAAAATTAATAGAAACTGACATCCCTACCCTCTATGTGAAGATGATCCTTATTTAAATTGCATGTGACTTAAATAAAACATTACTCTGGATTAAAGAAACAAATTCTTGCGAGCTGCAGCTTCACATGTGGAATGCAACACTTCAAAAGAGCAGCTGTAACGGTTGGTGCACCCCTGTCCCAAAAAGGTTGGGACACTGTAAAACATAAGTTAAAACAGAACGGCATAATTAGCGAAGAACACGTCTCACAAAGTGCTCTTGCGCCTGTGTAGTAATGGCACGGTTCTAGCAGGATTCCTCCTTTCCTCGTGCATCCTGTTTGTCTCTCTCTGTTGGTGTGTTTGGATGTGTCTGTTTCAGTCAAGGCGTGGTGACCTAGTTTCCTCCTCCTGCCTACACCTGCACACCTGTTGCCAATACACCTGTAGCCTGCAGCACATAACCCCCGGTCCTTCACTCTGTTCTTTGCCAGATTGTTCTGTAGGTCATAGTTGTACTACACTGGAATGACAATCCAGCCAGACCCCCTCCATTGCTCCGGATTTCCATCACTAACTAATCTTATAATAAATTGCTCTTGGTTAAACTTTTACATAGTCTCTGAGTCTGAGTTCTACTTTTGGGACCCGATAATCACCTAAAACTCGACAGTAATATCCTTTATACAATCATGTGTTATAAATATAAAAAAGACCATAAATATATTATTTTTGTACTGTTTTCAATTGGGGTTAGTCTTCATGTGAGTTGAGCGTGCATCGATTTTAGAAACACAAAAAGCCTCAAATTAACCGAAGGCTCAGGTATTTTTTCCTGCATTCAAGCGTATGAAAGCAATTATGTATGTGAACAATTTTAAGGAGTCCTGATGTCTAATGGATTAAAGTTTGCTCACACCCCACGGCCTTCATTTCAGTGTTTCCACAGTGATGCTGTGATAATTCACTTTCACTGTAAGAGCTCCTTTTTTGCTCAGTCACTCAAACAGAAGTCTTGACTTGACTCATCAAATTCTCAAGGTGCAGCCGAAAGCAATTACAAAGCCTCTGGGTGGAAGAGCTATAGCCAAGGCCTTTTTCTTCCTCTGCCCCTAATAAAGGCTCGCCGTACAAACAAGATGAATCATGCTCCTCTTTTCCTTAAGCCTCAGCAGTTTGGCGAAACCTCTCAGACTAGCATTGTACGCTCATTACACGTACACCTCACCGCTGAAAACAATAATGGCTCAGATTTCCACACCATTTTAGCAGGAGGAAGATTAAGCCTCAAGTACGGCTCTGTTGGAAGTGCCGTGCATAAGACGCCCCTGCGAGGCTCTGATTCTCTTCCTGAGCTCTGCTTTAGTTTCCGAAGGCATGCAGCTCCTATCTGAATCGCAGATAAGAGTCATTTATTTTTCCTTTTGTCACACTGTGCGTGAGAGTGAAATGGTAAGTAGGTGTGATTCTGACACATGATAGTAACACAAGAATTGCAGGTTACAGGGTATGTGTTTATGTTCTAATTGGGGAGTCATGTAGAAAAAGACGCATTCATCACTCGCTGTACCATCCTCCCCTGCTGCAGCGTGCTGTTACTCATCTGCTCCACACGAGCAGATGAGTAATAGGATAATAGACTGGGTAGTACACACAAAAGTTCAGTTATAAGATGGATGCAGCTCCGCGCGGCAGCTCAGAAATACAGAAGCTGCTTTGATTTTCCACAAAGGGCATCTGGCATGATGACGTTTCTGTAAAGTTTGGTGGCATTGGTACTGACTTTAAGGGATGACATGGATTTAGCCCCATCTGTGTAAGAGTCAAAAATAATCATTTGCGTGAAGGCAGACACAATCTCAGTGTGGGGCACGTAAACTATTTGAGGCAGCAAAGGGACGAATCCAGAATTACAGATTATGGGAACGACATTACAGCTTTAAGTTATTCAACACATAGAAACTAGGAACTATACAACCCAAAGCATCTAAATTAGGCTACAGACTCTAGCAACTGACTCAGTGTGTGTACTTTAACAGTTAAAAAGGCATACATTTAGCTTAATCAGTTACAGAGGATTACTGAGAACTGAATGCAGATATGACTCCCTCCGCTTCCTCTTTTCCCCCCTTCCAGCTGGAGATGATCAATGCATAAATTAATCCATTCAAGCTATTGTGCTGATCTGACTAATGCTGCAATATAAATATCAAATGAAAATACAGTCCTTTTGTAAATTAACCTTAATGATCCCGACAGATAAGAGAAACACACATTTAGCAATTAATTTTTAATACAGATGTGAAGTAAAGCTGTCTTACCACAGTCATTCAGAGAGTAGCCCACTGATACCACTGTGCTGCAGAGAAAAGCAAACTGAGCCAAAAAAATAGTCCCTTAGAAAGCACAATCACATCTTCGTCGTGTGCGCTTGCTTCTGTCTCAGACAGGAAACCTCTCTGGAGCACCACAGCTGCAGAAAGCGACTGGCTGCACATTATTCATAGGCGGAGGGAAAATTTGCTTTTGTTATTCTTCGTTATCTTGCATTTTCAAGGCAAAATCTGGTCAACTCTGCGAACACTAATCTGAGCAGGACACAGACGACGAAGATTCAAAAGGTCTGTTTGTCTGCTAATGCAATTGGAGGCTGCTAGCTAGTTACCTAGTCTGGTTAATTAACCCCCAGAGGCTTAGAGGGAGCAGAGGCTGCTATCTCAATGGGCCTACTGGGCTCAATCAAGACCACAAACTGAACATTGTATACGGCATAAAAGTGTTGAAGTAAACAAATTCTCTTCCCTCTGCCAAACCCTGGGGAGCTCTTAATCAAACCACAGTGTACACATGACGGTGCCTCCACATGAAATGAAGAGGAGGAAAGTCAGAAAAGGGTGTGAACTCACAGGCTCTCGGCCTTTTAGCTGAACTCCTCTGTGACACTTTAGCTCCGCCGCTCTCTGTGGACATGTTTTGCCAAATGATGGGAGGAACTCGCAATATATTGTGGCGAATTATGCTGTGTCTTTGATTATGTGCTTCACCTTGTACGGTTTTGTTTCTCACAGAGAAGGGAGTCAGCATAGTGCAGCCAGAGTCATTTAATTGATCTATGTTTTGTCGCTCAACGCCGAATGTGATCATTAGCAATCTGTTGTAATGTAACAGTTCTCCCATTTAATCTAATGGTACAGACGTTATGAGCGTAATCTGTGTTTCTTCTCACGTGATGAGCATGGATGTCACTGTTGTGGCTTAAAAAATGCTGAGTTTTTTTCTGTTTAATTCACAGTTACACAAATGGAAGATTAACTTTGTTATTTACACCATGTGTTCAGGGAACTCTGGGCCATTTTATAACCACTGGGCCATTTGAATCTGGTTAAAAGTCTTTTAAATATTCAAAATTTTGTGAGTGCCTCAAAGAAATGTAGTAATGTATTTCTTGCAGATGCATGCTTGTACTGCACCTGTGAGGAAAGCTTGATTATGCAGGAAAAAAGTTAAAATGGAAAAATAATAATGTGCGTTCATTAAAGCACATCTCGATGGCGACTTGCTTCTGAAATCTGATACGTATCTGCTTCAGTCGAGGTTTTGTGGTGAGACATAACATGGCAGGAGGTGGGGTAATGCAAACGTGGCGAAAAACCAAAGCTTTTTCTCCATGTTTAAGTAATGGTCCTGTAATGGTAAATGGAAAACAGAGCAATAAAAAGATTCATATTTTTTAGTAACTTGTGGTACACTTAAAAAGAACAGGCAGTTGGAGGAAGACAGTAAAGGTTCTAATCATATCACCAGGGCAGGCCATTTATCATCCGCCGAGGCCTTCTTGTAAATCACCACAAGGTCTTACCCCCAAATTACCCAGGACACAGCCAGAAAATAAATAATTAAAAGCCCATTTTCTGATGTGAGGATCCTGAATGATAAATGATGAGGCTCGGATGGCGAGAACGAGGAGTCAAGTTCTCGAGACCTTCAACACCTGGTGGGAGGGGGTGAACACGTGGGTTCCAGTATTATAGAAGCTGACTGACTGGAAGAGAAATCATCTGCAATCAGCAGCGAGCTAATAAAGTTATACATTAGATTAAACCATGGCTACGTTCAAATTTCTGATCTGGGCTGTAGCATTTTTGGAGGACAGTCTCGGAAAACATAGATCAACATCCGTTGCATGTAAAGCCCGGCAACAGGCACTCAAGCTGATGATACATATCAAAAGGTGTCTTAAACAATAAACGACATTAATAATTAGCCTAATTCCACACAGCTGTAGCTTTAACCACTGAGAGATGTTTATAGGGGAGCAGAGCTTTCAGTCGCTCTGCTCCCCAACTCTGGAATTCACTACCGCCCGACATCAGAAACACTGATTCTCTCCCCACTTTCAAATCCAAACTGAAAACTCATCTGTTCCGGACTGCCTTCTCTTTATAACTCCACTTCTCCTTGTTGCTTGTTTTTACTTGTTGGGTTTTATTTTTTGTGCTTGGATTAATCCTGTGTATTTGTGTTTTTATTGTGCTTGTATTTATCCTGTGTTATTTGTGTTTTACCCGCTCTGTAAAGTGTCCTTGAGCGCTTCCAAATAAAATGTATTATTATTATTATTATTACAGTATGTACAGGTTAAAGAGTGCCTGGCTTTGGATTTTAGTGGCTTCTGGACTTCAGACGCATTAATGCTGTGTTGATTTCCTTCATTAAGTCATGGTGCATGCAACCTTAACCTGCTTTTATAACACAACAATCCTACAAAGAAAATTTTTATTTAAAAAATCTCTTCTTTTTTTTTCAAAAAAAACTTTTTCTTGTCTCTGCTTTGTATCTTTCTTTCTGTGAGACATGAACATGCACAGACTTTGAAAACAAATTTCCCTCCTGCGGCAATAAAGACTCTGTATCTATTTATTCACTGCAGTACAATACTAATAGGTCTATCATACCAACAGGACATTATCTACAATACAAATGTATTTTCTGTCTGATAGCTTCAACAGATTGTTTATCAGACCATCCCATGTTTTATATGTGGTCGTTCTCACTGTGAATCATATCAGATATTAGATTAGTCATCTCTTATTTTGAGGGCAAAAGCAGCTATGTCTCTTTTTTTAAAAGTCTCTGTGCTGCCCTAGAAATTACCCGCCTATCTCACATCTATAAAAAAAAAAGATAACAGCAGAACTACCCAAAGTCCAGGTTGTTGTTTGGATCCCTTGTGAATGAACAGACCTTGTAAATCTTCCCTCTCGATTGTGCATAGCCACAAAGTGACTGGTGCTGGGGCAGCCGAGGCGTTTGTGGACTCTTTCTTTGCTTTAACGCTTTGTATTTTTGTTTGTATTTCAGATCCTAACATTCAGACTATATCAATGTCAGAACAATAACAACCGCTTATTTTATGGCAGCAGTATTAAAAGCTAATTTCATCCATGATGACCACTGGACTGATAAAAACATTGCATTAAAATTAAGCAGGAAATTGTATGTACAACAAAACAAGGAGGCAAATGTAGGTGCTAAGTTAATTTAAAGCACAAATAAGAAACACAAGAAACACTTGATTATTGATTAAAATAGAAGCACTCCAGGTAAATCTGAGCCTGAAAAGGTACATTTTAAGCTTTCTGTTCTCTAATCCTCAGAGGCGTTTCCAGTGTTTCGGTTCTGTATTTTGGCACAGTTTAAAGGTGCCTCCACGGAGACGCGGGGGACTGTTGGTTGCAGTCAGCAAACCATTTTCACTACTTTTAAAGTGCGACATCAATCAGTGTGTTTCTTAATTCAACCATGGAGCTTCATCAGCTAACATCTGAACAATCTAAAAACAGATTTGCCAGACTTCATAAAGCCAGTCGCAGCTGAAAAGCCAAATACTGAAAAATGAAAAGTGATCATTCAGTGGTGGATAATTGTAGCAAGAAGCCACGCCAAGAAATAACCTTTAACACCATCCACAGGTCCAAGTCATAAGTAATTAGAGTCCTGTGAGCAGCCGGAGAAAACTGGTGTAACCTTTGTGGCAAAGCAAAAAGATTTTCATGCCTGAATATCCAGTGGAGAAAAACGTGATGAGAAGCTTGCTCCAGTGGAATCTGAGTAGGCAGAAGACACATATATTAGGCTTTGAAATCCAGAAATTTCAAAGGATTTGAGTGTTTACTTCAGAAGTATTATTCTTTCTAGGTGAGAAAAGCTAGACCTTTGTGGAATAATAAAAACCCCCATTAAAACACACGCTAATGAAATTTGTACTAGATTTAGCAGCTCCCAAAAGCAGGGTGAGGCAGGGTTCACTGCAGAGTTTATAGACGCCAGGAGCTGTTGAGGAAAATCATGTCTTCATTTCCATTATGGGCAACATTGACAGACTAATATCGGATGTCAATATTGCCTTGATATACAATACTGGCTTACGCACGCACACACAGATACAGGAACGGCGGCATATGAGAGTTTAGGCACAACATGCTTCAGGGCTCAGTCTCCAGCCTCCTCCTCTTCTCACGGTGTTATACTGTGGCTCGGTTGTCATGTCTCATACAGTCAGGTTCAAGGACAAATCTCTGCATGTCTAACTGACATTTCCAGGGGGATTTTTCCCACAAGCTCAAGTTCAAAATGACTTTCTTCCGTTCTGTGAAAACCTGTAAGATGAAACTACAGTCACACCTTTCTATCTGCAAAGACGTGGTGTGATTTTTGACCACCAACTGTTCCATCAGATGGTAGCAACTATTCTAGGCAGGAATTTTGTTCTCTACGTCAATGCTTGGATCACAACCGGCCTCGTAATCAGCAGCTCCTGGTTCTTGCCATCGCCATCTCCAGGCTAGTCTCATTATTGGAGCTCTGTGCATGGACTTGTTGGATCTTACAGATCATCCAGAATGCTGCATTCGACTGTCCAAATGTCCATTTCATCCCTGAAGCAAATGCAAAATTCTTCACCACATCTTCCAAGTCCATCTCGTCTCTTAACCATCAGCTTGTCACGCAGATCCAACTCCTGAACGAATCAGGGTTTATATCTCTCACAAACACATAATAATAAAGGTGAGACACTACAAACTTTGGTGCAAGACATCTGTATTTAGAGAGTATTTCTCTCCTTAAACAGAATAACCCAAACTGTTCTAATTTAAACCGAAAATGTTCCTGTAGGAGACCACTGATTACCGTAAATTGCTGATTGAGAAAATATCTTTTCAGGGCCTTTAATAAGATCATTATCAGGTTTTAGACAGCTAAAAGTCGTAACATTCAAACTGTAGTTTGCTCTTTTAGATTATTTTGGAGCACTTTTTGTTTTCACAGTAATCTTGGTGTCTTAAGCACTGATGCGACCATTGAGAAAGACGGTCCAGCTCTGTAATTGTATTGAAAGGAGTTCTAAATGAGAAAAGTGCATGTCTGCATGGGCGTACACACACACACACACACACACACACACACACACACACACACACACACACGCCTCACCTTTTTTTTACTGTGTGACCACACCTTGCACTTTTAAACACTTTCCAGAACTCTAAACTTTGAGCCGAGGATGCCAGTCCCTCTTTCCCCCTCGCAGCTTTGGGATCATAACATATTGTAATGTAGACTTAGACAAAATGAACCTCAGTTTGCCGGTCTTTGTGGCCCTGCTGAATGCGATTCCATCTGCTGTGGCGGGGGACATTGTGCCACATTCACTCCTAGAGATGAGATTAGGTCAGCACTGGAATAGGTACTCATCCACGCGCAACCTTTCTCAATAATGTCACCACAACGTGAATGAAACTCAAAAACCTTGGACTGTTAAGGAGTTTTGTTGTGAAAGCTTTTCCCGGAAAGCTTTTTCATTACTTCATAGAACGAAGAGACACAAAAGTAAAGTGTGGGTCGCTTTCCCACGCTGAGACGAACTGCATAAAGACTCAGTAAATGAATCAATGCCCAGTTATGCGGAAGAAACTTGGTGATAGATCCCATTGATCTAGAGAACGGTCGGCCTACACATTTATTAAAAAAAAAAAAAATTTTGTCTTGCACTTGGAGTAAAACGCACATATGCACAGACACGGACTCCTGAATTAGTATTCCAACTGCTGGATCAATATTAGGCGTTGCAAGTAGATAAAGGCATGAGCTAAATGCTTACAATCAAAATGCAAATGCAGTATGAATTGTGAAATAATTCCTCTATCAGTACTGCTTTATCACGGTTAGTGTAAGAGCACCGTGGATAATAATGCAAGTGGGCTGAGAATATACCCACTCTTTCAGACTTTGTAGCGCCTGACTGTGAACTATGGATTGTATGCATAATGATGCTATCATCTATCATAAAGCACCCGCTAACACGCATGCGATTGAGACGTCATTTCCTAGTTCACCTATGCATGAATCACCTATAAATATAGGTTCCTTTTTATCAATGAAGAAGCTACTCAGGGTGGAGGCTGGGCTGCAGTAGGTGCTCTCACAGGCAACTGTCAGAGGCGGATCCTACAGCATGTTTGCTCATGCTGTAACTAGGACGAGCAGCCAAATAAGCCCCCTGTAGCTATAATGCAGAACATGAAATGGTATCCAGGGAAGACAATACATGATTTAAATACTGGAATAAATACATCACGTGTAGAATGAGTGTTTACATGTGTAGGTTGAGTAAGTATTTACACATAATCAGGGCATGAATGATAGCATACTTATTACAAACATGATGTATCTATCAGACGTGAATGCAGTTATCTACATTAGTGGGTGCTGTGCTTTCTCATTAAATCAGTTTGATTACGTGTTTCATGATTGATCGTGGAAGCACAACAAAACAACAAAACAGTATCAACCGAGATAACAGAACAGTATAAAAACATCACGCTCAGGTGCTGTTAGCGCTCGGTGGCATTTATGTGATTAGTAGACGTTGAAATTATCAGCTCTGCCCGCTGCCCGAGAGCAGCCTCCTGCCTTAAAGATCTTTCCCATTCAATTTAACGGCATGTTGCCCCCGTCCTCCTTAACTATTTGCCTGTGCCGTTCCGAGGCAGCGCGTCACTTCTGCTTTCTCATTGGGCAGGACACGCCACAGTCCTAGCTGGAGATGGGTGACCATTACCTCCCGCCCAACTCTGCCGCATCACTTAGCTCAGATTTAATTAACTCCAACCAGCCTCAGTCCTGGAGTGATGGCTGCAGAGGACTGCCCGTTGGGGGTTTCTGATCAAGAAGCGGACAGGAATACAAACTAGGCCTGCTGGTGAACGTGATGCCACGGCTTGTGAAACACAGTAGGGATGGTGCTCTGTGGGGCAAGGTTTTCCCTCCACACCCGACCGTTCATTCCACTGGTATCCCCAACCTCCCTCCTCCGAGCTCCCTCTCTGACTCTCACTCCGCCGCTTAATTAGGTCCTACAGTTAAACAAAGCCCTCAGCCTCCGAGGTTCTTTCTTTACCAGCAAGAAAGAGGGAGAGTGTGTGGGGGGGGATACATATTAAACTGTGAGAAAAACCTCGACTGATGCACCATAATTCACCTCAAGCTCTGTGGCTGCACTTATGGGTGGAAACTAACACACATACATGCGCACAATAGGGCTGATAATACATGTTGTAAACTCACTCGATATCGTGCGGTGGTCTGACGCTCCATTTAAAAGGCACGTGAGAGTGGCATCTCCATTTAAAAGGACTCCACCCGTCTGTTCTGGTCTACGTTCTTCCTGGATACCGAGTGATCCATGAGGACTCCTCCACAACAGTGTCAGCAGCGCTTGACAAATGTGCTACCCCTGCAAAACGCTTGTACAAGCACAAACATATCTGGACTATTTATCTTCCTGCCGGAAGATTTATCAGAATATGAAAGCATATCAAGCGCATCCATTTTGTTTGGAATCAAATCTGACAATAACGGGCAGACGTTGGGCAGATGACAGATGGCAAAACGCAGGAGAAAACAGAAAATAGCAATTTCACACTAAAATTATTTCATGTTTAATATCCGGTTGGTTTCCTTGCAGCTATTCACATTTCAGTTGTGAAGAAGCAATTCTGAAGTTTGATGTGCCTTGAAATAACTGCGGTCAGAGATACGTCACAGACTCAGACTCAGTCAAAAATATTTTGCCCTATGGATCACCGATTTTCAGACGTCAGATTTATCAACTGCACCATTCAAACACACAGAGTCTTCTCATTTTATGACCAGCTCTTCCCACAGATAAAAGGTAAGTGATTATTTGCGACTTGACCTTTTCTGAACCTGTTCTTCCGCCTACACAGTCAGTGCTGGAATACATGCCTGGTTTTTATGACCCTGGATTGATCTATGCCAGTAAGGCAAATAAAACCTAAAACTTATATAAAAGTGGTGAGTGCAGTGCAGCCTGACAGTTAAATAGAAACTGTGATGTTTAATCCCAATAGCATTAAATTGTTATTGCTGTTATGATTAAAACAGTTGAAAAATTAAAAGTGTGATGGGCATCATCATATTTGGGGGGTGTAGTTCAACACTTGGAGAAATACAAGCATTGGCTTCCCTCCCAAGAGTTAGGTGGAAAGACTGACTCTCATATCTGTGCAGTGAACATAAAACTGGAGACAGATGCAGTTTGCTTTTCCGTTCCATCTGGAGTGAGCCACGTTAGCTGTCTTTGTGCTGGGGCTAAGCAGACGGGCTAGCCTAGCTGCAGCTTCATGTCTACCATCCAGACGTGAGAGTGGTATCAACATTCTCATCTAACTCTTGGCAAGAAAGTGAATGAATGCACTGCACGAAACATCCAACTGTTGCTTTAAGAGATGTTAAATATTTCACCAGGTTTTGAGATTTCTGCCTTCCAACGTTTCGCCTGAGTCTGTGTTTTACAACAAACACCGCCTGTTCAAACATGTCCAGGCGTAATTTCCTTCACTGCCAACAGAACTCAATATAAATGAAATCATTATAGGTTCGACTTGACAAATGGAGATTTTAGAACATGGATAAATTCATAATTATGCCCTTTTGTGAATTTACTCTATCAATTTTAAGCTGAACTATTCCCTCGACTTGAGTAAAATGTGCAGGTAGCAATTACCTGACTTGATTAATATGTTTCATTACTTCATAGTTCTGCACATTATGTTTAATCTCACCTTGGCACCAGCTGTGGTACCTCCATCGCCCTTAACACAGAGCTGATTCCTGAATGACAGGAGAAACAGGATTTCTAACAAAGCTGTTCCAGCATTTACTGTCACTGTACCACTGTACTGTTCAGAGTCAGTGGCACATTTTTCACTCTGTCCGCTCTCTGTGAGCAGCTTGAAGCCTTGCTGAGCACATTAATCCTCTGGGATGGGGCCCTTTAGAATCATTTATTCACAGTTGGGGGTAAAGCACAGAGGAGTCAAAGGTCAGTGCTTGGCCATTCATATCACCATAACCCTGGAGCTTTTCCACCGATGTACACTCTCCATCTGGGTGAGACGCAACAAAGGCTGAGGCACACATTGTTGGGAGTGGCAATTTTTCTGGTCACTGATATCTCAAGCAATGCTGTCACAGTTGGGTTAGCATATGCCATCTGGTGCATATTTTCATCCAAAGTTGCTTACAGTAACATGTGAGGACACAGTGGCATCGGTGGTCATTTATGCAATTTAAGGGTTATTATTAAAGCTTAGTTCAACTTTTGCACAATGTTTTCATATCAAGGTCAATATAAAGCTGTCAGTATACACTGAATACCTGCAACAGAAAAGACAGAACCACACTTAAGGAGGTAAAGCAAAAAACAAGATTTTAAAAGTTGTTCACATAGCATGTGCGTGAGTCATTACAGTTAACATAAATAGCCTTAAGCAGTAGGAGAAAGTCCATAGGCATGCAATCACATTGCTTCTATAGGCCAGCCACTGTAGTGCACAATAACTCCGAGGCTAAACTCTCATTGGCTATTCATTGCAGAGAAGCTGCCTATTCATAAACAAAGAAACAGTATGACACAGTCGCTGAACATTTAAATAGCCCGAGAAATAACTCACATGATTTCACATAATTACTCTCCATGGCTGTCCATTCAACACATGAGCAAACGACTGCTCTTGGCACAACATGAGGGGGATTATTAACTGTTGAGTTTTTCTTTATAAAGACTGGATTTAGCGTGGAAAAGAAACAATCTTGTATAACCACGGTCTAATGCACATACATTACAATACACTGCATGTTTTCCAACTATCGTTTGTAAAGTTTGTAAAGTTGGTGATGTGTTACGTCCTTCAAATGATTTACAGTTACAAATAATGGCATTTTAATTGTGGTAGGTCATGGAAACAGACCCAGACTCTCATCTGTGTCAAAACTCCTGATGGAGAGATTGACAGACAGGAGAAAGAGGGATCGGTGCAATGCTTAGAGGACCGAGTCAGGCTCCTGCCATTCTGTGGTTTCACATGTAAAAAACTTTTATCGCAAGTTGAGATGCACTCCCCAGCACTCCTGTCAAAAGCAACAACATCAGTGGTGCTGCTTTCGGGAATTTCGTCCTCTTTTCACCCAGCTCTGTGGTGCATCATCACATTGGCAGTTCTGTCTCCACCCATCTTTCATCTTTGGCAGTGTTGTTGCTTTCATTACAACAACTCATCTTCATGTACTCTCAGTAATTTGCCATTCGTGGTCGCCTATGGGGCCATAAAGCAGAAACAATGATGGAAATAGACAATGATAACTATGGCGAGGATTCTATCTTGGTCCACAGCATTGTGCACTGAGGCACATAAAAAGATGTTTCATCCTTAAAGCAATTCTGACTGAGACTGTGCTTGGAAATGAGTGAATGAATCTTGTGGGGATGGTTTTAACATCATTCCCACTGAATGCACATTTGTTGAATGTTTTTTTCTGGCATTTTGTTTTAAATTATTTTATGATTTTTTGTTTTAGTAGAGGAATGGGGGACGGAAATGAAAGAGAGAGTCAATTTACGTGTGACGAGTGTCTCGGGGTGGATTTAAACTGAGATTGACTCGCTTAAACCATCAGAACATCGCAGTGTGTTATGTAGCTGCTAAAGATGGGTAATGACACCAGAAAAAGAGAGAAGAAGATGCGGCTAAGTGTGAAATGGGGTCAGTCATCAAGTCGCACAGCCACAGGTGCTTTTCCCACATACATTACAAAGCTGGTGGGTGATTGAAAACAAGCAGCAAGTTGTTTTTAGAGAGGCTGCGTGGTAAAAATAGCTCAGTGTCTTCACAATCAGTCATTTCACCAAACGTAAGGACCAAAGACACACAGCGAACTATATTTACCACCTGATTCAACAGAGACGGAGTGAGAGTGGAGGAGGAAAACTATAGGACAGATGAAAGGCTCTTTAGTGAACAGACCGCGTGTGATATTATATAAACTAAAATGAAACTGTGCCACTTGTAGTAAATAAGAAATACAGTGCCTGTATTGTACTTGAAAGTGACTGTACGGTTAAAGTGGCTGTGACTCTTTAAGTGCCACAATGAGCTCTTTATTCCCAGCACCTGACCCAGAGATGCAACATGAAAAGGTTTCTCTGGAGGTGTAATGTACTTGAACTGTGCCCTTAAGTTTAGAACTAATGCTTCATAGAGCTCTCCACCACATCCTCGAGGAGGTCAGGCCTCTGGAGAATGTGTACTTTGAGAAGTTTTTTTTTCCAGGTGTAAATGCAGCCGCATCGCTGTCACTGCAATACACCTCAGGCAACATCCCCACTCTCCCTCCATCTGAGTGCAGCAGAAACCTTAAGTGCCACAGGACTATTTGGAAACCTTAAAAGCACCCATGCTTGCCTTTGTCTCTGTGTCCCTCGCTTCCCCTCCTTGTATGTAATCACAGAACCTTCATTCCTCCGGCCAAAGGGAAAACAAAGTAAACGGAAAAACAGGAATTATTCAAACACGAGACAAATTGCCACCACAAGCGCTCCAGGTGGGTGCGAGCCTTTCGGAATCATAAGGAATCAATGGCTGATATTTCTAACACAGCTATTGCCACGGTGCAACTGGGAGGTGGGTGTGGGTAAGCAAAGATGAATGTACTCATTCAGCACTCCACCCCGCCATCCAATTCAGTGGAAGTGTCCTCGTATGTGTAGCTGCTCTCAAAGGGTACGCTTGTCTGAGTTCTGAGGCCACGCACTGAAGGAACAGGCAGCCAGCAGACAATCACAGAGGAGCTCAGTGCGTCCATTAAGGCTGTCAGTTAGCAACGGCCTTGATTAATTGCACACTGCATAGTGGCAAATTAAGGCAGGTCTCAAGCCCCCCCTCCCCTAATAATTAGGTAAGAATAGATTGCCAGCGAGAGGAGGGTGAATACTGGGTGCCCGGCATCACTCAGTCTGTTCTACATGTAATAAAGGTTCTCACACTGTGTAAGCACGGCCAATAACTGTGTGTGTATGTGTTGAGGAGCATATTTGCATGCATGACTGTGGCTTGAGTGAATGACTGAGGAAGTAATGATGGTGCTGATGGTGCATACATTTATGGCCGCCCTCTGTGGCTCTTGCTCGTAAGCTCGTATGTGCACTGTGTAAGGTATGTGCAAGGAATGTGTATGACTCTCTGCGGCAGACTTTGATTACTTGAGCGTGTGTGTGTGTGTGTGTTTTGCTACAGAATGTATGAAAGGAGCAAATATAGCAGTATATCACGGGTGACAGTTTCCCCACGCACCCCTCCAGCCAGCAGTGGTCTGTGCTGGGCCTTAACCAGCTGCCTTCTTGTGTAACATCACTTCAGCTGTGGTTACACCTGTCTTTTGATCTTTTATGCTGGGATGCATTAAGTGGCAGGCGCAACTGCTGCTTGCCCAATGAGCCAAAGCCTTGCCGGACTTCCACCAACACTGGACTCTGGGGAAAGGTGAACGCAGTTTAAGCACAATCTAGACGTTCTTGTTGTTGCGTCAGCAAAGCCGTACCCCACGGTCAGTCCAAACACTCTGCAACAATTCCCCAGTGGTGACACAATCCCACCAGCTATTGCCTTGATCTCAGACCCACAATCTCCCATCAACCTTCAGTGTGACTAAAAAGCTGTGGTCCTTTCAACCAAGCCACTGGCGGTGTTCACTACATTCATAACCAAAACCTTTTGAGCATGTGATCGTTTACCTGAACCCTCTACATACTCATAACTAACGTGCTTCACTGTTAATAAGTGCGGCCATGTACACTGGCCTCTTAACAGCTCATGCTTCGTTCGCAGTTATGCATGTAACTCTAACCCGAATCGTGGTTGTAGGCCTGCACTATTCTGACTTCCCAGCTGAAGTACATACATTGCGCATTGGGCTGTGAGCATTTACAAAACCTGAATGCACAGCAAAACTGTGGATGAACAAAAATGAAAACTACAGACACTGCTGTTGTGCTGCTGATGTGCTGCATGCAGCACAGACAAGGTGCTGAATAACACATACGCCTACATAAATATAAATATATACTCTTTATTAGGTACACCTGTCCAACTGCTCGTTAACACAAATTTCTAATCAGCCAATCACATGGCAGCAACTTAATGCATTTAGGCATGTAGACATGGATGCAGACACCGAATATATATATATATATACACATATGTATGTATATATATATATATATATATATATATATATATATATATATATACATACATATATATATATATATACAAACATATATATATATACATATATACGTATATATACATATATATGTGTTTATACATATGTTTATATACGTGTATATATATATATATACATGCACACATACGCATACATACGCACGTATTTATATACATATACAGTATAAACACAGCAGATGCATATTACAGTCGTTCCATCTGCTCCTTCCGTGTGATTCTGCTTGTGTGGCTTGACTAACTGTAAACATGCATCTCTATATGTGGGTCACCAACCAGAAGTATGTAGCATGTAGCTATAAAAAAATACACATGATGATAGAAAACAAGGCTGAGTACGGCACAGATGTATATAACATCCAGCATGCACTGATATGAGTGTGTTGGGTCTGCTGCGGTAAACAGATGAGGTCTACAGTGTGATGACTGGTCAGTGGCCTTTACATATTGTTCAACAGTGGAGTGGCCCCAGGGAAGATGAGTTCTTTTATGTGTTGATCCTGCAGGGAAGGACACCAAACCTTCTCTAAGTCGGTAGAGGCTTAATCTTGCCGTGTGGAGTCTATTAAAAATGGTCTCTCCCCTTTCTAACAGGCCATTCCTTCCACTTGATCCACTTTAAACACAGGTGGGGTTTTGTCAGTGTGTTACAGCAACAAAAAAAAGACCAAACAAAAAACATACCAGAGCAAATATGCTGGTAAAAAGAAAATAGTGTGGAAAAAGGGCCGTGGTGCACTGTAACCTCACTACACTGTTTCTGAGCAGGGCTGGAATCTCAGAAGAGCAGCCATAATCATCATGATCAAATAAACACCCTCAAACTCTCATTTACTCTTCCTTCCTTGTTCATCATTTTCTACCAGCCCACACGTCTTCAGTGACTTGTAATCTCAAACAATAAAAGGGTGGTTACATATTGTAACTCTTGTTCCGTGGAAACGACTGCAACACTGGGTGGTTCAACCGTATGGGGTTGTCTAAGGCCGTGGTTGCTGCACAAGGAGTATCAGGGGCTCTGTCTGTATTCACAGAATTAACGTTACTAGAACCTTTCCTACAGTTTTCAGGAGGGGCCTGCTGATTTGATCAACCTCACGAACAACTGGTGTGCAATCACAGAGCAGAAGACTGTTCTGTAGCACAGACAGATGACAAAGTCTAATTATCATCGCCCAGCAGCCAGTCTAAGTTCAGTGGTTGTTCACATACGGGGGCAAAGGGGCAAGGGGCAGAGTTTGGACCAGCCATCATTACTTTCCTCACTGTCCTCTTTCATGAGAGACTCCAAAGGGGAGATTCTTTGAAAATACCCTGACCTGACATGGCCCAGTGGTGATCAGATCGGGGCAGACTCCGAGGGAGTTCTGGGACAAAGGCACTCACAGCTCTAATAGTTGTCTGTCTGGATGAAGTGCTCAGGAAGATTGGATAGGGTCAGGGCTACCCACTTTACTGCTGAAACCTAACTCTGATTGGCCTGCCCGCAGAACTTTCTAGAGTGAAAAGATGCAAAGATGATGGGTCTAACCACGCTGGTGTAAACCCTGTAGATTTCCTCAGAGCTTAAACACAAGGTTAAGTATTAATATCATAATCTCTTCAGCAAAGAGTCTTTAGACTGTTAAAAAAAATGCATGGTCTAGATGCGTCAGTGCCGAAGATTGGAAGAACCTGAACTTGATGTCGAGCAAATTCACTAATCCTGCCCTTATGTGAGGGCAGATTAACCTTTTCCACTAGTGGCACTCGTGCTCCCTGCTGGAAAATTTTAGGCACACCAGCTCAAAATGTAAGAGCACCACTTACTTCGACATGTAATGCAAGACATTCATATTTTTTCCATCTTAACTGCATTCCTGATAAATGCTTTGGTAATAGATAGTGTGCTGTTCTAGCGCTCCAAGAGACAAACAGTGTCCATGACTTTTAAAGGGGCCCTGCAGCGCCTTCTAAAACCTGATATTATGAAAACCATCAATTGATTTAAAAAAGCTTAAACTGTGTTTAATACTGCAGTATTTTACTTTCTTATTGGAATACATCCTGTATGTGCAGTACTTTGTTTTTTCTATGTTTATTATCATATGTATTAGTTGGTAATCACATTTCTTGTGACGCTGACTCTATTGCACACAAAAAACTGAAGCGTTTTAGAGGAAGTACCTCTTTGAATCCATGCAGCACACATCAGAGTCAGACTGACCCCCAGAGAGAGTTCATAAGATTACTGCGATTGTGGCCACTGTACAGTGACACTTGTGTGCAACTTGTACAGTAGATGTGTGATTTGGTTATAGCTCTTGAATATAGAAGAGATCTGGCAACTCCAGCTTGCACTAAAATATGGCGGTCTGTCAGAGTATTAATTTAACGTTTAAACTTACTGCGCTCCCTGAGGGGAGGGAGGTGGAGGGAGAGAGAGAGCGCTCATGGACGAGTAGGCGAGTGTGAGTACGAACAGAAGTGCAGACGTGACACAAAAACTTGACCGATGTTACTCTACCAGTCCCTGGTTTATCAGTTAAGTGTATGAACAACACTGCAGACTGGATTCTCCACTGACGGACAGAGTGACTCACACGACTGGGTCTAACGCGGGTTGATTGCACATTGTTAGGAAATGGCTGTACCGCTACGTTACATTTTCACAAACTCTGATAATCTGGTCATGGATCACCTCTCTCGCCCTCATCCGGGCGCCGCCTCTCTCCCTCTTCCTCTCCTTGTGGGAGATCTGACAGGTCTTGCTGGTTGAGTAACAAATGCACAAAAGAAAAAACAGCGGGGGCGCATACTTGCATGCTGGACCGGCGCTCTGAGTTATAAAACTCAGTCACACTGTCTCCAAAAATGGTTGCAAAATGCGACAAAATGTTTGCAGTCTGGAGCACTGTGACCTTCTCGCAGTCGAGATACCCAACATCAAAGGCACATAATGTTTTGATGTACCCATTTCAAAAGTGTGAAACATGCTTCTCTGGGATGCATGTGGGTGAACGTGTGAGGGACATCAAGAGGTGTTTGTGTAGAGGTTTCCTTTATACTTTGAATATAATGTTTTAGTTCTTTTTCTCTCCGTTTTGAACCCACCTGCCAAGAGTTGGATCAACCAATCAGCTTCCTAAACACGCAGGTCTGCATGGCTTTTTGGGAGGGTCTTATATTGTTTACCAAATGTGCATCTTGACAGTCAGGTCTGAATTAGCAGTTAACTGAAAAGCATCAGAAAAGACGAGATTTTAAAGCTTCCTCTTCTATTATTGGTTGTTTGTTTTTAATAGATCACAGATTACTGTATTAAGGTTATTAAGGTGCAATATTTATTTAATCAGTCAGTGAATCCATGCAATTAGATTAGTAATGATGGGAAAAAGTCTATTTTTTGATGCAGAGTAAAATGTGACTTCTGCTAAATGATCACCTGTTATATATCGTGTTTGGTATGTACATTAGTTGTATCTAAACAGCAAAGGGTCTTACAAATATGGAGGTTTTCCATGCAGCAAGGACGAGAAAAATGGAGAGTCTACTGTTTGCAACAAAGCTGGGGAGAATATTTTACAGTCGAGACTGGCTTCGTATCAAATATTCAGTAAAGTGTCAACCCTTAAAAACCATACTGATAAGAGTCAGACAGGCCTGCCACACGTTATGGGTTATTGACTGTGTCACTCTCCCATGTCTCTTTCACTTTCTCATAAAATAACAAGCTATTTGCTACGCAGCCAGAGCGTAAACATCATTGTCAACAGATCTCAGCATGTGTCTTTCAAACACTGATCAAATGGGTTTTGAGATGTGGATTCCCCAGGAAGTGTTCATTGTTTCTTGCTATCCAATTTGAGCTGTGGGTGTAATACACCTTAGTATAAAATTGGAATTATCAATATTACCAGGGGAAAAAAGGAATCTCATATTGTCCTATAGATACAGTGTTTGAAGGCGAGTAGGCTGAAAGTGATGTAGTGTGACAAAACAAATACGGGAGATATGCCACAAGGGAGCACTATAATAAAAGAACTGCTGAGGAGAGGTGGAGAATATGGTTTAGCCTGAGAATACTACAATAAGACGGTTGTGTGTGCACTTGCGTGCGTTGTGTGCCGCTTACGGGGCCTGAGCCAATGAAGATGCGGCTTGAATTCTTGTTGCTCAATCAAAGTCCCCGGAGTAATCTCTCATAAGAACAGAGCACGGACAGGCAGGAGGATGCCCATTTCATTCTGAAGTGTATTAAATCCCTCCACTCACAAACCAGTATACCCCAGCGCGGACATGTAATTTCGGAGGGGATGTGGATACAACAAGCAAAGAAGAAGAAGGGAAAATAAAGAAGTATTCATAAGGCTGGTGTTGACACTAAACCAAGATTGGAATGGAGAATAAAGGATAGCAACACGCCTCAGTGATTGGCCGGCGGAGGAACTCCCCTGTGTCCGAGCAGATATGTCTCTCCTTCTCATCATGGCGGGGCAATTTTGTCTCGGTTATAGCTCCTCCATCTTCTCCCAAGCTGCTCCTTATTTCAGCATTTCAATTTCCTCCCTTGTGCAAGCGCTGAGTGCTAACCTACTTCAGGCTTTCTCTGAGACGAGCGAGAGGCAGGAAAGACGTTGGAGAGCAGAGACGAGGAACTGCCGGGCCGCCCAGTTCAGTCCTGCTTCCGGTTTCCCCAAGGTGTGGGAATGCAGAATCAAAGAGAAAAACACGCCCGGAGATGATGCTGTGGTTAAGATCCCTGCCTCATGAACTACATATACTCATGTTGGCAAAAGACTGCCTACTGAGAGAACTTCCTCTCCTCCTCCTCGCTATTTTGAGGCACTCTCATCAAAATCAAAATCAAAATAAAAAAACAGTTAAATGAGTAGCCGGGCAACTCTGTATTGAATAGAAATAACCATTCTACTGTATTTCCCTTCAGCATGTGACAGCAGGGCATCTTTTATAATGACACCTACCTGCTACAGGGCTGCTACAGCTGAATTGTCATCAATTATCAACCTGGACTATATGTCAATTTTATTGCCCCAAAAAGACAAGGGAGCCCAGCACATCATCAAGTCAATTAAAATCAATCTGCTGTCAGTGTAATTGAGCTTGTTGACATCGGCAGCATACCTTTGCTGTCGTGTGCAACCGTCTGGTCGTCAGATGACACCAGTCACAGACGAGACATCCCTGACGTCGGCACAGGAAACGTCCTGAAGACTCAGAGCGAGAGGCTTCTTTTCTTTTCTCTGTGTCTTTATACCTTTAAGTGTTGGTGTGCACATTAATCATTTTCAGTTTCATTCATCTCCCTTTCCACAGTATGCTTGTCAGGGTTGCTATAATCCCTGCCTTCCCACCTTTCTTAGTTTCATCTTTCATAGTTCTCATTTCATGCCCCCCCCCGCACTATCTTTGCGTCATCCTCTATTTCCATTTTTCTCTGACTGTTTGCAATGCATCATATCTTCTTTCACCTCATCTCTTTCACCCGCCCAATGCCTTCTCTTCCACTTCGACACCCAGGAAAATCTCTTTCTCCCTGTCGCCTGATGGCAATGAAACATTTATCCACTTCTGAGACGCCTTCCCCCTGAGGTCCCCCTCAAATTGTCCTTCAAAGGCTTCTGCACAAGCTCTTTGTACAATCTTGCGTGTCCCCTAAATGACAACAAGTAACTTAAGAGTGCAGGCAAATTCGAAAACAAAGATACAATCTAAAGCTAATTTGGGTGTGTAATACCAGTGAGGACTGAACCTCTAGCTGTTTATGCTATTATCCACATATTAAGATGTGCAGGCCTAAATTGTATAAAAATGCTAACAAATTCAGCTTAACTTTTTGTTAACTTGCTCGGAACCACTGGGAGCTTTAAAGCAAACATTGGGGTCATATATCTTCATTAATGTTGCCAAACATTAAAGATGTTTAATCCACTGAATAACTTGCAGGATGTGATTCAACTGCAGGTGTGCGACTGCGGTTTTAAATGAAATCTCATGTTTATATAAGGCATACAGACAAATTGCAATACAGGCAAATGAGAAACGGTCAAAGAACAAAATACATTATAGAAAGACTAAAACCCCCGCAGTTAAATTCAAAATATATGCAAATCAAAACCGAACAAAAAACGATGATTCATTAAACATCGTCTGCACGGCCGTGTGTGTGGTGCTGCTGCGCACGACTGTCGTAAGAGTAGCACAACGCAGGCTGTCAGCCAGGCAGCACCTTGCATTGTGGACAGAAGTCCCTTTGGAGCCAACCCCTCGCCTCCATCACTTCATAAGTGTGACGCATGAGACGGGCGGCTGTAAGATGGAGGCCACTTCTCCGCATTCACAAAACCATTTGGGACCATGAATGTCCTCATACCTGCTGCCACAGCCTCCAAGTGGTGCCCGAAGTGATGTGAAGGTACTCTCCCCCCTTTTCTGAAAGTGGGACATTGCTTTTCCCTGGAGAATGTAAGCTCCCAGCAAGTGCCTGCTTCTTTTCCTGAGCTGTAGTGTCTCTCAAAGTCTGCCCGACATTTAAAGGATTTGGGCCTTCGACTATCAAAGGGTGGCATAGCTGGGACTGTGGGAGAGCCGTAGCTTCAGCCCTGGGTTTGATCTAGCCTGGGGCAGTGCGGGTCAGACTCCCAGATTAGGCCTGCTTTAGGGAGACATTGCTTCAGATAAACCCACAGAAATTCAGGTATAGAAAATAAGTCCTTCTAGCAGTTTCTTGGCCTAGATAGACAGCTATGGGGCAAGGGTCTGAATTCATTACCGGCTAACAGATGCTTTCTGGTAGTATTATGCTCACTGTGGGTGTTAAGCATTGATGCCGAATTGTAAACTTGATCTCCATCCCTCATTTCTGTCTTAAGCTTATTTCCACAGTTTGAAAATAAATGCACTGCATGTAGGATACAAGCAGTTTTAGCTGCTTTTCTTTTATTGAGCAAGCACAGTGTGCGCTGTCCATTTCTGAGGAATATTTACTTATGATCGACCCATAAATGCATAGTCCTATTCCTATAAATGAAAATTCCTGTGTTGCCTTGCTCAGTCATGAGGAACTGTACAGGAGAGGAAACTGCAAGATTAAAAAAAATATGAACCGGCTGAGAGGAAAGGCATAACGGTGCTGTCGTCTATCCTTCAAAAGCCTGGTCTCAACCCTGGCTTATAGAACAACACCGGAACAACCCCAGCATCCACCTTTCCCTCTAGAACACTGGAACACGCTGCAGCCTTCCTCATCAAAACCTCATGGAATCCTAATGACCTAGTCTGAATCCCACGGAAACTCCAGCACTTATCTAAGTTACAAATGAGCAAATCCTTTCCCCACTCTCCTCATGAGCCACATCCTTCAGGAATCAAGTATCTTTCCACATCATCAAACAGATTCATACAACATTAAGCTGAGAGAGGGCGTGTGTGTGCTGGATTTGCCATGCAAACTGGCAAGCACACCACCTCTGTGTCATTCATCTTGTATGGGTTCAAGCATGTCATGCTTGTAAAATCCCTAATATTGTCACTATTGAAAACAGTTCATAAAAATTCAATCTCTGCCTTCTTTTGACACACATCCTTGTGAATTATTTAGTTATTAACCTATTTATACAAAAAACACAACAGCGCATCAACAGAGTTGTTAGGGATCTAAACACTGACTGTGGCTGCACTTGGAACAAATACAACAGTCTCCATGGCAACAGAAGACCAAGTTGTTCTTTCTCTCCTGCCAAACAGCGGTGAGCCAGAGAAGTCGCACGCAGGATGACGTTTTTTCATTAAGGTTTAACTGAGATGACATTGAACACACAGCCCATGCACATGACCACATACTGTTGCAGGGGGAATATGGCCGAATGACTTTCATGCTTTCAAACACAGGACAAGAAACATTTACATTTCTTTGCTTGAAAATTGTCTTATTTTTTGTTCTTTGACTGAATTAGGACCTGAACCAAAAATGTCTCTGGAAATGAGAAAAGTTTTCAAAAGAAAGATATCTTAACCAACAAAGGTGTCTCAAAGTTTCTCTGTTGTTTGTATTCAGTGTGCAGAGCTGCTTCCTCTTTGCCGAGAGCAATTAGAATGAAATGGAGTGGATGAATGCATAGGTACATACAGCAGCATAAGTAATAAGAAAACAAATACACTTACCTACATCAATGGCAGCGCAGAAGAGGAAAAAGGGGAGAGAATAATATTAAAGCCCTCAGGAAAACATTAAAAACACAACAAATACACATTAATGTTTCTTTTAGTCTCCACTGTTCTAACTTGTTAATTTATGCTGGAATACCACAGGGAAAATACATGATTTTGGCATCACAAAACGGACACAGAGTGACCAGAGCTGCATGAAGATTCCCATTATCACCTCATGCAACAAAAAACTAAAAGGAGTATTAAGGTTTTGTCAGTGGTGCCACTTTCAGCACAGCTCACAGATGAAGTTCTGGTTAAATGTTAATTAACCACTCTTATGGGAGTTGACTATATGATGTTGTTGATGATGGACCCAAACCCACTTGAAGATGGACGCATAGAGAAAATCTCAAGAGATGAAACACATTTTCAAGATAAGCACTAAGTAAATACTTTTTTTTTTTTTTTTTTGAAGCTGTCAAATAAGTAATGTAACAATTTACAGGCTACCTATGATGTGACAGCGGTCTCCTCAAAAAGCTCCAGCCAGCAGGGAGCGTATACATCATGTGGATTTACTCTCAATCATTAAAAAATATAGGTGCTGGGGATCACATTTTACAGTGTGATAGAATCGCAGCCCAGCCAGGCAGCCAGAAACTAACGTAGTGAGAGAAAAGTGAGTGGATGGGGTGAAAAATGACATCCGCATACCTGTTCTCCCCCATACATCATTCAGAGGGCAGTTTTTCGATGGGGTGTGAAAAGAGGGAATGGAGACATTGGGTGAAGGCGGTGTGAAGGTGTGTATGTGGGTCGGTGGATCGGTGAGGTTCTGCACTGTGCTTCTTTTGTGGAGCTGCGAGCACGAGCCACTGTGCTGATATTCATTCTTCCGGGATGAGACTTGATTGCTATTCATTACTGGCTGTATTGAATTTTCTTAGCTACTTTTCCTAGAACTCAGAGCCAGGCTGCACGCCACAGAACATTACCTTCAAAGGTCATAAAGATAAGCTTGAGTAATTATTTTGTGGGTTTATGGGTGATAAGCACCTTGCATGTGACTCAAGGAGCAAATTCAATCAAACCAATCACAGACAATAACATAACAATAACAACAATTCATCAGCAGTTATTTTGTATAGTATAACGCGGCAGCAATCCTTAATTGTGTACAGGTTCTGCATCTTAATAAGGATGAACAGTAATGGGGCTAACTTAACAGGCATTCACATAACAGACAAACAATACAAAGAGTTCGATGAAAAATCAACAGTCCCTTGGTGCTATTCACTGCTTTTTCTACCTCATTCACCTCGCTGTCCCTGGAATATCTGCACTTTTTTTTGCATTGAAATAAAATCATTTATCTGAATCCACATCACACCCCTAAGACTTCAGCTTACAAACAGTCTTAAAAACATATTTTCTCTCTAAATAAATAAATGCTTCTATTTCAATTTGATATCAAATCATTCGCTCTTGATGTGGTTGACTTTACAGGCCTTCAACGTTAACGAAAGGCGATAAAGCTACAGCTACCCGGGGAGGCAATACACAATTTATTATTGCACTATGAGGGAAAACAATAAGAATAAAACGATGGCAAGTGATTTGCCCTCTTTTAAAACTTGTAAAACGGCTCTGCCAAAAACTACAGGACTCAAGCATACGACAAGTTGTTGAGAGCAAAATGGTTTAGCTCGGACTGACTCTGTGATCATAACATGAGCAGACTGCAGTGGTTTCCAGCAATACAGCAGTGGCTCAACTGCGGAAGTGCCTTCCATAAAAAGCCTCCTGTGGTCTCAGACAGAACACGACAGAGCGTTAATTACTCAGGCAACACTGGAGAACAAGGTAAAAGGCGTGTTAATGAAATACTAATAAGGTTCCAATTTGAGTCCTTCGGCTTTGCCATCCTCTAAAGTGATCTCAAGGACTTCAGTTCCTTCCGTACAGTCTCTGTTATTGCTAATTACCATCGCTCACATGACAGAAGGCAGTTTAGAAACCATTATTTCTGGGGAATGAATCCTTTGTGTGTTGTCCTTTGATTGAGGACACCCAGGCCGGTTTACTGGATGTCAGAATTGAGGGACCAGGAAAAAACGCTAAAACCCCTAAAACCCCTGAAGAGGGAATGAGTTCATTGTCTGCCAGACATTTTGCCTCCTCCTTTCTGTCATTTAACAGTTGGAGAACAACTTAGTTTGGGTTCTCAAGAGGGATAATGTTTATGCTCGTCTTAGTAATGTTCTAATTTAGCTACTTTGGACAGCTGCAGTATTTAGTCGAAAAGTTTAGTCAAGTGTCCATTTTCCTGACAACTAAGGAAAATACTCCACTGAGTTAGTGCTGTAAGGTCTTCGGAGCTGTCTAGGAACTGTAAATCTAAGATCTTCGAGAAAGGTAATGGAATTTTCCACTATGGGCATCCTGCAGGACCAAACAGCCATTTCACAAGACTGTGCACCGCACTGAACCACAAACTGATAACATAAGTCAAAAGGAAACTCTTCAAGTGTTGGCGGGCAGCAAGTAGAGGGAAAGCAGACAGGGATGGAAGATATTCTCAAAGACATCTGAAGATACAGCAATTTCTCTGAGGCAATCATTTGATGCTCTCATTGCGTGATGGCTGAGTGTCACTACTTTTGCGCTCCCATCACTCAAGTGCATCCAGCACTCCAAGAAATTGATTGTTGGAGGATAGGGCTGGAACAGTGCACACATATAAAAGTACACATCTAGCCTGGAATAAAACTGCTTCTTTCAGGACTCCAAGCAGCCCGTGAAACTCCGTCTGAAAATGGATTCTCGCTGATGGTTTTAGTGTTAGCCCAGCACTGAAAACACAGTCAGTCTACATTATCACCATGTGACAAAGCTGGAATAAATTACCACCGACTAGACGTCACAACTCAGACAAAGGCAGAAATGGCTAAAACTAGAAAGGTAACATTGTTGGAGAAATGTTATGTTTATATTATTGTTATTTTTTTACATATAAATCTAAAAGATTATGCCTTATTCCTTTAGACAGACTCAAAGCTTAGGATATTGATTTTTTTTTTTTTTATGTATGCATTCTCAAGGCTGGCAGACCCTCAACAGCTGTCATAGTATCTGCTCATATTACACAGGAGCTGAGCTGAGTACAACTCCCTCATATCAGGTATAGAAATGGATTAGTTCAGCAGATTATTTGCCTCCTCTGAGCAAGTCCCCTGTAATCATCGCAGGCCACCACTGTTGGTTTCATTTTTCCTGATCTCACACGTGACATTCAAAGCGTCACTCTGTTGAAAGGGCTGAAGGTCAGTATTGCTGTCCCCGAATCGCTCTAAAAAGACGAATTTCTCCAAAGTATCTTGTGGAAAAAGAGTATTAGCATTCAGGCTCAAACGAAGCAAAAGCAAATCCAGAAACTGGTACAAGCCCTAACAAACGCTGAATGTCACGATCAATGCCTGCACGTCTTTGAATATTCGACTCATTTTCTGTCAGAAACAAAGTACTAAATCCTGACACTTTGTAGTGCTGTGTACCACTTGTACTATAGGAAGATGTAGCACATAGTAAAAGATCCTTTCTTTAGTGCAGTGCGTCTGCCAGTGTCTGTTTGGAGACCCTGTGTTGTTTGTTAGCATTGCTTGTGTTCTGTCTTGCCATCAAATAAAACGCCAAGCTCAGTGACTCCATATGATTGCATCCCAAGTGGTAGGCAGGTGCTTCATTTTGTCTCCATGCTACTTTTAGAGGTCTAATAAGATCTTTCCTTCTTCTCCAAATACAAAATCTTTTCATCGTACCCCTTTGTCTTGGATGATTTACAAGACTCTAAAAGGCTTTCAGTGAAATCCCTGCAAACCTACTCCTCTCTCAGTCTCCCTTTTCTTTCTCCCTATACATCTGGCTCGGGGTGCAACTCTTCAGCAGTCGCTAAGACTCTGTGCTGTTTGCACAGCGGTGGTCGATAATAACTATGATGATGATGGGATTCTGGCCAGCATCACATTACCCACAGCTGATGGCATAAAATGTGATTATCATGTGCCATTTTTTGAACGGCAAATGATAACACTGCCAGTACAGCTGTCCGTGTTATCATTAGTAATGTAGAGCGTGAAGCATCGTGTTGGACGGCTCTATCATCCGTCTGTATTTTTGAAAGTTAGAAAAAAATCTGGCACGTTCACTTTGTCAGACTCATGGTGGTATTTGTGGAGAATTATTTAATCCTAGACAGTTTGTGCTGGAGAGAAAATAACGCCAACCAAATGTCACCATATAGCCAAATGTAGTTCGGTAGATTTGGTTTTAGTTTAGTGCATTTGACTGCAGCTCACCCAAATATTATCCAGCACCTTAATGACTAGGGGAAGGTCTTCTCTGCTTTACTGACCAAACATTTCTAATTAACACCCAAATACTCAATGCTAACTGATGCCTTTGCTTGTATTTCACACATAATAATTTAATAAGATTCTTCACATCATGTAGAGGAACTTGCTCTTTCTACCTTTATCAAAAGTCGCATGTTGTGGCAGAGAAAAGCACAAAAAGAAGCCAAATACAAAGATCAGGAAACAAGTGAACCAACTTCACAAATGAAACTGCAAACAGCAGCAACAGTGGAAACGAAAACAAAATTGTCCCACACCCACGTCACCAAAAACGGTTCCAAAAACAGCAACGACCAAATAACACCTCATCGAGTCCTGCTTCAGCGACGTCTTAATCGAACAACAGTTTGTCTTGCCGTGTTGCATCCAGGAACCAATGAGTCGAAGGCCCTATCTTTCAGAAGCGCATTGAGGCTACGATACTTGTAAAATTCACCCAGTGAACATTCTCAAACTCACAGGGTCCACAAAGGATTGTAGCTTTAGAAACTCTTATAACTTAACTAATAGCTGCATCGCCGCCTGTGAATGGAAGCGGTGTTCGATGAATGAGGATGTTCAAGTCATAGCCACATATACTCAGAAATGTATCATAATGAAGGTCGATGTAGAGTGTGTCACATCTGAAAAGTTTCAAAAGACCTTTTCATTAAGCTCATTAGTTGGGATAATCTGAGAACTTCCTTCGATGTCAGTATCGACTCCCATTTCCTGCAGTGCGAAATGGAAAAAGTTAATTTGGAGAAAATATCTAAATTGGTTCTGAAATGATGCTTGTGATGTGTTGAGCTACTTCTGTGATTGTGATTTTACATCAACTTAGAATTTTTCTGGCGTCGGATCCTGACCAGAAGGGGGGACAAAGTCAAACAAAGCACCTCTCTTTCCTGAAGAGCTTACACAGGGCCTTTTAGTTCAGTGACACGCCATCTTTATCCTGCTTGCTTTCTCTTCTCAAATCATTGCTGAGCTACTGGACATTTAAGACAAGCCTCTGTTTTTGTTTTGAGGAATGGCGATGGACGGGGAAAGCATTTTGGATTATTGAAGTGATACTACCTAAATTGTTTGTCAAGCCAGAGGGTGTTTTGTCGGGTTGCTCTCTTAAGCATTTCTCTTGTGCTCTCCCAGCATGATATCTGCACAGCGCTCTACGCTGCATGACATCGGACTCGCTGGATTTAAAGATCTGCAAAATCTCCTCCACACTGGAGTGGAGGAAGGGAGGTTCCCATCTGAACACTAACTGAAACATCAAGAGGTCACACATGGAGCAATATGCATTATCTGTTAAACCATGTGTAATTAAACTGGACTGGTCTCGCAGAATTGCAGAGCCTGAATACAACAATTGAAACGGACACACAAAAAAAGGCTACATGTTGTTATCTGTCAGCTTGTGCTATGAAACTCCACACCCTGTGCAGCCTTATCTTGCAAACTCATTTTAACTCCGCGAGCCCTTCTGAAATTGCATGAGAACTGCTACTGCATCCTAAGTGGAGCATCTATGGGCTTTTTTTTTTCTTTCCTAGACAGTTGGGAAGGAAAAGATGGGCATCCGCCTAGTTTGCATTCTGCACAGGCTGGACGATTCAGGGCCTGTCAGGCAAGAGCTCTCTGCAACTGAGGTGCCTTTGAGAGCCTGGGAGAAAGAGATGCATGTGAGGAGTTCTGAAGGAGGGTGAACTTCACACTCGCCTAATCTCTACTCTGGATCTGTCTGTCGTTCAGCGGAAGCGCCAGCTAGCGGACCTGGCACTAATTCAATCACCGATTCTTGATTGGCAGGGGAGCGTGCTGCAGCCCTGGGGAAGTGTAAAAAGTCCCTTTTGTCCTTAAAGAAAGATAGAAGGGAGAAAGGCTGTCTCCCTTTAGACTGAACCAGACCAGGGAGTGCCATCTGTTGGAGCCAGAACTCGAACGATCAAACAAGGCTGAAGGAAGAGCAACACTTGCTAAAGTATTAAGAATGTAAAAGAATTTACATAAAACTGTACTAACTGTTTTGCCCTCCAAACGTAACTGCAGCCTTTATACCTCCAGTCTTTATCTTAAATGTGTGATTTACACTTAAATGCTTTTTTCATTCTCAAATCAGGAAAAACCAACCTGACATGATGTTAATATACAATGAATTTGCTGTGCCTGTTATGTTTTGAGGGACAGCTGCTGTTTAGTTGCTACAAACAGAAGCAGTCAACATTTTCCCCACATGCATGAGCATTTTGCAACTTGGACTTTGCAGATATGCTCATGTTAAACGTTTCTAACTGTAATTCCTCGGAGCCAGGTGAATGATTGGTGTACAGTATTATAACATGTGACCAGTTAGCAAAAGACTGCACACGTGTCAAACACTGTGATGCTTGAACACTGGCCAACTTTCAAGAAAGAATGGGAAGAAAATAAGTTTCTGCTCGGGAAGATAACTACCTTTCAAGTTTGCTTTTCAGTTACTTGTTAAGGCAGACATGCTTTCAGCATTTTATATGAATGTTCTTCTCTTTTCAAGTCAGTTTCCAGTATAATAAAAAAAAGATAACATAGAATGGATATAATTCATTACCTTCATCCATTTCCAGTACACACGGATACTTTTTAATTATTATTACTGCATTTTATTATTTTGAAACAAACACAAATCCAAAAAAGAATCACTGATATAAACCTTAGAAGCTGCCCCTCATGGCTAACCAGGTGGGACTGATACAAACATTAGGGCATAAAATAGAACCTGATCCTCTAAAGACTTAGAGACACTGAATTAAGCCAAATGGTTATCTCTTGCTCCGCTATTAAATTTGAATGACGCTTCTCCAGAGACTGACAATATTATGAGAGGAATAATTCCATCCGTATGAATAATTAAAAATAAAGTTACCAAACTTTTTTTTCTCTCCAGTTTCTTTAATCTCACAAAATCCGAATTATAAGTCAGAGAGGCTGTTACACTGCTCATATGCATACTGTGCTGTCTTCATTAGGCTGATTGGTTGGAAAATAAATTCATATACCACCACTGAATGTGAATATTATGTCAAAGACGATTAGGTAAGTGATGGATGATGAAACTGGTTAAACTGAAATTGAAATGAGGAAAATATTGTACCACCTTTGATGTAATAATTGCACATTAATCTAAGAATATTTACCCTGAAATATCTGTGCTTACTGTTCCTTTAAACTTAGTGTTTCTCACCTGACCTGTCTGACAGCCAGAGATATATCAAGCATTACACATTTATATTAAAAATGAACCTACTTATCAAAATTCATGAGGGTGAAGATTCATGATGATACATTAAGCGGTGAGGTGAAATGTGGGTGTTATGGTGAAAATTTAATGTAGAAGGTAGAATGTGTCACACAGGCAGTATATGGGTTAGGGTTAAGTGGGCGTACGAACTGTGACTTCTGTTTTGACACCTCAAATTTGGCATTATGGGAGTCAGCATCTTGTTGTTTTTTTTTTGTATGGAGAGCAGGTGGCACTCATAGATGACGCTATGACGACCAGACGACACTATGGTGTCACCGCGGTAGCGACTTATCAATCATAAAGACTTTATACTTGTTAATGAGACCATAAACTAATTTACTAAGGCAATGGATCAGGTGAGAGGTCATTGTATCATAAGTTTCCATACAATCAAGACTTCTTTTTACAAACCCCTGCTGGCCATAAGGAAGAATGCAGGTTTAAGGCACCTATGTGTTAGCTTATATATATACTGCTTTAAGTTAAAGACTACATATAATACAAGATACAGCAACAAGCCGCAGGTTATCAGTGCTTGACATATTTTCATATTATCAAACAAATTCAATGCTCTGCATGGCATTTCCATGAATGTAAGACACACAGGCACTAGACTCCTCTTTCAAACTACCTGCCGTACCTGATCCTGTCGCTGAGCGTCTTTCTGAAGCTTTTCGAGGTATCACTGTCATGTCTTATCTGACACTGCAGATCCACATCCGGGAGAAATGTGTTATACATGGTTCAAATGAGCACACGGAGTATGTCTGATGAATTCTGACGTCAACAAACCTATCCTACAGAAGGCGAGGTCGACATGCAAATCTTTTATTTCACTGGTTTCATTTTGAGCTGATGGAAATTTAACAAAGATCTACTTTTCTGGGATCTTACGGTTTATTGTTCCCATGACAACAATGCTTCCTGGGTAGAGAACATTGTGCCTGTGAGAGACTCGGTTCCTGGTGGTGCTTTCAAACACATTATCTGTGCTCTTGATATGATAGAGACTGCAATAAAGTCAACACGCTGGGCAACCAAAGCTGTTTATAGTCAAATAAACAAATCATGTTCTTCACAAAGCATACTGTTCTATCTACTATGTGACAATAAATAAATCCAAAAAGGTTCTACGCTCTCCACTAAGAGTGGGCGGTTGGCTAAATGGGAGCAAGCGAGATAAAGCGAGCTCGTGTAGTGGCGAGCAGCTAGATGAAACCCAGAGTTAATCTGAAAGGGTCAGACAGGAAGTGAATGAATGTGAGTGGAGCTGCTTGTGCCAATAATTGCCACGTGCTTTCGGCGAGGAGCGTATGGTCAGTCGAAACTGTTCAAAAGTTGCCCTATCAGTGATGCAGAGTGTCACGTCTATCAGGGGACACGGAGAAGCAGCTTCCTGGCCCATAATGGGCTCCAGGATTGGTGATAAAACAGGCATCAATACCCTGTGACTCCTTAATGACCGAGGCCTTTGATCTGAAGAGAGGGAGATAGATGAACAGTCGTGTCAATGGAAGCTGGCCTTCTCAGGGTTTTGTCATTAACACTAGTTGCAATTAAAGCATCTTTTATGGGTGCTCTAAGAGTCGGAGTGATTCATCTGCTGGATCCTACTGGTATTTTCATACTAAAGTCATTTTTCATGATGTTGCAATTAATCTGGTTCCTTAAAGTGTATAACCCAAGGCTGTGATTTATTGAGGACATTCACTTTTTTTGGGGTGCTATATTTTTGGGAGATAGCAGCTTATGGAATATAAATTTAAATACCGGACATAACCTAATTAAGTTTCAGTAAAGTTGTTTCAGACAATATCTCTCAGCCCTGTTAAACTGCAGAATCCAAGTGTTCTTGTAGTAAACTAATGCTGAACACTAATCCCTATGTTCAATCCTAATCCACCAGTCACCTGCTATTACGGCCCAACACCTATTTCATGTTGACGAGCTGCAACAGCGATGACACTGAGATCACAGCAGCCACATTTAACAGTAGTGGCACCTCAGGTCTGTGCTAAAAGAGCCTGCCCTCCGAGCACTTTCACTTCTGTAATGAGGGAGGTCGAATCGCCTGACTCACTTGTACCGGCATGAGAGCACAACCTGATCAGTATTCTCCAATAAGACCCCTTCGCAGGGCACAGCATGCTGTCTTCCACTTAAATGTGTTGAGAAACCGTGAAGTAGAGACACCAGGTGGACACTGGTCGAAGAAACCACTGGGCGCTATGGCATGTTGAGTATGACTTCCTTCATCACAAAATCGGTCGTGGCTTTGTGAGAAATCACAGCAATTTATTTGAGCTACTCGCCTTTTTAATTTCCCATACAGAGAATGCAATGCACTGCAATTTCCTGCACACGTTTAGTTTAAATCTATACAGGAAGCAAATACTCAACCCAGTCTCATTCTAAAGGGCGTCATATACACACGCTTTGTGACTCCCCCGGGTTCATACAGACACACAAGGTAACCTTTAAACCCATTCATAGCCACTAAGAGCAGGGTGATGTAGCTTAAAGAGCAAGAAAGTTGGAGAATAGAGGAAGGTGGCGTGCATGGATGGGTCAAACAAACACACGACTTTCACCCAAGAGGCTGGGGTTTGTGTACCATGAGAAACTAAGAAGTTTTGGTACGTACAATAAATGTAACCAAGCAGTTTTGATGAGTAAACCGACTCAAACTGCGTGTTGGATGAAGCATTTACTCTGAGCATCTAATATGGCTGTGGACAGGTTCATGTTGAAGTTAGTTGAAAGCCTGGTGCCTCTCATTCAGACGCTGAGGGTTACCTTGTGCGTCTGTATGCAGTGCCGAGGGGCATATGGTGGGTATTTAACACTCTGGGAATGAGAAGGGTTTGAAATACCCAGAAAAAGGAATCCATGAAATATTAGATTCTCAAATATGTACTCAAGTACTGGATTTATGCAGAATGCATTGCCAGTCTTGCATAATGCATTGCGCTTGTCTAGTTTAAGAAATGCAAATCACCCCAAGTTGATGGAATCCACTCAAGTTGATGGAAACCTTCCACAGGCATGGCTATGAAATATTTGTGATTCTTCAAATGTTATTGATGCAGTGAAGGTAGAAGACACAGAGAGATAGATACAGGTAGGGGGTAGAGAGGCGAGGAGAAAGGAGGGGGGGCATGAAAGAGTGAAATGAGTATAAAGTTTGCCTTGTAGAGTATAACAGCAGCTGTTACTGGCTCTCTCTCCCACTGTTATTAAACAAGGAATGAAAAATGTTGCGTACCACCATGTGTACACTTTTAAATGAGCTCAAAGAAGCCATTTTGTAGCCACTGTGCAGGATAATATCCCATTCGTGCAGGGTACCGTCCCGATGTCTTTTAGAAGCTTGTGTTTTTGTAACAAATGCCCAGCCATATAAAATAAAAAGTAATCCTGTGAGCACTGGTTGGCTTTCAAAAGCCCCAAACTGTGAGTGCAGTTTCCAGTGCTTGTTGGAACACTGTTATCTCTGTGGTGATATACTGGACTGAATGCAAATTGGGAGGAATAATAGGGAGGAAGTGATAGTATTACAGAGCTATTACGCTTCAGTTAAACATGTGGTATCATGTATTTTTGGGCAACATTTTGAACCTCGTTTTCCAAATGGAATTAAATAAAAGCCAAAGAATATTGATACGTTTGGGCCACCAAAGCAAGCTTTTGTTAAATTGATATATTACCACGACCTCAAAGCCATTCAAACTGCAGCTCAGTGCTCGTTGTGACAGATAAATCTAAGTGTCATCGCCCTGCATGGTTCCTTCTTCCTCTTATGTTAGAAACTATCAGGCATCTTCATCGATCCAGGCCGTGATCCATGATAGGTTGTTTGGCATTGTCCTCTTTCTGAAGCCAGTGCAGAGGCTCACTTGTTATTTCAGTCAATAACTTTTATATCAGGTAGTGAGCTTCAAGTTGTGTTTGTATCAATATTTGTGGAAAAACATTATACAGTACATTGTTGAGGAATCAATAGCTTTAAACTTTTATCCTGAGCCAGATTACTCACATTTCTGGGACTGAGCTGACCTGTATCGGTGCCAGCAACAGCTCGTGTGTGGACTGTATTATAAAACAAATGCATTAGAAAGAGGCAATCCTAAAGGGCTTAAGTATAATGAAGGGATATAAGAGGTGGAAAATAAACAGCATTTTCTTCAGCAACCGCCGAAGAGTGTTTGATATGATGAGTTGACTGTTGCCTGACAATTTAGCGGGAATCCCCTGGATGTTTCACTTTTCAATTTCCCACTAATTGGACAATTGGAGAAGGATGACAGGCCGCGACAGACATCACTTTGAATAAAGACTGGGTGACAGTTCCTTCCTTTGAAACTCAGCCTCGGCTCCTCCTAAATTCTTAACCTCCTGGAGAAAAAGGTTCAAACAACTGAATCGATAGCAATTTAGGGCAACAGTCTTGTCACTTCCTTCTTCTTCTCCTTCTTCATCTCCCACCACCCGGACTGCACCCTGGGAGACAATTTGCCGTGCGACACTGCTCTGATAGGACAACAAAGAAGGCCCAGGACAAATGGCTCTTTGGAGGGAATTGATGGGACTCAGACAGGTCTGCTGATAAACATGTTCCATACCAGTAAGTCAAAGAGGATGCCATGGCACAGGAAGGAAGCAAGTCTCAAAATGTTAGAAATTTTAAATAACAGGTGAATCAGCCAGCTTCCATATTCGAGCCACAAAGGATTTATTTGATTAATCCAGCTATTACAGTAGTGGTCACGGCTAATGCATAAAATAGAAGTTTTAATTTGGATAATGTATAAACCATTGCAAAGAGGTGAAACTGCAGCCAACTGACAGATGTCTTTAATTTGGATTCAAAATACATTTTCTTTCACATATCAGTTTTCCAAAGCTGGTCAGACTTTTAAGTAATTACGGTACTTCCTGGACGTTAATACATTTTTGTGGGAGTTTTTTTTTCGCCTCTTTTTAAACTTTCTACAATCTCTTCTATGCTATCTCTGCCATATTTTCCACCATCTCCTTTGTCCGTCCAGTGTCGGCAGATCTAATAAAAAACCCCATCTTTCATTCATACATTTTGAATGTCACTGTGTCGAACCACCACGTCGAACCAGTCCGACTTCCAACCTGCAGTTGGCTGGCGGAAGCTGATATTTAAATATCACTGTGGAACCTGCCATTCTGTCTTACAGAGCAGGAACTGCACAGTGCACCTCCTAATCCATCACCACCATTATCTTCAGACTGTCCTGTGAGAATTAGCAGAGAATGAGCTTCCATCATTCACCTGCTGTCTGTCCACCATCACAAAGATCTATACTCCAGGGGGCATCCTGTACTAACTCCTCTACCACCATTATTGGCCTACACTTTAAGGAAGTATCACAAAAGCTTTTTTCATGTCAAAGCATTGATTCTGATTTGAAGTCTGTCACAACTAATTAATGGATCAGCGGATGATGGCGAGAACAGGTCATGGGTTAATGACGGGAAACTGTTTGCTGTAGGATAAATGAATGATGGACAGTAGGCATATCAGTAACGTCTCATCATCAGCAGCAGCTCCATAGCAAACTTGATTTCCTGTGACACTGATGCTCTCTTGATGGCTCACCGTCTACCAGTTCTTGGCAGATGGACCTCAGATCATATTCTTACCATCAGCCAAATGAATTTTCATCAAAGCAGCGTTGAATAAATCAGCAGCCATGTATGGAGGAATTTATTTCATTTTGATGCATGCCAAGTTTAGGTATTCAAGGCTATCACAGTGGGACAATTTGGTTTCTGCTCTTTTTTTCCTTACTGTCTGAACAATTTTTGGTTTTTGGTATTTCAAAGCAATGATCATAAAATGGATTTCTGTTTAGAATTGCAAAATTTGAGTCTTGGTTTGCCCTGCGGTCACTGAACCAGAGGCTCTGTGGGCTGCAAATGTTATGAAATTGTGGATCCGCTGGCCTGCCGAGGGCTAATTGAAAGCCACTATTTGTCTCCATATTTGGGGCTGCTATGTCTGAACAGCCTTAAAGGTCATTAAATGATCTAAGCTGACACTGTGTGGTTTTACCGCTTCAGATAATCAGTGTTACAGTGTGGAGAGAGAAGAAAAAACTGTTCCTGCTTTAAATACATTGTTTTCATGATTAAACAAGATAAAAACCGTCAGTCATGCCTGTATTTCCTGAATACTTAAAACAGAGTGAAGGGAAAGAGGCATCAGTGAGAAAAAAAATCAAGATTATGATAAATAAGTAAACAATACAATAAGTAAAACAAGGTAATGGTTGAGTTGACATTATTGCACATAGGGAATATTGATATCGCAGTTCAGTATGCACTGGTATGGCACAAATGAACTGTCAGATGAAGTGAATTAGGAAGATTGGCAATCAGGAGGATGCTGTTTGAAGTTTACTGAGATTACATCACCTGAGTGCTGAATGCTGAACTCTTGGTACCTGTAACTGTCATGAGAGCAGGCATGTGTGAAGTTGACTCATGCAGCTTTAAAACATTTACATAACGCCCTGAAATAATAAAAGTAATAATGACATAAAATATACACTAGCTTGTGCATTTTGGAGCATTTCAGGTTCACATTTTTTTTGGTAATTAATTCAATCACGATCGTAACAGCTTGCACTAACCTTTGCGATAACATGGCACAAAATAAATCCATTTCGTCAGAACACATCTGGAACACGGAGTACAGAAACATCAACATCATTTAACTTGGGGTCTCTGTAAGCTTATTTTGAACTACAAATATGGGGATCCATTCTAAAGTGCATTAATAGAAGAGGAAGCTGAAGAAGAAAAAGGCAATCAAATATTGAAGACTCTCTTGGGCACTGGCACGCAACAGCCCTGTTAACCTGACCCAAGTCATGGCTGTCGCCAAATGCAGCTCCACTGCACTGAAATATTAACTGCCTGCAATCTGTGACACACACGGGTACTGAGAAGCCTTGGCGAGGCCTCACAACTGAACCACATGTGATGGAAATGTAGACATCCAAACACGTGGAAATGCATTGCTATACATATACATTTAGTTTATAGACTACATTTCAAATATGGTGGAAGACATGGCACACTGTGTATGCATACTGCATACCATATGCACTGCATGAAATATTGAATGTATCGTTCTTTCACAGAAATATATCATAACTCATAAACGTAATGAACTTAATTTACATACATTACTGATTGTGTTGTTTACCATATAAGCTATGCATCATTTCATTCTAGCAGCATAGATCAAATTCTGTGACAGTGCATTCATGGGCGCACGCGGCATAATGCTGTACATAGTATGATTTAATTAAAGGGATCGTGGTATCATATCAAGTTTAGTGACACAATGGCGAGAGTATCGGGTACATATGGAGAGTATCCTGTGTTTTTTAGGGACGTTTAAATTTAGACTAATCAATAAGGTTAAACACTGTCCAAACAAATGCTGCTTATATTATAAGAGCCATTTTAAACTGTCACATTCTTATATAAGCAAATTGCATATTAAATGTGTGGCACTTTGTGCTGTGCATCAGGGTTTCGGTGCCCGTCCACATGCTGGTCCACATATCCTGGAAGATTTTAATGCTCCGGACAAATGAGAGAAATCCCAGTCAAATATCCTCTGTGTGCGTGGACCCTATTTCCACGTGTTTTTGTGTGTAAGTGACTAATGGGGACACCAATTTTTGAAATTGATCCAGTATTGAACGAGAGTGCTGCAGCCGGCAGCCGCAAAACGTGCTGCATTGTGTCCCCCCCAGGCGAATGTGCACCGTCAATGTACGTCCACTAAAGGTGTTCGTTTTTGCCGCTGACAGGCTGATTGTTATTCCACGTGTATGGCAACATCAGGGAAACGGCCTCTATATCGCCCTCGCCAAAGCCACCAGACTCCATTAACAGAAACAGCAATTTTATAATTGTAAAACAGACTTCATTGAAACTCGACGGAAACAAAGTAAAACTCCTTTTTCAAACCTTTTTGGCTTTTCCACCGTACCAACTCTGGTTTGGTTGAAATAAACTCTAAATTCACAAAACAGGAAAGGAGCGAGAGAGAGGGATAGCATTCACGAAGCAGCAGGGGAAAGCAGAGCGTAGAGCTACATATCCTATAACAGGATTTAATATGTATGTAATATGTGAAACATGTCGGACTTCAATAGATTTTCAAAGTAAAAAAACAAAACAGAAAAAAAAATGCCACATAATGGAAACCCTGTCGTGTATTATGAATGCAGTTAGCTTTAAAATAGCCAACTTTCAGTGTCATTTCCTGTCATTTATCACATGATCCACACAAGGCACGGCATTGGCTGAGCTTCCAGTCACAGCATGATGAAAGTCATTGCCAACTACTTGCACACTCAAAGTTAATTTATATCAGCCGTAAAACATTTTCTTTGAGCGGGAAGTTCTGTTGCGATGGATTGAAATAAAGGAAATCAAAACTGATCACACATCAGCTTTCCTCTCTGGCCAAAACAATGTGTGCATACTGAGCAGAGGTTCAGCTTCATAAAAACAAAGAGTGATCGTTATCTCTGTGCAGTCTCTTCACAAATCTTTTGTCAAGACAAAGGGACGATAGACAGTCCCACCTATAGTGTTCCTCACTGTGCTAAAAGAAAAAGCACACTAATCAAACTCTCAGTGAAATTAAACTGGGAAAATGACACTAAAGTAAATTTCAAACTGAGCAGTGAATTCTCTACATATGTATTATCTTCTGAATGTCAGCTGTGATTCTTCTTTTTTTTTTTTTTAAATGACTCTAAGGGGATCCATAAATGTTTTGCTGAAAATGTCAGGGTATTTAAATTGTAATGTACTGGACGAAAAGCAATATGCTCCGGAGTCTGGGGTGACGAAGCAGCGCCTCTCTCTCTCCCTAACCACGTTCATGCTTCAGTAGCAACGATAAGGCTCCGGGCTAAACAGATGATGAAGTCGTCGTCGTTGTTGTTGTTGTCATCTGATCATTGCACTGCTTTCACAGCAAATGTAAATCAAAATTTTCTTTCATTTAAACCTTTTACTCATATGGCCATTATAGACATTTTCACTTGGGATCCTCCACGTTGGCTGGAGTGCAACTGAATCTATACGTTTGTATGTAAGCAATCAAAAGCATGATAGATGTGAGTACATTTCTAAAATAATGCACCCTGCTATTTATGAATTACAATAAATCTTAAGCAGAGGCAGAATAATTTGTCATCCACGTGATAGTTCAGTTAACACCGATTGTTTCACTTTATCTTGGGACAGGAAATTATGGCGGAGCCTGCAGGTGATTTAATGGAGAGGAAAATGTCAAGATGAGGACATGGAGAAGACTTCCTGTGCAGCAGTTTTTTTTTTTTTTTCCCTTACTTGCCCTAAGCAAGGCTGACAAGATGAAACCAGACTGGACTCTGAACAACAAGGGCTCCTGTAAGGGGACTGCTCTCTGACTCATCCTCTGCAGCTTTAACAAGCTGTCTGCAAAGGGCCATGTCTTTGTTCAAAGCAAGGCGGCATTCGCTGTCTCTCCCTCACCTCTCCTCCTCTCGCCGTCTCTCATCCATGCTCACTCACATTCAAACCGCAGAAGAACACACATACACGTGGAGAACACACCAGTATTGTACACTAATTATGCTTCCTGCCTCCCCCTGCATTACTTACTGTCTACAGTATAGCCTTGGAACTGTGTTGAGCTACACCATCTACAGTATTTACAGAATAGAGCAGAAAAAAGTTTGCATGATTTTGCAAAGAATTTTATCTTTTGCCAGTGAATGTTGCGTAAAAACAACAAATGCTCACTGTGTTACTGTTCAAACTGACTGACTTATTTGTCGCAATTTTGATATGAACACCCAGTTTAGAATAACTCATTTAATGGTGGGAGAGCCTTATTTGTGTCGTTGCTCAGCGTTACGTGGCGTCTCACGGTGGTACGGCCAGCACCCCTCGTCAGCCACAGTCACTGGTCTCCTGTTGGGGTTTTACACTTCCATCTTGGCTGGACAGAACCATTATCACAGTTCGCATTCATAGCTGGTCCATGTGGGTGCCTGATAATCCCGTAAACAATGCGCTCAATCCTGCCGAATACACAAAGATAAACAACAAGCGGTCGCAATGACACAGCACGAGGTCAAGTTGGGCTTCTTTCCTCGTTTTCCATTTTCTTTTTTCTCTGCCTTAAATACAGTTGGAGACACTGAGACGTGCTGCCAAAAGCCTTCATTTTCAGGGGAAGGGATTTCACTCGGCAGTGCCAAAAAGCTTCTCCCCCAGAACTCATTATCTTGTCCTCTTTGTCACAAGGAGCAAAAAGCCACATTTGTGAGCGCTGTTTAATCTCTGACTAGAGGTCGTGTTTTACTAACAGGTCAGTCACACAAGGGGGAACGAGCGCACTTTACTTCTATGCAAATGGGATACAGTAATTATCAGCTATACAAGTTTGTGATGCTTCCCTGTGCAAGTGACAGAGAGAGACTGTCGAGTGACTCGCAAGCATTGATCATCTTCAAATAAATCGCTGCTTATTGACGGAGTGATGAGGGTCAGAATTTAATCAACTGCACTGCGTACGAAACAAACAGCAGCCGAGATAAATGGATGCTTCTTTCAAAACAACTGTGCAAGTTAATTTATCTCAAGCTGTTTGGTATCTGCTTTTAAAAAAAATGATCTCATTTCATCAGCAGCACGTTCAGTATGGGCACTGAAATTCAGATGTGGATCACTCCAAACGTTTTGCTGAATCATAATGGAATGCATTTGAAATGTCACTTGTCATGCTAGTGGCTTACTGAGACAATGAAAATATGCTTACTCTTCTTGAATCAACACAGGAGGAGATGAACCATGTTTGGCTTTTATCGCTTCCTTCTCCGAAGTTCCAATGTGATGGGATTTCTCTTTACAATGAATGGAAATGTCTGGCGTGGAATATTCCCCTCCACTTTACAACCCGTTTCCCCACATATCAATGTACGCCGCGGCTCGGGCTGTCACAGGGGTAATGAATAGCAGCAATGAATAGCAGGAGAAGTAAGATAAATAAAATAAAATATTGCTTTGGCACCGGCTTCGTTCAAACTACTTTAACTGACACACACGTCTTCCTGCTGTCAGCACAATATCTGAGCGAGGCGAGCAGGTAGGCCGCATTATCAAGATATTTATCATCAGGTTGGATGTTAAAGTGCGTTGAGCAATCTCCGTTCGGCGCCGCTGGCCTCTGAGAATTCCTTGGATACTTCTCTACTTATCTTAAAGAAGTCCCTCTATTTATTACTTTTCACCCAATGTAATTACTTGTCAACCCCTCCTATATTCAATTAAAAGCAATTTCAGCAAAACCACATTGCCATATCACCAACATTATCTTTATTATGTCCAAATCCCATAAAATCACGCTTCACCAGCTATAAGGTGTCATGAGTGCGTCCATGTGAAACTAAGGCGTCTCAGTCACAGATTTAGCGTTGCATCAATGCTTTTCTTAACGAGCTTTATATGTAAAAAAAAGAAAAAAAGGTGTATCTAGTTTCAGTTCTCTTATTATGAAAATGTTGCAATCAATGTTTAAATATTGTAATTCTGTTATTACTTTACACCATCTGATGTGACCGTACCTTGTTAGGAATTAAGCCTCCATAAATGTGAAACACAGACCGAAGTTAAAGGAGATATCCTGAGTTCATGTCACTGCAGTTTTCCAGCTAACACAGCATGATTTCCTTTGGGGTTCTGCACCTGAAGAGATGCTCCGGGTGTGTTGTTCTTTGAATAAAAGTTGGGTTGATCTGCATGATAATGAATCACCCTCACAGCAATTCATATGGAAATACTATGCAGCTCCAGGATCCAACCAAGAAATAGTCATTTGGACTGTCAGACATCTGGCTTCCCTCCAACACACCTGACAACTACTTCCAGCTGCAAAGACATCATGTAGCATTGTGTCTCTGTGATTACCACACTTGTAGTACAATAAGAATGCCCTGGGTTTGAACCAGTGTAGTGCCTGGTGAAATTATTGTGAAACTTCATGGTGAAATTTCATGTTCTCTCTGTGCTGACGGATAGATCCATATAAGAATCTTCTACAAATCAATCAATCAATCAATGTTAGTTAATACCTTTATGCTAACAGAACAACAAAGGCGAAACTGAACCATTGCAGACAGTGTTCATCACGCACATACAGGAGCAATCAACTGTAATTCATCTTCAAAAAAGACAACAAACTAAGGCCTTTTTGATTTAATGACTTAATAATTAGCTTTGCAGACAAAGGTAAAGCATTTTGGGAACATTTTGTACCAATCACCTACAGACTTATGCTAGAGGAACACCACACTCCAGCACTAACAAACTACACTGGCTGACCAACACCCACTGCAGCACTTTAAAAAATTCACCCAACCCTGGTGGGGAGAAAACAGCTCGGCCTCTCGTCTGTTTTTCATTTCAAAAGCCCCCGTGCCCATACAGCGCTGTGGTTAAGGATGGCCTTCCCTGGTACTGGTATTGCAGCGGAAAGACAAAACTTTAACAAGACACAACTTTTTGGGCCCTCTACATTCAACAACAACATACACAAACTTCTGTCTCACAAAAATTTTATATCCTGTGATGTTGGTGAGTGAATGTCAATCAGTTATGCTTCATGTGCAGCTCAGTGGGCAATGGACAGGAGTCAGTGGTTTGACACACAGTGAACTGAAGTAAGAGCCAATACTTGGTGCCCCCCTTTCTTTTTACTGAATCAAGAAATCGCTTTGATCGAGAATCGATTCTGAAGCGAATCGTGATGCCAAGATTCGTAATGGAATTGTGAGATTGCCAAAGATTCCCACCCCTACTGATGGGAATTCATTCAAGATGCTTCGGTTTCCCCGCACATCAAAACGAAGACGTACTGGGACGAGCTACTGGCAGATGTATTTCTATCCATCAGATATAAATCCTAGAAAAGGAGCTGTAGTGTGGTTATTTTCTAGTTCGAGTGTAACATCAGTGATCAGCAAATGTGTCCAGACAATAAATCTAACCCATTTTGTCTTGTTATGACAGGGAACTACTGAGTAAAGCAACATGACTCTGTGCAATAATGATCATGATGTGATGATAATGATAATGAATCAAAGCAGAATTTAGCTTTGATTTATTTTGATTATAGAGCTTAAACACCTCATCCTCTTTAAGAAACAAACACATGGAAACCTTATCAAAGATAGGTCTTCCTTGGCTTTAACACAGCTACGTGCTTACCAAATGTTAATGTTCTGATTTAAATAGGGTGAAGCTGCAAGCAGATTTGAGACAAATGGTTTCATTGGCGGTAGTTTGAGATCATACTGAGTTCATAGTTTGTACCCTCGAGATGCTTGGCGTACATCTGCTATGTGATAAACAGCCAAATAACAAGAACCACTGATCTGGACATGATCTGCCATGACAGGCACTTCTTTGCTCACAGTGATTTGTCATGAGCACTTTATCGGAGTTTAGACTTACTCGAGCTTGATAATTACGTGTAATCGTCATGTTTAATCAAATCATATATAATGAAGCAGGTGGGTGGGAAAAGGAAACGGCCAATTCAATCGTTAAAGAAGGGATATCAGCATGAGAAGAACAAGGTCAAAGCTAACACGTCAATGATATCAGAAAATATAAGGAATATGACATATTTGGGGAAGAAAGAACAGTCTTTATGATTGTTAAAGTCAAACAAGGGTAAACCTGCTGCATCGCAGCCACATTTTCGCCACTGAGTCACCTTAAACATTGCAATGCCAACAAGTTTGCATGATGTTTGACCCAAGCACAGTTTGAGCAATCTAAGCACCCCGGCAGAGAAACCTTGGCAGCCTTTGAGCATAAAAAAAAAAAGAAAAAAAAGCACACAATGGCTGAGGCAGCCGAGGCCTGCAGCTCCTCCCCTGAGGTGCAGAGAACTTTTAATCTAATTAAAACAAGACTGGGAAAGACAACTTGAAAGATAAGGGTGCCATAGAGAGTCGGCTGCCTGGCACCACCGCCATTCATCCTTCTCAGTGGCGGCTAAAGCTAGTTATTAAGGCCTTGAGGGCGACAACCGTGGGGCCAGGAACGGTCCGCCAAGTGACAGTATTAAATAGAAGCTTGGTTTGACAGCTGCAGTCTGGTTGAGACTGACGACATGATCGCAACAGTGAGACTAACAAAAACAGGCAGGAACAATTCACCTTTTTGGGCCTCAATTTTTCACGATGGAGTACAGTGGGCAACAAATACACAAATAACCAAACTGCACAGAGAATGCAGAGGGAACATGTCTTGTTCAGATTTTCCTGAGGCATGCTGGAAATACAGCAAGAGTGCAAAACAACAACTACAGGATGAAATGGAACGGAAGTCTGAATATCGTCACATTGGCATCGTTGTCTTAATAAAAAATACCCTTAACATGGGATTGAAATTAAACTTATTCTTTATGATGTAAAACTTTGCTTTCTTCTGGCATAATCATCCACTTGAATGTGTTGGTGGTGAACACTGTGGAGCAGATGAAAAATAGGAAAATGGTTTTAACTATATGGTCTTCCATTTCCTCCTGAACCCATATCTGTTAAAATAAATAAATAAAAATAAAAAAACCCCACTGGTGTCATCAGTTTTTCTTGTGGCTCAGAAAGTCTTTTTATTTGAGTTATTTATGCCTGATGAGTCAACCAGGTCCAAAATAAATCTTACAAGCTTGTGATGGACTGTTTTTATATGCTGGACATAAAAAATGTGTTCCCGCTAGTGGAGAGATGTATATGTAGATACAACATTGTTAAAACTCCCACGATCCCATCCCTACATGACAAAACAGGGGACAAAAAGTACTGTACAATGCAGTCCGTGAAGTGGCTGTTCTATGCTGTTAAACATGGATGAGGACATTAAGAGTTAATCACCATATATGGACTTAAAAATTAATATCAGAAGGTACTGCGCTGTAATTAGTTCTGGGCTGTCAGGCACTGTCTTTCTGATCTAAACCACAGCTACAAGGTTAGGTTGTATCTTCTTGACATGTGGCATATTGGCATGACCGTGGCTACCTGTTTTAATTAAGTCAGCAATGCTTAGATGAATGCTTTAAAGTAAATTGATGATTTTTTTTCAATTTGCTGCACGAAGATGTTAATTTAATTTTCTTTGATCACATGAAAAAACGACAATTTTTTCCCACTGCAACATTTAACAAATCTTATAATTAAAACAAATAACAAAATGGCCCACTGTCACACTTTCAAAAAGAAGATAATTTGGATGCTTTTCTAAGGGATGGCACACACTCTAACTCAGAGACCGCACTAAACAATGGTTAGCAATACAAATTCTGCAAGCAATGACTCGTCATTTGTTTTATTCCTGCACACTCTAAGATAGCTCCAAGCTGTGAAAGTAGCTTTCATGTGTTGCTTGTCAGGAGGGTCATACACAGCAGGTAATAAGTCCTTTACAGGGTGTAGTAATATCTTCATTGTGCAGCTGTATGGGTGTTTGCTGTCCCATCAAAAAACCCTCCTGCTTTCTGACACATCTCATTATGGCAGGCCTACGTGTTTGTGAAAACAATGGTGACAAGAGTTCGTATACTGCAGCACGCAAACGCAGTATGGATGAATATAAATAAGCTCAATGGTCACTTTCTGAAACTGCTTTAACCTTAATGTGACATGCATTACGATTTTAATACAATTCTTTTTTTTTATTACTGTCATCAAGCACTCACCATGCATTCCTCAATATGAATGAAAAGCGTGTGTATAAAAGCAATTAGGTTCTATCTCAAATGCATTCATCCAAGCATTGCAAACTTAATTAAGACGTCGACCCACAGCGTATATGCCACATGCCAGTAAGATGCCACAATTTAACCTTTTAGCTGTGGCTTAGACCAGGAACGCAGCACTTATCATCCCATAAATAGCAATATTGTATTATCCTCTCATGTTCATCTTAAATCCATGCACAGTGATTAACTTTTAATCTCCTTCTCACCAAAAACGGCTTGTATATGGAGCAATCCTAACAGCAGTGTCTGGGGGAGTTTATTTGCCCTTTGACACCTCTCCTGCCGTTCTCAGGTCTGGTGTCTTAATTATGATGATGACACTGATGATGACATTCATTTGTTTGAAAATGAGATAATAAGCAGGGAACATCATTATAAGTTCCATCGCTTTTCATTTGAGCCACTATTAGCTATAACATCCCAACTGCAGTCAATTACTGCACCGTTTGCAAGTTACATAGTGACCTTATCCAAGCTGACAAATGGCCAATTTCTTCACAGTCCTCTGCATCCAAGCATGCTCTGCCTTCCCTTATTTACTGCCCAGTTTCTAAATGCCACATTTGTTCCTTTTTATTCCCAAAGAGGCGTCTTTTGTTCCATTTTTCTTTTTCATTTGTGCTACTGGCTTAAAAGTATTGCTGAGATAGATTTCATTACTCCTCACTGTCCATCAACATGTCTATTTCTTGAAAACAAACAGAATATTGTGGGTTTCTTTGTGATTTGGGTGAAATGTCCCTTTGAATATAAATTGAAAGTGACTCATTAACAAAAGCATAATATCTGTAAATACAGCAGGTGAACTAAATATAGATTAGGATGAGTGCACTGCATGGTTTTTATGGTACAGTAAACCATAATCACCTGTACCAACAAACTGATAATGGCCTTGGCCTGGCAGTCTTCCTAGCACATCTACTTGGGGTAATGACCCCTCAGAGCCACTGAACTTGCTGTGTGTGCTTACGCTACACTGCTTGGAGTTTTACCGTCCTTCCGGCCCACACGAGAGGTCATGTTCACCTTCAGTCAGGCGTTAAAATGGAGTCCACTCCCTTACCGAGCCCATCACTCAAGACCATTCCGACTCCCAATTGAACACATAAAATGTAGTCTTATGGGCTACCTGCATCGTATATTTCCCTGTAAATGGCTGAGGACTAAGTCCATCTAAAAAGGAAGAGGATTCATGATGTAAAACAGGGTGGTGGAATAAAGAGGTTCCTCCTCCTGTTTTAAAGATACTGCATTATAAGATACCAATATAGGCTCATTTACCCAGGCCAGGTAAGGTGTAGTATTTGTAAGCATGTCGGTGCCTCTGCTTGCAGAGGACTCAAGTGTGTGTAGGCTCATTTCCCCACAACGTATTCATCAATTCTGTCTTTGTTGCAGTTCAAGGATCAATCTCTTTGCATAGCCTTCCCAGGTTATACATACAAATGGATATGCATTTCATCAGAGGGATCAGAGAACAGGGTCAGCCAGAGTGCAGTGCCCCTGGAGAAGTTGTGGGGGTTCAGTCACTTGCTCAAAGGCACTCGATTGTGGATGATGGCATCATTGATGCAATACCCTCCAGCTGAAAGCACACAAACGCACCCTTCTCTCAGTGATAGGAATCAACCAGCTGCTGGTTGGCCTGTCTTCTTCTTGGAATTCCTGCCTGGAGAAAGTAGTAGTTGGGTTTATAATCCCAACTACATGTAATGCTGCTGTTCGTTAAACAGATTTCATTGCAATTGGAAAGTTTTGTTTTGAATTAGAGCTGAAATGATTATTCAATTCATTGTTTACTCAATCTATGGAACTGGCAACAGTTTTGAAAATCATGTCAGTAATTATGTGAGCAAAAATGCTGAACATCATTGGTTCCAGCTTCTTAAATGTGAGAATGTGCTGCTTTTCCTTCCTTTCTTACATGATAGTAAACAGAATAACTTTGGGTTTGGACTATAATTCAGAAATAATGAAAATAATCACTAGTTGGAGCCTTACTTTGGATTTCAATTTACTGCTTAATTTTTGAGGCAGAAATTCCAAAACTAGACAGCCTGCATGAAGCGAAGGAGGTGGGATGAACAAGCAATTACCAGGGCAGAGTGTGACAGGCTGAGGTAAATATCAATTAAGCAAACGCTGTCCAAATCATATTTATCTTTAAACTTCACAGCAATAAGTATGGTGCTGTCAAGCTCGAGGAATTACTCCTGGCTGAACTTGTGCTTTGATCGCCTTGTGAAAAGCATGCAAGGACACAAATTGCGATGATATGGCGGTGGCAATGTGGTGAGAAGTAAAAACTACTTAGTACGACTATTACTAAAGGCTCCTTTCAGGAATGCTGGCATTTAAAAGCCCAGTAACATACATTCTCCTGTCGGATGTTTGGTATGCAGTACAACCACAGTTTTTCTGTTGGATACTGAGCAGCTCCAGTGAAGCAGAGGCCCTGAAGTGCCTCCTCTCACCTTGTTGTGTGTGTGTGTGTGTGTGTGTGTGTGTAATTCTTGGACAGGGGCCATAGGATATGTGAGACTGAAGGTTGATGGTCCAGTGCTTCTGCCCAGGAAACCGCCTCCCTCTCAATCACCTCATTCAAAGTGCTGTAAGCTTATTAGGTGCAGTATTGCTCCTCTCAGTCTAATTTCCTGCATGACATAGGCTTATTTGTTTCATTGCGGTTGCTCCATTGGCCGTTCACCTATCAGCACAGGGCGTCTTAACATAAGAGCTAGAGTGGGAATCTCTTTTTCACTGGTGAAACCCCATCATGTAGTTGGAGTCAACATCATGTCTATTCTTATGAAATCCTATTAAAAAACACAGCGCCCATGTTTTCCGACGTGCCGCCGTGGATGTAAGTCACTCACTGTGTTGTCAGCATTATATATGCTGACCGGGCTTGTCCATTTCAATCTGCATTATTGCTTCACTCTTCCGGCTAAAGACGTGCTCTGCTCCGATGCTTGTGTTCGCCTGGAAGTGCTATGGGGTCAACAACTGCATAACAGGCATCGATTGCTGTGATATGCTTGTAATCTTCTTTAATTCGTTCTGCCGATGTAATCCGGGAAATTGTGCCATACAGACGAGTTAACTAATGACAGCTGTGACAAGATGACTGGACTACCCACTGTTGCATGTGCCAGGTTCTTGGTTTTACGTTTATGATACAGTAAGTTAAATTTCATGTTCTTTTAAACTGATGGAAAAAGATTTGGCGCAATAATAAAAGGGCCAAAAAAAGGCCAACCAACCAACCAGTTTAATAATATGTATGTAGCCATTACCTTTTTTCTTTATTATGCTTTTGCAGATACAAACTTCATGAATATCATTCAGAGAGCCTATCACTGATATGCAGCTACTCAGTAATATACATAAAAGTGTTTGAAAACATGTTTATAGCAAGCATTATTTCTGCTGGCAGAATTTGCAATGTGCAGTTCTGAAAAACCTAACCCCAAGTATGTAACTGCTACCCTTGCTATTTGAAGTTGCATTACCCTCTCTCAGTAACTGTATCTGTGCATAGCCAGATCCCTTACTACTATTGATCTGTAGCCCCACTCCTTTTCAACTGTGTTGTGGGAGAATGTTCCATGAAATATTTATTTTCCCTGCAATTCCCCCTTTTCAAATTCGGGCTATCCTTTCCAGTCACACCTGCTGATCCAAGCCATTTTTTAAGGCGTGGATTTAGCCCTCAGTTGACTCTGCCTTGTGCATAATATTCAGCAGGTTAGAGCCGCATCGCTGCACATTAAAGGTTGAAGTGGGGGGAACATAAGCAGGGTCCTCTTGGCTATTGTAGGCAGCGGTGTCACGGGTGTTATTACCCCATCCACCTTCTCAGCCCTGATCATTTGCTGCCGCTGATAGAGGTTGTAGAGATAGGGCTTTAGAGGATGCATGTAGCAGAGCAGTGGGTGTGTGTGTCCTATACATGCACCCTTTGAAAGAACTGTCAGACAGACCACATTTATATTGACCCTACTCTATTTAATCTGCCTGTCCGCTCAACACTCTGATTCACATTTTCGATTTCTTCTTTCTTTCTCTCAAACTCACAAACACAGCACACAGACACGAAGTTTGCATAAAGCCCCATACACACACAGATCACGGCATCCATAAATAATAGAGCACACATAAATTAAACATCGAAGTTGAGTTTGCGATAGCCGCTCACAGTTGGCCGACTAAGACGCCTCATTTTCCCCCCTCCAAGACTTAATTAGAAGCCTCGCATTTCCTCTATGGAAAACAGCAGAAAAAAGCAAACAAACAAACACAAGGGGAAGAAAGCCACAGGGAGCGTAGCCTTTGATTTCCCACAATGCACGCATGCTGTTATTACAGTTTGCAATAATTGTGGGCTTTATGAGAGGACAAAGCCTTAAACAGGAACATCTAATAAACACCTGCTTCTGCCCTCTTTCATTCACCTCTGGTGTCTTCAAAGGTTACTTCTCCCCACCATCTCCTCACAAGCCTCCTGCTCATCACATCACGCATCAGTCTGCATTTATAGAGGCTGTGCAGATGCAGCACAAATTGCCTGGTAACCTTAGTCGGTGCCAACACGAAGGCCCAGTGGAGAGTTAGCTGTGTGCAAACAATGTCCAAATGCAGAAATAATCAGGAATGAAAATGAAATACACATGAAAATGTCAGCACTGAGGCAGGGGCAGGTCTGGTCAGTGATATAACAACGGCTGCAACTAATGATTATGTTACTTCTGAATCTATAAATGTTTGATAGGTCGATAGATATATGACTTGATCAGTCAATATAATTATTTATTGATTGATTAATCACATGTACGAAGATAAAATCTGAAAAAATAAATCCCAAAATGATTATCAAGATCATTCAATATTCAGTTCTGAAAGTAAAATAACTGACTAAACATAATTAAATTCTGGTGTCCAGGGCTAGTCAGAAGAATTTCTATCAAAAGACATGATATTATCATAGTTATATGTATTTAGGTTTAGAGATGACATTTGTCATGGAATTAAAAATACAAATCTGACTCTTTGCGTAGCATTTTGGGGCTGGACTCATTCAGGGTTTTGGTAATTCACCCCGTGATCTTCCTGATATGAGACGGCCGCGGCACAAAAGCACACGTCCTTCTGCTAGCTCATTCTTAATTATGGCTTTGGTGATATTGAGACTGACATTTAAGATCCCTTCACGCCTGTGTTTTTGTGAAAGACCTGAATGAGGCCCATCTGGTCTAAGTAGGGCACCGGGGATGACAGCGCGCCAGCATGTTAATATGTTCTTTCAGAGATGAGGGGGCCGCTGTGTTACAGAGATGATGATGATGGCGTTCCCAGTCACGTTCGCTCACTTAGCAAATCTTGTCTCCTCTTGATCATTCTTGACAGTAACAAAAGGGGTGAATATTCTCTAATCAAGGCCAAAAATTCTGATCACTGCTGGCATTTCCCTAATCAGCCCATAATAGCATTTTGAGGACAGTGTCAGTGGATAATGGAAGGTGAGCCATATCAAACAAGAAGAGATGACGAGTTTTTGCGGCAAATCCCTCTGAAAGATGTGACGCGAGCCCTGAAAATGCTGGTGGCACAAAATTTACTCACATTAAGGTAACTGCGGGAGTCCAGAACACCTGATGTCGCCTGATGAGAACTGAGAAAATACTGTAAAGCAACATACAATTCAACAAGTAACTCATCAAGCGCAGCTTCACAACACCAGCTGTACATTAAACTGTATGAACTAAAATGTTTATGTTGTTACTACTGCACCTGTTTGATATATAAAGTTTTAATGTACACTATGACTACAATTAAACTGTAATACAGTAGCATGGTGAATGGCATAGCTAGGCCTATCTCACTGTGTCCTGAGTATGTGTGCGTGTCTCTGGATTGGAGAAATGTAAGTGATGCAAACCTTTTTAATTTGACCTGACAAGTTCAAAGCTAACATGCCGTTTGAGTCTACTCACTTTGTCTAGGATCAGTAACGGCTTGCAGAACACTGAATGTACCACTTTAAAGTGGTGCTATATGTTGAAATGCAGTAAACATTTCATTTATTCAGAGTTGATGAGAAGTTCAACCTTTTTGGACCAAAATAAGAAAACTGCTGCCATGGCAACCTGTCTTGTGGCAAACACTATTCATGTTATTTTGTCATTATATTAGCTTCCACCTAGTATGTTAATACTAGGTGGAAGCTAATATAATGCAGAGCCACAAAACATGAATACAGCTTCATTTGGCATCATTCACGATGCAATTGCCTGGCTTGAAATGATATGTTTGGGAGGACGGGTTGAGAAAATAATGATGAATCAATAGACTTGGTGGAGATATGACTCTATTACCGAGAATAATGAGGCATGTGGGCAGCACAGAAATTATAATACACACGATGAATGCAATGTGCCTTCCATTAGAATGAATTTGTCTTTCAAAAATGGAAAAAAAAATGCATCCATGACAAGTAAAGCAAATGTCAATCTCATTATGAAGGTAAAAAAAACATGTAATATGAACCCAGAGATAATAATTAGAATTTCAGACATTTCATAGTAAAAATTCCTAAACAGCATAGCACTCCATATATTATCTCCCCTGCATCCTTCACTAAATTACATCTGTCCTAGAATCAAGAGGGAGCCTCTGCTTTCCAGCTACAAGAAAGGAGCTGCGTGGCAAGAAATCATATCCATAATAAATCAGAACTATAGGTACAGTACAATGAATTGAACATCCTTGCTGGATGACAGCATCCTTCTTCTGCAGTGAGCAAGTTTCCCCTCTCTAAACCAGTCTTCTTACTGTGTTCTCCCTTTGAAACAGCAGCCAGGCTTTCCATTACGTCTCAGTGTGCTGTCAGAGACTACCTCTTTCAGAGAGATTATTTTCCCCTTTCATATCGGAAAGTGTGCAGCCAGATCTAATAATACCATATCCAATTGATGCTGTGGAAAATGTAGCACTTCATTGGAGAAAAAAAACAACGGCAACAAACAAAAAAACAAAACAAAACATGTCCTCTATACGCAAATGTCAGCACCAGAATCTCTAATCCCTCTGGATAAACACTCGTATTTTTCACTGAAACATAATTAAAAGCTCTGTTACAGGTTTTTTTTTTTGCGTAGCCTTGTAGGGAATGAAGCGTGTCAGGTGACTTTTGAGGGGCAACCCCTGAGGCACCGTGAAATGCGACGTGCCCTGACTGCAGCACACCTCTTCTCCCTGAGAAGATGAGAGGGAGGTGCAGAGCTACGCGCCACTTCCTGCTGATAGAGGATGTGGAGGGAGCACACCTCATTGCGATAAGGGAGAGGTGGCGTTTACTTTTTATCTCGACTTTCCCGGAGAAACCGAACATTTGCCAGAAATGACAAACAGACAATAATGCCGGAGAAAGGACTGATTTACTGCCTTGATGCCAAAAAGAGTAGGGATGATATTTAAAACATAAATAAAAACAAAATGCGATCATTGGCACACAAAATGTGTTCCTGAGTCCATGTCGTAGCATCCTTTATAAAATCATGTGTTCACAAAGCGCTGAACCTCGCTCCATCCTTGCTTGTAAATGGCTGAGCGTTTCCAGGATACCCGATCATGATACTATCACCTGTTACCAATCAACCTGTTTACCTGTGGAATGTTCCAAACAGGTGTTTTTGGAGCATTCCACTACTTTCCCAGTCTTTCAAGCAGAAAGAAAAAGCAGATATTTACAAAAATCAATGAAGCTGATGAGTCAAAACTTGAAATAGATTGTCTTTGTGCTGTTTTCACTTGAGTATGTGTTGAAAATGATCACATTCTGCTTTATTATTTATGTGTTTCACACCGTGTCCCAACTTTTTTGGAGTCGGGGCTGTAAGAAGGTGGAACATGACGGATGTTTAGGTCAAAGCAAAATGAAGCTAATGGGATGCGACACGCCTTGACTGATGTACTATGTGGGTAGATTAATCACACCTGGGGGGATGTTCACAGGGCGATGAATGGGTTACATACAGTACGAACTCATTCAGTCCTGCATGGGAGCCAGCCTTAGTCATAAGCGCCATCAGTGGGACACGGCAGTGTCAGACTGGCTCGGCTTGCATGAAAACAGTCAACATCTAAATTACTAGCACTCTCGAAACATGACTGATGTTTGTCCTCCTCGTAGCGAGTGCAGACTACTCCTTAAATTAAGTGCTTAAACACCACCAACTATTACAGAGCTATTAGAACAATTAACTGCTCAGTACCAAACTATATTCTATTTTTCCAATTACTCAGTGATGGCCATTTCATTAGTATGAATGACACAGAATCGAGACATTGTTTTTTCTTTTCTTCAGGGCAGTTTAAAGGCAACGCCCTTAGCGATTAAAATTCTGACAAACCAATTCTATTCTACCTAATTCTGTTTTAACAGGATTTTATTTTTAGTTGGTTTGTTGGGTAACTTGCAAAATATTAATTGGTCCAAGTCCTAAAAATGTTGATGAAACAAGGTCTCACTGCTATAGTTTGAATACCTAAGGAGTGCAAGGCAATATTAGTCCAAGAGCCAATATTTGTGTCATTTTCAGTCCACTGGAGTCACTGATCAATAAGTTAACATGGTGAATAATGTCAATTACTGAGTATTAGGTGAGAAAAAGAGAATTCTTAATATGTAATTACATCCGTTAGCTGGTGGTATTGGCTGGCCCTGAAACTCCCCACCCATGATGCAACCTGCTGAAACTTCCACACACTGGTTGATAACCACACTCCCCTTGGAGTTTTGTTTTCGCCCTCTTTTTTAATCGACTAGAGATGTTATAGTTACGAGGCAATTGAATTTAACAAGTCTTTAGTACAAACAACAGCAGCTGGATGATCAGCCTGTGCATCCAGACGTATGTGAAGTTGAGAACAGACACATCAAACTTTGTCTCAATAAAGCGCTCTCCGAAGGAACACAACATCTTGATTTAGATGCAAAACACAATCCCATGCTCGGCTGGCTCCTCCCATGAGGGGCCAGGAGATTAAGATTTAATGGTGATACCGAGGGAATGACACTGTCTGCAGCCTCCCGTCTCTTCACACAACATCACCTCTGCTGCTTTTCTATCTCCTTCTCTCCCGCAAACACAGATGCAGACGCACTTGCCTGCACAGTCATGCGTACACTCAAGTTTGGGCGCACAAACACACACGCAAGTATGTGTGCGCTCCCCGCAGATGCCTGCACACACACACACACACACACACACACATACAGAAATGTAGACACTCACACATGCAATTTGAAATGTGACAAAAGCTTGGCTACTGGCAGATGAAGTCAACTGGAGTTTGACTTGTAAATTAAAACTCTTGTCAAGATGATCTTTCTGTTCCATGAATCCTGGAACTGGTTTAAGAAATGATGGATCTGCACTCAACATGCCTGCAAAACAAACATGTCTGAAGGGGATGCGCTGTTTTGTGATGTTTCACGGTGTAATGCACAGCGCGGCTGACATCGAGAGTGTTTAAATTAGATTATACGTGACATATAAGGATGGCAACCACTGCCCTTCATGCATTTACCATCATCTACATCATCTACATCAAAAAAAGAAAATCACACACAAGCTATTTATCCTCATTACAAATATTCAGCTACATGCCTGAATAAGGATTCATGTCCTAAGGGTTTGAAATGTATCTGCAATGGCTTCCTTCCTCCCTTCAACCACTATTCCTCATACCTTAATACGGGAAGATGCATTAAAAACTGAAATTAATGAGGGATCAGCTTTGACCTGGATTCACAGGGTAAAGCTATTTCATTAAAAGAGCAGGTGATGTTCTATGTCAAAACGATCCTTGGTTGGGAACACACATGTGCATCTCCGACATGTCACGCACACACATCTTAATATACAGTAAAGAGCATGAGGAGAATGTCAGTAAACACAGTTTTAACTTACAGGAAAATGATTAAACTCAATTATGTACATACATGAATAAGCAAATAAAACCCAACCTGAAAGTGACTTTGTATTAGAATCTGAAAGCAACACATCAAGTTAAATACAAAGTACTTGCTGTACTATGCAATCCACTAACTTATTTATGAATCATAGGTACTTCCTTCAGAAGCTGTGAGTGAGTTCATGGACTCATTGTAAATTTAAAAGATGTTCCTGGTGTGATAGAAAATCCACGGCGACAATGTGGAACATTTTCCTTGGATGGCACCCATCCTGCTGTTTTGACCTGCTCGTCCTGGCTGCGTTGACGAGGGATCAAGTCATTATTCAACAGTGATTTGAGTGTCAGCGGGCGGAGAGGTTGCAACAAGGGACACTGACTCGACCCTGCAACTCTGTGACACGGAGAACATAAAGCCAGTGAGGCTGGAAGACCTGAACAGGTTTAGTGTCACATAGCTAAAGGCGTATATCTGGGTAAAAGTGGAGTCTGACAAAGGCCTTTACAATTAATCCCACTGATTTATGAGGTAATGGCATATTTATGTGCTCAAAATGGTCCTTGATTGGAGGAGTAATGGTTAGACTTGTCTCCCTGTCTGCACTGAGCACAAATGAAGAAAGAAAAGTGCAATGCAGGAATAAAAAGGCAGAAATGGCTGAACGAGAACCACACACTGACGCTCAAGATGGTTGCAGGTATTGAGTAATATAATCATGTCAGCCTGACCACGCAGAGACCACTGAGAGGCTTTTTTTTTTTTTTTAAAGCTATTTGTCCATTTCTCTCTACCACAAAGACACCAGGACTGACGCAAAAGTAATGAAATCGTCCAAAATGAACACACAAGTCTCTGGAACAAAACAGCTAAGAGACTGTAAATGTCTGCTGCTTACCACTTTGAGAAGCAATCATCCCCTCAGCCATGGCCTATTCTTTTCTCTCTTCTTTTGCTGTGGTCGTCCCTATTTTCGCGCTTTTATCTAGAGGGAGAGGAGAGGGAAGAAGTCGAAATAAGAAGAGAAATTATGGGTGAGCTTAAAAGCCACAATGAGAATCAATACATAAAGATTACAATTTCAAACATCTTGAGAACACAATGCTTGGAAACAGATAGACGAAGAAGAGACAAAGGATCGAAGTGACTGCACATACGTTTTCAAACCACATGAAGTAAATCACATGAGATATACGTACATATATCATTTTAACTGAAGCAAGCCTGAAAGTGTCAGTATTGTGCTCACATTTATTTGTTTAAAGATTGTTGTGGCAGAAGTTCCTGATCCTTTTCAAGTTCTTAGCAAACAGTGTGACCTACGCATCGCACACTGGCCCCTGTCTTCTGCTCTCTCTACTATAATGAGTCCCCTTATCCAGACTGCAGGAGGAAACACAGAGGATGGCGATTATGCAAAAGGCGTGCCTGAGTTGGTAATGCGATGATGAGAGAAAAAGATAGGCAGAGAGAAAGAGAGACACAGAGAGAGAGTGAGAGGAAGAGGAGACAGTTATCTCCTCCAAGTCCAAAGGCAGAGAGATTAAAAAAAAAAAAAAAAGTCTGACTCAGGACACTCTTGTTAAAATCACTCTTGACACTGTGCGCTATTAGTACGCCATTAAGAGTTCAAGGACAATAGCTGTCCTGTTTTTGATCATTTATCCGTTGGATCCCCTCGTTAAGCCTGAACCCGGCTCCTCACAATGGCCACAGAATATTGATGGGCTGTGAACGGGTGATTTTGTTGAATTTATAATAATCCCCTTTTTGTCTGCCCTTGATATTACAGATGAGCCAAACGCTTTTGACATTCCAGATTGAAAAATGAATTCCTTGATGTTGATGTACTTCTCTCAATATTCTAATGGGACAATATTGGACACAAATGATGCATACTGAAAGGCACTCGCTCTAACGAACTCACTCTTTTTAGCCACGCTAGCCTTGCTAGATAGCGGCTGGCAATTTCAACCAGTGGATGGACTCCAAATTCAACAAAGGCCTTCATGGTCAACAGAGTATGAATCCAAATGACCCCCCTGTTTCATCCAGCGCCACCAGCAGGTCAAAGTGAGTTATTTCAACAACTGCAACACAGACTGACTCAACGTTTTGTACGATGTTTCCGCCTGACTTTTCCTTTAGCGCCACCACGAGGTCGACTCTTTGAGCTCTGAATCAAATCTCTCGACAACTATTGAATGGGTTGCCATGAAATTTCCATATTTGGTTCCCCCCTGATTTTTCTTATGGCACCATCATCAGGTCACAATGCTTGCTGACATTCAGACTTGCCTCACAGCACTGCTGTGTCTAAGCAGAGCCTCACAGAGCCCACTAGAGCATGGCTGCAGATTACCTGACTTCTTACATTACATTCTTATGGAGACAGTCACTGCCCCCGTGCACTGTGTGAGGTCCCAGGAATGCACTTTTCAACATCGTATATGTCTGTGCTATTAGGACAAATGCCTGTGTATTTATTGCGCTCGGAAAATAAAGTTGGTCCCGAGTCGGATCGAAATACAGTATATCATTGCACATAATGTGATTAAATAACCGTTAATTGACAATCTGTCAAACTCTGGCCACAGACAAATTGGCATCAGTTCCCTGCCAACCACGAGCTTGGCCTTGATACGTAAAGAAGCAATAGCGCGCCATTTGCCACCTGGAATCAATATGCACACCAATCAAGACAATAGTGTCTCATCTTAATTATGTGACCATAAAGTGTCTTAATATGCAAGAGCACCTGGACGCTGTTATAGACATCAGAGCTTCATCAGCATTTGTTTTTAACTACCACAGCCCAAACCTGGATAATTGGTGCTCTATTTTGCAGAATGGAGAATGGTGAGGGACACGCTGGGACACGGGATGTTTGTTTTTTTTCTCCCTCTGCTTTTTCACTGATCAGCTGAAAGTGACAAAAGATAAAAGGTTTTCCTCAGCAGCAGGATCTGCTATTGGAGAGCAGAAATTAGCTGATAGTGGAAAGGCTGCATGTGTGAAGGTTTTATAATCGTGAGATGTTTGAGAATTATTATTTGTTTGGAAATGAAGGGGGCCAAAGCCACAGTTTTTGAATGAACATGACAATATAAATGTTTTCTATACTTTATCAGCCTGCTCGGTACCACTGGGATGGTTTAAATGAAACACACTGTTGTTAATCTGTGTGGTGGATCTGAATCTGATACTGCTGCACTAGAGACGACAGCGCAGGGCTTTCAGGTGCCCAAATTTCACCAGGAAAAGAAAGAAAGTCCTTCTGAAAGACTGCCATATAGCTCCCACAATTTAATATCACTGCAGAAGAAAAAAATGTTTTAAAGATGTTTTAATTTTAATGTTTAGCTGAAAATGAGAAAGATTAAACTACACGCCAAAATAACTCATCCTCCTGATCCAAATGTCTTTCCTTTCAACTAATAATACACAGCTAATAAAGCAGAACCAATTACTTTGCACAGCTGGGCATCTTTTATATGTTCCTTTCGATCGCGAGCATTTGATTGCTTGTAAATACACGCCTGATTTATACTTCTTTACAGTGTAAAACTCAGTGGGCCCAATGACAAGAAAGCAATTAATCACATTATTATGCCAATTAAGAAGTTGGTCTGCACCAGTGACGGTGGAAAAAAAGCGATAGAGCTGAAGATGTGAGAGTGAGGCCCTCCAGGAAGTTAATGTACGGCATTAAATTACATCCATCACTCCCACTCCTTCACATAGACAAGTTTTCACATGCTAACACTGAAGTGCTGCTTATATATTTAGATTGAAATCCACTGGCCTCTTGTTACATAACGTTTTTTTTCCCCTTTGCTAATATGCATTCAGCGTTCAGAGGACTTGGATATCAATGACTGTCTAACATACTAAATAACAGTAAGATTTTTGTATTACAAAACATCCAATAATCACCTCACAATGAAGAAATGTGCTCTGAATGGATATGTTATGTGAATACAAGACAGTCTAGATAAGGAATGAGCAATTACGTTCTGCCATGATTTTACTTCTTGGGAGAGCTTCAATGTGACAGCAGGAACTAGTCTGGGACATGAAGTCTTAAATCTAATAACTTGCAACGCCACTGTGACTTCAGCTTTTTCACTTAACATGAGGTGAAAAATTTGCTATTAAAGGTAATTTCTGTTTGTGCTTTTCGTGAGCATGCTTGGAAGTGTGAATGCGAAAAAGTGAGAGACAAACAGAAGCTGTGTATTCAGCCATATTGTGAAAAAGTATAATAAAAAAAAAAAGAAAAGACAGCTGGGCATAGAAATGGACAGTGTACAAGTGGACGATGCTGCAGCATTGCTTTGACAAGGCCCTACTGATGATTTGACAGCTTAAATAGCATGAACATAAACAGCTGCTGAACGGAGGAAACTACCAACGTATTGCATCCACGTTAAGCCTACATGCCATGAGCAAGCAGATGGATTTATGGAGTCTTGCTGCAAGCCAACGGGACCCTTTGTCTCGCTCTCTCCCCTTCTCTCTTTCTCTCTCTTGGCTACAACAGATTATAATTACAGCAATTTGCGATGATTACTACTGGGGTTAAACGCTGAAAATTAATTTAAAACCAAAAGTAAAACTCAAAATTTAGTTCATGAAGTTGACTATGGAGTTGACCTTGGACTACAAGTTTTAACATAATCTCCCACCTTTGTTTGACCCGCCATTTGAAATTATGGTTATCTTTATCGTCGAGTTAATGGACTTAAAGGATTTTTTTTTTTTAATTTTCAGGCCTTTTCCCATCATCATTCATTGTGTTTAAAACATTGTTCTCCTCTAAACTGTTTTATATTCCCTCCCTCCCTCAAGGGTGAGTGCAAACTGTAACCCATGAGCAATAAAATCATATTGTTTCACACCAACGCCTACATTGAAAAGCCCACATTCAATTTTCCATCAATGTATTATCTGAAACTTGTATACAGTGTGACTTTATATATGCTATTTTAACTTGGACTGGACTGCTCAGGAATTCTGACGCAGCTTTCACGTTCTATCAGATTTTCCGCAAAAACCCCCTCACATCAATCTTTGATGGGTAGTTTCAAGGATTTGTGGGGTTTTTACAGGCCTGTTTTCCACCGTCAGGCATCACAAATTGTATATGTGTCAATACAAGCAGCAGTTCAAGGTGTTAGAAATCTGAAAGTTAAATTTAGTAGCTCTTTTACAAAAGATGATGAATGTGGGCGTTCAGAAAAGTGGTAGTACAGCCTGAAGCCGCAGTGCTCTTTTGCTTCACCTACAGAGGATGACTGGCAGCCATAAAAATAAACAAGGCAGGAGATAAGCAGTGTTTAAAACAAGAGTACAGATTTATACACCTGAAATGTTAAGATAATGGTTCAACTATATTTCTTTACAGACAGTGTGGATTATTGTGTTGAAAGGACCATCTTCATCACTTTGTGAGTGAAGCTATTAAAGCTTGCTTTGGTGTGTAAGACAGCCGCAAAGTAACAAAAGGGTGTATCGTGAATTAATTAATGACGTGTGCAACAAACAATATTTTCATGGTATCAAAAATTGGTAAAATAAGAGCCAGGTTATAGCTGTCTGGATATCTGTCATCAGCACATTATGCATGTATGCATGTTTGTATGAGTGTTCATGTACTCACACATATTGACATTCAAATTTTTCATTAGGGAAATGTGCCTGCCTCATTTTCATCCATAGATTCCATTTTGTCATAATAACAGCGCTGCATGCGTGTGCATTTGTACCTATTCGGTATGCGTGCGCCGGCTCGGTGTGATACGCTGCGTACATTTACACACACTCAGATTGCATTTTTTGCCTGTGCGCGCTCATTTTGACAGGGGCGCTCCTTAAGGGCCTTCACATCAAGTGGAACCATTCTGACTGGCCATGGCTCCAGGGGCCTCAGCGCGACTCCTGAAAGGAATAGAAAGTGCCGAGCGGCTGCGTTTGCGGTGAAGGAAGCTACACCACCACATGCTCCCTATCTGTTCCTCTTATCCGGCTCAGCGGCCCATACCTCGCCTTAATGAGATGCGGCAACACACGCAGGACACATGTAGTATGTCTGCTCTAATTACACTGGAATTATACTGGCGGTATTGTGCGATTCAGTCCAAAGGGTTGTTTTTACAGGGGTTAAAAAAAGTCTGTCATGTACGATGGCAGTTCTAAAAGAAAGAAGCGAGCAGCCCCAGAGCACACAGCAGAAACAGCGGTTTAGAAGTGGGGTTTGTGCTGTAACTTAAGGTTATTTCCATATAGTTCAATTCCTGCTACCTAACACTACATGCTTTATCTGCATCTGACAGTGCCTCTCTCTGATACGGTCACTGTGGGGGACTAGATTAAATTCCAACATCAGACACTTTACAAGAAAGTGAGGAGTTGGAAGGAGTGATGTCTTTAAGAACATATAACAAACATCTGACTGCCCTTTGCCATCGAGGCTTGAAATCACTGCTCTGATAACTTCAGTTTTGCTATATGCAGCTAATGCACATGGCTTAACCATTTTCTTTCACTGTTTTCTCCTCTTGAGTGGCAGGTAAATTGCTGGTCATGTTGAGTTATTTATAGCTAACATATGTTTTTACTTAATTTTTTACTTCAGTTGTAAGTATGTTGCCAGGTAGGCTTGGGCTCAGTTGCAGAAAGAATAGGTACGCTTGTCTTGTACGGAGACTCTATTATGGCAGCTTAATTATTATAGATTAGTTCAGTGCTTAATTATTGTTGATTAAATTATAGATGCATAAAAATAATTAATACTGTAATTAAGCACATTTACACTTAATATGCACAATTAAGCTGTTAATAAAACAAATTGTGAAATATTCATTAGAACAACAATTTATTATTCCATTTCATTATTCTGTCATAAATAAATTGCTAAATTTGTAAAATGCGTTTTCAAAGTGATTCAGATTGGACTTAGTGTTACACCATTCCTTGTCTTTAACAGCATTTCACCTGGCACTGGTTTGCACATGTTATCAGCAACGTATTGCTCACTGCGTCTGTAGCATCCAGTCAGGGGCCATTTTCCTGAACAATGAGATAAACTTCAGGCTGGTGCATGAGCTGCATGTCTGTGCATGTGTAAAAGCTAGGCATGGCTGAGCTGTGATATGGAAAATGAATGGTAAAACACTACAATAGTTAAGCTGTTATACTCGTGCATCCACAATGTTGCATTTCCCCCATGTTATGTTACTTTGTTTTATTTCCCTGTGCTTACTATGTTGCATCATGTGCTGCATTTCTTGTGACATACTGTGCTGTAACATTTAGATATATGACTGAAGATCTGTAAAGTCTTTGCGGGCTTGCTTTCTGTCTCTCTTGGGAATTATTTAGTGGTGAAGATCTTTAAAAGTGGTTTCCAAGCGGGTTGATTGTCATGCACCACGGAAATGAAAGCATGAGGGTGATGAGAGAAAAATGCGTTCTTAAGAAGCTGTATATATTCTTTGGGAAATGATCAAATGCAATGTGACGCACACATTATGTTGCAAAAACTGGATTACATATGCAAATACACAGGTATTTTCATTTTAATTGCAGCCAAAGCAGTGACAGCTCTAACACAGACAAGCAATCAAGTAGTCGTCATTTTGAAAGGCAGAATTCCTCCACAAGAACACTGTTGGAGAACAATAGCACCCACTGCCATTTTATAAGTACTTCAAACCAAGCTATAAATAGACTGCCAGGTACACAGCAGCCAAGGCACCTCCACCCCCCCTGGGGAAGCTCGCTACATTTGTTCCACCCTGAAGCTACTGTACACCATTTCTACAATTTTCTACTGCTGAGCAATTGTCATCATGTGGGCTTCTTTTTCTCTTAACATCACTGCGGTTGTGAAATGAAGCATGTCTTTTCAATGTCTATTCCTTTCCCCTCACTCACGGATGTACATTTTGGTGATAAAATGATGTAGGGGATGAATTAGTGTGGGATAAATATGGGCTTTTATGAAGTACCGATCATCATTCGACACTAGCCAACTGACAGTTTGGCAGGTGCAGCCAAAGTGCTCTCACTGCCTCCCCTTGAGCTATCCATAGTGGTGACTATGAAATATGGACAGCAGCAAATTGAGATTCATCAGGCACGCCTGCCTTGCTCACTGAAATCTATATTCAATTTTGGAGCATCTGTCATGGCAGTGGCAGGCTGAGGCATGCTGGGATTGAGAATCACTTAAGAGTTCTGAAATCGTACGTAGTGGGGGAAAAAGCTCTCTGTCTTTCTCTCAGTGTATCTGCCTGCCTCTCCTTCCTTTCTCTGTATTCGCAGGTACATTCACATGAAAGAACTATTTTTCCTGCATGCCAATACTCGTTTTACTTCCACATCTAATTCCTGTATCTGTCAACAAATGCATTTCTCCCTGCAATTTCCCAGCTAACACCAAAAGACTTCATCATTCAGTAAAATAATCAGTGCATTGTCTTTGTGTTCATCAGTATTAAGCGACTTTGTCACCACTGAGAGAATTCTGACAGCAGCTCTAAACCACTGGAAATGCAGCAGCTAGCTACACTATGCTGGCATGCAGAAGACTAAATTGACAATCTGGAATACAACCTAACTCAAGTAGCTGCCAAGGGATACTCAAGGCTCAATGGTCTACAAATGTGTAAGTTATACAGTTTGTTGCTTAACCTTCACATCTTTCCATGTTTTAACTCACTGAAATGATTTAAAGCAATACATTCTTATCTATTTTGTCTCATAAAAAATCTAATAATCCAAATCAACCATCTTCTATGTGACAGTGAGCATGCACGGACAAGGCGACAGAGAAGAAGAGAGCAGGAAACCCTTGGTTCTATGGCAATGGTTAGACTCAATGTTCCTTTTTCTCATGCTTATAAGAGTTTATGATTAAAAGGAAGCAATTGGCTAATTATCTACAGAGAAGAGGAGCAGAAAGGTCAAGGTTTTATCTGCAGGGCTGGTTTCTGCTCTCCGTAGAGTGGCTCAAAGTGAGCTAAGAATTCTCATTTACAGACCATTAAACTTGTATTGAGAATCTGTCAGTGGGCGGGCAGGTAGAGCTCAGTGTCTTCCTCGAGGCCACTGACATGAGACTGAACCTGTGGCTTTTCAGCTAAGAACCTGCGCTCTTACTACCCAGCTCCCTTGAGTCCACAAACTCCTTGTTTTGGTGATTCAGTAAAAGAGGGCGGCGGTGGAAGCCGCTGTGCTCATCCGCTGACCTGATGTGCATTATTTAACACATCAAAACCTCAGCTCACCTTCTCCATGGAGCTGCCGTTTGCTATGTTACGACCCTGGTTGCAGATTCTGAGGGCGTTACAGAGAACACATTTTAGGTGGAAAATGTCAGATTCGAAGGAGGTGGCAACCTACAGCTCGACATCTATATTTGTTTAATTACGCTTTTACCTCAGCTGTGCATTTTTTAAGAGGACTTACAAACTTACTAACACCTCGCTCTTTAGCTTTAATATGTAAGCTCTGTACTGTACCAATAAATAAATATACATCTGTGATAAGCCTGTAAGCAATATAAATGAAGCTGAAGATACATAATGGCATCCAAGCTATTTGAAATAATACAACATGCAGGTTTATGTCTGCAGAGGCAGTTCGGTGAGTGAGGCCCTCCATCTGTTGTTGTTTAAATGTGAAATGGCTTCCATCTTCAAGGCGTGTCGTCAGCCTGTCACTAGCCACAGAGAATGCATAATGGCACCAGTAAAGCTCTTTATTAGTCCATGGTGAACAATGAGCCGTGTCAGCTGATAGAAGGAGACTCCCCTTCTCCTTCCCAAACAGTGGAATCCAAGAAGTGACAATCAATAGAAATGCTTCATTTGGTTTATGTGTGGCGCTGAACGCACCATGGTAGAAATAGATTGTTTTCACCCCCTGTTATGTCAGCACATTTCCACCCACAAACGCGCCACTCGTTGTCTTTATGGGCTTGTCATTTAGGCCAAACTATTAGAAAAGATGTGTTTCGATTTGCATATTTCAAACTACGCATGCAACAATTTCCATCCCATTCTTCAAACAAGTCGAAGATTAACACTCAGGACAGAAGTCAAATGATAAGCATGTTCATAAATTTCATATTTCAGTATCCGAGCCTGCAGGTTCTGCAGGACATAAATTGCAGTGTGTCAGTCAAAAGACAAGCACGGCAATGACAGATGTTACACCGATGCTTGTTTTTCCGCCAACAGCTTATTTTAACAAATGACACAACTGCAAAGTGCGGTTCTTATCAGTGCCAGGCAATGTCATGCCACATCCAATCTCACAAAACACCTTGCACTCTCTGTCACTCATCTCTCCTTCAAAGCTGCTACAATACGTGGCTGAAACACCTGACCACAGAAAAGCAGAAACACAGTGTTCTCGGCAAAGACGTGGGAGGAGGGAGAGGGAGCGGGGAGGCCGAATGTAAAAAGAAAAAATGCAATGAAAGACAATTTAGAAAATATAAAGAAAGATTCTGAAATCGGTCTGACAATACTCATTATTAATCTGTCTTTAACTGAGTTTTCTATTTGAAAACTCATTTACACGGACAGCTCCAGCACAGATCAATCCTAAATGTGCAGACACGCCTAACTGTTAATAACGAAGACAACAATTTTTCTAGAATGTGAGTGTGTACACGTCTGTGTGTGTTTCACATAATCCCTCGCTTGTTGACAAGTTCATGGTGGCAGGTTTATGAAATCGCTGCGCGTGTGTTTGTGCGTGTGTGCTATCTGTCTACAGTATATGGAGATTATTTCAGCATCAGTGTGTGAAAGATAATCAAACCATCACTTATGGACTTCGAAGAGATTCATCTCTTGACTGTTCTGCATGTTAAGGCATGGGACAGGTCAAAGGATATGTCTGAAGTAATTACCCTGGAGAAGGGAAGCTACTGTACCACTCACATGTCCCACATGTCTCCAGCATGCATGCATCACATCAAATGAAGCTGGATGTGATTTTTTGATAACTCATTTAATTCCTACTTGACTTTGTAGGTCTACAATATTTACAAGCTATTACATCATGTGTTGAGCTTTCAAATTATTCACTACTCGCTCAAATGTGGCTAAATCTGCGCAAACAGGTGAGAGATTAGATTTATTTCTGATCAAAGAAGCACTGATTTAGCTATAGCAGAAAAGATAACATGCTGTTTTTTTTCAGACACTCAATAATGAGAAGTGACCTTTAAGGAAGATGATTTGCTCTTTCTGTGCTTATAGCTGTTTATGTGTGATTATCTTGCATGAGGAAAAATATAATATAATCATATAGTAATAAAATATCATTAAAGTCAAATGCAGAGGTTTACTTTGCTGTGGTATAATCTATTGAGAGGCACTGTCTACAACCACTTCCACTGCTATTCTGTGACTGTAAATGAAGGCGAAACATTAGGCCGCTATCTCTTTACTGTTGCTCAAATGACTGCTCCGGGATCAGTGCAGTCCCCGAGCAGAAGAGAACTGAAAAAGGTCACAACGGGGGAATGAGAGAATGGTGCGAGCCAAAGAAGCTACATTTCTCCATTCAGCGGTCTGCTCAGAGATTGAGTTACAAGGGTACATTACTGTCTCCCAGAGCTACCCTGGTCGTGAGGTTTATGTCCCCACATCTGGCTGAAAATGGCTCTTTTTTTTGTTACAAAGCAGCAAGGATATGCCAGCTTTGTCTCCAAGAACACAACACACAGCCTCACACATAAATATGATTTACCAGGAATGCGGTATGTTTTATAAACTATACAACTGTCTGGATTTTATGGCCAGCACTGTCTGTAATGGAGACAAATACAGAGGCTGATGTAGGCAGGAAACACTCACATCTGCAGTGTGCAGTGTCATCTCAGGGCTGTAGGTTCCAAGCTGATGCAAAAACTACCTCTATGTTTGCATTTGCCTGCATAAATAAACCATTTAAATAGCTTTTTGTACTGTAAACAGGCCAGCAGAAAGTCCATAAGGTTGCAATGTAAACTAAAGACCATGTGCAGGTTAAAGTTAAGGTCAAAATGTTGTTTCCTTACTTTGTTATTAACATCTAGTGACTAGTGATATAGTCTCTGTAAAGCACTTTGCAATCAATACCAGCTACATACACTTTTTGTTATCTAAGTACACATAGCTCAGCAGTGTATTTAGTACAAAACTGGAGAAATGTGAGACATTTATTTACTGTAAACGTGTTGTGCTGTCACATCAAACTGCAGTTCACTGGTTAAAGCTTCATGTTCGTCTGGACAGAAACTCTCAGTCCCGCTGTGCGTTAGCTCTGCTAGCTCTATTAGTGCCATTACCTGTAAGCTCTATTAGCTCTGCTAGCTGTTAGCTCCGTTGGCGCTAAGTGTTCATTTAGCTGTTAGCTCAATTAGCCACACACACCACAGGAGTCTGCTGCCCAGAGGCTGCAGAGTCGATGGCACTCAGTTGCATTCAGGGCTCACTGCAGTTTGTAATTTGCTAAATTCTACATACATACACTTATGCAAAAGTCCCTTTTGTCCTAGAAGCGTCCTGGGGAAGATCTCTGTCTGTGTGTGTCCCAGACACATTTTCTGCTGCCCCCAGGACGACGTTAGTGTTGAGCCCAAATGGGAAAGGAGTCTAATCAACCGACTGTCTTCCTAAAAAGGTACGATCGATGTGTGCATGTTCCTGTTCAGGAACCTTAAAACAAGTTAATTTCTTTAGATTTCCAAGAAGAGAGCGATTAGGCCTCCCACATCAACTGAAGATGAGCTGAATGCTCCTATTCTTTTGAATGCTCTACAGTGATATAAGAAGCCAACACATAGATCTGCTTCTAACGTAGTCTTTACACCCACCTCCTCTCTTTACAATAAAGACAACATGGCGATGGCAGGAAGTGAAAAAAAAAAATGCTCCCGTTTAATTTCCCTCCTTTGCCACTGTGGTATTATTCAGCAGCAAATGGTGTCGGAAGGTTAACGTTGATTTAATCAGCAATTAATTTTAGGCTTCTGTCTTAAACAAAATAAAAGATTAAAATCATATTACAATGCACTTAACTGAGAGGAGATATCGAAGTACACAGAGGCAAGGTAGTGGAGAGAGGAGTTTATTTGTTCCCCGCATTGCCAGAAGTCAGGCATCTGGTTAATTGGCTCAGCATTCTCCCAAGCACTGAGCACTAAGTGCACTAATGATGTCAGCCTGGATCTCTACAAAGGTACATGTGAGCGCTGACAAATCAGAAACACTTAACCAGTGCAATAAAATGTGCAGTTTGGTACTGCGTCTTCGTGGCAGCAGTTCAGCCATATTACAACTTACAGAACAACCATTGAATAAACAGGGTAGGACAAGGACAACAGGACCACATGCGGTGCAAAGGGGCAAGACACAGGATGGATACTACATACCTGATAGCATGATACCATGATACTGTACAATGGTTTGCTGTTATAAAAGGGTCAGCTATTGTGGACGGACAGTATGGATTCCCACAAGTTTCGTGGCCTGCTCATGGATTATGCATTGTTTTGCTGCTTGTCAACGCAGCTAGCCCACCAATTACAGGGCTGTGCACTGACAACACAAGAGTCTCATTTGTTATCTACAGAAAGATTCTAACAATGCATGTCAGAGAAAGCTCACGCACTCCTCACCGATTTCCCATGAGATTCTGCATGTGTGGTAGCAACTGCTTCACCTGCCCACCCCATCACCGTTCTGACGCGCATGAGGGGGGTCACTCTGAATCCATTACCACACTGTGTTCAGTAAGATTTATTCCACTGTGGCTCCTTCACGTGAAGTACTGGAGCATTATTTGACCAGATAAAAATGAGGATTTCTCATATCTGGGATCTGATCGTAGTACATACATGCTAAAAATGCAGCCACTGTGAATCTTTTTTATTTAATCGCATCAGTATATTTACTACTTCATTGTATATTGTCTTTTGGCCTGATAAGCCCTGTTTAAAATGACTGTACTGTTATTCCTGCCTGTATTAGCTTTCCAAACTCTCTGCATTATTGGACTGTATACAGTGGATGGAAGGCATCCAGACTAGGTGGAGTTTAGAAGACAACTGAATACACCTGATTACAATGTGAGGCAAACTGTGCACTACATTGTTGAGCTAAACAATTATCACGTGAGTCACACCCTCTTGTTGGTTTCTAATCTGCTGATCGACAGTTGATGGTGGTAATAAGGCGACAGACATGCTAATGCACCAACAAAGGCAAGCACAAAAAAGAACATGCACATAAACAATGCAAGACTTCAAATATTGAAGAAATCGGCTTTGCAAATGTTTTGTGAGGAAGGAAACGCATGTTTGTTCGACCTCAAGGATACAAACAATGTGTTTTGCTTAGAAACACTGAATGTGAACAACATTTTTGTTTGCTTGGAAAAATCTTCCCAGCGCCCCTTTAATAGATTCCAGTTCAAGTGGGATTATGGTTTGATGACACACATTCGTTGACCAAATGTTGTGAGATTCAAATCAATAAATAGATGAAACAATCGCAAATATTTAAAACCAGTTTTAACCCCATTTTTCTCCAGCAGTGCATATACTCTCATATCTATCATGCATTTATACTGTATGGATTGAAAACAATTACAGTGGTCACAGATTGTCAGAAAGTGCAGACCTGGCCCTCTAGGTCAGTAACTCTGGAGACTCCTGCTCAACATTAGATAGTAGCTACCCAATTGGGTACGCAAGAAAACCACAAGCGATACAATGCAAGAGTCTAAGGTCCTGACAAACAGCTCTCCTTTCAATGCAGGACCAAACACACAGCAGATAAATCACACAAGATCAGATGACCTACCTGACTCCCCCGTTAGTTTGACCTTGGTCCTAACGGCAACTCCTGTTCGACGGCTGCTGCTTAGCGCCGCGCTAACTATGCTGCCTCTCTCGGGAGTTGTAGCTACCACTTTGCAATGTCTTGCTCCTTAAACCTAAGCTTTCCCTAAATTGCTACATAACTGTCCCCCGAAATGGAGTGTGTCACAATTTAAACCAAAATAGGAACAAATTTGTACAAACCCATCAGCCGCTCCAACATCCCATGTATCTTATTACGCTGCTTGTGAGGATTGAGGGGATTTTTTTTTTTCCATACAGCACATTAAGGGAGAATCAATTTGTCAATGAGCAGCAGAGAGGGGAGGGGGTGTCATGGAGCATGGCATGGGGTAGGTGGTGGTGGTGGAGTGTTGCACTTTGGGTATCAGGTGTCCCCTGCACTTTTCTAGGGAGATGGTAATGCCAGTGTGTGGGGCCTGCGTGCAAATTAAATGGAGAGACAGAAAAATGCATTATTGATCAGGGTGATGCCAAAGTGTCTCGCTCACAGCACGGGATCAGGTTTAGGTACAGGGTAATTAATCCACAGGCCTGAAGAAAAGCTGAGGAACTGATCTGCACCCCCCCCCCCCAGTCTGTCTTTGCTTCCCTCTTTGTTCAAATGTCTACTTCATTCTGCCGGGGAAAATAGGTCGCTAGCTTGTAGGCAAAACCGGTGCAAGGCATCACTGGGATAGCTAGAACACACAGAAATGCAAACACACGCTGTTTCCTCTGCATAAACACTGAGTGAGACGCACACAGAGAGGGAAACAGAATGGGAGGAGAGAGACAGAGACACACAGAGCACCTGGGTGTTCTTCTTCTGCCAAGACGAGCAGAACAGGTGTCAGTCTGATTCTCTCTGCATCACTTACTGTAATCACACACTGCAACATGTTAATGCAGAAACAAAAAATATTCCTTTTTAACATTCGTACGTCCGCCCGCTGAATTTATATTTTATGTTGGTATCTGTCTAAAGTTGTTGACTTTGATATAATGCGTGCATGTGAAAGTGACGAACCAACAGAGAGCTGACCCAGCTGACTCTGCAGGTCCTTTCAGCTCATTGTTTTGGTTTAACAATCTGCCACTTCACTGTTCAGGGCTGCAGGAGGTACGACTTTCGTGCTGCTCCGTACAAAAGGAAAATTCACACAGTTCTAATTTCTGCCTGACATAACAGAATTACGTAACTACTCTGCGTTAAGGGTTCTCGTGACATGCAGTCTTTGCGTGCACCGCAAACTTTTGGCGTGTCTCAGAGCCTTCAGTGGGGGGAGAGGTAGGCCAGCTTTACCCTCAGGATCAGATCATGTTGTTAAGTCTGCGTCAATGTAGCCAACTCATGGTAAAACATACGGCTTGTCTCTGGAGTCTGTGTCAGGAGGAGGAATAATCAGGTGGATGTGTGTATTTCCCAGCCGGAGTTTCTCCAGGAGTTGCCAGTTGGCAGAGCTAAGGCCGGCGCTGCAAACAGACTGACTAATCAATGCTACAGTGAGTGTATATATTGTAAAAAATCACTCTTACTGAACTGCATATACAGACACTGCTGTTTCAGTCTCGTTTTTCTGATTTGATTTGGTTTTGTGGGGTTCTGCAGTAAAACCCAGAGCAGACTTTTGAGTTGTCTTTTTTTTTTTTTTTGCAGTTGTGAGCTGAATTTGTACTGAACTGTTTTGGAGTTGTTGGGAAAACAAAACAAACTTGTCTTGTATGGCTTAAAGGAGCTATTTTGTGACTCTGACTGGAACCTCTCCTCATTTAAAAGTGTCAAACCTGCCACAATAAAGCTCTGTAATGATTCATTCCTTCCAAATAGAGCTATTCAACCTGGTGAAAATTCCCGTATTTTTTTTTTCATATGTCAATACATATTGCTGGTAAAACAAATATCACAGTGTCAGTTTTTTCCCATTATCATGCAGCTCCAGTTTCGATTCACATTTCAAGGAGCAAGAAGCAGCCGCCTTCAGCAAAGAGAGCTCTGGTAAACCAACTGTACACTGCCTGCCCAGGATCAAACATGAGACAAAGTTAGTGGCTAGCTGGTAGCATTCAGTGTCCACATAGCCAGATATTTCCCCCTCAGGAGTCGGTGGAGATGAAACAAAGCTAACAGCAGAGTGAATATTGGATTTTCATTCATCAAGTGGACAGACAATGGACTCCAAAAGAATGTTTGCAGACATCTGCTGGATGTGTAAAGCATATAGCAGGCTGCTAACACGTTTGCATTATCTATGTAAAAAGGTGTCAATACGTCAGTGTTGTGTTCACAGCTTCAGTTAATGCAGGTTTCAAGGTTTTCTGTCTCACTTGAATAGTGATGGAGGGATTATTTTTCCAGACTTTTGGTTAGTTAACTTAAAGCTATATTCCCTCATTGGCTGTGTTATACTGCCTCCAAATTTCTGCAATTTTTAAAACAGTTTCGAAACAGGCTGTGCAGAAACAGCATGCAGCCACAGGCAGAGAACACTGGAACTCGAGATAACAGGAGGCACAGAGAAGTCATGTCCTACATTGACACAATGAACAGATGGGCTACATTACCTGCAGACCTCATGTAGCATACTTTTCTAAGTTCTGTGCAAAGTTGTGAGGTCCCCCTTGTTCTGTGTTTGGTACTGTTGTCCCTCGAGGCTCGACATACAGGCGGAAAGCTGCAGCAAGCCCCAAGGGACAACATTACCGAACACAAAATACAAGGAACTGACACCATTAAGTTGGAATTTTCAAACGTGCATTACACAGATTTTCATCCAGCGGGAAAACACAACCGGGCACACGAGACGCACAAAGGAACACAACAAATACAACAAGGCGCTGCTGGCTTTAACCACAGAGGGGAAATTCTGTACGCACATTGTGGGGAGTCTCTATAAACTGAGCTTAAGCTGTCGCATGAGTACACAGCCTTACACAACACTGGGTGCAGCATGAAGAGTGAGGCTTGAAAGGGAACACAGTGTAATTTCTTTACACTCCAAGAGCAAATTTGTACCAGAAACAAATTGTGTGCTAAGCAGATTAACTGGAGTCAAAGGTCTGTATTAAAATGAAGAAAGTACAAACAACCTCCCTTTCTATTTACATTTTTTATTGTCCTTTAGTGCATTTCTATACATTCTGTGGCAGTTAAATGAGAGCAGGTAGGATGAACCAAAGTCTATACATATCTGTCTATAGTTATTTAAATGAATTAAAATATAATTGAGGTAATGTGGCTTGCACTTTATGTTTAGAAGCGAATTTTGTCATGTTTTTTCACACGTCTTTATACCAGAAACACACATTGCTGTTGTTCTTCCATGCTTCCCATGCAAAATTGTGTTGTTTAAATGTAAATATTTGTTTTTGGTTTGCTTTTTGCAATTCAGTAACTATATAAAGGTTCTGTTCAGCTTTGCCATTCGTGAAATTGTGGAAAGTCTGTTTATGCCAGCTGCCAAAGTTGGTCATTTGAATTCAGCATTTGACTGCAAGTTTTAGTGTGAATAGATAAAAATAGATCAAACAGTGTCACTGGGGAAGACATATCATCATTAAAGTAATAGGTGGCGCGTGAATAGAAGGTTTAACACTGCTCCTCAACATCTGCCGTGATAATGGCCTCACTTATGAAAATGGAAAAACACAATTATTCCTTTTTTATCTCCAAAACAATTGACTGGAGAAGCGGCTCAGAATCGTCACAGTGATTTGCCATTTCAATTATTCTGAAGCAAAATGAGCTGAAACAAACAAACACAACAAAAAAGCGAAGTTGTCTGAGTTTCCTGTCAGATAGCACCTGTATTTCCACTGACTTAAAGGTCCAGTGTGCAGGATTCAGAGGGGTCTATTGAACTGGATTACAGTAGTGTATAATCGCCTCAAAATAAGAAGCACTGTGCGGTCCTTACCTTAGCATAAGCCTTTTCTATCTACAGAGGAGATAGCTCCTCTTCCACGGAGTCCGCCATGTTGCACCACCATGTTTCTACAGTAGCCCAGAACAGACGAACCAAACGCTGGCTCTGGAAAGTGCCTTTCATGTTTTTTACCCTTTTAACAGCCACCGTACAGGAGGATGAGGCGAGGGGTGTTTCGATCTGCAACCTCGCTGCTAGATGCCACTAAATCCTGCACACTGGTGCTTCAAATGGCAACACTGAGTGATGTCTGACATATGCGATTTAGAAAGCTTGCACCTGAAACATTGTGGTAAAAGGCCTTCTAACTACAGCACTTCTTCACACAAAGGTGATGCCTGAATAGAGTAAATTTGCATTCCATTATTTTCCTCGTAGATGCTGATATGGAGAAATCTGTGGCAAATGGACATCTTGACACACTTACAGGTTATAATAGGAGCAAGATCGTTTCCATTAGCTGGTTTGGTCCTGATCCACCGATCACTACAATATGTGTGGGCTGCTGCTCTGCATCTCTGTCTCTCTGAATGCTCAGCACCCACATCCGGCTTCTCTGCCAAGCACGTTCTTCTATTTTACGTCTCTCCGGTGCCTTTACAAAGGCAGACACTTTCTTGTGTATCGCAGCCATACTCATGCAAAAAAAAAAAAAAAGTGGATGTAGTGTGCCCTATTAAAACAATCTCTTTGAAGTCTTTCTTCACACACTCACACACACACATCCACCTCAGAAAGCACTTTTTTTTTTCCAGGAGAACTGATCCATCCGTCTTTCAGCATGTCACCCAATTAAAGCTTTTTGGCCATGATGAAATGAACCAATTAAGCAGTGCACTTCTGCTTGGGCAGAGATGCATCTCCTAATGGGTGAGACTCGCTCACAAGAATGCCATGTCCTCTCCACCTCATTATCATGCGGCTATTAGCCATCACTCATATCAACTAGGGCTCACACTTACACCCAGAAAACGGGCGTTCATCCATGTGCTTTGGTGAATCATAATGCACTTTAGTAAGAGGAACACAACAGGAAACAATCGGCTACTTTCTGCAGATAGTCCCTGTATAAAATTGGAGAGTGGTGGTTAAAATTAGATCGTATGGGTTCAAGAGCATAAAAGACCATACTTGAACCTGGGAACAGTACAGTAAGTATGTGAGAGGGACACTGAATCTGGTGATTCTACAGTGAGTAATATGTGTTTTCATTCCCACTATACATGGCATTTAGCTTGACACCCTCACTATTAACAACTATCCCTCTTGATCGACGGTTATTAGTCTTGCAGATATTATAAGATTGTCTAAACTCATGAGAATTCTTCTGGGTATCATGCAGCATCACGCACTGGAAGACTCCAAGGATATCAATGTTGTTTAGAGGGAATGCTAACGATACTTCAAGGGTTGAGATTTTCTTCTACCTGCCAGGATGACAGAGAGTCTGTATTAAGACAGTATAAAGATTGTCACTCATGTAATGATTGCTATGACAGCAAGCAATGAATGGGATTTTTCTCCAAACAGGAATATTGTCATCTAATATAAAGCTTGCATCAAGGGAGCCTGGAAACTTAAAATATCTCAAAATGTAAATGAAAACTGACAGAAATCTCACACTTGTGATGGAATAGGAGACTTGTAATGCAAAGTTCTTACAGTGCATTCACCATAACATAATGAGAGGGGCTGGAAATTAATGGGTCAGGAAAATATTGCTGCACATCAGATTGCCAATAATGTGGTACCAAGATAATGTCAGTTCAGTTTCGGCTCAATGAACTCTGCCTACGTCAGCTGATGTACGTGTTGTGAGCTGCAGCTCATCTCCTCTTTGGTAAAAAAGGGGACAGAGAGGGACGCTTGGTGTTCTCACCCTCTCATTTCCTCCTGATTTGCACTGCCTTCTCTGATTTTCACCTCTCATCACTGTGAAAATCCTCCTTTTCTTCTTCAGCATAATAAAAAATACCTTTTCTCATTTCCTTATCAGTTTCTGAGCAGTTCTTGATCATTACTCTTCTGATACATGACTGCGCCTTTACATCTATTGTCAGACAACTTGTACTGGTTTTATCTTAATGCTTGATACAATGACCTGATGTGATATTGGCGATTGAAGATAATTTCTATCTAAAATAAAACTAATGATCTGTCGCTAAAAATCATATTGTGGGGTCCTGACCTGTGATCGACACTGCTATGCAGGTGATATCAGAAAACTCGTAGTGACTGCTATTATAAGTACCTGTTAATTTCAACCCTGATTTCAGATTTCACGCCATGGAACGCTGTGTAGAACATACTGCGATAATTCGCCAATCCTTAGTGACATATACTCAATCGAAAACAGTGCAAGTCATCAACTTCATCGATTTTTGTAAATATATCCTTATTCTGAATTTGATGCAGCAACACTTTTCAAACAAGTTGGGACAGGTGCAACAAAAGACATTGTGGAATGCTCCAAAAACACCTGTTTGGATCATCCTACAGGTAAACAGTTTGATTGGTAACAGGTATCAGGTATCATGATTGAGTATGAAAGAGGCTGTCATTCACAAGGAGGGAGGCTCACCACTTTGTGAACACATGACTGTATATATATGTATAAGAGTATCTCTACATGGGCTCAGGAACACTCGTTCCCGGTATCCCCACGTATTTGGAATCGAGATTGTTCTGTCACTTAAGAAAATGTAGTGTAAGTTTCCTCTGCATCTCCATTTAGCCACGTTCCTTAATAATTTAAAGAAAGTGCTTTCTAAAACTCATATATTGCAACAGTTTACACTTTGTTTACTCACTGCCTTGACCAGAGAAGCACTACATTATCCATAATTTGCAGCGTATGCATGATTGCCCTATAAATATTTGATTAGAGAGGGTTGAATCTTAGCCTTAAGATTCAGAATGCACTGTAAACACTTTTTTTTTGCAGATTAAAAAGTAATCACTTTTTCATGTTTTTGTGCAAAACAGGATGCGTCACGTTACAGCTGAAACATTTACAAATTGACAACGGTGGAGCACGCTGCAGTGTGTACCACAGCAGTTTAGGGAATTACAATGCAGCACAATAAAAGTAGCAATCAAAATATCCTCAAAGCATCATCACATCTGCGTTACAGAGTCTCCGTTTTTGTTTTTGTTCTTGGCAATAATTAATGGGTGTTGCTCTTATTCTGTCATTCATTTGGAGTTTCCTGTCACTAATCTTGGCAATGTTATCACAAATTAAGACTCTACAGTAAAATGATGAGAAACACATTCGAGAATTAGCTTGTAGATCTCATCCACTTGCAGGCCATAGTTATTAAAATCCTGCTTCACAACCTGTGATAGAATAAAAAGACAAGGATCTGAAGTCCTCTCTCAGATGCCGTCTTTGTGTCTTTGTGGTTTGAAGACAGCCCTCTCCCGTTCTCTCTGTGTAATCGGAGCCTGCAAGTGGCTAAAATTAGCCGACATCCCTCCCAGCCCCTTGTATCTGACCCCCTGGATGTAGCTCCAGGGGTCGTAGCCAGCCAATGTGGAAAAAAAAGACATGAAGGGAGACAAGATACCTGAGAGAAGATTGCCTCTCCACTCCCCTTTCATTGATTCCTCACCATTAAAAAAAACCCAAAACAATACCTCAATAAAGCATGCATTTGTACTTAAGACCGACAGATGAATAAAATCATGCAAAATAAAAACAAGCTCTTGGTTCCCCAGAGATAAATCCTCCTCCCCCTTTATGATTATAATGTATGGTTTTCATGTTGTTCACAGCTGACATTTATTCGCCAGAATGAAAATACCCCCACAGCTTCCTGTTTGCTTTCTCTCCACAGGCCAGCTCCGAGGACTCTTTTGTAAAGGCTTCTTTCCTTTTTTTTTCTCCTTTTTCTCTCCTCACAAAATAAATGGTCACATGCCTTTTAGCTCTCATTTCATTTTCCCGCCAGATGGCAGGTTGGAGACAGATACTTTACACGGGGTACACGGCGGCGTGCTCATCAATCCATCAGGCTCATTTCAATGTTAATGGGGAGAGCATTACTTAATTTGTCTCTGATGAGGACGTACTCAAACCGCTGACACTGTGTTTCTCACTATATCATCAAAGAGAAACGGGCTTAGGTCACAAAATGATGGGTCTTTTAAAAAATACAGGATAACTGGGCTTATTTTTTGGCAATCAATCATTTTGGATATTTTTCAAATCAAGGCACAAGAGATCTAAACCTCGCTTTTTCACATGAGAAGCGCATTGAGAGGATAAATAAATCCCTGCAGAAACAAATAAAAGGAGATGTGTGTATATGTGTATGTTGCTCTCCCTTAAGTCTTTCCCCCCATGAAAGGGTTTTTCCTTATCAAAGTGAGGTAGGATGTCATATGCTGCATATACTGTAAAGCCCTGCATATATGTGTGTTATGTTTCAGTTATATAATAAATAAAGAATGAATGTGAATCAAAACGCTGTCGAAATTATTCTGCTTTCCTTTTTCCTCACACATTCTAACCACACAGTCGATTTTCAGTCCCTGTTAATGTCAAAGGCTCTGCGACAGTACCCTGACCTTTCTAAGATCACGCTGACTTCGGTGTCTAAGTGGAGAGATTTCTAATGAGTAAACTGAAGTGTTGAAAGGAAAAAGAAGAAACACACAAAATTAATGAACAATAGAAACAAAGATTTGCACAGTTTCCAAGGCTTCATCTCAACGTGTGAGGCCTGCTTCAGGGTCATGGCAAACTGTTCATGCATTAATCTCAATATCATTTTCACTTCCAGAGACATAGCTGATATTTAAATGTGAGCTCACAGAGACAAAGTAATCACCAAACAAATGTCTGCGACAACCAGAAGAGGCATTTGACAAAAATGCCTTTGTTTGACCTGTGACCTTAACATTGGAAGGAAACTGGGAGACATATTGCATAATGTCCTTTCCACATTCATGACACATGCATGCATACTGCTTCGAATGAACACAACGCATTGACTATTCATACTTTGAAAATAGCGTATGACCTTGAAACAAACGCAGCTTCAGTCGCTCATTTATTCTCCCTTTCACCTGCCACTTTGACATTTCACATAAACACCGCCGCATGCATATAATTGTACGTGAGTGGCCATGCTTATGTATGTATTGCATTTAGAGCAAATGTACTGGGAGCCCCATGCATATTCATACAATGTGTCTGAATGGAATAAATCGATTATTTTGTGTTTGTTTACTATGGTGCCATATGTAGCACTGCAGGAATAGAAAAGCTATGATTGTTTTCCGAGGCATTTCAGAACACTTCAATCATAATACCAAAACAGGGTAATTAAAATTTCCTTCCCTCCAAGACACAAATGTATGCACATCACCAGACGAGTCAGAGCACACAGTCTCTCAGAAGCAGCACACCTGGAGACAGTCGTGATTCAGTCTTTTGCTCAAGGGCATTTCATAAGAGATGGCTATATTTTGGATCAAACCTGTGACATTGCAATCAGGAGATGGTTCTGCTAAGCATGCAGCTATACATGCCTGCTGCCCCTGTGCGATTAATCAAAAATATTTGACACATACAGGTTATTCAATTATCCCTCATGCCAGTGAGCAGGGGAAGTTTCCAAGACCCCTAGGGCAGAGAAGTTCTTGCTTGAAGGATTCAAAAGCAACCAGAAGTGCAGTTAAATAGGGCAGCACAACAGCTGGCGTTTCTCAGCAGAGATTTGAATAAATATTTGATGATGGTATAGTATCTGGGATAACACACACACACACTTTGGCAGTATTGCATGGTTTTGCCATCACAATAGCTATTGTGTGAGGCGAACAAAGATGCGTACACATTAGCACATATCTTGGTAGAGCTGGCGTGGCTTGGAAACGCCTTTGAATGGGGCGCGGGGCGTTTGCAGCTAAAGCATACGCCAGCGCATCTGGGCCCTAACATCTGGAAGCGATTCTGTTGAAAGTGGGCAACAAACGTTCAATGCTTTCACCTGAGTTAACATAAAGTGATGCATTTAGTAGCGTCAGAGCTGTGAGACTGGTGTAAAACAGAAGTAGCATATGGTCTTTGATGGATGTTACAGAACCTTACAGCCCCACCACTGCAATTTTTTATAACATGGTTGACCTCTGCAGTAAATCAACCCCTAATTTCCACCTATTGAGTTATACAGGATCACAATTTGTAGCCCAATTTCTTGCATGAGTGAGTTACAGGACGTCTAAATTTCTTTTAGGTCATTTTTCTGTTGGGTGGCGTGCCTTATTGTTAGCAGTTATCTGGTTATGTGCATATCAATGCGGATAAAAATTAACACAAAAAATAGTTTAATTATGGGTCCATCATGTATCTATCCCTGGTGCTATGCAGTTTTTTGGATACAAGTGTAAACCCAACACTGATAGATAAAACAGCTCCGAATTGATGTAGATTATATTTAAAGCACGATGTGATCGCTACACATATATTGATTTGAGATTAATTTTCTAAGGCTTTCCAATGTATTAATGATGATTGCTGAAATATTACTTCATCTTCATCATTTAGATGCTTGGAAAAGTGTTCTTTTTCAGCCATCTAAATAAGCATGAGCTGTTCTGTGCTGCATCACATTTATTGATACAGCAAAATGAATGTCATCATCTCATTAATACACACAGTGTCTGGACTTGCTGCTTGTTTCATACAAAATTTGAAAATTAAAGATATATTGATCTTATTAAGGTGACAAAGGTTTTGAAGCCAAGTAACATGTTGACATGATGAAGATCCATATTACATTGTTGTGTCAACCCTGTCAATTCTGCTTATATTATATATATGATTATGCTTATATTATACAGATAATTTACATTTAAGCCAGGCATGTCAAACTGATTCCATAAAGGGCTGTATGTCTGCAGGTTCTCGTTCCAACCAAGGAGGAGCACACCAGGCTGGAATCAGTTAATCAGCTGGTCTCAGTCTTCAGCTGATAACTAAGTGATCCCTTGATGTTGATTGGTTGGCCTGGTGTGCTCCTCCTTGGGTGGAATGAAAACCTGCAGACACACGGCCCTTTATGGAATCGGCCTGACGTGCCTGATTTAAGTGGTGGTGACAATCGTAATCGATGCCTTGATTATGTTCTGAGACAACGTTCCTGTTGTATATAAAGGTCATTTCCAGGAGGCAGGGCTGGCTGTGTAGATCAGCAAAAACAAGACGGGCCGGGGCACGTCATCCATTGAGGTGTAAGAAGAACAGAAGGAGAATGAGAACAAAAGCAGCAGTTTTCTCCCATTAATCTTCCCCTACTTACACATCTTAATATCTCGAGGCTTTCTCATAAGTTCAAATAATATTGCTTTTTAAATTGCTCTACCGTGGCTTTCTAAACCGAAATGCAACATATATTAAGAATACTTCAGTAGACTTGAAGAAAAAAACAAATGCGCAGGCAGCATCAACAGCAATTAGCTGTTTAACTGTAATTTACTGCATTTATGTTTGTATTTAAATTAATGCAGGTTATACAGTACGTGCTGACTCTGATGCCTAATGCTCACGTAATGTGATATGTTATAATTCAGACGTGAGAGCCAGGGTATGTCCTGTTCTCCATCCTCATGGAAGGAATTCATGCTCTCTTGTAATGATGGATGTAACTGACTGCGAACTGCCTCCATTGCCATTTAATGGTTTGTAATCAGAGATGTCGAGCTGCAACTTTATCATCTGCAACAGTAAGGAAGTGCCTCACCTGTTGGATTTCTCTCTCATCACTCATGCAAATACACATAATGATTACAAATGAATAGTGACACAATGCCTCCCAGTTAATTGGATGTAGAAGTGGAAACCATTATGGCCGCTTTTTTCTTGCTCCGACTTTGAAGGGGGGTTGGATGTGAGGAATGGGCGTGCAGGCTGGGTGCCAAAGTTGTTATGTATGTATCCACAATTTCCTGATTATTTGAGAAAGCGGCAGATGACTGGTGGTGCTGTAATGCTGTTGTCTCACACACTAGGATGCCAAAAGAGTTGTTACGGATGTGCTCACTGCTTGTTTTTCTTTGAGGTAAGGTCACAAGCCCAGATTGTTCCAGACCTCCTGTGTGGCACCACATGAGGTCCCGTTTGCAGTGCGCTGGAAGGATAAAAAAAAAAAACAAACCCTCTGCTGAAACTTTCCTTCCTCAAACAATACACTCTAAGTGGTTTTAGCTCAATTACAGTCCACCAGATACATAATTATCAGAGTGACTCTGGAAATGACAGATAAAGGATTACAATTATTTTCCTTTTTAACAAATACAAACTATTTAATCCCATATTAATGCTGAGATCTAGTCCCCACCTGATGCTTGTGTAATAACGGATATAATATAATACTGTTTTTAAATTTGTTCTTCTATTTAGAAAAATGGATCATATCATTTCTCATCTATTCACACATTAAAACAAATGGATCTTTTTAAAAAAAAATCAAAAAACAAAATGTGATGTGTTGATTTGAAGTACCTCAAACATTGAGAGCTGAAATCTAAAATGCTCAAAGGGAAGCATTTTAGCATCAGCTAACAATCATCGTGCCTCAGAGAATAGTCCAAACACCCATTTATCCAGATGTTTCTGCTGTAGCGCTGTTGACCCTCATTCAGCAGGAAATGACCTACATGTTTGCTCAATAACTGCCATTATTAGGTGCAGAGTGGCACAATTGATCTGTGAAATGACCCTCTCACCTTGCATAATGTAACTGGATAACTTTAAATGAGAAGTTTTTACAAAGAAAATGAGAAAGCACCTTGTGTGTGGCAGATTTGTTGTAGCGCCCTGATGTTGAAAGAGAAAAGTTGTCCATATTCATATTAAACTGTTCTGAAGAGTTTACTGACTTCAGCGGTAAACATGGGAAGACACAATCCTTTAAACTACACAACAGCTTGAATTCACTGGCAGATTTTTTTTCCCCTTAAATGACCATGATGTTTGTGCTGCACTACTTTCACTGAATTTGGATTTCAAATCAGACCTCAGTTATACGGACACACAGCTGCTAGAAAGAAAAAAAAAATCAAAGGGATCCATCACTGACCCCAATTTTCCAGGGCTACTTCATAATTCAGTTTGATCTGAATACATTTTCTTGCCTTTCACGGCAAACCCCACTGATTTGCAACAGAATCACAGTCAGTACTAATGAGAAGTGGAAGACTGAAACTCCGTCAAAGTCCTTACCACGAAATATAAAGGGCAGTTTTTGCAGGCAATTTCTTCATGCTAATTTGCCTTTAAATGTGTGATGTACACAGAAAAAAAAGTAATTTTGCCTCAAATTAGATGACAACTTTTAAAACACGTCAGCCTCTGAAGCTTAATGAAGGTCTGTTCAGATGCTTCATAAATTCTTTCTGAGCAAATGTGCCATGCAGAGGTTAGCCGCAGGGGTTGAGCGTTAGGTGGCATTGCTCCCAATGTATAGGCCGACTGATTCACCTTTCTTTATTTACTGTATAAATTAACTCATGAATCATTCACAGCATCTATGAAGGAGCAGGACCAACACATAAATAAATAATCTCACTATTCCAGGCCTTTGGGTGTGGGGATCTAGCAAATTGTGATTTTTCTTTTTGTCCTCTCTTTCGCAAAATCCTGAAAATGCTGGGCTATGCCTCCTTCAATCCTTGAGACAGACACACAAATTGGTGCATGCTGCTTCTCTCCCTCTGTCTCGATGCGTTTTGCCAAGAGTGAGTTGGATGCTAAAGGTGTGCAGAAATGATCATTACTATCAAGCGAGTTCTGCCTGCAATACCATGGCAACGGAAGGCAAATGTGACCATGAGATGTGTTCCAGTAGCTGGCAAACTCAAAAGCACAGCCCTTCAAGGACTTGGAGTAAACAGACACATTTGCCCAATGGAGTGGAGCTGATAGGTGTTCCATGTTCAGGGTTCATAACTCATTTCAATGCACTTCCACATTTTCCCCTCTTTTTGGCAACTCAGTGTCATTCTACAATCCCTAGTTTGTGTGACGCGCTATTCTGGAGAGTTATCTGAGCTGAAATTCCCATCTGACATAATTAGGGAAGAACTTTCTCTGATATTAAGACACTGCAAGATTGGGGGGGGGGGGGGGGACATATTATACAATCATGTGTGCATACGATTTTTAACAGACTGTGGCTGAGGAGAGTAAATATCTTTTACTGGCTTATTGACTATTAAAGTATACTGTATATAAGCATTCAAGGTAACCCAGCAGGCACCCCTGAAACCATCCTAGTCACTTTTCATCAAGTGGTTCTATTTGAAACTAGAATTACCTCCTCACAGTTGCTTGCCTCCACCAACCAGTCAAGTTTCCAAGCAGGCAGTTTCCATCCATGTCTGTCCACACTCATACAGTATATGTAGTGAGAATGAGCATGTGGTGGACGATTGCACTTCAAATATGGATATGCAAAGAAACTACAAATTGAAAAATATGGATGCTTTACACACATGTTCAAGCCGGCAACACAGAAGATCTATACAATCAGCACAATTTCAAGGTGGATACCAATTAATTATCTGACCAAATGTGAAATATGGTCACAATCTGCCCTTCTGTTCTTGAGTTACGGTGTTGGATAATGGCCAAAAATGTGTTTCTAGAGAACCTGAATATTATAAGTATGTTTTTATTTGTGTATAATCATCTGAAATTAATAATCTTTCTTTTTTTTTGTTACCTAGGAATGAGCTTTACATATCTACAGAGGGAGCAGGATCACTTTTTTGTGTTTTCCAGCCGACTACGGTTCTCCTGCGAGGTTCTTCTTCTGGAAGGGGAGGGTGAGGCGAAGGGTACTGGGTTGTAATGTGCAACCTCAAGATGCCACTAGATGTCTTTGTACAGAAGCATGCAATAATCTCACAGCAAAGTGGGATCATTTAATATAAATAAACTATATTAATGTAGGTGAAGTCAACCTTCATACGACTCAAAGTGATGTACTAATTATTGTATTCAGTTATTAGAGACCTTGAACTAATGACTAGATAATGTATTTCAATGCTATTGGAAGCCAGAATTTTCCATCCATCAGATTTTAATGGGTTTTTGCCAAAACCATGTCGCTTGTCATCCATGTATGAACTGTGTGATGAGTTATTTTGACATGTACCAGCATACTACAAGACAGACATGTCAAGCCAGGACCTCAACAGCGACATGATGCCACGGCTGTCAGAGATTTGATTTGACATTTGCACATCAGAGTAGAGAAAGAATTGAACACTTCATCAAAACAGTAAAATTAATTGGAAATACATTGACCTTTTTTTTTTTTTAATATCAGCTTCAGCAAATATTTTAATCATTAATCCGTCTATTGAATTGCCTTTGAAAATGGCATTTTAATCATGTTGATGATAATGATTAATTATAACTTATCTTCTAGTTCATATCTCAAAATTGGATTAATTCCACTTGATGACTTTTCAAAGAGGTAAAGTGAACTTGGACGTCCTCCCACAGGTCGAGGTCTCGGCTAACTCCCTATTGCCTCCTAAATCATTTTTTGCCGAAGGGCAGCAAGGTTAAGCAGGTTCAACAGAGCAAATAAATAATGAATTCAATAAGGGTAATTAAGAAAGCACATCAGACGAGCAGCACATGACCTCACGGCCCCACACAAGGCCCCAGACGTAAAACCCCTGTGCAAGCCTTTTTCTTCTTCAAACTATAGCTTCATGACTCCCGTTATAACTCTAGTTTTAGGCCATTTTCAGCGGTTATAAAATCTACAATCCCTAATCATCCTAATTATCTAACACTGTGGTGAGACAAAGTGCAGTTATTTATCACGATTAGCCTTTCTTGTCAAATGAGCGTTGCAATTTGTTGATGCTGACACGGGGAGGTGAACACTTGCCACTGGTGTACAACCACGTCAAGAAAAGGCTTAATAGTCATCCCATGGGTCTTGTCCTACTGATTCACTTGATGTAGCACGCTATAAAAACATATTAGAGTGAACCAAAAAGAACGATAATCCCAAAATAACAATGCCAAAAGCATTGTAACTGATGCAAATGGCTAAATCCATTTCTTCAAGGCTCAGGCAGCTTTACTTGGCTAATTGATCCCTGTGCATCTACGAATCTTTATGCAAGAGTATTCTCTTTTTAAATGAAGTAATACAATTACCTGTGCTTGACTTGCAATAGTCGAAAAACATGGTTGTGCAAATCATTTTCAAACACCGACCACTAATGTTTTCTGAGTTAGAAATTGTTTTTTATGACTAGATGCAATTTAAAGTAAGAGAAGACATGCAGAATTATGAAGTGATGAGGCTACATTCAGTAGAACATTATATATCACATGCTATATATACTTCATATGTGGAGTGTACTTGTTAAAACAAATTGTCACATCTCTGTTACATCACCGCCATGAGTCATATTGAAAACAAGCTGCTTTAAGAACTCGACAGCGGGTTTTAGAAGGCTCGACGAACTTTTAAAACTTTCGATACCAGCGTGGAAATGTAAAACACCAAAATTGCGGCAAGGCCCTGAGTATTTCCCATTACAGCAGCAAAATGCTTATCATTTGGTGGGCAGATAGCAGTACATTAACACACTCGATGTGGCTCTCAATCCCACTGTGCCTCAATGCTCAAAGTCACACCCGACATTGTCACTGTATGGTTTCATACACTTCAAGCCAGCTGACTCTCGACTTTCAGCTGATAAATTGTGGTTTCAGGAGTTCAAGCTCTTTGCTGCCAATTCCCATTGTAATGAACTAAATGACAATTAGATCTGGTTAACTGCACTGGCTTCCATTAATCTCCAGACGGCAAGATTAAATCTGTCCGTTTACAACTGCTGTATACATGCTGCCTCAGATGCACCAAGGAGTTCTGACTCACTACATGATCACACATTTGGCGTTACATGGAAGAAGAGATGGAAGAAGAAAAAAAATAACCTAGGCTCATGTATGATTGCCTTGGAAACATGAGGCATGATACATTAAGCAGACAGATAGGTAGACACTGAATATATAGACAGATAGATGGTTTGTTCATAGGTAAGTTGATATGTAGGTTGAAGAGACTTCATGTGACAGAGTACATATTTCATGTACATCACTTCACTCATGACAGCAACCCCATGGGTCTCTCCAGTGCTTGTGTTTTATGGTGGATCTCAGAAAAAAAAATGTTAAAAAAAAAAGTCTTTCAGTAGTTTCAAGTTGTGCAAAGACCGGAAGCTCCAAATAGCACTGCTAAGCGGCAACAAAAATTGAAAAATTTCAAAGCGAATACCCAGACACAATGCGGAGAACGTCAGTGAAGAGTGGGCAGCACACTTGAACAAGCTTGTCCCTGAGATGCTCTGTATACCGAAGAATACGCGGATGAATGTGATGCTTGTATTGTTTGGCCATTTCCTGCAGAAAGGGTCAAATTCTTGGCCAGTGTCCTTACCAAACAGCAGAAATCAATACAGAAAAAAAAAGAAATGCATGCAGAAGATTTAGTGTGAGTGGAGAGCTCTTTACAAACCCACCTGTAAGTCAAACTGAGAACTAATATTGATCTTACGTTATTTTTTGTAAAAATCTCATGCGCAGTGTTAAGTCACAAAGCAGGGCTGCAATGTGAAAGCGTAACTTGGAGCTCAGGCTCGAGGAATATGGCATTGGTTGGTCAATCTGCATTACAAAGTGCACAGAAGATGTGGTTTTCTACATGCTAACTTTCCATGAAATTATGTAACGGCCTCTAGTGATTGCTGGTTCTCACCAAGAAAACAGCAAGCAATTTGTCTGAGCAAGAAGGGGATTGTCATGTGCGTGCATGCTAAAGTGCATGATTGTGATTGTGGGTCTCTCTCCTCAGGTTTACTGTCTATAACGTGCCTCGCAGAGGGAAGTCATGCAAACATGAATGACAATGGTTCCTGTGAAGGTGAGCTGTGTCTGGTGTACGACTCGATACCTCTTGGGCTCCCTGACAGCGGAACAGACGCTCAAAAGTAAGAAAGCACAGAGTCAAAAGGCGGAAAAAAGGGGGAAAAAAAAAACATGAAACATGTGCCAATGCCACAGTACTTTTGTCAGAATGATGTACAGAATATTTCTCGCTGACTATGCTAAGAGGATTGTGGGAGTGTGTGAAAAGCCACAGCTAAGGTGTAAAGACATAGTTAAAATTTCACAATGATATATCTTTTTTTTCCTCATTAAATTATTTAAATAGACCAAAATAAAGATGAGGCCTTTTCAGAAAGGTGCTATGAAAGTCTTAAGGAAGCCACAGGAGAGGAAGAGTGACTTGGTGACTGATTTTGAGCACATATTATATATATATATATATATATATATATATATATATATATATATATATATATATATGTTTTATTCTGACTCTTTACCTGTCAAAGTTCATTATTATTTTCACTTACAGTATAAATATAAGTATAAATGTCTTTCAAATCACAAGAATCCCAATGATTATTTACTAAAAGCTTACAGTTCATAAATAAAAAGCATCAAAGAGCCAACTGATGAAAACCGCAGCAGGGTATAATAGCATGGACTCTGACTGATTGACCAAACTGATGAATCAAAAACCAGACTGTATTTACAGTACATCAAGAAGTCAATGAAACAAAGCATTTCTGTTCTGGGTCGTTATCTTGCATCATAACACTGCCTCAATGCATTCCACTCATTGCTGGAATGTGGCAATACCACTATTTGCATAGGCTTGATAAAGACATCACAAGCGGAGTCAGCTTGCACACAGATCTCTCCCACTCCTTGCAATACATTTCCACAGTGTTGACTCCGCTTGCCAGCAGTGATCAAATCCTTTTTCATGAAGAGGGGAATGTGTGGGCGATCCCACTTTAGCAAGGGATAGCCAGATGAAAGTGCGCAAACATGTTCTTTGTTGCTGGAAGCACGTCCCTTGCAAGAAGAGAAACAGGACTAATTTTGTGGGTGAATCACTGCAATCAGAATTCATTGTGATGGCGCAGTTCATGGGAAACACACCATTGGCTTCAGTTTCAACATTATAATGAGTGATTGTGTAACCTGAACATATTTGTTACAGATGATTTCCTGGGGCTGAAAGGCACAGCAACCCTAATACCCACAACCCAAGACTTTGCAACTCAAAACAAACGACAAAAAAAATGTTAAAGACAATATTAAAAATAATAATTAGATTTTGCAAAGTTTTAGGTAGCTTTTAGTGCTATCAATGATGATCCACACATGTGCAGGTATCTGGGAGCTGCTCAGTACGAGCAGTTGTCTTCTCCTGCTCTGCTGGAGCTTGGCTCCCCTCACCACAGACTTTGCCAGTCCATCCAAAGAAGCTTTACAAAGCTCGCAGAGTTGGCATAGATCAGGCTCTTTGGTGAGTGAGTGACTGAATAAAAAAGCTTATGCACATTACTCTGCTACTGAATCAATTTATCTATGTGACAATAGAAAGATTTATTTGGAAATTAAGCCGCGTTTCCGCCCAAAGTACCTGGAACTTTCAGTCCCAGAAATGACTTTTCAAGGAAGTAAAAGGTGCCTTCAGCCCGTTGTTGTCTGCTTTTTCATAGCTGTCAAAAGACCCACAAAGACTGGGCAAAGATGTACATCATGAAAAAGTGGCAGCTGTTTTTATACGCTGCTTCTGTGCACGGCTATACAACAAAGATGCACACTGAACAAAAAACAAATGGGTTTGCGGCTGCACATTTTTAAAAATGGTGGCTGAAATAAAAGCTCCTCCAAAGGTTCCTTGTCCCTGAGGAAGTTCCTGTGGTGTAAACGCAAAACTACAACTAAATAACACAATATGATTAGTTTTGAGTTTATTATCCTAAAATTGTAATATCATATCTCTTTATATGTTACTGTTGCTACTATTGAAAAAAATAGTTTTATGGCGGCTGTGATAACATTTTACTCAACACTCAATAGCAGATTTTGGACACTGGACATATTAGAAGTGAAAACGAATGAGATTTGACTACTGGGGATGTAGTTCCTGTGCTTGATGACGTCATGAGCCTTTTCAGTTTCTTAATATTGTTAGATTTTTTTTTTATCCTTTCATTAGCTACAGCATATTTGTGTTATGATACAATGAATAACCAGCGTTTGCAGCACGTTTACTAGGACTCGACTTTTACACTGACTAAAGCGTAATATTTTTGATTGTTTGAAATCTTCCTACGATTTGACGCAGGAATAAGAAAGGAACATGGACAATGACAAGTTGTTCCGGGAGCTCTGACTCAACAACATGCTGCCACGATGATGGATGAGGATTTTTAAAAGTCTGCTTTAGTGAGCACGAAGATGCAGCATGAAGATAATAGTTGTCAAGATTAGATAATTAATACCAAAAAAGCATTGTATGATCAGTCCAAACTCAGGATGGTGTTGTAGGTAGTGAATAATTTTTATTTTTTTGAAGCGTTCAGTCGTATGAAATCACATTTGGCTAAACAACATGTTTTGACAGCGATGATATGGCGCATCTTTCTAACTCCTCTATTGAAGCAAGCAGGCTGAGAAACACAAATTCATGCAAACCTGACCTGCAAGGGAATGTAGTGGAATTTTGCTTTCATGCACAAATGAAAACGTATGTTTTTTTCCAAACAGTAACAAATGCGTAGGAACAGGAATGACTCACAGGAATCACATACAGTGGATAGAAGAGGCAAATACAGAACAGCCGTTATGTGTTCTCCACATTTTATTAAACATAGCAATTCTTTAATGAGAGAAACAGTATATTTTGGAGGAAATGTACCAAATTTGAAGCACAAATCTAAACCTCATCACTGAAAGCATGCTCATCAACTGAATGCATTTCAAATGAGCATGTTGCAAAAGGCACTCACTTAACAAGCCACTCGTAGAGTAATTAACAGATGGAAGAGCAGCCTGTGGTGTATTTTCAACAAGAAGTTCTGATGTACATTTTAATTACTGACAATTTTCCTCCTATTAGTTGTATTTCGGTTTGAACAGATTTTGATTGGAATATGTAGGTCTGCTGTGTCCTCCAGAGATGACTGCAAAGCTAGCTCAATTCACAAAGCCGTGTTCTCTGTCATGTTACTGTACGATGTCTTTGTACTCTACAGCTTGAGGGTTTTTCAGAACGTCCTATTCCAGTCTAAACCAAATTTTAGCTGCAAAATGCAGAGACTTACTAAAAAAGCAATTCTATCTTGCTGCACTACAGAAATGGATCCCACACTTCTGTAGTCATTACCAGTGTCTGCTGCCTTTACATCTACAGTCCTCTTTTATCTCAGATCTGAAGATGGAATCCTGACTGACAGCGTTCATGTTGCAGTTGCATGTTTCTTTTTTTCATCTTTTATGGATTATTTGCTTGTGTATCATTTAAATCAGCTGTTAGTCTAACTGGTAAGATACGAATGACTGACAGTCTACACATTTTTGTTTGCATGTGCTCGCTGAAAACTTCCCAACATTTGGTTTACACACTTGTTTTTACGGCTTTCAATTCCAGTTGAGCATTTTCAAAGGCTTTATTGTCTCGGCAGTTGAAATGAACCTCTGGCTGTGCTGAGAACAGCCAGTCAGAATCGTAAACACACTTCTAACTTCACTACCTATGTGCAATACTTTGAGCAGATGATAGCAGACATGCTGGACACAGTAAAGCCAAATGCAACTTGAATCAATAGCTATCGGCTACTAGGCAACTGAGTTATTGAGACGCAGCAGAATCCCAGAGCAGAAACAACCCAGAAACAGCCTCTTTGACTGTTTTCACACTGGGTTTGTTTGTTTATGTCTGAACTTGAGGTCAATGGTCCCCCTCTAACCCCATGGTCTGTCTTCACACTTCTTTACTGCTGTTCCGATTCATGGTATGTTTGCGTAATGTTTTTGCTATCAAAGTGGAGGTGTTTACCACTGCTTCAAGGAAACAATGACATGAGCAGGGGAAAACAACATGAGAGACTCCTTTAATACCCTCCTGTCGCCAAGTTAGCCTTGTGTGTTATTCTCTGTCCACACATCAGGGAGGCCTATGAATCTCTCCCATTTACTGCACAAGAACGTAGGGCTGCCTCTAATGACCGATGATCATTTTGATCATTAATTAATCCACTGATTATTATCTCAATTAATCTGTAAATCCTTTAGACTGTAAAATGTCAGAAAAAAGTGAAAAAACACATGAACTGTTTGTGTGAAACCACATTTTGACTAAATGAGGTTCTATACAAACTATATGTTGCATGATCAATGTGACAGGGATGGTCAATGGTCAATGAGGAACATCCATCCTCTGATGAAGACCCGAGTTGGGGTTGAAAGCTGGTAAGTGGTACTGTTGGACGATATGGCCAAAATCTTCTGTCATTAATCAGTAATTTTATATCACAGTTTCGGCATGTATCACAGCACAGTGACTGTTCTGCACATTCTATTTAGAAATGGTTTAAAACAGCCATACTCCACCATACTTCAGCACATTTGATTATTTTCCGCCTTTATTTGGAACCTCCACAAACAGCTGCCTCATGGGAGACAACACTTAAAAACGGATCAAAACAGTAAAACTAACATTCTGTCAAAATGGAAGCATTCAGGTTCAAAATGAGAACGATCATTTCAAGTGCTACAGGTTCTGAGTCCACCATGTTTTCTTGTCACTCTCTTCTTCTGCAGCAGATGGCAAACCGGCTTGCAGGTGCGTTGCCGCCACCAACTGTCTCTCTCATGTCACGTGAGAATGCGGTATGGTAACTGTTGATGTATTTGCTTGCTTTCTGTAAATCTTTAACCAGTTTATAGGCAAAAGTGATGCTGAAATTTCTCTCTTTCTCTCCTGCACCACTGTTTAATGATTAAAAGCGTGACATTTAATTAGCAGGAAAACATTTGGCGAGCATGCTTGCCCTTTTCCAGTATAGGCTCACAGTCATATGGCTGAACACATTCACAGATGAGAGCTTCATAGAGAAGACGGCGGCCTTTCGCGGCTCACCATTGAGCATCTAGAGCCTGAGTGCTTCGCCCAAGTGCACCTCGGCAGGAGCGCCTGTATCCTTCACTTCACCGGCTAATTTTCCTGTACAGTATCTGAGCAGGCAACTGTCCAGTCACAAGCTTGGCTCCGTTTGGATACTGTCTCCCAGCAGTGCTCCTCCTTATGCGTGTTTGTACTTGCCCCGTTACCTTCCATCCCCTTCTTCCCTTCACTGACCGGAGGGGGGTGAGAGGCGATGGCAGGGATCATTACATCACAAAACACCCGCAGGCCATTGTCCTCAGCAACTGCCAAACAACATTACCGCGACGCTCTCTACAAGCAAGCGGACAGGTCCTGTGTGCCACATTGTAGACACAGGGAGGGAGGGAGAAAGAAGGAAGCAGAGGTAGAGGAGGGGGAAGAGAGGAAGTCATGAGAAAGATGAGGAAGAAAAGAGGGGCAGAGGGATCAGAAAGTAAGGGGAAGCTGAGAGAAAAAGAAACAACGGGGCCCCGTTTGTCCCCAGGGTCCAAATCACAACTATTCTCATGCGGAAATACTTGACATTTGTATTTCCATGACCCAGATAATGTTTGCTTGAACATGGAAAGATTGCATAAAGTCAAAGGTCGGGGAAGTATGGAGGATGTCAGACTGGTCATTGCCACCTTAGAGCTTTCTCTTATTACCAGAGAGGCCTGGCATTTCTGACTTCATGTGATGGCAATGAGTCCCTCACCAAGAGACACACACACACACACACACACACACACACACACACACACACACACACACAGGTTTTTATACAAACATGACCCCTTTGTTGGTTCAGAGGAGGACAAGCCCTCTCTGGTCTTATTGCTGGCACGCCAACATTTTGCTTAGTATGCTCTCAACCTTTGTGGCTCCACAGGGGGCTGGGACACCATAAACAACTCAGTGCTCGATGTGCTCACACAGCTCTCTGGATACAAATCATTATAGCCTCTCATGTAGTTTGTAATTTGATAACTGGATTCATAACATTGTAGGGGGAATATTCCTTGTGGACATATATGCACAAACAATATTTGTTGCCTGTGGACATGTATTGAGATATTTATTGGATATATCCATAAATATTAATGAATACATCACTTTAGAGTTGTAATATGTTAGTTTAAAGTCTCTCAAGGAGTGGTGAAAAGCTCAAAATACCCAAAAGGTAAACAAACAAACATCCCATTATATCTCATCTACGGCTACTTTCATCTAAACATATACAAGGTGCAAAAATGGATCATCCTGAAATAAAGTTGGCAATCATTGACTAAATTAGTTGATAGAAAATGAACAGCTATTTTATCCAGCACGTGCCAAATATAAAGCATCTTAGATGTGAGGATTTTATTTTCTCTGTTAAATAGATAAATAGAAAATTGATCCCCTAAGGAAAACTGCCGTGTTGCAGCAGCAAATCACACATCACAAAACACACATAGCTTACGCTAAGCTCACCTGAGGTGTGTCCAAAAGCCCTATTTTAAACATGTATGCACATGTGCATAGAAACTACTGTACAAGAAAAAGAGAATAAAAATAGACTAGAATTAAGATAAGACAGAGCTCTGACAGTGCAAATTAAAGTTGAATGTGCAAAGATACTTCATATGGAAATTTCACCTTTGGCCCTGAGAACTTATGATGTTTTATGTTCCAAAAGTATTTTAATATCCTATATGTTAAACAAGCAATCAACTACTTGAAAAATAATTGATAATTAAAACAATCATTAGTTTTTGTAGCTTGAAGCCAACAAGCTTTAGATAAAAGATGCCAAGATAACCATAAAGTAACAGGATGTGGGTCAAACATCATCTCTATGAGGCATGGATAACATTTTGCCCCTCTTCCATCTAAACCAAGTCTAACTGACACACCTGCTTTATGCTGCAACATGGCATAACTGACAGCCTAAGGAGATGGATGAACACTATACGAAACTAAACTAAACTATACAAGCCTATTAAAAGTAGTATTTAATGAGGAATTATTTTACATTATATGTTTTGCAGTTATTGTGTCCACCTGCTGTAGAAGAGCTATGAGTTAATATTTTTCCACGAGAAACATTTGCCTCTCAGTGGAGCTCCATAGAAAATATGAGCAGGTGAACATTTTGGGGATGCAAAGCCCCTCTCTCCGGTCTGGTCTCTAAAAGTGCAGTAGCAAAACCTCCTCACTAAACAGCAAAAGCAAACAAGAGAGAACAAATACATCTTTGCTCTCTGTAAACATTAAGACAAATACAAAGGCAGGCAAACACAGAGTTGAACAAACTGGGTATGACAACAAACAAGTTGCCCAAATAATGTCAAATACGGAGCAAAAGAAAGAAAGGGCAGGGAGCAAACAAGGGTGAGCCACACCAGCCAGAAAATGAAGTTCAATTTTTATTCTACACAGCCACTAATGCAAATAATGTGCCTCATACAAATTCCAGAGGTAGAAATGCAGGGAAATTGAGGAAATAAACAAATAAATGGGAGAATAAATTGAGAACAGGGCAAGGCGCGGAAAAAAACTTCAAATGAAGGAAGAACTGAGGAAAATCAGAGCACAAGTATGTGGAGTCGGGATGGATTAGAGTAAACGGGTATACCTAATCACACCATTGAGTCTTGTCTTGAGTGGTGCTTTGTTTGCTCATGAGAGAAATTATTTGATTTTTGATTAGATTTTTTTCTTTTACACGCAATTACAAGTATGACACAATATCAATATCCAAAAATGTGTTTTTGTAATCCTGAATATAATGACTCTGTGTAATAAGATGCCAACATTACAAGTGAATATTATCTTATGACAATTTCTTTTTTTTACTGTTATTATTATTCGATTGGCTGATTTGTTTTTGTTGTGTTGTTTTGCATGTTATCCTGAAACAAACCAGGGTGAAACATCTTCTGCATCTAAGATACAAGATACTGGATAATAACATTTTAACTGTTTCACTAAGTGGAACCAGAGGAAGCACAGGTCCATGTCTGGACTCAAACACTGTGACAATTTTTGATTATTTCAAACAAAAACCGGGAATATTTTGATTTTGTTAGGGGATATTATTGACACTATGGTGACTGGTATACTCCTGTGCTCCCTTTCCTTTATTCCAGTAATTGTTGAAACCAGACCAAGCTTGTATTTATAGCACAAGAATAAAGAAAATCAATGTAGCAAATAGATCCATCTCTTTCATTTATAAACTCTCCATGCAGTCCTATCTGTGGAACAATTTGTCACCACCAAATGCCTCTGTAGCACCTATCAATAAACCATTGGTTGTCACATGCTGTGCTATGTTATTAAGACCCATCTTCATGGTAATCTCTCAAAGACATCATTGATGGGGGGTGCTCTGTATTTCTTTACAGTCTGGCCTGTGGGAGACATCCTACGGCGAATGAGAGAAAGCTCTCCCACCTCACTCTAAATCTCTTCCTTGTGCCCGAGATAAGAGCAGAATTGAGTTATTGAGCAGACAGTTTAAGATATAAGCTCTCGCTAAAGGGGCGCTCAAAAGAGTCACAACAAGAAGAGATTGAATGTTTTTTCTTTTGAAGGAGGGGGGTGGACCATCTCAACTTCAACATTGTCTGCTGCAGTGCACTGATTAACCTGCCCGGTTTAAAGGCCACAGCAGGTAAATAGAAGCATGTGCTATGTGATGATGTGTTTATTTCCAAATTACAACGTGTCTGATGTGTGCCATTTTTATTCTTTTATTTTCAATCTGCCTGGTAGTGAATCGATGCAGGGCCCTGTAAAATAATGTAAACACCTCATGGAATGGGGCATTAAACCACCTTTATCACAATAACAAACAATTCTTCAAAAGTGGGTCGTATTTGGATAAATGCCAATATGCAGTGCTTGTCAGCTATAAAGAAAGGTTGGCGGTCGGCGTTATGGTATGCAAGATTTCTACACACCATCAGAAACATCCAAAGAGGCCAAATGATCTGCTCTTACACTGCAGGTGCATCAGCTGAAGAAACTGCTGGGATACATTTTGAAATGTGCCAAGCAGAGCAGTCTCAAAAATCATGACTGCATATGCCAAACACGACGACATGGCTGTGTAGTTGAGGCCAAAAAACACAAATTTAGATTTGCACACGAAATCGTAATGATCATTATTATTATTTGACGTTTTAATTTTCTCTGTTCATGGACTGATTGATCAAACGTTAGAAAATAGGGGGAAATCCCCAAGATAACTTTTTTCAGACGAACAGTTTTGTTCAACCAGCAGTCCGAAACACAAATGTATTACATTTATGATCATGACTGGCTACAAAAACCAGCTACTAATAAATTATTTCAATTAATTTTATGGGTTGAATGAATTAATTTATACTGGTTACTCGAGTACAGCCCCAGCACCAGTATAACAATATACTGAAGTTACCTTGTTTCCCCAGTTTAAATATGGAGCGAAATGTATAGTATAGCCACCTATTCATCATCTGTGCTGCTCCGTCTTTCTGCATTGAATGCTACATCCTGTCGACCTTGTACAATTCCAATGAACAGTGACAGTCTTGTCAGTGCCTATTTCAACCAAAGTCACAATGACAAATATCTCTACGTTTATTGTTCATGGTGGTTGACTGGATTGTGATTTGAAACAGTATACGACAGTTTGGAATACCAATTAGATATTTAGAGAACAGGCGCTGTTTGCATTCCAGGAATCTACTCAACTGAATTATATTTTGACAGCACAAATGTTCTTTTCTTGCTAAATCCTCACACAGATGATGTATTGAAGATTTTATGAATTTGTCAAGTAAAGGAGCACAGAATATTCCCAGATTAGAAATACAGCATGATCTGCTTTTTAAAATATAAATTTACATCTAATCATGTATGAATGAAAATAATCCTAATCACTGTTTTTAAGATCAGTCAGGAAATGAACTTACATAGTCATTAGATGAGAATTAAAATGTATTTATAATCAAGAGGCAGGCAACGAGAGGTCTCTTTGGTACTCCAGTCACTCACAGGCACAAGTTAATAGCAGCCTAAATGCACTGACTTCCCAAAAAAGGCTACAAAAAGGCAGGTTAAGGACATCTAAATTCACAGATACATCCAACAATGGGAAGAGGTTGAAAAAAAAAAAAACAAACTGAGTGCACGAATCACATTCAGCCAAAAATGAGAGTGAGAAAGAGAGAGAGAGAAAAAGCCCTGGCAGGTGTGAAAACAGCCTTCTGTAGTGAAGATGAAGAAGACAGAACAGGGTGATGCTGGCTCCACTAGATGGGTTATGGCTTGATGTGTTACAGTCACAGAGTGATGGAAACTCGCATCCACCATTTTCAGCATCCATAAACATGAATGTGCAGAGAGGAATTTAGATCACAGCTTGCTTTTTTAAAGATTTTTAAATGTGCTTAATACAGACAGGAAAGAGGTTATTCGCGAAATGGTTTGGTCATTAATCTGAATGCTTTCTGAAGAGTGTGAAGTGTAAGTATGATAAATGTAGTTGTAAGCCCCACAAATGTAAGTTATTAAAAAATGACTAAAAAGTGGAACAGCTGGCTCCACTGCGGAAAGTTTAAAATTATTACACACTGAAGGGTTTTGAGGCAAATTGGAATTTAAGTTGTACAAACATTTTCAGGGGGAGGGCTGCTCTGGAGGCAGAATCAATCTTGGTTCTGTCTCAAAGAACGAAAACCAAAGAACCACAGTATTTCTGGAAAAGTGATGACTGAAGTCCAGTGAAAAAGCCTAGCTCATAAGAAGAAGAACAGTAATAGCAAACCAGCAGGACACTCTGTCATTCATGCAGGACAGCCTCTATAATTCTGCCATTCTTGCACATAAATTTGCAAATTAGCCCAGTGTATCGTTTGAACAAAAAACACCTCGACAAACTGTCTGTACGGCTTGATAACATTTGAGATGAGAGGGAATTTAGCTTTTTTTAGCCTTTAGGATTTCAGCTGGTGTAATTTTACCATTTATTCAACATAAATCTAAAACCTACCAAAATGTTTGCCTATATTAAAAGGGTTCCTTTTGAATCATCAAAAATATGTTTAAAACAGCTGGCAAACACATAAAAAACACAATGTTGTATTTACTACTATTATATTAATGTTGCTATTACAACAGTTCTATATACTCCTTTTATTCTTCTCAAACAAAAAGTGAGACACACTGCACAACGCTGGGAGAAGAGAAAGAAGTCCCAACTAGACCAAGTAAATTAAGTGCATGATTAAAACATCTATTAATTGACTTCACTGCCTTGTTTGTAAAAAAAGCTGACAGTCTTATGCAATACAACAATGGGATCTGAAGGTGGGAAACACCTCAGCGGATTTAAACCTTTCACAGGAAATTTTACAAAAGTTATTCAGGTGCTATCCTGTCCAATTCTCAAAGCACTCATAAACCTTCATAAATCCACAACATCAAAATGAAAAGAAAAGGAAATGTACTGCTGCTTACATTAAGAGAGTAGTTTTTTGCTCACAAGGTAAAACCCGCAGAAGAACAGAACATTCAAGCTGCATTCGCTTTATAAATCTTAGGAACAGCCTGAGAAAATGTGAAATACATTTACTTTTGTAACCTCATAACTTTTTCCCCAGGATGAGTAATTTCGGGCTTTGAAAAACTTGAAAATACACATATTGCTCCATGAACTTTTGTCCCAGAGCACTCTAGTGAAATAAATTTTCATGCAATGCAAGGGAATCTCCACTACAACCATCCACACAACACAGCATGGCTCAGTAAAGCCATGGTCAGGGTCTGATTGATGTGAAAAGAATAATCATGTTGATTTGCACACAAGGGAAGCAAAATCATGTAAGAGAATTACAGTGACTTGATTCCTTACACTGCCAGAATTCTGTGATTCTCCAATAACCATATTCTTAGATGAGAAAATCAACATTTAATTTTCCTTTGTGCAACAGCAACAACACAAAAATAATACAGGAACTTCTCAAAGCTTCAGCCAGCATTGCTGCAGTTAACGTAGGTTATGTTGCACAAGCAGTGTCGCGGCACTTGTTTTGTGCTCTTGCAACTTCATGAGTGTTCCAATCAAGGTATGATTGCATTCACATTCTAGGGCTGTAATTTATAATAAACACACAGCCACATGTGACATGGACTGCTCCGGATGAGGCAGTTCAGGATAAGATGAAATATTGTGCTGTCACACTATTATTCATGATGCCGACCTGATGCCTGTCAGGGCTGCAGTAATGAAACATGGAAGTGTTCATTTACACTGCCACTGTTTGGGATAACTGCTTTTTATTTTTGGAAATGAAGAACAGTGACAGCTCCTCATTCATGAATTAAATCTACAGATCATTGTAACGGTTATCAGTTTTATTTGGATACAGCGTTTGTGCATTTTGGGCTCCTATTGGAACATATCATAGCCTATGGAACAAGGGATTGGCTACTATCCAGGACTTCACAGGCTCTGGAACAGTTGAGCACTAGGTTACCATGGTTACCTCACATAAAACTGAGTTGAGCACAAAGTTAGCTCACTGACCCACAAATCTTTCTCATAGAACAGGCCTCAGATTCTTGAAAAGAGAGGAGGGATACACAGGTCTTTGCCCAGTAGATACACTGTGGATGCACTGTCTACGACTGTGGTCACATCCCCGGGGAGCTGCCCAAGGTGGAGGAGAATACAACACACAGGGGAGCTGTGCCACGATGCTGACTGCTTTCCTCTGCTTTGGCTTTGCAAAATTAGTCAGAACAGACAACTCCGCAGACACCACCGCTTTCAGACAGTCCTCACCCTGTTTTGTTTGTCTGCCACATCCCACTCACTCCACCAGTCAAACTGTGCTTTGACAAGGATGTGCACAGAATGCTTTGAAAAATGTTGAAATCCCCCAGTCGATTATAATTGCATGCTACCAACGCTCAGAGCTTTAGCCGACTGAATTGTGTCTGATAGTTCCATCATTCCAGCACACAGAAAAATTATCAAACCAATTCATGAGATTCTGTTGAATGTGGCAGGGAAATGTGTATCATTACAATGACATTATAACAATGTATCATTACAATGTCAAGTCATGTGCTAAGGTGCTGCTGAGCATGAAAGCTGAGAGTACGCTGTTAACCAAAGCAGTTCCTCAGCTCTGGATACATATTCATGAACCCTGGCATCAGGAAAATCACACTCACTTAATTTCAATAAGTAAATATAAAGCTGTAAACACGGTCGATTCTCCTTAAGATCTCAGACATCTGAAGCTAAGGTTCTTTCTGCAGATACACTCCCTGGCTGTAAACATTACATAAGGATAAGGATTTATATATGAAATGTGTTGCTGCCATGTTGCCCTTCAAAATCCTTCCGTCACACAGTCGGTGCGTAATTTTGTACATTATGTCCTGGAAAGCAGATGAGTACAGTCACACTCTTTCTCCTTATATTACTGAACAAGCTCGCTGCAGATACCAGATGCTGAGAGGAGAGCAGAAATCATTCATTTTTCCTGTCCAGCACCCAACTAATACACTCTCTTTCCCTTTTTACCATGTTTTCCTGCTTTAAGATCTCTATATCAAGCAGGCTTATGGTAAGGACATAAAAAAATGTACATGCTGATATTCTGACGTCTGTAGTCATTTTACAGATATCAACAGGCTGATCTCTTCTAATGGCTTTTGATGGGAAACTAACCATGCAGATGTTCAGTCAAATTCATCCCCAATCCCCATTCTAAAAAATCTAGGACTCTGTGTAAAATATGCTGTATAAAACAAGGATGTAGTCTCTATGACATCACCCATCGGTTTCTGAAGAGCCATTGTGAGGCTCAGTGACAGTGGCTGTGGCCATCACCATGCCTGACTCTGCCAAACTCCCAGCTAATCCAAAAATGTGCAAAGTGGTGGAGCATGGGTGGAGCTGAGGCTGGTTGAATGAAGCCTGGTTGGTGAAACCTAGTGGCTAACTGTCACTCAAAGCGGCCATGCCCATAATTATGCATAACTTTAAGCCTAAATATAATTTCAACAAATGAGTTATACAACATTTCAGCCCCCTGGTGCAGTTTTCATGAACTGGGAAATTAGCTATAGAAATGAAAACTGTTTTTGAACCAGCCTGTAAACGTGTTCATTTCTGCTGAAAAGTTGGGGATTTTAATATGGGGGTCTGTGGGGACTGACTCGCTTTTGGAGCCAGCCTCAAGTGGCCATTTGCGGAACTGCAGTTTTTGGCTTTTCCACATTGGCCTCATTCTTTAACCCCAGAGGTTGCCGCTTGATAACACATAAATAAACAGAATGTGATTATTTGCTAACCCTTTTTGACATAAACTGAATTGAAAACTGTTCAAATGTTTCATGTTTTACCTCATCAACTTCATTGATTTTAGCAAATACATGCTTATTCTGTATTTGATGCCAGTGTCACATTTCAAATAAGTTGGGACAGGAGCAACAAAAGACTGGGAAAGTTGTGGAATGCTCCAAAAACACCTGTTTGGATCATTCCACAGGTAAAAGGGTCGATTGGTAATAGGTGATAGTATCATGATTGGGTATGAATGGAGCATCCTGGAAAGGCTCAGTCACTCACAAGTGAGAATGGAGCGAGGTTCAACACTTTGTCAACACACTATTGGATAAAGGAGATTACGACATGGGCTCAGCAACAGCATCCCAATTCATTTGACATTGAGGTTGTGGAATAAATTCTTCTCTCGTTAGTGCCACATCTTTCACCCCGGTATACCAAGATTATGCTTTGTTGATGCAAAAAATAAGGAATTATCTATGCAAACCAGAAATCATTTAGTTGAACATATATACTGTACATTATTTAGCATAATTTTCCATGCCTTCTGTCTGTGCTTCAGTGTTTCAAGTCGGCATTCTGTGTGTCAAATTAATCTGAGAGTTCTATTTCCAGTCTCAGTGTTTATGCCAAAGGCAGCATTAAAAAAAGAAACTCTCAAGAGGGATTTACCATGGAAAAAAAGTCTTTAAAATAGATTTAAATACACTGATGTAATAAGCTCAGCTGTAAAGTCCAAGTATTCCATAAAATCCCACTGGTTTTACTGGTATGAAAGCAATATATCTGAGGCAAATAAACTGTGTTTGCCTGTACCTTTCCCTGTGCTCTGTGTGTTCTACAGGTTGCTCTAATGTCAGTCAGGAGGTCAGTGTGAGTTCTGGAGTGTGCTGGTTTGGCAGTGGTAGCCACTGCGGACCTCAGGTTACTGTTCTCCATAGTGATGTGAGCAGTAGCCCTCTGCAACTTCGTGGTAATCACTTTTACAGCCCTTGCTTAATCAAAATGTCACATCCACTGTAGCAATATACAGCAGAGTTCTCCGCAAATTAAAAAGGAATTAGGCTGGCAGATGTGGCCGTAATGGCTTAATCATGCCTTTACGTTCGTTCCAGTAAAATGCAGCCACAGATGAATATTGTTTCAACTCTCACATCCGAGAGCGGGGCCTAAAAACAATCCAGATGAAAATTTGGAGAGAGCTGCTCTGGTTAGGTTGAAGCCGGCTCATGAAACATCAGCGTCGGACAACAAGTGAGAAAATGCAGCATACCCTAATGTAGAAGCCAGGCAGTAGGTAAACATACCCATTAAATTCAGTAAAATTATCAGAAACACTGGCCTCTGCTAGATTCCTTTGATAGCTGCAACCATACTGTATGCCATTGTACTTTGATGCTTACAGTGAAAACGTTCTGAACCTTCAGCATGTGATCATCTGTATGGCACATCCTCCTTTGAAACATACTGTATGTGAGGCATCATAGGTACTTCCTGGTGTAATCCATGTGTCAGAATGTTTTGTATTAGCATGCGTGCTCTCTTTACTATGTTGATGATCATTTGTGTCATGGATCCACAAGAAGAGCTTTTTTTAAATATTTAGTGAAATGAGTTCAAACTTTGTGAAGTTGCCCACCAGTCTGAGACCTAAGTGATGGAAATATTACAATCCTCTATGGAAGCATGACAAAAGCAAGACATGGACACATAAAAACATATTCTCAGGTTTATGACACTAAACGTAAAGATTGTTTTTTTCAGTTTTTGTGTTTGACATATAAGTTCTTTTCTTCTTCTCTTCAGAGGCCATACACCTCTCCTGTCCTTCAGCTCCCTACTGTCTATTCACAGTGCAGTATATGTATGACAGCATCATCAAGGATGGTCAACACAATTGTATAGCCCTGTCAGAGGACAGATTGCTATACAAAAAGCTGCACATGTATACTTCTGGGAATGCATCATTTGAAAATGTGCTGATAATATTGGACAGGACGAGTTCAAATGGCCCCATTTGTATCTGTTTCCAATGCAAGATGGCAATAATGAACTGCTTTATCTGGAAAACATAATAACTGAACATTATTTCATGAAAATGCTCGTTTTATGATAATGAATTTATGTGAATTTATTTATATAACAATTTATGTAAATCTCATAACTTCAATATTAAAGGTTAATTACAGCTGAACTGCATTGCATTTTTTTTTTTTTTTAACTGCAGATACTTCAGCATATAAAAATCGAGCTTTAACAGAGTAGCAAAATATTTCTGGGATGGGTTGAAATTTTTCACGACTTTTTACCCAATGTCAGCCTACCCTCCACTTATCTCCCCAGCACTGCTGAAGATTGATCAGAACAGTCATTTCCAAAAGCAAAGACCTGCTTCGGCATTCAGAACTGCAAACACACTTTTCTTTCTTCCCTCAGTTCCTAAACTCTGCATGAGCTTTCCATGTACTACTCTAGACTGTTCTACCTAAAGTATGTTTATCTACCCTCTCCACCACTACAGCCTTTTCCCCTGAAAGTGTAATCCTGAGAATGAATGTAGAGAGACTAAATTAAGGGACCCAATTTGAAGCGGCACCACTTCACTGATAAGCTGTACCAGTGATCTGTGAGAGCACTCAGGGTCTGCTACATTATGACAATACAGAGGAATAAAGCAGATGAAAGAGAATAGCCTGGCAAGAGCAGAAATCAGATGGGCAGAGGGAGAGGAAAAAACAATCTAAAGTCTAATTGTGTTATGCCTCACGGCAGCGAGGGAGTTCAGAGAGACACATTTTCTTTCCACACATCGTTCAGCACAGTCCCTTCCCCAACGTGATCACATTAATTTCCAACCGGTCCCAGTCTTTCTTGCCACATCTTGCCTGGCTGCTTTTATTGAAAAAGTGACACGAAAGGCAAACAGTTGAAAACCTAACCAGACCCATTAGGTTTGACCAGAAACATGCAGCATTGGCATTTGAGGCTGGGGCTTAAGCATGTTGGCGAGATGTGCCCGACAACCCCAAAGTCATTCTGTGTCATCTCTGCCCTTTGGGAGGAAAATGTCACTTTGATGCCTCGAAGCAGTGGGAAGAGACGTTGAGGCCGGTGATTCACATGAACTTTTTTTTTCCTTTTGTTCTATTTTTTTTCTTGACAAAAGAACCATGAAGGTAACAACACAGGCCTGCTGATGACGCAGGAAACACCATTTTGGATGTGCTTCTTATTTCCTGTTTTGATCTCTCGTCTTTAGCCACATCTGTATCTACAGTGATGAACCTGTTTTCAAAAGGCAGAATAATTTAATTCAATATATAGTTCCTTAAATCATATGAAAACAATCATCTGTCATGGTACCATCCTCTTATAACTTCTACCGTGTTTAGGGTTGGGTACTGCTTCGATACTGTCGATTACAATAGAGTGCCTTGTCATTCGATAACAAATTTACCCAAAGGGTAAGTGAGTGTCAGTGTCAGAGAGCCAATAACCATGCAGCATGCTTGCACCAAGATCTGTTGTTGCTGGTGATTGGCTGTCAAATGTCGCACTTTGTATATGCATGCAGGAAAAAAATGTTACACCCAGAGACAGGGCTCACTGTTTTTTTTTTTCACCGCCAGTTGCTTATCTGCACAGATAAGTGAACTTTGTGCTGCTTGCTAGCTAGCCACTGCAGCTAACCTGCATCTGCTCGCCAGTGAGTGCTCTGACTTCTTCTTCGAATGTGTTAGCATTAGGTTTTTACACTCTGGCATCATATCATTTAATACTCCACAGTGCTCACCACTCTAATTGCATAGTTACTAGAATCTCTATTTAACTGCTAACCACACATGCGTTGTGATAAAGTCGAGATCAGGCAATGCTGAAAATCTAATCTAAGTGCAAGATCAGGATGACAAACGTGTTAATTATCTGTGATATATTGTAAACTAGTGGTAATTGGGCCTTCACTATCAGGGGACATATATGCTGAAACAGATGGCACAGTGACATCAAGCATGCAAACTCAAGTCAGGTGAGAAAGGTGACAGTTGTGGGAACAGGGCCTAATTTTGCTTTGAGAGGCACCACTTCCAGTGTGTTGCTGCTGCTGCACACAAAACGGTATTAAAGAGGAACGACACACTAGTTTGTTTGTTTTCAGTATACACATAATCACATAGATTTTGTTGGCATATGGTGTTACTTCAGGTGATTTTGCGAATAAAAAGCTGCAAAAAAGCTGTTCAAAATGAGCTTTAGCAGCTATGTGCTTCCCCACAGACACACACACCAGAGGGCCTCTCACAGCAGAGCCGCTAACCCAGCTGCACAGTTCCCCACACAGGCTCTCTCAAAGGATCAGAAATTTGCCGTCAAAGCTCCATCAGACTCCCTGTCATTCCAGGGGAGAGACGGTAGCATCTCATGGCTGGTTAGCTTGGACTACCAGCTACACGTTGATGTCCAAGCACCCGAGCGGTGGTCAGTCAGTCTCCCCTGTGTACCCTGACCTTTCACCTCCTACAGTTGTTGCTCACTCACTCTTGTGTTGATTTATTTATTTTTTTTAATGGTGGGAAATGTTACCCTTTAAGAATAACAGTGCCCTGTTTCTGTCTTGTAAATCGCCTTGCAATTATATTTGGATAAGATCTACATAGATAATGTTTGTGTGTGTGGCCAGAATCAGCAAGCCTTGGTTGGTGTGGATTTGTATTATTCAAGACTGACCTTTTAATCCAAACCTGATTTAAGAACTCAAACAAAGGCAAAAACATCCACAATTATTAGAAGATATTAATGTATTTTGACATACCTGCTGGGCTTCCCAATGTCAGATGTCCATACACTGTTATAGAAGCAAAGAAGTCCTATCCCCACTGTGACTCTATTCACAGGTCACTTACTCCAGGGTCTGAAAGAAAACAAAAGAAAGACAAATCAGAGCAGACATGGGGGAGCAACCACAAATGCCCAGCGATCCGGGATAAACATCCTTGAAAAAAATGTCAGTCCAAGTAAGAACATTAGCTAAACCAGAGCAGCGTGGTAGGCAAGAAAATACCCGTATGACATATGCACAGCATCTTTCTCCTTGCCTGGTCAACAATCATTTTTCTGCTTAAACAGCTGCCAGAGAACGGCTCATTACACCACCATTTGAGGTGGGGAAGACAAGTAGGTAGCATTTGCGGGGCTCGTGCCATTCAGCTCTGCGGTGTATACTTGGACAGTGAATGTCCGTTACTGACCGACTGTTGAAATGCACCTGAGCGGTTTAAAGGCAGCTCACAGTAGAGCATAGTGACAAACGTAGCTACTTATTGAGCAACATTAGCTACTTTCCCTTGATGGATCACCAGTGCTGCTTGATGTATCTGCATTAGTCCGTGCTTGCTGTGGTGTTCTCGGCTGACAGCATTGTTCATTGATTGGGAGAAAGCAGCACAACAACAGGTAACTGATTGCCAAGCATCCACCCAACACATGAAAGACTGGTTTACTTGTTCTTGGCACTCAGTATGTCTTCAAAACAGGCTACACTCATGATCTGAGGAACCCGGCTGGCCAAGGCTTATCTTTTAGGATGCCAAAACTACATTCAAGTCATAATGTGTATGAACAAGTCAAGACAATTCTCTAAACGTGGTTCAGTGATCAACCACAATCCATGGCAACTGATAGTAAAAGCATAATATGCTGAACACAAAGATGCTAACGTTACGGATAGTAATGAATGTGCCAATTTAAAAGTAGAAATATGATGCGTTAGTGAAGAATTTTGACACATCAAATGATGGCTGGAAGGTATTTGAGTCAGCCCAAGACAGCTGTCAGCTAAAACATTCGGTGGTCAGATCCCCTCCTATCACATCGTCAGGGTGTTGTTACTGACAACGTGACCTGTCAGAATTTATGCCAGCACTATTCATGTTCAAAATGATGAGCTGACTGGATTTTGAAAGCTTACCAATAAAATCGATTCCTTTGAGGAAGAGGTAGAGTTCTGCAGTTTTGGGCAACTCCAAATAGATGACGAAGCAGAAATTTGTATTTCACAATGCACACTGTAGTGCTGGGTGCACTGGGGGTATAGTGTTTGTAGTGTTATAGTGACTTTCAAACCATAAGTGCCACCACATTGAGGATTAATTCTGTTGAAGATCATACTCTTAATACCTACAAATTTTCTTTTGTTCAATACTCTTTCTTTCTCCCTGAGACTAATACATCAACTTACAGAATGTTATTGTTTTTTCCATCATTGTACTTGACCTTCACTCTGTCACATCAAACCTCTTCCTAACGTGCAGCTAGCGAGGGAACTCTAGCAGATGAAGCGTGAAAAATTGTCCAGATACGCTACGAGTGATGTCGCAGCATGAGGAGGGGTTGAGTATTTTTGCGCTGCTTGTGATTTCTCCTTCAGCAAATGAGCAACTGTCTAAGTTATTTATTCAGAGTGTAAATTTCATCAGTTTTAATTTTCTTTACTTACTCGGAACTCCCAACCGCTCCCTGGTTTCCTTCCAAACCTTTTTGAGGATATCCTTGCAAAAAGGGTGCTGTGGATCATATAAGATGTGCCACATCTCAACCTTGTAAATTACTCTCTCATTCTCTAGGTTGACTGCTCACTGGAGGGAAACGGAAACGGAAAGGACACTACCTTCGATTTTGACCAATGACAATAGGTTGGAGGCGGATCAAGTGTGTGAAACGGTGGTAAGCAACAAGCAGCGTGTGATAGACCTGTTCACTGATGACAGGAGCAGGTCAGGACAAACTGGGAAAAACTGAAACACTCTGACATTCACTTGTTTGCATCACTTCCAGTTCGGAAGCAGTGTCAGGAAACATTTACAGCAGGGTTTAATAATACATCACAAAATGTGAAGTTCCCATTTTTTAATTACTTAGAATAAATAGTAAATATCAGAACTGACTGTTAACCTTTTTAATGATGATAGTTTATATTAATGTGATAGTTGCAACTCAAGGTTTCTTTCTTGAGACAAGTAGACTTTAAGACAACTTATCAAGCCACTCTCATCCAAACTGCAGCTGGATTCATAGCAGATTATAAAACTGTGAAGGATAAGAAAAATTTAGATCCCCAAACTCTTAAGGCCTGCAGGAATTGACTCACTATATCAAAGTTCAGCAGTATTAGCTTGCTCAGTGCTTCCACTCGCTAAGCCACATTTGAGCCACTTAAATAGGCCATATCTACTGTGGCTACAAATTTACTATAATTCCACATCTGATATGGCTTATTTGAACTCATATTGTTTGATGCACACCACCAGACGTGTGAGCAGTGGCTGCTGACACCTAAGAAATTCTCACCTCTTCCACCGACTTACCAATGCTGCTATTTTCATCCCACCCACTGATCAGCCTAATCCACTGCTGGAGGATTTGTGCGCCGTGGTACAGAGCAATTGTGCTGCGGCAAAATGAGTGTGGCTTAATTGGAGCAAAGACTTAATGAGGGTCCCTTGAGGATGATCATCTGTGGCTTAGAAATGGCCCAGGTAGCGGAAGACACGGTCAAAAGGATCAGCTCACAGCCTTCTAAATTGGAGTGACAGTGCTGAGCTGCAACCGTGCCAGTAGAATCATTTTTTGCTGTTTTACCAGTGGGTTCCTGGGAGAGAAGTGAACTAAAGTGAAAATCTCCAAGGTAAATACGGCACCAGCAGCATTCTGCTGCAGCTGGAGGAAAGTAATGGAGGATTTCCTTATTGTTTCCCTATTCAATCTTGTAACATACAATGTTACTGTGTTTGTGCTAAATTATCTACCAAATGTTACTACTGTTATCACTGCAATAATACTTCAAAAAAAATTGTTTTTTTCATTCTAATGGGAACGAAAATCACACATCATCATAAAATCTGTGCTATTTTATGATGATGTGTGATCATTTTTACAACCACAGCTACCGATTATTTTTACTTTCTTTCAATCTGACGATTATGTTCTAGACCAGGGGTGGGGAACATCTGGATTTCAGGCCGCATGCAGCCTGCGGGAATGTTTGATTCATTCCACAAGGACATTCATAAATATAAAACAAGCAACTCATACAAGACATACAAAGAAATTCTTTAAACAACAGTTATTTTTTCCTATGATAAAAGAAAATAACACAAAACAGGAGACCAACACATCCTTCCAGCTGTACCCTGTCTGGGTAACAGTCAGGGTGGATATGTGTTATCCATTACATGCATCATGGCGACCGTCGAGAAAAGAAAAGATGCGTGTGCATTCCAAGAGAAATGTTTTTTTTTTTTTTTTTTTTTGGTGTGAAAGATAAGCCAGTGTGCCTAAGTAGGGGGATACAATCGCAGAGATGAAAAAAGCCTCAAGTTTTATTACAGCTACAAACATGCTAAACAGAATGAGCTGCAAGGGCAAACACGCTTGGACGAGGTTAACACTCTTTGGCGGAGTTTGGATGCCTGACAAGCAGCTTGAACAGGACCACGCTATGACAGAGACAATGTTATGCAGGCAGGTTTTGTGGTGAGGTATGAAGCTAAAACCTAATTCAGAAAAAGGATTTGTGAAGTTGTGCCTTGTTGCTGTTGTGGAGCTGCTAGCACCAGACGAAGTAAAATTATTCCAAAGTGTCAGTTTGTCTGGAACAATTCATAGAGATGAAGGAAAAGCAGTGTCTGTGTGATCTGGCCTTTATGGTGGACATTACCAAGTACTCCTCAGAACTGAACGTCAGGCTCCAACCGACTCCTCAGCTCTTTGATTTTAGATGTTGAATTAAAGTGGTAAAAAGAGTAACTGGAAGGGAGATGCACTGTGCATCTTCCTAATCTGCAAAAACGCAAGCCTGCTATGACATCTGAATATGCTGGTGAGTGTGAAAACTCCTTCAGGCATTTGGTGGGAGAGCGATGAAAAGTAAACAAAAGGAATTCAACATATTTGCTGTGTCATTTAATGTGGAACCAGCTGATGTGCCTGACAACCAACAACACGAAATCACTGAGCTGCAAATGAATGATGAGTTCAGAGCTACAGAAGGTACGACAACCTCCCTCTGCTAGAGTGAATGTACGTCCTGAGGATTTTCCCATCCTGACGTGCACTGATGTTTGCATCTCTGTTTGGGACAACCTACTACTGTGAGCAGTTCTTTCCAAAACAAGACTGAAGGCTCACACTCAACACTGACTGACCCAAACCTGAATAATCAGCTGCGAATGCCATCATCATCTCTAGCATCTGCCAACAGACGCCTCAGCAGAGAGAAGCAGTTCCAGCCACCGCATTATAGGTTAGTGTGATATATGTGTTAATAATTTAGTTTGGCAGTTAAATTATGTATAATTAAATAACTGAAATGGCCCATGATAGGAAAAAGGTTTCCTGCCTGAAAACAATTGTTTAGTCTAGAAGATATTGGAAATAGTGAGAAATGTTCATCAAAATTCATCATCAGAATGGTTTAAAAACAACATACTGTATAAAATCTTACAACATTCAGTTTGAAATCAAATACAAAATAGCTCTCATAATTGGGAGTTTTGGACTGAGAGAATATTTGGCATTTTTGCTTGAAAAATGACAATTTATTGTTAGAATAATTGGGGGTTATTTTACAGTTGATCGACTAATCGATCAATTGACCAACTGTTTCAGCTCTAAACACCTTATTATTGGAAAATTTGGTCATTCCTAAGGAGAAAGAAACACACATGACTTGTAAGGGAATTGCTGCCGCCATGGTGGAGAGGTAAAGTAGATCCTTCAGTGGCTCTCCAAGCAGTTTATTTCTCAGAGGAGCCTGTCTCCACTTGACAGCCACAGATCAGATATGACTGACCAAGATAAATGGTTAGGCTCTAAAGTCAGATCAATTCAATCTAGCAACTGTCCTCGCCAGGAACAAAAGGGCACACTGTCAACAAGGCTCAACTCACTTCACTGCTTATTCACTGTCTTTTTGCCTTGTTATGTAAACACCGGAAACTGTGACCGCCCTGCTTTTCAAAGCTGAACAGGTAGCATTCGCATTCACCAAAGTGGTTCAGCTAATTTATATCCCTACGACTGGACTTTTCGGTTGATTTTTGTTGTTGCTTTTTCTTCAGCCTTGAAGGCTACACAGTTTCAAATGTGCAGTAAAATGCTTTCAATCACTGGCTTGTTTCTGTAAGCCTTTGTAGTGCATCACAATTTCTCTGCTGGATTTATGACCAGCTTTTACATCCTCCATCATGAATTATTTCACATTTCAATTCAGCGGGTTTCAAGGTCTGAACTCAGCCAGACTCAAGACAGGGCTGGAGTCATCACCTGCAATAGTGTTACTCAACCCACACTCCAGGCAGCGATTTCATTATATATCGAGAGACGAAGGGCAAGTCGAACTTTGTATATTCAATTCAACTGATGACACCAACATGCCAAAGGAGGCTTTTGGGCCCGGTCGCAATGATCCAAAGCTCAATAAAATTACATGCACAGCAAGACAACAATAACTTCTGGTTCTGCCACTACATTGTGCCCGAAGTGTGCTCTTGCATTGACTGAACTAACAATTTCAAGTCACGCATTAGCAGGGGTCACAAATTACTTAGTGGATGCATGCTTAGTGAATGTAGGGGTGATCCTGCTTTGCAATGTTACCACATTTGAAGCTTACAATAATCAGATTTCTGTGAAATATGTATTATTTACTGTATATAAGGCTTATTCACAACTGTTCCCACATTTTATTTTACAAATGCAGTGCTGTTGGACTGCATTAATAAGCAGTATGGAGGCAAATTTAAATCACAGAATGTATTATGGGTATGATTCATATAATTGTTCTCTTCCATTACAGTGTCTGAAATACAGATTAAAGCTATTAAAGTCACTATTATGGTGAGAACCCCTAAGAGCTTTGATACATGTTATGATTTCTTTTGTGTTGTGTCTTTTTAGGTCATAGCTGATCACAATATCTCAAAGATGACGACAGTAACCTGCATATACCTTTCATATGAAGTGTTCTACAGTTCAAACTTAAGTTAGTTCATATTTTGCCTAACATTTTTTTTTTTTGTTCCATGGTAAATTACATTACCATGGAAGGAATTCACATTATCACCAGAATAAGATGTCATTTTTAACTATCTGGTGACGTGGTTGATGAAGATGACAACATCCTACATAATTTGACACTCAGTTGGACAGTATAGCTCGGTATGTGCAGGAAGACACCCTACAAGCCTCCAATCCATACTGCCTGGAGTAGCTTCATGAAAAGTCCTAACAACCTCCCCCATCGTCCTTTTCATCTGTCTCTCTTCAAAGAGAATAAAACAGAATAGACAAAAAGCAAATTCAGCTCTCTTACTTTTTTACACACAAAGGAAAAGTGAATAAAAGAGACGATAGCAACACGGAGACTATCAGTTCAAAAGGTCACTAAAATGTCACCAAGAAATCACTGAAACTTTTGGGTCACAAGCGTTTCCTTGCAAGCAGATCTATATCTGCCCAGCTTAGATGAAACAAAAAAGGAAGCAGTGTCAGGAAAGTGTCAGTGCTTAAAACATAAACAGACGGAGAAAAGAAGATGAAGGCAAACCCACCTGCCAGACTACATCAAAAAACACCCCCTTGGAAACGATTAAAAAAAGGCTGGAACAAGAAAATACTTGTGTCTTTGGCCCCATGCTGAGAGCTCAGTGACCACCACAGTCTAATGCTGTGTGAGTACTTCCCTAAACAAAGGTTTATTGCATCATTGCTTGTAGCACACAGTGCCTGAGTCAGACTCCGACAGTGTCTGAACCTTGGGACCTTGTTTTATGTGGCCAGTCTTGAACAATTTGCAGAGAGAAGACCAAAGACGGAGCCTTCCCCACCCTCTCGTGCCTAGTGCAAGTGTTATGGAACAGTGTCAAACGCTGAAGTGAAGCAGTTCTCCTAAATGAACAACTGCTATTATCTCTGACATCGTGAATCTGAACAGGATGAACAACAAAAGACATTCTTATTCTAAACTGAAGAAACAAGATTTTAGACGTTTTGGTGTTCTGTCATTAATAAAACTGGAGATTTCAACAACTGCTTCTTAATTATTTCTAATTCTGTATTTGAGCAGGTCAGACTGTGCTGTGATCTTGGTATCTGAGAAAGAGCTAATTGTTCTTCTTACTTCAATTTCACAGTCTGCTAACTACAAAAACCATTACACATATTAGTGCTTGAGACTAAATAGTTATTAAGCTAAATAAGATTGTTGTTTTTGAAATGTATGGAATACATGTATGTGCCTTGTAAATGAATGCTTCCCAGGAGGAAGGCCAATCAGCCACATGTATGCGCTGCAATCAAGGCCAAAAAATTCAATTTTGGAAAAGCCCAACCCTCACAAGTCCAGCTCAATGTGCTCCACAAAAAAGCCTCTTCAACCATGAAAGATCAGAGAAGAACAGATCTTTTTGACTAACTGAGCATTGTGGGACTGTTATACAGATTTCTAGAACAAATTAGCAAGATCAGATGAAAAACATGGCTGCCATCGACCAAAAAAGTTTGCCAGTGTTAGGGAAGAGGGCCATAGCTCTTTAATGATTTGTCCAATCATCATAAATCTGGGTACTTATCTTCAGGTCATGGACATCGGCCAACCGAAACATTTTGAGTCAGTCCTATACGGGGCACCAGAAACACCCAAAATATCTACCTCAAAAGCCAGTGGACAGAATTTCACCAATTTAGGTATCCATACTCTGGAGCAAGTATTAACCAACAGCTGAAGTGAGTATTGATTGGCAGCAGGAAGTGTGGCTTATCACATATTTGATCATAACTCAAGATGCCATTGAGCAATCCTGATTGAACCCAGGCAAGTTCTGAATATACACACCACTTTCGTTCAAATCTGATGAAAGGGGGGACAAATGGCGGAACTTTGAGAGCGCAATTATGGAAATGCTGCAGGCTTTGGGGTGACAAAACGTATATGTGATTGCTCTCACTTCATCTTCAAACAGAATTAAACTAGCTGAGGTGACTTTGCCGACCGTTGTGAAGCCTGAAACTCATTCTTTACTGCTCATGGCTTGAATTTTAGCCCACTGAGCTGCGTCCTTCTGTTGAGCACAAAAGGGCTTGTACCCTGAATCACTGCTGGCTGCTATATTTATTATTGTAATGATTATTTTGTAACGTTTCTAGGCTTAGTACATACAAAACACATAAACTCTGTCTTTCTGACAGTCTCTCTGAAACGCTCTCTGTGCCTCTTTCTTTTTATCGCGTGCAGACATGCAATGCTTAATGCAGTACATTTAGCTGAGGGAAGTGATTTAAAACTGCTGGCCTGAAGCCCTCACACCCTGCCACACAGGCGCACATGACGCGAGACTCTGGGAACCCTGATGTGATAGTACATGCCACCAAATCCACAGTTAATTGGACACTTTCTTCACAACAGGCCTGTGGTAAACAGCGGCGAGCAAATAACAAGGCTAAGACAAGCTTCCAGGATGAACAAGAGGAAATATCTCAGATAAGAAAACCAACAGCAGATGTGTTGTCCTCTGCAGTATATTGTGTTTAGAACAACTTTTCTTTGACTGCATAATCCTCAGCATTCTGCTAAACTGATTAGCCTTCCCATGCTTAACAGCTGGTATCTTAGCCCAATTTGTCCAGCTTGGAAATGTTAAGCAGAATCATGTCTGCTGCATTCTTCGTGCCAAATGGACATTTGTGTGTAGAAAATGGTCAGCAGCCAGGTACTGAGGAGGGATTGCACATGATCAAAAAGGATTTCATGGAAGCAGATTGAGAGAAAGAAGACTTATGGAAATATAGCACTGCATTGTGCTAGACAACTCAATTTTCATGAGCTAGTCCACATGTGGTTGTTTAACTGCTGGAAGATGTGAGGCTTTAGAGAGCTATCCAGCTCACCAGAAACAGCACATTCCAGCTGAAGTAACGGAGTTTCTGGGGAAGAATGTCAAACATCGAGCAAGCCAAAGGGACACAAAGAGTTGTCAACATGTTGAGCTGAATATTTGATACATTAGACTCCGTAGGATCACTACATAGGTGCAGCTCTACTAAAATTCACAATTTTCTTCCTCTGGTGATGGCCAAGATGGCAGCAAGATGTATTAAAGTTTAAAAATGCCTCACCAGGAGATGATCACGAAAATTGATGATTTCTCCTGACTATGATGAAACAATATGGAAGACAGCAGTTAAAAAGGCCCTATTACATCTTTTTTAAGTTTTCCCCTTTCCTTTAGTGTGTTATTTAGCTTTTTAATGCATGTGAAATGCCCAAAGCCCAAAGTCCACGCCAAAGGGAGTTAAAGGCCTTGGCAGTAGTCACCTCACTTTCTGCCATTGTTATATGAAGATGTGGAAGGTAACGTTATGAGCAAAGCAGCCAATTTCTCTGTTGTTGGCTTCAAGAACCAACACGAAAGTCTTCGTCTACTCCCATCAACTGAGCTCGTCAAAACCTGGTGGATTAACTTCCGGTGCGGTGGTGGGTTTTTTAGAAGTGGTTATTATGGTGATATTCATGGTGGAAGTGCAGTTAGCTAGAAGGTAAAAACACTAGCAGAGCTGATGGGAAACACAGTTAGCGGTGCCGTCTTAGGCTAGTGTGAACTGATCAAGCAGAGCAGACTGGGCTATTTGGGAGGTGGGCTTAAGGAGGGCTGGAGCCAGAACGGGGCACTTCAGAAAGAAAGACAAGCAGTGTTGCAGCAATAGACCATATGAGAAAAAAAATATGTGCCATTTGAACCTTAAAGCATGTAAACCAATTCTGACAGACACTCCAAATGAAAGTGGGAACCTGGAAAAAAATATGGCCTCTGGCATAATATGGCCTCTTTAATGATGACAAGACCACAAACATACATAGGGCCTCTTCAGTTCAGTTCAGGTGAAAGGTCTAAGTCAGGGGTCGGCAACCTCTACCACTCAAACAGCCATTTGCACTTATTTGTTGTTGTGCTGTTTAAATTCACAGATGAAATTTAACTAACACAAGAATGTGGTTCCCAAAACTGGATGTAATGCTGACCAATGTGATGTTTTCCACTTGTTGAAGAGTCTCTAGTCCTGACATCAGATGATCCTTCTCTCCAAGCAACCCTCTAAATAAAAAACAGTTGCATTTTATTTAAGATAACAGAAAATTTCCTATTTGTTTCCATCTACTTTAAAGCAGTTGACAGGTTTAATGAATCACCTCTGAATTCAGTGTCAGTAATTTAGGCTAATATGTTGGGTAAACAATGATGAGTGAGGTATGCCATAATCTCATCAACACTGATAGCTCCACTGATAAGAGATTTCAGATCAAATTAAAGGTTGGAGGAAGTGAGGGTAGCATTATTTTGTCACTCACCATGGTGCCTATGAATGAATGAATTTTTCCACACCTGCCTCACAGTGCCAGAAATGAAAGGAGGCATAGCTGCTGCCTGTCAGTTACACGTGTACAACTCACTCGAGTCCAAACACATTCAAACTGCACAGAAAACACAAACAGATCCACAGAAGAAGGTGACCTTAAAAAAACTGGAATCCAAGAATGGAATCACTTGTATTGGGAAGCAGGCAGTTTCTGCTAAGACACGATTATGTTAATCAGGCCCGCAATTTATTGGAAAGTTGTTCCGGTTTATCAGTGTGAGGCTATCAAACAATCAGGAAATCAATCAATGCTCATGCTGTTTGTTGGAAAGAAATAATGTTGCTGGAAGTGGTTTTGAACTTGATTAAGTCAAAGCACTTACTCTCTAGTAAAGCGTGAAGCTTCATCTGCTTCTTTTATAAAACCTTTATTTTTTGCATGACGAGCTTCGATCCACGGTCCCAAACCTTGTTATGAAGCAGAGGTTTAATCACTCAGTGACTTCAGCATTGATTAACCACCTGTAAGTCAACATTTACAGTATTAGATATGTAGATCATATATAGAGTATATCAACATTCAAAAAGTGTGGGCACAACAATGGTCTGAAGCAGTGGATGCAAAGTAACCAGTTTAGAGTTTCTCCTGGGAAAAAAAGGCAGAGTCGGTCTGCATCGAAGGGGTCAAGTAGAGGCCAGAGGTGCATTAGTTTCATCCAGTCCATCGGCCTTATCTTTACATAAAGGGTGAGGGCAGCAAAGTCAGCGATGTGGTCCACATGATTCAACTACCTTTAAGGACCTTACAGACCATGCAGCTGAAAGTTGAAAAAACATAAAACTTAAATACACGTTAAATGCATGTTAAATAGCACTTCAAGATTGCAGCCCCCCCCTGAAAAAAAAAGAAAAAAAAATACGACTGACCACTGTGAAAAGGATTCAACCAAGAGCTTTTTTTTCTGTTGTACCTGAAGCATTTTCTATCCACTCAGAGCTACTCTGGTGAAAATTTAATTTCATGGGTGACGATGATACTGATGGGATACTAGTTTCCGGACAATTAGAATTATGTTATTTCTCAAATAAATCTGTCTCTAACTGACAACCCGATTTGTCCTTTAGCACTGTGTGTGATAGTGTTTATTATAAACAACTGCTTCTTTCTAAAAAAAAAAAGGTTTGCCCAAATAATCAACAAATTCAGCACGACATTTTGCATGTGTGCCTGTGCCACTGTGTGCTCCGTGCTGCCATGAGTTATTCTTGATCTAAGTGCCTTAGCAAATGTCTGCTTCGACTCTGCCCATCTGTGTGACCCATGAACAATTATACATATCTACTATTATCATATTTCATCTGTTTCATGCAAATCCCAACCATTTGCGCAGCACTGTGCCCTCGGGAGTCCACCATTATTTTATTTTATTCAACTTGCTGAATGTTTCTTTCATCTGACAAAGTCTGACAAAATGACTCAGGCATATGAATTAAGTATATGTAGTTTTGCCTCAACGACAAATGAGGGGAACAGTTTGAGTCACGCAACGGAATACGAGTGCATCACGCAGTAAATACATGTCACGTTTCATTGCTTCATCCCTCTTCTTTCAAATTAGTGAAAGCATCCTTTTTTACATTTTATACATTAACAATTAAGCTCTTAAAACTGAAGAAATAATCATGTTTAGATGATTAAATGTAAATGAAGAACTCATCAAACCGAGAAAATTCAGAGTAAACACTTAAAAATAATTAAATTACATATTTCACATGCAGTTGGTTATCAGAACGTTTTGCAATTGAAATGAACATGTAACACAGATAGTATAGCAATGTGGGATTATACTTCCATATAATTTAAAACATGCACATAATAGACATTATAAATTTCACAACACACATAAGTCTTGTAGACAGTCTCTGCATGGGCGACCATAAAAACAGAAGCTAAATCAACACAGTAATATTCAATAATGACACAGAAGCCCTGTAAGAAGCTTTCGTAGCTATGAATATATGTATAACGTGGCCTCTCTGCAGCCCCAGCTGTCAAAGAACACAGTCCAATCAAACAGTGCCGGCTCAAGCATTCATCTCTTAGATAAAAATCTCTTCGGTGTTAGCAGAAATGTCAGACGTTATCTGCATCCTTTCTAATTGATTTCTCTCTGTTTTCCATCTGGATAGGTATTTCTTTGCTGCACTCTCAGTCCACTCAAGCTTGTTACCACTGACGGCAGCAGCGAGTTGTGCATCCGCAAGTCAACAAAATACAAAATGAGTCCATTGATTCATGTCTGTTAAATACATTTAATGTATTTAATGTTGCTGTTAGACAGACATGTTGGCATTTTTTCAATTTCCTTCATCCTAGGTGGAAATCAATTGGCTTATCACCACGAGCAATGCGGACTGTTTTTGGCTGATGTGATAAGACTAATACTTGACTGTGGAGCAGCAAGTAATTTCACTGTTTACTTTCTGTATCTCCTTTAGTGCCGTACAAAACTGTTTTTTTCAGTGTGCTTACAATTACTGAAGAATGATTTCAACTTCTTTCATCTGTTGTTGGTTAGAGCTTTATCTTTTTGCCATCACACCAGAAAAGGGTGATGGGTTTTGTTTGCTGTAAGTAAAATGGATAAAAAATGTGCTGTTCTTTTTTTTTTTTATTTTCATTGATACATCATAGATATGTGGAGAACAGAATCCAACACATGATGATGATGTGTATAATTTATACAGTGGAAGTCACACTAAGACCGTTCAAACTGTCGGATGTTCTGTGAAATATTTGTGGCCATAATCATGTGTGACAAAATACCCGAACAGTGCATACAATATAGAATCATGCATTTCACTCTATGATTATTGTAGCTATTTTCTTTTACTGCTACTACTCTTTTACTACACTGTGGTAAAATAACATTGACTTATGTTAGAATACAATACATCTTTCCACTTCAATATGACAACCGTGCATTCATCTTCACTTTTTCTTCCCTGTACCAGCCAGTTAAGTCTGTATCATCTTATACACTGCGGACCGTTCGTGTAATCTGTTCTTCCTTGTTCCTGACTTTGCATAAATGACAATAATTTATATGACATGATGGTCTTCCTTGCAGAAGTGTGAAATCCCAGCTGGACTAAAGCAAGCTGTGAATAAGTGGTTTGGTCCCTGTGACTCTTTTTAAAGCTGTATGTAGTTTGCAAAAGCCTCTGTGTCTCTGCAATTTGTGAAAGAAGCCACACAATCAGGTAAGGTGACGGGCTGGAGAAGCTATGCATTGTGGGCCGTTTCTTATTTTTTTCATTTGTCAGACAATAGTTGGCAGGTTGTCCTGTTTGATGTCAAGAGCAGACTATAATATTGCTATGACCTTTTGTTACTAATCAAGGATGTAAACATCTTTTTGCTTTATTACGTTTCCTTTTTCCTACACATTGTCCTTTTACAGGTATTTATCAAATATTTCAACAATATTTGAACACATTTAGTTTTGGTGCCAAAAGAAACTGGGGCAGAAAAACCATTCAACACAGACAGACAGTAGTATGCAATGACATAAGACTAAAATAAAAAATATCTGAGCAGACAGCACAACACAAAAAGAAATCTATGTCAAGCCTAAAAATCAAGTCTATTTAAGTCTTTCTCCCTGTAAACTCTTACACAGCCCTCCTTTCCTCTCTTGATACCTCATTTGGAGGTCTGGGTGCAGGCAACTGGCGGACAGTCCAATTGAGCGTGGGGGGCACTATGATTTTTTTTTTTTTTCCTAGGATGGCCGATGGAATCATCCAATCATAGCCAAGGCAGCTCACCCCAGCCCCTTACCCTAACCTTAACCTTCTTAGGCTTGACGTCAGGAACAATTGTTCACTATGATTGAATGAACAAACATGACATTTCCATTGCCTTCCTAGAAAAAAAAAAATTGCAAGAGGGGCAGCAAACTGTGGGCAGTCCTGATCAGATATGAATCAAGACTATGTTACTGCATTCCCTATTTACTTTCTCAAATGTTTTCAGAAACATATTTCAGTGTACTGCTTGGCTGTAATATGACAAACCTTGTGACCTTCTGAGCAAAAGGGAGTGCCACAAGCCTTTTTCTCCGTTTCTGGTCATGCAGCACCAGTGTAGTACCTGCATAAGCAGCCCTATTTTATGAAGAGACCGTCTTTCCAGCGTTGAAATAAATGTTTTTATGTGGCTTACTTCCCACATAAAAACATCCAAAGCAATTCATAGGATCTTAAGACTACAACCGCTACTAGTTGACTAGTTTGACAGAGTGGTTAATTGAATTAGTGTGATCTATTAATTGTGATTTATTACACCTCGGACTGCTGACACTGGAGACATCCACACACTTCAAAAATATGTGATGCCAGTAGGAAGATATCAGCAGCCCCGACATATGCTACTTGCAGCTACCACAAGTAGATTGACATGAACGGTTATTGTAGCAGGCAGCTCATATTTACAGAACATCAGAGAACACAGCATCAACAGACTACTTGCCAATAAGGCATGCTGTGTCATCAACAGACCACTTGCCAATAACACATGCTGTGTCAGGGAAATGGATAAATGGACAGAAAGGCAGGTCCCATTGTATTGCGAGTGTTGTTCTTTTGTGAGAAAATATATTCAATATATTTCTTTGTTAAAGACAGTTTAAAAATAACTATGTTTTAAGCAGTTTTTGCTGTTGAGAGTATAGGAGGCTCCTCTGCAGAGTATGGGATGTTTGCCAGTAAAAATGCTGCAGATATTGGGTTCTGTCACACGTGGCAGTATTTTTTACTGGTGCACAACATTTTGCCACAGCTTTTTAGTATGTTTACATCTGTTTGGTGGTTGTGTTTGAGGTGAAATCCAACACCATCCATGTTTTTTTTATATTTGTGCGGATCTGAGCATGACCCTGGAGAGGAAGAGCACAGCTGCCTTCAGTCAGCTAATCAAATGCGCTTGCATAAAGCTCCCACTGAAGCACAACAGAGTCAGAGAGGAAGGTAAAGGTGAAGTAGGGGCCTCAATCTCTCAGTGTGGTGAGAGACGGGGGCCAAATAAATGCGGCGAACTTAAGGTGACCGGGTGCATCATGAAGAAAAAATGACGTTAAAACATGGAGTGTATCAGACGATGGCTTATATTTGGAAAAACATCAGCAGTATCCACCCTTTACATGTGTCCTCACTGCTCATTCTCATTCTGTATGAGGTCGATTTTGCTTGATCTTTACTCTGTTCTTTCACTCATTAAATATAACAAGTTGTTGTAACTTAATGACTGGAGAGTCCGTTCGTCAGTGCTTTTCAATGCAAGAAATATTACTGGTCCAAGCAAAACACACAAATGTCTTCTAATCTGCCACCTGTATGATAAAAGCAGGGCTGCATACTGAACTTAGATTGAACTTTAATGGCACCAACCAAATTGCGCTGCTTGTTAGCAAGCCAGCGCAGCTAACCTGTATCTGCTCTAAGCGCTTTGACCACATCGTCCAACGGTGCATCTTCTCCTCGCCACAGCAGGGATGGATAATCTGGAGCCAAGACGGACAGCGTTACTAACAGCCAACATTATGTTGCTTACAGACCGACAGGTAAAAGGAGAGAAATGTCCTGAGGTTGATGCGGTGGATGATTGTCAGACCCGGGCTAGCTGCTCTTTAGCAGAGAAATTCAGAGGTCTCACTCTGCCACAGTTTTGCAGTACCATAAATGTCACGTTTAGGGTAAGTAATGTTTATGGTACTACATGATACTAGACGATACAACTTCATATTGCTGCCCCCTACTGTTTGTTATTAATGTTCCTTTTGACAGTTATTTATACATTTATATATCATAGTATAATCCTTTCCTCTGCAGATTATTAATTCAGTTACCCAGGTTGAGTTAAGTGTGCAGAGAAAAAAAACTGTTCCTCCAGCTGCTCTCATGTCTTTGAAAAGCTTCTTCCTTTGAAGTGAGTAATTGCACAATGATCTAATTTTCTTTTTGCTAAAATGGATTTTATAAAATTAGTGTAGAAAAAAGTATCATGCAGGAATCAGCATCAAAGTCATGGTATCGGTATCAAAATTTGTTGATGGTACCCAGCCCTAGATAAAGAAGGGTTAACTTAAATATGTAGCAACATGTATTTATACACTGTGCTTCGATTAGACACTTGCTTCCTCATGTAGCTGTCGTCATACACACGAGTAAAATGTTCATTTCCTGTTTCACATGGTTATTTTTTTCCCTTGGCATACGCGCTGTTGAGACAGTTCTAATAAAAAGATGACTTTCGAGCTTTCGAGCTGATTGACGCTGCGGTCCTGTATCTGGGCTGGCAGCGATCTCTCCTCCTCACTAGTGGAGCTGAGTCGTCAACGTAGGAGTAAAGTAGGAAACGGCTCCAAACTCGAATTGCGTCAGAGGACATTTGCAGTTCAGTCCATCTCAACTTCTACCTGTAGTGACAGGTCTTATTTACAATGGATGTCAGCCTTGAGTGCATGTATGTATGTTTTGTTTGTTTGGTATATTAGTGACATTAGTTCCCCCTTTCATTCCCAACACACACACACACACACACACAGGATGCACATACAGTAACGTCAGTCTCCCCCTCTTTTTCCCCCTCTTCTCTCTGCTTTGCTCAGACTTATTCTTTGCCCTGCCAAGGCATTGCATCAGGAAGTGGTGTAGGCCTCCTTGACAAGAACTTGGCACTTTGTGGATCAATAGGGGATTGAATCTTTACTGCAAAAGAACTCAAGCTACCTCTTAGATCGAAGACTGGCAACTGCTACGTAGCTGGGGATAGATCCAGTTATTCTGCTTTTTGTGTTTCTGTTGTTCTTTTTTTATTGTCTTCCATTACATACAGATTCTTCAGTCTTGAAGAAATAGACTTTTAATCTGTACAGTCTGTAGTTATACAGCCTTTTTGTTTGGTCTGTATTGAATAACATTACTCATTTACAGCCGTCAGGCCAGGTTACTGGCATATCTAAAATTACTCACATTCAGTAAAACATCAGTCTCGATGTGTAAGGACAAAGGACGCTCATTGAAACACCTTTTGTCATCACACTCTTGAAAATTGGAGAGGTCAAACCTGCGCAGCTGGTTGAGACTACTGACTACTGACTAACAATGTTCACAGTTTTCTAACCATTGCTACTTATGAATCTATGCAGCTCAAAAACATTTCTGCAAACATAAATATATATTATAAATCTATAATCTCCTGTTCCAGTGCTCTAGGGGTTCGAGGAGTGTGTGTATGTACCCAATCTATTTATTTACCTGCTTACATGACTAAAATAATAAAACACATACATTTTCATTCCTATGACAAGACAAGAGGTTGCATCTATTTAGCCAGGGATTAGGCTGTGAGAAATGGCAATCTTCCTAAACTTGACCTTTTCTCAAGCTACTCTGTGCAATATCCAACTCCTGAATGATGCATGGGGGCTCAGTCCATCTAGATGAGGACCCTAATTTATTCCCTGATGTGTCAGTGTTCCACTCTTCAGGCTATTAGTTGCCATTTTGGGATGCTTTACAGACCAAACTGTATTAATTGAGAACACAGTTGTCAGTAAGCCTTAGCTTCCTTTTAATCCATCAAATAGTTTCTGGAATAAGAAACCAGTTTCTGTAGGGTAACACAGGACACCGCTCCAGCTTAACATATCTAATGTATTCATTGTGGTATTAAAAACAACAGCAGCCATAATACTGAAAATTGTCTTAAATACCAAAGTCTTTAAAAGTTGTTTTAAAATAGTGTAAAGCTTTATCGTTCACAGCTGTTGGATGGTCTTTTCATGGTGCAGATCAACAGTGACAGTGACATTCTGGCAACATCCGTATCCAGCTGTTTCTGGGGTTTGAGGTATAGACAGGATTTCGTTGTTATATTAAGGTCAAATTCTTCAGTAATTCCTCCAACATTTCAATTTGGTGATGTTTATTCTAACAAATTTATTTTATTTAACATGGAAAGTAGCTGAAAGAAAGAGGTGCAGGATCAAAAGCAACAAAATATCTCTGTACACAAGGTTTTGTCCAGTGTTTAAAACAGTTACGTTATGTCCATAGAAGTCAGCACACACACAGGCAGATGTGGACACACATGCTGAATTTTCTAGCTTCCCACAGTTGTTTTTCTCAGTGACAGGAGGTAGATTTTGGCAGGAAATGCTAGTAAATAATGGGACTACAATTCCTGGGCTGCAACAGCAGTTTGTATCAGGGACAAACTACATCAAGGCCAAAAATGAACAGACAAAAGTGACAAAACCCCCTTGTATCCCAAAGTTCCAGGAGTCCATGAGAGCAACTTTAACAGCTATTAAAGGTCTACTTTTTAGCCCATTAAATGATGGTTCTAAATGGCAAGGGGAAAAGAGCAGATGGATGCAAAAATGCACACATCTATGTAGGGCATTTAAATAAATATATACACATAAACACAATTTATCAAAAGGCATCAAAATGAGTTGAACCACTAGGAGGTAACCTGTATGTTTTAAAGGTGAGTGCTGTTTAAATATGTTGTTTCATTATTGAGGAAATCCTGTGTTTCAGGCGAGTAAACACATCTTTTATTACTTCAGCTCAATCGTTTTAAAGAATGAACTGCATGCTCAACGACAGGCCTCAGTGATCACTTGGGGACTCTGCTTTGTAATGAATGTCAAAGGTGGAGGTCCAAAACAATCCAACACATTGACACTTGTTCCTTTTTGGTACTGTTTGGCCTTTTCGTCATGCTAACCATTAGACCTTTACAAAAATCATTAGCCAAAGGTGATGTGAAGAGCAATGATGGAATCCATAATCTCTGTCCCTTTATCTGCCTGCTCAATTTAATGACCAGGCAGGTGTTAATGATGATGGAGACCAAGACTGGCTCTGGCCAAAGGGCCGTGAGCAGAGCTTAATGGGGTGAAAAGCTTGCTTTGGGACAAAAGTAAATTATGGCCTTCACAATCAATAGTAAGCATGACTGAAAGCCAATGGGGCTTCACTCCAGTTCTCATAATAATAGGGAGGAAATGCATTGATTCTTCCACTTTATGCAACATTTGATTTCAGATATTGACTTCACTGAACGTGGCATTTACCAAAATAATTCTGTAGTCACAGCAAGTTGGTACCTGAATGGCCAAATAGATGAGTAAGTAAATCATTAAAAATAAAGCCAGATGATGAACTCACCACAGCCAGTGCCCGTACATTTGCTGGTAAATTAAATGTAACATTACTAGAAAAAAACAACAACAACAACAAACGACTGTGATTAAGCCTATGGCCCACTGATAAAAGTACTAAAATATTTATATTCTTGCAGTATTACAAATTGGGTGTCCAACATTGCTGGACAAAATGTTGTATTAGGTTACTGCTAATGCAAATCAAGCATGTCCTACTGCTGCAGCTTCACATTAAATGCAATTAACTCGCAAAACATGAATTGACTTTTATTTTGGAGTAGTCACAGGAAATGCAATGTGTGTCCACAAAACAAGACAAGACGTTTTTTGACCGAACAGTTTGAAATATTACAGGCAGTAATAGAACAAGAAGGAGCAGCCACAGTGAGCTGTTAGATGAAGAGCTGCAGGCAACAGGCTGCAAACCGACTTCAACTTCTCAGCAGGCTTATGCCATGACCTCCTGAAATACTGTCAGATTAAACTATATTTGTGTAGAGGAATTAGTCTATCAACACAGATAGTGATAGTTTCTATCAACACAAGACATAGTCTGTGTATCTGACAAACCACTAATGCTCAACTCAGTCTAAACCAACTATGTAGACACTTAAAATAACAGATATCCTACAATTTATCGATGAAATGAACTCTAGGCAAATGCAATGTCAGTAAGATGGAGAATTAGTTATTAATTATGGCTTTTTCTAAGACATATTTCCAGTTAAAAGTCACCAGATATTTACATCTTATTGTCAACAAATCCCAGAAATCCCACGATAAGACCAAAACTAACCATGAATTGATCCAACTATGATCTAATAAAAACATAATTCAATTATAAACAATTTTGAGCAGCCCAAATCAGACAACACCCAGTATGAATATGAGTTTGTGCTTAAAGTACGTTTTCCACTGTGAATCAGTGTCCCACAGTTTGCAGTAAGTGTTGCTGGCAGATGAACTATTTCAGTTTCTTGCTCTGCCACTAAGGATTTTAACTCATTATCCAGCCAAGGAGCATAATTATTCCTGGTTGTACTCGTTCGTGGAGTGTGTTTGTCAGCTAAATTGTCCATAATACCTATGACTAATGCTACAGTTGCCATGAGGATCTAATGCTTTAGAAACCTCTAACAACTGAACTTTCCATGTATTAATGATTAACTTGTCAGAATTTGTATGACCTGTGAAAAAAGATCTTCCGGATTGCTTTCGGCAACATGTTATAATGGTGTGACGATTCACTGATCCAAGCCAGCCTTAATATTTCAGATACAGCAACATCGATTCAAACAGCTTGGATAAGGCAAAAGGTGGGAGTGAATCATAGAAAAACAGCTGCAGGCTTCAGCGTATCAGTGCTCCCAGATACATTTATGACACATAGATCTTTCTTTTCTTTTTTCTCTTTTTTACACATAATTGCGGTTGCAGTTTTTCTTCACATTGTGTGTTTCTCTCATGTGTAATCTAGATTTACCACTCTCAGTAGACTGTACTCGTCTCTCAGTGTCTGCCGGCCTGTCAGTCCCAAAGGCACATATACAAATCATCCCTCCACCATTTGCTCAAACACATCATCTCTGCATTTCAGCTGCAAGTTATCCACCAAGGTTGCTGATGTTAAAGAGGTATCATGGATGCCATCTCATATTGTTCACCATCATAGTTAAGGCTCTTAGCATGCAAACATTTGCTAATTAGCACTTGACGTTCCCAGCAGCCTCAGCTGTACTTAATGTTTTTATATCTGAAGACATGTGGTCATAAACCAGTGTACTCGAGAAGGTGAAAATGTTAATTGCGGGGGATCGTGAACTGGCAGGACCAATCGGTGGATGTTCTGGAGGTGGCCTCTCAAACATATACATATGTGATATGTAAATGGTTTATTCATTTCAGGTAGAATTGTATGATTTTCTGAATAGTACTACAGAGATTTTTTTTTTTGTTTTTTTAATTGCTGATTAACTACTCTGGGCTACATAATGTTGTATGAAGCAAAAGAGGTCTTTGTAATCTGCAACGATATTCCACCACAACAAAAATCGTGGGTAACAATGCCATTACCACTAGATCTTCCAACGCACTGGCTTGATCTCAAGATTCTCAGGTTAGCCCACACAGGAGCTGATAAAAGCCTTTCTGTCTCACTTCAAAGCAACATGCTCGAGCAACTCTCTTGGTACAAAGTTGAGGAAAAAAACAAATGTAAAGCTTTTCTGCCTCCATTCTCTGACAGACACGTACGCTTTCAGACAAGAAGAACTTCCACAGGGACTTACTATGGTAATTCAGACTAACATTGACACTGAAATTGCCGGGAGGCTGTTACTGCTGACACCATCACCAAATGAGGCCCCAAAAGCGTCATTGTAATTAGACGCTGTCCGCGTGACATGCTCATTAATGTGCATATTACACCTCTCTCCCCACCTTTCTCAATTCTGAGGAGGTAAACATCAACAAATTCTCAAGGTGTTGAGGGGTTAGCTCATTAGCTCAACCTTAAATGACAGCAGACATAAAAGTAGAGATCTGAGAGCTCATTTTTAGATCTTCACAAATGTTAGCTCACATAGGTGCATGGATACAATGTTTCCTGTAGAGAGCATTTCTTAAAAAACTGATGAATTGCTTCATGCATGGTTTACTTTGTTTCATTCAATTTCAGCATCTTTCCTGACACTGTTGGCCTGCTGGTTTCCTTATTTGGATTTGTGGAAAAAAGGCTTCCTGCTCTACTTAAAACTCCATAGTGTCTTCACGCCAGAAGGATATGCCTCTGTTTACATCTTCCTCACTGCTTTCCTGTATGTTTTTGTAATTTTGTAATGTTAAGTAAAGTAGGAGTCACATCAATGTTTTGGATTTTACAAATTTAAATGACTATTTCTCGGCAGGATTAATTGATAAAAGCATGGATGAGAATGATGGAACAGGGAAGGTGACATAAAACTTGCAAGCACACTATGATACATTTTATGGTTGGATAGTTATCATTTATTGTAGGCCTGAGTACACTGTAACATAGAAAGCCCATTGAGGCTGAGGCTATCTACACAGGCAATTCACTTCACTCTATGTCTAAAAGAAGAAAGGGGGTGCAATTTCTGCAGGTAATTGCTGATGTTAATCACTGTCATATTTGAGAGAGAGAAGAATCTCTGTCAGTCTTTTCAGCAAGCAAAGCCAGTGGTCAGCTACCCCTTCACCACAAAGAGCTGCACTGACTAATTACTGCAGTCCAGCTGCCTACACTCTCCTGAGGACTCTCCCAGCTTCTCTATCCAATCACTTCTTTTCTAGTCTCTTCTGTAATCACTGTCAGTCCTTATCCAGTTGGGTAAGACCATTAGGTTCTTGAGATTGTGCCTCCTCCAGATTGTTTCTGCATGCTTGTAAATGTAGTACGTGAATTTGATGTCCATCCTTGTTCGGGTTAACCTAACAACTGTACCTCTGTTAAATTACTACTAAAAAGTAATGAATCAACTGAAAAGATCCAACCCTATCAGTTTAACAGGATATAAATTACACACATTTACACACAGCAGGAAGCCACTGAGGTTGCAGAACTAATCTGTCTTCCTGTTAAAAAGTCAAACTATATCATTGTATTTGTGGAGTGTGTACGTGGCATACAGTAAATAAAGTCATTCATACGTCATGCCTCAATGTGACACTTAATTCAAATGAAATTCTTTGCTTCATAGGCTACAAGGTTGAGGTCAGAGGCATTATTTGATTAGTTTCAACAAATACACACAGCCAGAAAGAGTCCTGTCAAAGACAGGAATACTAATTGTACTCAGTTTTTGGATATATGGAACCCATTTTCAGGACTATTCAACAGAAACCAGTAGAGGTCTCAAGATGAAAAACTGCTGATCTGAAGGGGGAGGGATAATCTGGCAGGAGTCTGTTGCAGCTTCAAAGAGAGGACCACCATCACACAATTTGTTCCTAGTTCCAGTGACTCTACACCGATCCATCCAAGTTCTCTATCTAATTCACTTCCCTGCATGGCCATGCTGCAGAGCAATAGTATTGATTCTTCTTTTGTTTCCATTTTTTTTGTTCTTTCCTTTATAGTGAACCATCTCTCTGTCTTTCTTTTTTCCATCTTATCCAAACACTGCTTTCATCTTGTCTGTATGAAAGAGATCCACAAATGATGCCTGAAGGTCATTACCTGCAGATGGTTGAAATCACTTTAAGAATATGTAGCCTCAGTTGAGGGGTGAAAATAAGTTTGGTAAATTGTATTTTGTTTCTTGCATGTTGCTTCAGGACATCTAAGTTAAAACCAATCTGCTTCTTTGTTTTTTTCTTTTTTTTTTTGGAAGAATAAAAAACAGTCCCAACAGAACCCTCTCATCCAAAAATCTTTCTCTCCAGTACTTTTTGAAATAGTGACCATGGGCCTACTGTTGAGCTATGCCAGTCGGCTGTGTCCCAACATCCTGAAAGCAATCTATATAGGATCCACTCCCTTTAGGCAGTTGGGAAGCTCACTTAAAGACATCAATACTCTGGGAAACGAGACACAGAGCAATGGCTTCAGAGACTGAGAAGTTAGACGGCTGACTGAGATGCCCTTACATCTTACTTAAGGTGGTGTTGCTCAGTGCAGTAGAGTTTATTGAGTGAACTGCTCTCTCTCTTGTTAAAACATCTGATGCGAACTGAACAGGATGCAGCGTTTTACATTAATTATCTAGACTGTGGCGGCCCGCCACAGCCTAATTTGTCCTGCCAGTTTCATAATGAACCAAAAACATTTTTACACCATCATGAAAGATCTCTAACATCGTGTTTTGCACCGTTGCTTCAGCAAAGCACCTCTCACTCCCAGTCAGTCACTCAGTTTTTTTTATTTTTCAGTAACTGCTCTTGACTCTGTGGTTGCATATGCAGTCTTTTACGCAGTGGTCTGCTGGGGCTGCGGAAGCTCTGAGAGGGACAGAAAGAGAGTTAATAAACTGGTCAGGAGAGCTGGCTCTGTCCTGGACAGCCCTCTGGACACCACTGAGGATGTAGGTGAGAGGAGGATGTTTGCCAAGCTGACATCAATCATGGACAACCCCTCCCACCCCCTGCAAGACACAGTGGGGGCCCTTAGCAGCTCCTTTAGTAACAGACTGTTGCATCCAGTGTCTAAGAAGGAACGCTACCGCAGGTCCTTCATTCCACCAGCTGTCAGATTATTCAACTCCAGCATCACATAACATAAAACTGTGTTGATGTTGTTATGCCACATAATCTGTTGTTTTTTTGTAATAATTTTTGTTTTTTCTCGTCATTTATACCAACATATGCTCATATCGTGCTCATTTTCCTTTTCAGTTTGTGCAATATTACATATTTTTAACTGTATATTTTATTCTTCTGTGCAATAGTATTAGCACTATTTATTACTATTATTAATCTGAAGGCAGCATACATTGTTTTTTCCACAGCTATTGGGGCAATGCATATTTTTTATATATTTTCTCTACATATTTTTTTATATAGTCAAAAAATTTATTTTGGTTGTATAATATGTACATACATATAATCTACTTTTTTAATTCTGTATTTCATTTTTTTATTTTATTTCTCTATCTCTGTTGCTATTTTTCTTCCCACTGCTATTACATGCTGATGTAATGCCCAAATTTCCCCAGCTGGGGTTGAATAAAGTTTTATCTCATCTTATCTTGTCTCTTATCTTATCTTAACAACAAGCAGAAATCTCCTAAGTTTCCATGTTAATTGAAAGTATGTGTTTGGCTGTTTCACATTAGCATCAACTGCAGAGTTTTAACAGGGAGCTTTCTGACCATAAAAACAGGGTATAACCTTTGAGCCCGTTGCTGGAGAACCCAATTGTGTGTGTGTGTGTAACTGTGTTCAATTTGCCCAATATTCACAGCAAATCTGTCAGCACAGTTGACAGATACTCAACAATGTGCTTCAATTAGCTCAAACTTCCAAAATAATGTTTAAATACTTTTTTCCATCTCTTGTTCACAGCTCAAGACACTCAGGAGTACACAGGGAGAAGGATTAATCCTTATGTTGAATATTCAGATAATTTCCCTGCCTCTCTCCTGGAACATTGCACTGTCAATCAAGTGCCAGCCATTCTGTCCTTGCTGTCAAAGCCCCCTTATTGCCTTGGCAACAAAAACGACAAATGCACTGAGAATACAAATCAACTTTAGAAAGACAGAGGAGGGACTTGGAGATAGCCGAAAGAGCCAGTGATAAAAGCATCACAGATTAGTCATGACAAATGCCGTACAATCTATCAATTTCCAATTCCAACTAAAAGTGATGCAGTTTGAAAACACTGGGATGCAAAGGTTGAGCTAGTCCGCCTCAATCGGATGAATAGATGTTACATTTTCTCAGATGAGTGATACAATAATAACAGACATACAGTTGAAATGTGTCTCGGTGGGCGATTTCAAAAGTTCCAACAAAGCATGCATCATCTCTGCGTCCGCTGCAACTCTCTGCAATGATTGATTATGTTGTCACATCGCCCCAATGTTGTCACAACGTGGCTCCACTCTGTTATCACTTGAGCTCAAATTTATGCATTACTTGCTATCTACACATTCGCGTCGAACCCAACAGGCATGAGGGTTCTGCCACACTCTGTCAGCGGCACAGGGAGACACTGCAGCACCAGCAGCTCCAGCATCTGAGAGAAAACAACAAGAGGCATCAGCGTAAATTTCGCCGTGTCAGATCGATGAGATCTATTATCACTTCTCTTGCACATTCACTTCTAAGTTGCTGCTGAGAGCAACTGTCAATGGCTCCAACTAGCTCTCAACAAACTACACTCTCACGTGTTAAATCTGTTTATGCAAACACTGTTGTCAGGTGGCTCATGACGCACGAAACAACTGAAAAGCAGATAGACCCAAAATAAAAATTTAAATGGTGAATATTAACTTCACCTGCTGCAAGTAAAGGCATCTAAACTTCTTTTTAAAGGTGAGGATGTTCTCCATCTCTCATGCCACAATCATCTTTATCTGCTGCTTACAGCTAGGTGACAATGTAAAGTCTGACCCTATTCAGGTTTCCTGTTGATCTCTATACAATCTAATGCATTTCATGCTCTGCAACGTCTTTACCCTATGGCATGATGTTGCTGACTGTCAGCTCTGGTGGCACTGAGGTTGATAAGTGACGATGATGTGTTGAGAGAGAGACTCTAATGCAACACGCAGATTTGGCATGAGCAGGTATGCAGCAGGTGGAAAGGCAGGCTCCAAGGTTTTAAATGCATTGAAACATGTTAAAGACAACATCAAATGCTTTTTATTTCTATTTCTATGTGTGCCTGTTGAAGGATGTACATGTTGCAAAATGTGACTATACCTGATCCTGACTTTAATCTTTTGACAAAAACTGAACCATGAAGGTTCCTATGAAGTATTTTGTTGTATTGTCTTCACTGCAGTGCAGACATGCTAAATCCACTTTGATAAAAAACTTGTTTTCTTCAACAGGATTACAACTCCAGACAGGCCTGTCTGTATCTTGCAGCTGCCTTTTTGCTTGTGCCCAAGGCTTCATTAAAACTATCTCAAAGAAAAATGTAAGATCTCAGTCTTCACTGAGTGCACAAAGGCATGTGTGCCAATCCAGAGACAGAAAAACAAGCTGCATCATGCATCATGGAACAACGGGGACACTTAAATGAAAAGCTGTAGGAAATGTAAAACAAGTACTTCTCAGACAGGGACAGGCCAAGCACGGGAAGGGGTCTTTTTGCAATGTGAATCACACATCACCCATTTAGAAACCAGTATTGATTACCTCGCCTCCTCTTGAAAAAGGTACTTAAACTGGACCTAATCAGCCATACCAAGTTAAATTTCCACTCGATCTTGATGAGAGACGGTAGACAACTTATGTAGGGCTTTCAAAATGTGCCACTTCAGCCTGCCATTATTTACTTTCAGAGGATAACTGTCCACACTGATATCAGATTTTTGAGGGTTGAAAGTCTAAAGAAAAAAGGTGAAAGGAAAAAGTCTGATGATTACAATGGTTCACTTTTAAAGTACTTTCTGGGCCCAGTAATGGTGAGATTATATATATGTTCTGATTCCACTTTTGTGACAGGTGATGACAATGTTAAGAATGTAGTTAATAACTATGTATGCACAGTAGCGCTACCACGACACACTAAGCTAGGGAGACAACAAAGGTAACAAAATAATAGTTCCCTGGCAGAAGCCACTATAAAAACTATGGAAAATGTCAGGTAGTGGTCCCTACTTGTGTGACTACTCAACTGCTCATGTTACCTGATAGGAAGGATGGTGTGATGGTGATATAGAGTCATCAGTTAGATTTGTGATTTTGATTATTGTGGGAAGCTTGAGGTGTTGTCAGTCATATATTGTTGGTGTGTATGCTGGGAAGAGCATGAGTTGAATGGAACCCAAGAAAAGGAAGTAAGGGTGAATTTAGAGGAAAATACATACAGATGACAGGCAGAGAAGCAGATGGGTGGGTGATGAGTAATATAAGGTGTAAAGGAATGCATGCTTAGTATCATTTATCAAGACCTTTGTTATGCAGACCTTTTTTAATGGCACAGAGAAAGAATATGGGTATTCTTGGCCACCTGACAAATGTTGAGTTCAATATGCACTTGCTGTTTACATCCTGAAAAAATAGCTAGATGCTACATGCAGTCAGAGTGTTACTCAGCCATACAGGTAATTTGTGGAGCCAAGAGTCAAAGCAATGAGCAAAAAGATTTGGTCTAAAAGGTGAGCTGCAGAATGGGATGCAGATCCATTAGCATGGTTAGAAACGCTTTCACATTACATGGACTAATATGCAGTAATTCAATGTTAATATCTCAAATGCTGCTGGTTGAACTGAGCTACATCAATCAAAGCAGCAAAGCAGATGGTTTATATGAAAATGGTTAATGCATTAGGCTGCAACTGTCTTTTTTATTTTGTTTCTATGTGTTAATTTAGGATTCGACAGATCAACTCAATGTGTTGCATGTGGTTGATTTTTTATCAGAGCAGAGTGCAGTATGTTGTGCAGTATGTCCAGCATCATTTTATTGCGTTGTTTCAACCACAGGTTTGAATACCAACAGCAATTTAAAATTTGTCAAAACCTTTGACTTCAGTGTATTCTATTTGTTTTCCACTCATTACAATGCAGGTGTTTAGCACAATGAATCAATGAAACAGGATTAGCAATTTTAAAATGTACCTTTTAACTCCAGGGCTTCTGGCTGTCACTTTCCAAGTCAGGTTCATCTAAATTCAAGGTTTATCCAAGTAACTGACATATGCAAATAGCACAAAACCTTAAAAAAATGCACTTTTAAGACATTTCATGTCACTCTTCTGTTTGATAAACACATGTTTCAACAGTTGATCAGTAAATTCATCAGTCGTGTCTAAAAGATGATGCATTTGGTAAGAAATAGTGACACAAGAAAGAGCATTCTTATGATAGGACAGAGGAAAGAGTGCCACCATTTAGAGTTCATGATGGTTCAGCTTGCACTCGCTTTCCATATGACCACAACCACTACAGAAACACCAGCGAGGGAATCGACACATCAGCTGATTTTTTCTCTGAGTTTCCTGAGATACACACTTTTACATCAGCAGGGAACAGACAGATCAATGAGGAGAAACGGTTTTGAAGAAACATTATCTTTAAATCATCTTTTTTCTGATTATCTCTGTGATAATAAACAAGATTTATATACAAGTTAGCAGAACGTACTCTATTAATTTTGTCATATTGCAAACAATTTCTTCCATTTTAAGGTACAACCCACTCTAATTAGCTGCGGAACGAGATTACAGACGGTGGAAGGCAGCTGCCTGCGGCCTACGGGCTGGTAGGATCGGAGGTAGCCAGTGGTGGCACGCGCCCTGCTGTCTCGCTGTCTGAATGCATCTTCTATGCCACCTACGAAGCTCCTATGAAAACCTGCTGCTTCAGCTGGCAGAAATGACAGTCAGTGGGCACAACACCAGACCTACTGGAATCAATGAACAAATCTGAGATGTCAGTTGTGATTCAAGGGTCTGAAACCAGGGAAACATTTTCTCTGTGGCTGTATAGAAATAATATACAGTTTCTTTATGCCATTTGTCAGTTTGACGAGTCACGTAAAGTGTTATGTAGACAACCTCCTCGTGTCAGCTACTTGTGTTGCACCTCGCAAACTGTGTCAAGCCAGAAGCATCTAAAAATAGACTCAGTAATGCTTCAGAACACTGCTGAACTTTCCAGGGGGGTTAAATGTTTGGTGCACGAAGACCTATGTTTATTTTAGTACACAAGTGCGTCTATCCCCAAGATTTTTTTAAATTTTTTTTTAAAGTGCGTATCAGAAGATAAGAAGTGTGTCTCAGATAATTCTGGCGGTGTTAGCGTCTTGAAGTGAAGCCACCTTAGCCTCAAGAAATCTTTTAATAGATTCCTCAAACACTGAAGGGTTTCACTGGGATCATCACATAAACAGTTGCTTTGTTCCAATGTATCTGTTAATGCATAAAATCCCATTTATTTTACTTTTGATCCATATCCCCTTTGCCATCAAAAAACAAACTTCGCTGGCAACAAACATCATCTGATAGCTTTCAAGTGACAATCCGAACCAAAATCACATGGAGTGCACCGTAACTATACTTCAGTCAGTGTCTGTGGAAATGAACCTGAGGTCAGTATCCAAAAATAAAACCGAAAGTGCTATTTTTCAAATAGATTATGTTATCAAGTGACACTTATTGAGCTGCTAAAAGATTAATGGTTTGAGCTTGTACAGCAAAATTAGCTTTGTTTCGCATTGATTAGGTCTCTAACTTAATACATGCGACATCACATCCCCAGTAAATCCCCCAGGAGGCTGTAACAATTACTTTTCAAGCTGTACAATTACTCCGAGTGTGTCTGTCTTCCATTTATAAGAAATGATACATTAAAGTCTCTCTCTTGATGATCGAAAAAAGAGCTTTTTTAGATAATTTCAGGCACACTGTTGACCTGCACACGATCAAACCCACTTTTACAACTGCTGTTTGCTTTTCACTAATCTAACATGACCATTTCCAAGATAGTGGCGAAAGCACAAATCTTTCAAATGTGATTTTCTTTTAAAGGCTGAGGATAAATTACTGGTTGCGCCTCAGTTCTGTGTTCCACACTCAGCCTTTCATATGTCTTCGAAGACTCACAAGCTGCCTGAAAAGCTACAGTTGGTATAGATCATTTTTATTGTCATCGCAATACCAGTAACTTCAGGCTAGTAACAGCAACGCCTGCTTCCATTTCGCCACTCTCGCCAGAGCCATCAGGTTTTTACTAGATCCACATAAACCTCAGGCAACATTTCCACCCTGTCTTTGATTAGTCGCGTTGGCAATTAAAGTGAAACAACCTGTTCACATCTTTAATAAAAACAGCACCCATGCAGTTGCCACTTACACTATTTAAAAAAGGGGAAAAAAAGATAATTAACAAGAGATGCAATAACTGGCTGCATCATGCTCCACTGCTCTCTGCTCCACTGTGCCATACTCTCCCCTATAACGTAGCCAGGACAATCTGGGACTGCTGAATGGGCACAGCGTTGGCATGGAACCGTGAGCTGCTCTTATCATGTTAAGCACAATGACTGGTATTGGTACAGGAGAACGGCTTTAATGATTCTGGGTTTGTGCCCCTGGGCTGCAATCACCCGAACCAAACCATGTATACGTAAGTTTACAAGCCCTGGGGCCACAAGTGTGTATGTGTGTGTCTCCATTTTGAGACCATTCTTGAACAACAAATAGAGAGTTGTTGCATCATTGTGCAACACTGCAATATAACATTTATAAAATGCGCGACTAAAGATTTTTACTGAGGCAATCTTATCTTAGAAGTATACTTACTAGGGAGGTACTGCTACTACTACCATATTTTAATGCCACATACAGCGCATGGCTGCTCTAAATACTACAGTTTGAAAACCTTAAAGACGGGTGTACAGTAGCGCATCAGAGCATTCAGCGCTAACATTCATTAGTTCGTCTTTCTATGATGCTGAGTTGACAAAGAATAGTCAAAAGCAATGCTATTTTTTTAATCTGAACTGACTGTCGGCAGATTCAAAAGGGCCGTATGTGAAAAGAACAGTGTGTTCTGCTGGCCTATTTTGAAAAGCCACCCACGGATTCACCCGCTATCAATGCACCTGCGGGTGAGTTTGTATATAACTACCATCTTCAAGAGGGAATCTGACATAGTGCAAGGATGCCAGAAGCTCTTTCAATCATGTCAGAGCTCCCACAGTGTCCAAACTGCCTCTCATCCTTATAAAATATGCACAGATAAACAAGAAGAGGAAGGAAGAAAGAGTCAGGTTATCATCTTTGACTACTATCTCGGATTCCATATCCTCTCCCCTAAATGAAAGGCATTTTAATTTTAGAATGGCTTTTCTTTTTAGCAGGTAGTGTCTGGCCCTCTTTGACTTCTGTGTGTTCACGGCACTAAGAATATTCATCGCCAACACGTGGTTATCAAAATCTTTAACAAGTCATGCATGAAGCCCTGCTGTTTCTCCCTGAGGAACACATTTAGTCATGCTAATACAGACACAAAAGATTAACTCACCATACTGGAACAGAGGCAAAGAACATGCCTGCTTTCTGCCAGGAGAGTGGAGAGGTGCCTACACAGAATCACTCTGGAACACAAAAAGAAAAGACTTCTGTAAGGACACGCAATAATGACTTATGTTATTCACCGAGACAGACCCATCAGAAACATTTGGGATGTCAGCACGCAGGAAGCTTGTGTCATCCACTCATTGTAGTCTACGTCACATTGAATAACAGCATCAGCTGGATGCCTAAAACACAGATATAAATCCAAGACTTTATATAACTCCCATCCGTGCTCCCCTGTACTATATATTAGCAGAGAGAGGACATTGTTAACACAGTACAATAGAACACAAGCGTTTATTGTTTTATTAAGAGACAATATCCTGCACAACTCTACAAAGACCATGACTCAATACTTCTGAACAGCTTGTTATATGATCCTAGTAACACACTGTCTTCACTTTGGAAAATAAGTGATAGAGTCCAAATACTGTGTAGCACAACCGCACCGCAGTCTGTTGCCTCCAAATCATCCGCGAACACATCGGCTCCGACATCTTTCGATTTGAGAGTTCTTATGGGGAATTATTAAATGAAATACCCTTCAACTGGATTGCTGGTTGGATGCTATGATTATTTATTCTGAGACAATGATGAGTTCTCTATCTGTATATATTTTGCTCTTGTGTTAACACAAGGTGTGATACCTCTCATATCTGCATTAGAACATTGCTGACAATGTTACAGGAGAGTGAGCAGGAATGGCAATATTGGATTTATAGGATTTTTGCATCAATGTGATGAAATAACTTTAATTCACCGGATGAGCCAAGAAGAGATAAAATCACACGCACACACCCCATCTGAAATTATGTCACCAATGCCTTTTACGGAAGTCTCCTGGATATTTTGTACACATTCAGCGTACACATGTACACAGACTGTCAAGCCTTTTACAAACAGCACAAAAAGCGCTTGTTGTCATTTCAATTGAATTGCTTTGCCAGTTGTTTTCCCATAGGAAGACTAGCAGCAGCGCTGGTTGGCTTCTGCTGCTGTCAACCTGACGCACTTTAAACACGGAGAAATCTGCCGGCGTGCAGCAGCAGCAAACAGTCCCTGCTCGCTGTGGAATGTTTAACTTTTGTTCAGAAAAATGTTTTCTAAGCCCAACAATGATGCAGCTACTGGTTTGCGTGCCCATTTCTAAAGACTTGTTTTTGAACTTTTATATGTTTCACTATGTCTACTATATTTGATGAGATTGTGTTTGAAGTGAAGAGAAAAATAACAAGTACAGAAAAACCTCAATCTGCCATTCACTGCATCTCTGCCTCTCTGACAGCAGTGTTTTGAAATAATGAGATCTCTGGCATGGTTTACCCTGAAAGCTATGAGCCAGCAGAAATGAGGATGACAGGAAAAGTCAAACAGCCACAAGAGTTTTTAACATTTAATGATTGCATCTGGGCTTACTATTGGCTGCAGTCTTCACATTGTATGAGTCTAGCCACTGTCCTGTCTGTTTTAATCACAGCCTTGTGAGGAATTATTCAGGTGAAAGAGAGATGCTGCCGCCTTTTTTGCTGGATGTGCTGGGTGATTCTGGCTCTTCTTCACAAAGGGAGAAGAATAGCACTGCCCTGGAAGCGGATTTGGGTGGAGAAAGGGTGAGAGGACGAGGAGAAAGAGAAGGAGAGGAGGGGGGATGAGACACCACTGGGATGAAATCTTGAGTATGCCAAGGTCAGCAGAACTCTCACTGTGAAATGAAACGCTGCCAAACACACACACACACACACACACACACACACACACACACACACACGCCCATATTAGCTCTTCCCTGAAGACAACCTGCTGAGAACTGCTAAATTACCACTAGGCTCACACTCGCCTATATGTGCCCATACACCTACACAGACAAACACACACACTTTCTCTGTCTTTCTTTCATGTTATTACTTCACTCTCTGGTATTTTGAGATGTTCACCTATCCCCTATGCCCTAGCTGCGTTGAGATGGGGTCAATCCCTTCAATGTGAATACCACACGGTATACTTCACAAATGGTATGAACTAGGCTTGTCGTGATTGGGAAATAAGTGCAGCATTGTTTATTTCACCCGGAACGCCAGCAAGTACCAGTGTTGCTGACTTTAAAACGTCTTTCCTTTGGCTACTTTGAACAAATGCTTTTAGGAAAAGCTCGGCTCTACACACAATTCTCACAATAACACATACTTCACACATAAAAGCTTTAACCAAACATCGCTGACTAAAAAATAGAGTCGAAATAAAATGCAGGTCTCACTTTTTTCTTTTACCAATCACTTGTCTCTTACAGAAGCTGGGTTAAAGTGGAACCTAACATACTGCTACACTGGCATCTTTCCATTTCTTTTGCCAACCAAATACGCTGCCATTTCACTAAAATTACACCTTCCGCCGCACGTCACATTTTCCTTCCCACCTGCAACAACTATTTATTTTTGTGACTCTTATTTTCGACTGTGTTACTGATCAAATGGTAAATTTTTTGTCGTGTTTGCTGAATTAACTGGGAATTTCTGAAGACAGTTAGATAATGACAGTAGGGACAGTGCAAAGAAAGCTTCCATCAAACTAGAAATGGCTAGCTTCTGTTACTAGCTACAACACAAAGTCCAGTCAGAATTAGCACAGAGGTGAGCCAACACCTCCTTGACATTGCCTGTTGGTGAGCTGATGAATTCTGCTGCATCACATTGTGATTGTTCTACAATGTGACACTGTGCTGACAATGTTTTTACTTATTTTATATTTTGAGCGAGAAGGCCTTCGTTTGAAGAGTCCCATAAATTCTACTAACAGTAGTCTGAAGGGTCTACAATAAAGATAAAGAGTGTCATAGGCTGTAAATCCTAAAGCATTTTGTGATTTGTGATTGTGGGAATTACAAAATATCACTGACTTGATTTGTGCATTATGGAAGAAGTATTACTGGAAAAAGATGAAATAACAGAATGACAATTTATGAAAAGCTGCTGCAGAACTGCATTCTTCCATTCAAGAAACAGCTGCTCAGTTGTACATTTTACTTTGTTGTTGTGAATTGTTACGTACGTCAAAAAGAAAAAAAAAAGTCAGATGGAAGCATCTCAAGCTACTCAGAGCCACCATCGCTTCATGATGATAAACATAACTCAGTCAGAGCTCTGAGGAAATGCCAGGTGAAAAAAAAACACTCTGGAAGTGGACAAAAATGATACGTATGAATGTTTATTCCCGTTGCCTTAATTATGGTGCAACTGACTAACTCTTGAAAGTGAAGAGACTTGGCTGTTTTTAATTATATTGTATGATTTTTAAAACTAAAACTAAAAAAATTGTTACTGGCATAAACAGTAAACAGAGGCAGTATTCTAACAAAATGGTTACAGTATTTGTGGTCTGTCATGAGGGGAGTGGAAGATTGGCCTGGACTGACGTTAGATTCCCGGCCTGAATTACTATCCGACCCTGCTGACCCAGCACTGCCAGGTAGGATGTCCAACAGAGCCCTCCATACTAAAAACTAGAGCACACATGATGTAAAGGTTTTCATCTTAACAGTGTCGGTGTATAGACAGTATATGTTCATTCAAACTAAGTCAGCATCTTTCTCCAAAGAAGCACTGTGAAGTTACATGAATCCTTTCTCTATAACTGAATCTTCACTTTAGTTTTGCTTAGACTGTCAGACTGTTGTGGTTTGGGGCTCACATAACACAAGTGATGCTAACACCTTCCCTTTTCATTTATGCCATTTCAGATTCTCTCTTTCCATTTGTCGTAAACACAAGGAAAACTCCCAAATTGTACGCTGCAGTCATGCTCCGGAAGGAATGTCCCAAAGTGTGCCCTAAAAGGTTATTTAGTGTTTCAATATAATCCATATAGTCCATTAAGACTCATCCTTTAGTCCTCTTATAAAATTTCAATGAGACAAAAACAATGTTCTTGTTTGGCTGCATGTTGAACTAGTTATCAGTCTTAAAACATTCATGTTTATTCATAATAAAGGACTCTGTGCAGACAGGGAGAATAAGGGAAACATTTCAACATCACCGTGGGTATTTACCCACTATAAACAGAGTACCTTTTGTAATCTTTCAAAGGCCTCCCTTAACTACCAAAGTGCTCTTTGTGATTGTGCATTTTTTGGTGCTGGTATGGATAGGGTGTTCTCCAAAACATTCTGATTTCATCAAAGCATTTTAATCAATCACTGCCTTCCAACTCTTGATCAAAGGATAATAAAACTACTATGAAAAATATAGATTCATAATTTTGCATTTCCTGTCGCCTGATTGCATTCATCATCATAATTTCTCTGGAGTTCCCTGAAGGCAACGGGCGCTAAATAATTGATGGGCCTGAAAGCTGTTTGGCTCTGTGAGGGAGTGCCTGCGACTCCCGTGGGAAACAAAAAGCACCAGCAGTTTTGAAACCAGCGGAAGCAGGCAAGCCTCAGTTAGAATTAGCATTGTGTTCTGTCACGCCAGACATTGGGTGCTGAGACAATGCAATACAGTTTCATTACAATAACGGAGCCTCGCAGGCAGAGACATCAAAGGCCTGGTTTGTCTGGGCCTCAGTTTTTTCAAGACAATGAAGATATGAGATATAGTTAAGACTAATTTCAAAGAGAACTACTGACAGTTTCATAATGAACATGCAAAGCTCAAAAACATTGATATGTTATAGTATGCACCTTGAGGTGGAGAACTACAAGAAACAAAAGAACCCGAACATGCTGGAGTCCATCTATAGAGGGTAATGACTGATTTGTGAAACCATGTTACATCCAAATTTGTGTACTTCCAGTTTTTCTTAATTCCAAAACAATCTGTTCTGGGGCAGAAACTCATCATAAAAACAGCTGGGTACAAGTTGGGCTTCCATTAATTATCAATCTTAAAGCTGCGAGCTATGTGTCCTCATATCGTGGCTCTTGTGTTGCAAACTTTGGCAACAACTTAATCTAGACTCAACTGCCCCAAAATCAGACAAAGAAATGATTTTTTTTTATAGCCGACATTCACATTAAAACAGCATGCAATCATGGTTGGCCTCATAAGTTCTAAGGCATCTCGCACTGAAAAAAGTTATCTTCAATTTGCTTGAATGGGAAGGCAGTCCTGATTGAGATAATAGATGCTCAGTATAACATCTGGAGCAGGCTCGTAAACAGTGTCACCTTTCCCACTGGGACCTTTGCAGATACTTTTGGGAGGTCTGAAATCTGAGGAATCTGTATGTAGGCCACAGCACGAAGGTTTTAGAACACAAAGTGAACACGGGATTCACGTCAAGGTTTTTAAATGTCACAGCAGAGACAGACATTGTTGGAGAGATCTGCACGCTGCTGGAAGAAAATGGTGGAAATCAGGGCTGTTCAGTGTGACATAGGTGACGCACGTGCTCCGGAAAGCATGTGGGCCTGTGCAAAGAATGAAATTACTGCAGCAGCAGCTGTGCGCTACAGCTTTGCCAGTGTGTGAGACAGCCTGACACGGCGCTAAAACACAGAGACATCGCTGTTTCTATTGTGCCATTAACAATCATGTCCTCAACTGTGTAGAGTCCATACATCCAGGACCAACTCCTACAGTTCCTACAGAATGGGCATCATATTGGTACAAGGAAGACAGGCCTCCTAATGTCTTCACTAAGTCTATCAAGGCAACAACTCATAACTCATAACTCGCTGAATTTTCAACCAATTTTCAAGAGGTTCGGTTTGTTACAAATGCCAGACACGTAATTATGATACAGGATGCTTTTAAATTTAAAGATGCAGGTTTTGATTTCAACAGTCATAGTTCTATAATATAAAACATAAGATTAGCTTTTGACTTTTGACTAACTGTTGAAAATAAGTTGAATGGTATTGAAGTTGCCCTCCTCTCAAAAATGCATTTTTCTTTATGCTCCTGCAGTGGAATTTTGAAGTATTATGTGGACTTGAATCCTTGGGTGCACATACACTGAGAATTGACTTTTCAGTAAAGCAGGAGACATGTCCAGCAGCTAAACCTTGGAAATGAAAAATAATGACATATTCATAGATTCTTGAATTTCAAATTTTAAATGACGGAGGAGTAGATTTTAAGGATTTACATTTTAAGGATTTAAAAAAAATAACTGAACTTTCATTGTAGAAAAAACGGGCACATCGGACACAGATTATTAAAGTAGATGGTAAATTGACTGTATTTATATACCGCTTTCCTAGTCTGACAACACAAAGCTGCATTCACCATTCACACATAGTTAGCTGGGACACCTCCTTGCTACGAGCATTAACACAGTCATACACCGATGTGCAGCATCAGGAGCAATTTGGGGCTCAGTATTTTGCCCAAGGATACTTTGACGTGTAGGCTGCTGAGGCCAGGGAATGAACCACGGACCTTCTGGATAACAGTTCTACCTCCTGAGCCACAGTAAGTCGAGTATTTATATACATTTTAAAATAAGCCTGCAGGGGACTTGGGATGTCATAGCACATTACGCTGCATTGAGATTGTACAGTACACCACGGGAACCATCAAGTGGCCTATACTGTACATTTTAATCATGGAAGCTCAGATTTTTGGTTTGATAACCTTTTCATCACCAATTTATGAAAAATATGCTGCACTGCACCTCTACTGTCCTTCCCACAGTGGCGAGTTTGGTAGATGTGAAACAATCACCAGGTTAGCAGGTAATAAAAACCATAAAGCAGAGGCTATACTCGTCCCAAAATCTGACGTAAAAGTCAAGGACATCCAGCTGTCCTCTGATGGGTGCTCACAATGCGCCACAAAGCACACTGATATCTTCTCTTCGAATTACTCCATGATCACACAACACAGATATCGTCATTAAGCTTAATCGTTTATTTTGTCAGGCAGCTTCATGATCATAACATCAAGATCTGACGGCTGTCTTAGTCTGCACTGCGGGAGTTTAGATGTTAAAAAAACAACCTGAAAATTTTGTTTTGATACATAAACAGCTGCAGGCTTTTTTTTTTTTTTTAAGTATATTGAACTAGTTTATGTGGACACAAAGGCAGTAGTATCCAACCCATCAAACCCTAATAATGTATGCCACTGTACAGGTAATGTCCCATGAATGCGACCTTCGCATGGTCTGTACCCGGCAAAGCAGGCACACATGGTTAAATCCTGTCAAAAACTGTGGACTGATGCTAAAAGTGTAAAACAACACATTTCAAGCATTTCATTTATAACAAGGTAAAATAGATGGCTGAGAAAATAATATTTTTTGTATTTTGCATTCAAACTCAATGCCATGTAGCCAAAATCAGAGGTAAAGTTTGCTAAAAAAAAATCTCCACAGAAATGAACAGAACTTATTTGTTTATCCATCTCAGAATCAGTCCTAATTAGTTACAGCTTGCTGCTGCGCCGCCGCAAATCATGATTTCATCATCTCCGCATCTGATAAAATCAACATAAAAATCAGATAAAGTTAGAGACACAGAGCGTTGTCCTCTTAACCCCAGACAGAGGCTCCCTCAATGTTTTCAGTGGGTTATATCACCCGTGTTTGGTCCTGCTCAGACCGACTCGTTGACAGAGGATCAGACCTCAGACCTCTACAAAATCCAGCGCACCACATACACAGCTGGCACAGCATGAATACATTCATTATTTACATCTGTCGACAGGCACCAGCATTTAGAGGTTACAGAACTTTTGTGCTTGTCCAAAAACCATTTTGTATTTGTTTAATGATAAAGGACTTATAGAAAGACCTTTTAAATATGCACAGGTGAGCTGCATCTTAAATCTATAATAAGTGCACATTTACAGTTTTTGGTCAGATGATGTTATTGCCTGATATTTCTATTTTATAATTAAACCAGTTCCATGATGCTTAACCCTGCAATGTGTGACTAAAGATCACTTGCTGCATTATAAAGACGATGATTTTTAAAATGCCAATCTGTAAACAGCCACAGTCAGCATGTTTCATTTAAATTCACACATTTGTAGAAAAAGCTGTGATGCTGAACTTGAATAATATAACGGGATCCCTTAAGAAGACATTTCATATTTTAATGTAGTTCTGCTTTCTGTTCAGATGCAAAAAGGAGATGGAGCTTCTATAGGTGAGTGAAAAATGATGCTCTCTATGGAGAGATATTGTTCACGACCTATTAAGACCCAGGTGTATGCTGTTTCTGCCTTAATTTTGACTAGTATTTTCTTTTATTATTTACATAAAGCTGAAATATAAGTTCAGGATGAGAAAAATGTAAAGACCCTCCCTAGCTGTTCTCCCAGAAAAGTCAAGTCTGGAGAAGAAAACAGAGACAGCCGTCAGCCTGTAAAAGCCCTTTCTGCCCCTCCTGCCTACTCTGTGATCAACTAACCTGTATTGTGTTTTGACGCATCTGAATTCATGATATAGTTTTAAAATACATTTTTTTTGGTGTCTGTTGTCAGACAACCAAACAGGGAAGAAATAACCTTTGAGTGCAATATAAATTGAGTGCAAATGTGTGCAATATTTTAGAGTAGAGCATTGTGGAACATTTGTATTTGCTCAATATTTGTGAGTGTGATACTGCATGTTCACTGTAGTTTGACTGCACACATGCAATGCTACATCGACTGTGTCTCTCAAATTCCCAGACAAATTTCTCCTGAGGGAGACATTAAAGGCTAACTGCATTTAATCTAATCTAACCTGCGATTTAAGCATAGCTCAAATGTCATCTAAAACACTGCTCCGTGGTGGTAATCAAATCATTATTTTATGATTGTGACATCATCTGACAAAAATAAACATAAATACCTCTATTAAGTCCCCTCCCACTCTCCATGGTCACCTATACTGAGCATGAATTACAGACAAATCACTATTAAGATGATCTAATTCACATTTCTTTGTGTTTCGGTTGTCAGATAACAGAGTGAGTTAGAAATAGATAAAAATAGGTGGTCATATATATGAAATACAGTGAGTCAAAAGCATTGATGCTGCTTTGGGACTCCTCAAATAGAGAGGTATGAGGAGGCAACTTTGCAACTCCTAGTGGAAGGAAAGAGAACAGCATGTTGGATTGAGTTGAAGGATACTGTATGCTTGCTGGATGAAACTCTGCAACCAGACTGTGGTGGAGAAGCTGGACACATTAAAGTGCTGCAGCAACATTGTACAACCGAGCATGGAGTATGTCATGACTGATTTAGAAGTATTTCACTTATGTCTGGATCAGTATATCAGTATGTCTTTATCACTCTTAAAACCACCTTCATATAATTCACACTGTCTTATATTCTCTGTCAACAATTTTCTCAGCTTTGGAGGATAAAACAAACTGGGTGTGGTTTAGGAGGGGGCAGCAAGCTACTGGCTGTGGTAGGGTTTTAGTTCTGTCCATATCGAGTTAAAATGTCCAAAGCTGGTCATCATTATTGATGTAAATTTTATCATGATCCCTTGTCATTTTATTGCCCAGCCCTATGTTGGCCACATGTAATCAATGAAAAGGAAGTAAACATGTAAGGGTACATACATTTCATATAGAGAGGTCTGCAAGGATTTTCATTAAACATCTTCTAGAACCTCAAGCAAGTCACGTTGCCTCTGTCAAGCACTTAGAAATTAAGAAAATGTTTGGGGAGTAAAGATGGAGTAATTATTTCCTCAGATATGTAATAACTACACATTAAAAATCTTAATTATGTGTTCCTGGATAACAACAACAAGGAAAAGTTAGGACTAGCATTTCCACAATTTACAAAGTCAGTTGAAGAAGGGCTTCTTTTTCAGTGATTATATCCATGAAGCTTTTTACAAACTCCTACAGACTACTATCAGCTGAAGCAGGAATATTGTAATGTCTGCATTTAAAAACAATTTATAATTCTCCATGAATTGGATGTACTGCATAAGATGATCATTCAGCTTATAAATTAACCAAGTTAATGTGTGAGAAGCGGCTGTGTTGAAATGGCAATTTCAACACAGCACTGCCTTTGCAATATTAATATACAATAGATCTGCACAGCCATTAGAGCATAAAGTCTAATCAGAATCATCATGTGCTGTGAAAAAACGCACTGTAAATGATTCTGTTTCCCATGTGCTTTTGTGAAGATCTTTCATTTTAATGAGATTTGTTGGACATAGTTAGAGTCTCTTGTGTAAAAAGTGATCTTTTTGTGTGTACATTTTGTGCTCCTAGTAATTTCCTCCACTGTCACCATCAATGATGCCGTTATTGCTGCCCTTATTAAACTATTCTACTCTAGTCTGTGTCCTTCTCTCCTGTGGAGTTGTTGACCAGCAGTAGCGCCTTGAAGCAATGTTTTTATTAGTGGGTCCCCACTTTGTGTGCATGAGGGTTGTACATGTGTGAGTGGCGAGTGGCATGGAGCCGCCGAAACGAGCAGGAGGAGAAAGATGTCAGCAGTGCAGACGTAGGAGAACATCATCAGGGAAGATATCAAGGATTTGCTGATGTCTATGGGTTGTAGGCTGCAGGCAGTTTTTGACTGCAATGAACTTCTGCACTCATGTTTGGTTTCCTAATATTGGGGTCTCTGTGTAAAAAGGGCTGCAATCCCTGCACTGTTCACCCGACATGTGTGTACGGCTCTCAAACTAAAGCCGAGAGCCATTATTTTAACCTCAGGCACTTCAGTGTCAGTGTTTCTTTCCCAATCCTGCCGCAGAGTAACATCTTAAAAAGCATGGTCCTGAGAGAACACCACACTCCCTGTGTTTATGGCAGTAAATGACTACTGCTTTCTCCTTCCCACCTTTTCCTCTAATTATGCGCATCTCTGTTTATTTCTGACAGAATTTTCAACTACAGTTATGTTTCTGCCAGAATTCATAAATTTGCTTCCATCCCACGCAAGTGCACAGGATGCCTTAGAGAAGGCTGTATGGTGCTAACTGGATAATCAATGCTTTTAATGCATTAATGAGGAAATGCGGTAAATTTTATATTGCAACTTTTTTGTTTGTTTGCATGTTGATTGCATCTCCTCCCTAATAAAACATAACGCTGAAAGTATTTTAAAGCCTGCATAGTTTACTTTTATGTTTACTAGTACGCAGTCTTCTTCCCTGCCTTTGTTGCCATATTGCACATTGCAGCATATAAGTCAAGAACAGGTGATGAAAGGCCCGCAAGATGTGAGGGCCACACCTGTGAGACCAAAAGGATGATCAGGCCAGACCACGGCATGCCAAACTAATTACAGGAGGAAATGATAAAGGACCAAGCCACAAGTGTGATTCAAGTCAAAGAGCTTCTAAAATGTGGACTGGTTTCTCCACAAATGTCAGTAAGAATGGTTCCCTGCTATAAAGCCACGAAACACCAATGGGTAAAACACACTGGTTTTGACTGGATTTTAAAAAGACGAACAACTGATCAGTTTGCCTCAAATCCTCAGTGTGCTGATTGTACAGGGCTAGGACCCTGACAAGGCACAATTAGACTTCAGCTACTCAATCTCCCACTTTCCCTCAGGAAAAAGAGTGACCGCAGCTTGGCTGACTGGGTTAAATAGAACTCAGACAGGACTTTTGGAAGAAATCCAGAGTTAGGGAAGTGGACTACACCTACTGCTCCATGTGGAAATCTTCAGCCGCTGTGAAGCTCACCTACAATCATGGCAGAACTGAAGGCTGATAGAAATCCGGTTTCATGGACAAGCCAATCTGAATGAGCCAATGGTTGCCACTTTTACCCAGGGCCCATGCAAGACCATATTTAGGTCTGTGCGCCTTGGACAGCCCAGAGGAATGGAGAAATTAAAAAAGTAGCATCTGTGATTGCAGTCCTTGCAGGGCAGCAATCTGATTTGTATGCCTCAAGATATTTGTGCAGAAACTTGATGATGCCTTTGGCTGTTGCAGTAGAGCGAATCTAAAGACAGACCGCTGGAAAATGGCCACAGGGGAGAGAGAGAAGCAGCGTCACAATTAGGACTGGCTATTGGAAGACAAGGAAGGAATAAAGGGAAGAGCAAACCAAGCACGGTGGCCACAAACTGACAGCCAATACTCACACAGCAACTGTGTTCAATGATGTAACCCACAAATGTAATCCACACAATGCACCCTAAACTAACATAAGACATTAATGAAGACACACTTATGAACATTATATTCCATTTCTGACATCTTCTGTCAATTTAGCCCCCTAAATCTTACACATTGGACCTTTAATGAGTGACAGAGCATGGATTATTAGAGCACTGAGCTGTTAAAGTTAGAAGGACACAGCCTTTGGTTAATGCTGTTGAACAAGCATGATTAAATCATGAATGTCTCCCTCAAAACTTGGGCGAGCTTGTAATTTATTCCCTCATATACCATGATTCTTTTTTTAATCCAGTAATTCACCAGTTATAGACTTGTGTGCAGGACTTTCAAAGTTACACTAAAGCTTGTGTTTGAAGTGATATTCCTTCCTTACAGGAGACGTGTTAAATGTCTTGCATAACAGGACAGTGTCTTAACACATTTAATCAATTACTACGCTGCAAGGCTGTTGCAATTAACATACCAGTATTCTAAATCAAATCTACTGCAGCATCGAAGACATGAGATTTGCTTTGATAGCTCCCTCTTTTCTATAGCAGTTACTCCTTTGTATATAACGAGTTGCAAAACCTATGTATTAAAGTAAAGGGTCACCTCTCTGTAAATTGTGACTCACAGCGCAAAAAGTCACACCATAAAATTCTGATTACTTTTTCTGAAAATAGGAACACTGGATATTACCATAGTTAAATGTCATTTTATAAGCACAGCAAACAGTGTCACGTGTGTCTGGTATGCCTGCTATGCCTGCTTTAGCTATCATACTCAGACCCAGTTTGTTCACTGACCCAACAAAACTAGCGATGTCCTTGTGCTGGCTGTGTGGAGGTAGCAGTGCATGTATGCTCTTAATGCTCCCTGTGTACATATTTGAATGAATAAAACATGTCATCCAAAAGGGTTCATTCCACAATACAAACTCTGGAGCTTCCCCTCCCCCTATGGTTTCCTGTGGTACTATTCCCCTTTATAAATCAGGGTTACCATTATTTAGATAATCTACACAGTGCCTGTGGTAGATTCTGAGATTTGGTTCTTGATGTGCAGAAACTAGCGGCTGATAAGATTCACATTCGCCACATGAATGACATATACAGATGAAATAATAATGAATTTAAAGCTAATTACATCTTAAGACCAAATGCAAACATACACTATGAAAACAACCTGCCGTAAGACAGCTAGTGGGACAACAGGCACTTAGAATGCATATATACAGTATGTGCCAAAAGCGGTTCTTTCATTGCTCACTTCAACTATGCAAATCAATTTTTTCTCTCACCTAACTGCTACATTACAGTTTGTTTTCGGTTTTACTTGACAAGCATACTCATTTATAATTCAAATGTCAACAGAATATAGAAGATGCTAAACATTAGCGCACTCCAATGGCCTACAGCACTGAGTGCAACTTTGTTAAACATACTTTTCCGTGGTGGGACAGTATTCCTTTTACATACATAAGAATTCTAAGTGAGTAGTCCACACTGCAGTGGCTAATTTACCACAACAAAAACCTAGGGAGATACTAGATTATGATTAAAAGTGTACTGACAGCATGCATAAACATTATTTCAATTCTATTCTGCACCATGTTGTCATTCTTGGACTTGCTAATTAATGTTTTCTATAATTTAATATGGTGCATTGTTTACTGCTTAGAAATGTTGCTACTTTTCAGTATTTTTAGTTATCCCCTGCACAGTAACCACATAAATAGGCAAGAATAATGCAAGTAAATTTGCTTAAACCCTTTTTCAGGGTGAGAAAGAGCATCTTGTCTTGTTTTCCCCATACCTGTATACGGGGAGCCTTATCTCTCTCCTGCAGTGTTTTCTTTTTTTGTTCTCCCAATGTCATGCTACTATTCATCCCCAATCTGCCTGTGTTCTGAACAACAAATCACCGTTCGGCTCTTTTTGTCTTCAGGACAACCAACTGACTGTTTCTTATTCAGACTCTCAGCCTCCTTGCCACATTGTCCTCACTTGCTCATTGTCTTTGCCTCCGTCTGCCCCTTGTTATTTATGGAATGCAAAACTGCAGGAGTACAGAGAAGTAGCCTGGAGCTATACTATGCCCACAGCCAAGCCACCCAATGACTGCCAAGAGATTATGGAAAGGCCTCGTCAGAGACAGGAAACCTTCTGTCACCTCTGCCACACCACAGCCCCTGCACAGTAACCTGTCTACTCGTCCAGCCTGATTAACACTTCTATGTGAGGATGAAATGATGACTGAGTGGGTTGGCTCATATATCGACATGTGTTCATGCGGAAGCTATCAGTTCTTCCTTCCTGATTAACACTTCTATGTGAGGATTAAATGATGACTTAGTGGGTTGGCTCATATATTGACATGTGTTCACATGGAAGTTATCAGTTCTTCCTTTCACAGTGGTCATGCATGGGCAGTCTGATGCACATTTGTGAATAAGAAACACCCATATATGTAATGTCTATATTTCTAGAATTATTGATTGAGTTGTTGAAATGTAATAAGATGTAGATAATGCCATGTCCCTCCAGTGGTTTCATGACTTCTGAACAAAACAATATTTAATGATTAATTGTTTTCTTTTGGGGCTATTAAATTTCATCTTTAAATGCATCCATGTCTTTCCCTAGCTCACTTCCCTATTCATATTTTATATGAATGAAAAGACCATCTTTTATGAAAAAGTTTTTATTTTGAAGAGCAGATCATGGTAGTCTAGTGTGAAAATACAACAAATCCAAAGGAAGTGCTAAAGTAGCTGTCAAGCTGTCTAATTCTTCAGCTCCAGTCCCAATCTATTGCAACAAAGGTGCAATGACATCCCGTGGCTAGTGCTTGCTTCCCACTGCTGTTGTACACCAGGAGTTGAATGGCTTTGCAAAACGGAAAATTTAAGGAGGGAATTGCCCTTCCACCAAGGTCAGGAGCAGAGCTAAAAGCCGGATGTCACATTCCCCATGTCTGGTGTAAACCTTCGGAACCAGAAAACCCCCTAAAAGTCTTGTGCAAGGCTTGGTTAACCGTAAAACCAATTACCATAAAAATAACCTCATGAGTTTCACATACAGGGTGGTAAACACATGCTGCTGCATGCAAAGTAGAGACGGCTGGAGCTTGATGGCTGAGGAGCCATTGGAAATCACTGACTTAAGTCCCTTATGAGTTTTCAGTGTCTGCTAGCCCCAAGATAGAGATCTGAGAAGATGGGGGGATGAAAATGGTTGTGACTGGGAGAGCTGACTTCCAGCGATAACGTCTGAGGAGCCAACATACAGTAAGTCAGAAATAACTGTGTTTTATGTTCAATGTCTCAAGCCGTGCAAATGCCCTATTCTTTCTAAAGTTTTTTAAATGTCCAGGTAAGGTGGGTGGGTGGAAACCACTGCCTTTGTCAGCCAACACCAAAGCACTGTCAATGCAGCATCCACACGAGCATGAGTTTAAATTCCTTCAAAGTATTCACTACCTATATGACCCTGTAAAGACATGGTTTTAAACTGCAACTTGACTGATTGGTGGTGGCATACAACTGGCAGTATTTCTACTTTTCCTTTTAACTTCTGTCATGCGTAGCACAAGGTAGGGTTATCAACCCAAACCAATTATCTTTTAAAATTAAACCTTGGGAAGCTGGAGTGGATCTTTAACGCTGGCAGGTATGGTAACTCGTGTTGTTTCTCTGCACTGTGTTTCGAAGATGCTTCTCCAATAAAGGTTCAACGAGTCCCAACCGCCAAAGACTCGAGGTCTAGTAATCACTCATTCTCAATGAACCATTAGGTTTCTGGTTGTAACTGCTGTCCAGTCTAACAGAAGGCATTTATTGAGCTGCTGCTCTGTTGCGCAGCTAATTAGAGCTCTGTTGTTTCTGTACTCTTTACATGTATTAGCTTGTTTGAATGACTGAGTGCACACCAGGCACCTTTTTCCATGGTCACTGTGTTCATGCATTCATGTAAAAGACAGGATCCTAAAGATGCTAATCAACAAGCTAAACATGCCTTTGGCTATGGAAAGCAGAATTGCTAGCTACTGTATAATCCTGGCATTGGCAATTTAGGCAACAGTTTCACATTCAAAGAATCTAGCACTAGTAACTAGAGCACATTTAAGTTAGGGGACCAATGATTTCTGCAGATGTTCGAATTGCAACCAAACACTGACATCCAGACTAATAATTCTGTCCTTGTCTCACGCCTTGGCACAATCAGTCTGCTCTCCATCCTGCTTCACAAGCAACAGGAGTGAAGAGTGATTTGGCAGCTCGCTAAACATTTTGACTGTGTTTTGTATTGTTATTTAAGAATATATAGCAGGGCTGTATGTTAACTTTTTTGCCCATGGGACTGGTGCAAAAGAGGTTGAAAGTTTTGTAGCACAGACAACAAAACTGTAGCACACAGAATAGGACGTCTGCTACCATCTCTGACAACAACAACAAGTAGTCCAGTTCACTTAAACAGGCATGTGACTAGCAAAGGACATTAAAGTTGCATATAGGGCACCATCCAAACTTTAACAAGAAAAGTCTTCAAGCATTTTCCTTCTTTGCCCATAATGGTCAATTAAATGTGCATAACACGTCTTGCTATACAAAACATCCATATATTGCACTTCAAATGAGCCGTACAAATCCCATTACATTAATGTCATCATACAGACAATATCATTTATATTAAATTCATGTTGGTCATACAGGATAAATCTGTTGTTTTGTTCTTTTATTGGTGATTAAAAAAAAAAAAACATAGGAAGTGGTGTACAACTAAAACTTGATAACTTGAAAATACTGCTTCATTTGTTCATGTCATCTCGCTCTGTTCGCTCAGAGATATATACAGTACAGATGACGCATCAGTCTCGTAAGATGCGTCTCTGTTGCCACCATATTGCAGCAGGTTCTGACCAAGTAGTTGAAAATTACATACAAGGTATTGTACAACATTTTATTGTTACAAACGTGAAAGTTCAGTTCAGTAAGATGCTGAAAATGCATATCAATCATCAATGTTTTTATACATTTATATCAGATTAGAGCTCAGTCTATATTGTTCATGCCTCTTGTATGACATACAGCTATAAGTCATTTATTTTCAGTTCAAATGCACAACATTCAAAACTTTAAGATTATTTCATCACAATATGTAACTGCTACACTGCAGATACTGGAGATATATTTTTGGGAAATAATGTATGACTTTAAATGAAAACTATTAAAATGTGAATGTAATTAAAAACAGAATTGCGAAGCCTGCCAGGAATTTACTTTGACTTTATTGTTTGTTGTAATTATGTCTTATTAAGTATTCATTTATTTCCAAAATTATGAACACAATAATATCATGGCAGCCACCTTCATTTTGAATATTAGAGAAATATTATTGTTACTATGTACATAAGATAATGCATGTTGTTATGGAAACCCACATTTTTGATTTAACCAAGTGTCCCGTTTCATAAACACATGTCTAGCACTTGCAACAAAACATCCAGCGAGTTATGATGACTTTAATGATTTTACTTGTGGATAGACCTCGTGCCTTGATAGTAAATGCATTTAAAGATGTGGCTTCATTGTACCAATGTGGCGGCTGCTCTCTAGGAATTGTGGGATTTGTTGTTGGATGCATGCACTGTTCGCAGCCAGGGACATGATGAACAACCTCCATCCAGAGCTTTAGCACTGTTTCAGACTGTCTCACCCACACGTATTGCAAAGCTGCATGCATAGGTACTACTGCAACAATTCCATTAATCCCACAGACCAGGTTTTTTGTAGCATGTGTTGCATTGTACGTGAATTATGTAAGGGACACCTTAAACAGTTAGCAGCTTGTTAGCTTCTTCAGTGTCAGTTCTTTGTGGACTCATCCAATACGTAAAAATTTGGAGAACATTCAACTTTCTTTCAACATTTCGTCAACTGTGCGTGACATGAACGCAAATTTCTGCTGTGTTGTGCAGTCGCTCGCTGGTTTATCATTCTTGTTCCTTTAGTGTGTGATTTATGTGTGGGGAGGGGTTTATAGATTTTGCCTGTGCGTGTGTGTAAGTGTTGGCTGACTAATTCTGAGTGAGAGCTACATTACTACTATTTATATCTTAACATTTGTTGTAAAAAACGTGACGTTATCCACTGACGTACATAATGCACAGTGTCTGCACATGGCCAATGTGCAATTGTCTTTAAAAAATACAACACACAATAAAAAGAAAAATCCAACACTTTTTTTTTTTTTTGCAAAGGATTTAAAATAGCAGACATTTGGAATCGGTATTATTTGTGTATCTCGATCTCAGCTATAGAAAAGCAGCGACTGTGCAGCTGTGAGCAATATCCATCCGCGATCATATGTTGATCCAAGTGGAGACGACATGCCCCTGTAAACATCACATTACAATGCGTTTACAACTTACGCCACAACAGTGGATTTAAATTGAGTAATTATTTTTGGAGATGATGCATAGCTGTCTCAGTTGAAGAAACAACGTGTCATGGTGTTGTGATCCTCATCTGCAATCTATTCTACTCATTAACACCTTGTTTTGCCATGCAGAAACAGCTGTCTGGCTCAACCCTGGTTACAGCTTACTATCGAGAGCCTCTGTTTAACCATTTGGGCCGCTCAGTGCCATTGCACTTGCATTTTAATAACATTCCTATTTAAAAGCCAATCAGTGAAGCCAGAGTCCTGACAGCTCTGGTAGAGCAATAAATCATAAAATGAGGAGAGGCAGAAAAAAAATCCTTGGCATGCAATTATAATTATGGCTTGGTCAACGTGGCTTGGCTTGCAAACTCATGCCCACGCAAAGACGCTTCATGTCTTACCTCAATACAGGCCAGATATGTCCAAGTGGGCTTGTGTGTGGAGCTGCTACATGTAGCTCTACCCTGTCCTTTAATGCATTCCTCTTTTTCTCCCTGTAATATCAGGATAAAATCCTTCTAATAGGTCAACATGCGATATCCTGTTCACTGCAGCTTTTACAATATGTATAACGACTCAAATTATTCAAAACCAGTTTTTGACTCTGTAAACTGTAATTTTCTTCCCATTAATCCTTCAACAATCAATTAGGGGAGAAATCAAAACCTGGATTTGTAAGCATTTTAAAAGCCAACTTTGCAATGCAGATGCATTATTGTTTAACCTTTAAGTAAATGGTTAGAAACAACAGCGTGCTTGGGAGTCAGACAAAAATGCTGATCTGCACTCGCTGAGTGAAAGGAACTAAGTGTTGAGTTCACCGAGTGGCTCTTTTTAAATTTTCATACGTGTTTAAAAACTGTCTGATGAAATGAGTCATACATGGTTCTGATGAAATTGCGGCTCCTTGCAGTAGGCATAGAGTACACGTCTCTGGAAATCCAATCACCAGACAAAGTGATTGAACATTGTTTCAAGTTCTGAAGGCCTGCAAGCTCCCCACAGAACAAAAACAGAGGTGAGGATTGTGGTCTGGGGTACGGATATAAGGCTCGTAAGGGCAAACGTCCAAAATCCATAAATTAACAAATAATCTGCTCTCAATTACTGCCTAACACGATGCTCCAACAGCTTCCGCCATGAGTAGGAGAGAGATAATTTCCTGTTATCATTCCCAGTACTTAGAAGGTATTTAGAGAACTGTACTTTCCACTGAAGGCTACCCTCACAATATAACCTTAACAATCAATCAGTACTTTTGCATGCAAAATAAATGGCATAACAAAGAAAAGCAGTATTTAATAACTGAAAATAGGTTCATTATGGTCCTGATAGCACAAAAGAGCACAGAAGTTTTACAGTCGTTATCCCTTTCATATACATTATCTAAAATACTTATTAAGTTTAGCCTTTTAAGCATAATTATTAGTGTCCAATACTGTTTTGTGTTGACTGTAAGATCAGGAATCAGGAATCAGGAATCATTTATTGTCATCACACAAGTTTCCAAGTGCAACGAAATTCTGTTCAGTTACACCGTCCCAGAGGACACAATGGCACAAAAGACAGTACAAATAATTGACATGGGAAGACAGGGACAGGAGAACCACGATGCAACCAGCAGGGCGGCGCCTCGCTTACTAGATGAAAAACAAATGAAAACAGGAGGGGAGGGAGAGGAGAGAGAAAAAAAAAGACTAATCTCAGACTGCGCCCATTGGGGGGGGCACAGTGTGGGCTTGGTAAAAAAAAAACACCTCAGCACAAGCAACATTTAAGACATCATAACAAGACTGTAACACCTGCACATGTGGGTGGGGGAAGGAAGTTCGGGGGGGGGGGGGGAGTCACAGCACAGTCGCCCGGGGGAGGGCTGCAGCTCCTACAGGGCGCCGTCCTCAACCCTTGGCCTACTATGCCGCACGGGGGAAGGAGGGGGGTGAGGAGCCAAAGAAGGCGTTGAATTGAGGGTAAGGGTGAATGTCCCAGAACGAGGTGGGGTCGGAGCATCTTGTCTGCAGAAACATCCAGGAGAGTGGAGAGATAAGCGTCCTTGAGAAGGCCGCTTATGTCTGGGAGCCAATGGAGATAACAATTGTTTTGGGACGGGCCGACCTGGAATTTTTCTGTCTGCCCTTGAGTCTCTCTGGTCTCACGGTGGCTTGCTCCAAAATGTCCGAATTAGTGACCAATTCAGCCGAGCCGAGCCGACAGCTTCTCCAAGTTGTTATCCGACCGGCGAAGGAGCTCAGGAATTGCATCCAGTTTGCGATTGAGCTCACAAATCGCTTGAGTCTGAGTGCTGGCAGCCCTGCACATTCGTCAGTAAGGAGCTGTTGTGACAGTTCATCCATAGCATAAACAATATACTTTTCAGTTCAAATGGTCTTTTCAAGCAACAGCAGCACTTGCTTTTTTTCCACATTACTCATTAAAGTCCATGCTTAATATGAATATCTTCATTCAACTGCTGGCTATAATCGACACTCATATTCTCATTGGGCTGGTTTGTTTGGTAACCTCCCTTTAGATGTTGAACACATCTATACTGCCTCTATATGTATAATGACTAAAGTAGTTGCAAAGTTTTGGAACTCTCCCATCATGACAGACTTTACAAGCACTCAGCAGCTTCTTAATGTCGATCCATTTCTAAAGAAAAGGAAATGGTTACATTAGCTGATTCATTTCTGGTAAATAACCACAGCTCAGAACTCAGCTCAGATGACCAGTCAGAAGGAAAAAAACAGGCACTCCTCTCAACCAATTCCATTTCAAATGTTGCCCTTCCATCGACAAATCAAATTATCATCTTCCTGCTCATTTCTGTAATCAATGGAGGAAATACTTTGGCTAATTGGATGCAGAGAATATTGCAGTCTGGTAGTGCAAAGTCTTTCTCTGATTGTATGAAATGAACTGAACAACTGAACTGATATTTGTTTGTTTAATTATAAGTACAGTACATTATGTACTCAACTCCAGCAAACCAGCATGAAGGAGCTGTCTCTTGGAAACAGCATTACCTCTAACAAGCTTATTAAAAAAGATAAAACCCTCCCTAGCCAAATATTAGACTCATTGTGTTACGAGTCTGCTGTGCACAAGTGTTACCTTACTCAGATCAAAATTCTATAAAAACAGTAAAAGAGGACAAAGATAAGTCCTCGAACATGTATGTAACAATAAATGTATTTATTACATTCCTGCATTGCTATTGTAAAAGACTATTTACATGTTAAATAGTTAGTGAAATACATTGATAAAGGTACAGTATCAGCTAGCCTAAGATACTGTGTATTTTTCCCCCTTAAATCAAATTTCAGAAACAAAAACCTGCTTCAAAAGGTCAAAGCTAGCCAAATGTCACCACCTCCCAGAGTGGCTGAGAGATCAAAGTTCTTGCTTTAGAGGGTCAGACAGTCTAATACGAGCCACAACGGATCTATAGAGTAAGCTCCTGAACCCCAAGGGCAATAACTCAGTGCTCCAGCCTACACACTGGAACTGTCAGCTACAGACAATCCCTGTGCTCAGACCTCAATCTTGGTACTTTCTGTGTGCATGTTCTCCCCATGTTACAAAGGACTTACGACCTAGAAGCTCCAGTTTCCTCCCACATTTCAAGGATGTATATATAAGCTGAGGACTCTCCATAGATGTAACAATGGATGTTTGGTCTGTGTATGTGTGAGTTCTGCAACAACAGAAAGGCTCAAGCTCCTGGTAATCTTATAGGATTAAGTGAGTATAGACACACATTAGGTACCTACTATAAGTATCACTCAATATCAGTGAGATCACTTCTCTCCTGGAGTGTGTAGGTAGAAATTCACCAAGATGGAAGCTGAATGTCCATTTTTAAAGGCACAGAAGGGGTAGAGACTAAAATATTCCAGGAACAATCGGCACACAAACACAGCATTTACTTTAAAAACTTAAGTAACAAAACTGGGGTACCACTCATTTAGTTTCAAACGCCTCAATATAAATTGTTGACACTTATCTTTAATAATTTTTTCATGTTTTAAGGACAATATTCCACCTAATTTTCTTGAACTGAACGTAACGGTCTGGACTGCACACACAAACATTTAGACAGTAGTTAACCAAGCTGTGTAACCAAACCTAAAATTTGTGTTGTCTCCATTGCAAAAACCAATAGCACAAGAATGGTGAATCTTATAACCTTCTGAAAAATAATCAAGCTGAGGTAATAACACTGGCCTAGATTAATGTCTTAAATATGATGGAACATAAAGCTTGTGCTCTACTTCCAAGGCCAAGCCCTGTCTCCCAGGTGTACTTCTTGCTAGCAGGCATATAATCTACTGTATCTGGCTCCTGCACAGACAGTGACCTACTTAAAATCTAATGAAAGTTCACCCCCCTCTCTCATCAAAGTAGTACACACAAGGTTACCTGAGCTCAGTGTCAACAAGGAGTCACTCTGAACATTTTCCAAAAGCAGATAAGCCTGTGAGGCACCACATTTGCAGTGACGTATACTGTAACAATCAGATTAGTGGCATTTTATCATGCTTGATCAAGGAAACAAGATGAAAACAAACTGAACCCTTTTGCCCATTTATCAGCAGAGCTCCCTGTTAAAATCTGTTTTCCTCATGCATGATGTAGATGGCCTTTTTTTTTGTTTGTTTGTTTGTTTGCTTGACCAGATAATGAATCATTTCATCACCTCTTAATAACATTTAATCTACATTTTCCATTTTAGAAGGATTAAAAGACGATGACCCACTCGTACACAGTGGGTGGTGAGTGCGGATCCCATGACACACTGCCAATTCAACATGCTGAAAGGTTGACTCCATTACTAAGGTGTTAGCTCCACTTAATCAGACAGCAGTGACAAGAGGAGACGCTGCTGCCAACGTCACAGACTTTTCTAATCAAATCCTCGATGATACGAGCCAGCCCCAAGCGTATCAACTCACAATCTGGGCCACATTTTCACTGATTATACAGACTGTTTTTCTGTGGTTGATCGCGAGGTGTAAGTCAAGTGGATGGCAAAATATGATAAAAAAATATACTCTAGAACACAGTAGTCATTCCTTAAACTTCAAAACAATATCTTACACTGTTGGAACAATGACTCATCATATGGCTCCCTTTTTTACTTTTTCCTACACCACCCAAAGATTTCCCTAACCTTTCAAGGCTGGGGAAAAATGACATCTCGTCTTTGTGTTTTTATGCAAATGATCTGACAACCAAATTGCATTTATATCAAATTCTCTGCTAATTGCATTATTCATCAAAGGAAGAGCATGCATTGATTATATGACTGAGACCGTTTTTGATTTATTGTCTTTAGCTATCACATTTCAGAAATGTTTTGGTTTTGTTGTTATAATTTTACAAGACCCACAGGAATAGCTGAGAGTGTAGCTGAAGAAAAGGTGGGCTGGCCTAAATGTAACAGTTGTAGTTTAGTTTCTATTTCTGCATTATGCCAAACACCTGGCTCATCCCACGTGAGATGACGAGACAGTGGTATATTACAAACCGTGTATCTTCCAGTAATATGCAAAAACAAAAGAGCAAAAAAGTTACAGCATCACATGTTTGTACATGTTCTTTCAAATCGTATATTTATGAGGAAACATTTCAAATGAACTGTACAATGCTTTTTTTCTCATCTCCCTGGCTCCCTCGAACAGGCTAATTTAAAAGTTTCATGTGTGAACAGCCAACTTCGTCTTTGTGCATCATCCATATTTGCAAAATCAATATCTGTTTTTCTCACTGCACAAAGTATTGCGTAGTTCCCAGTAACAAGGGACTGCAGAAAACAAAATGAACTCATTTTCTAGATCAGTCAGACAGCACATTGAACAAATCTGCTTCACTGTAAAAAATGGTGATCCGCCTTTACTCTTCCGAGACATAGCATTTATAATATGAAAGGCATGAGAGTTAAAACAATAGATGAGCAAAGGCCTTTCTCACATTCTCATTCTGCTCAGCGTTCTCAGTCTCTATGGCCCAGGTGCTATCATTTCCTCCTTATTCTGTAAATGCAGCTGGTGGAAGTACCATAAACTAAAAAAAAAACAGAACGAAAACAAAACTCAAGTGTGACTAAGGACTCTTGTAGCAGGTGGAGTCCTTGTCCTGTGCCACTGTAATAAGAAAACTGATCGATGATTGCAGAGTCACACTGCAACAGTTTCCTGATTAGCTACACACAGTTTTAGTCCCTCCAATATTGCCTGGAATGTAAATTACACTGATGAAACCAAGATATGCTCACTCTGCAACTGCACATCATAAGGCGTTTTTCTTAAGCAGATCCCATCATTACCAGTGGTGTGACATCTGAGTAACTGAATAGGCATGGCATTGCCGTTGCTGGAGCATGACTTCCGTCCACTGTTTGATGCCTATAGAGTTCAAACCTTTGATCTAATTTTAGTGTGTGCCATGCCCTTCACAGAAATACTCATTATCCATGGCACAGGCAGAGTGGTGGTACATTGCCAATCGGATGTACCATCAATTCTTGCTGAAGTGGTGAAGACTTTGCACTGTAGGAATTGAAAAAAAAAAAAAAGATTTTTTTTCTCATGATGAAAATCTTGGGCTATGAGCCCAGCCATCTGGGCTAGGGAGGAACAAACCCAGCACGGGATATGAGGGGAAAATAAATCTGCGCTTCTGTGGCAAGAAGTTTGCTGTCACTTGTTGCTTGGACCACAAAGCTGCACACATAATGACCTCAGACACCTTCTGGATCGTTTGTGACTTCATTCCTAAAATCTGTGACATGGCTTTGGTTTTTTTCTTGTTCACCTAAGGAACAACACTGACCAGTGCTTTAGATGTAAAAGTACATTAGCTCACCAAACACTGTTATGTCTCTCTAGGAAGGAGACTCCATTGGAGCTGCACTCCAGTTTTTCCTGATCGGTTAAATGGTATGACCTGTTCTATCAGCTGCTCTCTAAGGATCAAGTGTTCTATAGCTAGCCTTTTTCCTCTGTCATATAGTATGAACACAGCAGAGGCAAGCCCGCTGCCATGCATACAACATTTCCCAGTATCCCTATGAGGAATAGGATGCTGCATCACATCATTTTCTTATCTCCTCTTTCACTTTCACCTCCTCTCTCTCTGTTTAACAGTTCACTATTACCATCCATCTGCTGTTTTCATGTCTCATCAAAGATTTTTCTTCCCCTCACCAACTTTAAATATTCACTTCGTGTTCTTTCAACAATAGCTTACAAACACTTGGAAATAATTGAGTCTCAGCGGGCTGACAAAAAAGGGAGCAGTGATCGTGCGCAGTGGAAGTGATCAAATATGGCCTTGAGCCAACCGTCTTTGTAGATGGTCTTTGTATTGCCATTGATCCGGGGGTGGATACACCCAAGGAATACATTATGTATGCACTTTTTTTTCCCTCCCGACAGTTGAAAGTAGTGAGTCACAAACAGTAACCGGATTAGATGGGTGATACACCGGAAGAGAGGACACCAGGGTCGCTGAGTATATGGCCAACCCAGTGGACTAAAGGCAGTGGCCACAAAACAGTGTATTCGGAGGCTTTCATCTCCTAACAGAACAGTAATTGTCAAGATAATGTACTCCTCAACCTCACTATACACAGAGTGCCATGTCATCATTAGCATGGGCCCAGAAAATGCTTTAAAGAACCTCTCAAACCTCGATAAGATAATCATATACCCCTGCCGTAAGCTGTTAAAAGTCATTTATTTTTCTTGCTGCAGGGCAAATAAGTAGCTGTGATCATCATCTGTGCAATCTGCCTCTCAGTTTACCTCATGTGGAACGTTTATGTGGTCGTGCTTTCATCGTGTATTCATATAAATTGCAAAAGATAAAACAATAAATGCAGTGATTTTGTTTTAGCATTTTTAGTGTCTCGGGTCATTAAGTCGCTAATTAGCTGAAAGGAGTGAAGCGCCTCTCCTTTTCTTAAGTAACACAAACATGTTGAACAGGCTTCGTGATGCAGTCATGTAAAATAATCCCATTACTTTGCGTTGAGTGCTTTTAGAAATAATGCATCTTAACGTGTTCATACTATCTAAATTATTCAAAATTCTTTGTGTCCAAGTGTTTATGCACGTGTGTGTTGGGTTGGCGTGGGTGTTTGCGGGATGCCTTTAGGGCACACATACGTCTTAACTAAGTCACTTCGCCACATTATGATAGAGTGTACTACATACCAATAATACAGTACATTGCTGGAAATAATAATACAGTATATTGCTCGTAAAAAAAATCTGATTTGCACAACTTTTCTTTCCAAATAACTAGGATTCTTCCAATATTTCACATCCAGCATGAAGCTGTTCACTGTGAACATACACACACATGCTACTTTTCCAAGTAGGTCTGAAGCAGAGACCAGAAACTAGCTGATTTTCCACTTCATTCAGTCATAGGTAAACCAAGTTAATTGAATGTTCTCATTCAATGCCTCTTCCTTACTGTAACTCCCACACTATCTCCTCTGTTTTACTGAAGACAGACAGATTCAAACACATTATGGTTGTTCAAGGACCATGAACTGCTACGATACAGAAAGTGTGGGTCATATCCACACCAAAGAGCTTTTCTACAAACATTTCTCATGCTCACTGATTAAGCAGTCTATCAAAGCCAAAACTAGCGTTAAACAGCCTTTTTCCCCTTTCTTGGCAGGGGCAGCATCTTTGTTGCTAAGCACCCATTTCTGCAATGTATTTGCATTGCAGAATCACATAGATCACTTCTTGATCAAGTAGTAGGCCCATTTCCAGTACTGTGATGTATTTCTCTCTTTTGTGGATGAAGTCTGAGTTTCTGTATCTGGTGAGTCCACACTACTGTAGAATTACTAGTGTTTAAAAATGGACATACAAAATCATGGGGATTTTTGTCCAGTATTATGTATCATGCTACAGTGCCTTTCCCTTTGTTCAACATATAGGCTGTAATTATTCCTGAAGCTTCCTGAAGCTAATCAAAACACACTACACATTCACACAAAGAAACAGACTTTTCAGAGCCAGTGCTATATGAGCCCCCTGTCTCTGTGTATCTGTATGGATGAGCTCCAGGCTGTGACCAGCAGACCCAGCGTTGGACAGCCTGGCATCCCCTGAGGAGCCCCCGTTTCCCTCCTATTCATCCTTCTATCACATGCAAAGCCCCAAGTGCTGGAGGATTTTACACTAATACATGCTCATTGATTTATAATTCACAGTGAGCATGCTGGCATCCAGGGCTGGGAATTACACATATTGACAATAGCAGTGGCGCTTGTATACTTGGAAGTAAAGGTCAATGTTTAAATTTGGAGGTTTAATACTCGGCTCATCAAACAGGAGTGGGCAATGCAGGCCCTGCAATATCTAATGTGGCAGGCAAGCTGAATTCACACTACGTGTGTTGAGTATTTCTGGGGACATGTACGTTTAATCTTTGTCACGCATTGCCCACATTATAAGGGTGGCAGGGGAGAGCTTGTTGTTGCGGTGCTATCGTCCACAATTTAATTCAGATAGGCATGTGATGTAATTTATATTCCATAGCCTGCATGTTTGTGCAAATGTAGACCTATTTGTAATACAGCTAGCATGTGCCATTTAGTGACCTTTATACAGTGTGGCTTATAGTTCTGTGAGTGAATACATATATTCATAAAGAATACAGAAAAATACTAAGTGGAATGGGTCGGCTAACCATGGCGGACTGGGTGTTTCATCATGAACTGCCTAAAGAGGCATTCGTAAGTTAAATTAGGCACTCACTGATGAGTATCTGAGCCTTTTTTAACTTCATGTCAGAACATAAACTACAAACCTTACAGTATAGTTTATCACTCAAATCTAATATCTACTTCCCTTTATTGTTTAGACATAATTCCAGTTTAAATAGACCTTTTACAATCTTTAAATACATCCACAAATATTGTCGTGACATACAGACTCGTTCTCCTAATGTCAACACACAAACAATTATCAGAGTGAAGTCAGGTCTTCAGTCTGATGAGTCACTTAGTAAGCAAAGCCCCTAGTGGGCATGCAGTATTTCCATGATGACAAAATGTCATATGGTAATAACAAATTACACATTTAAGTGAGAAAACATACTACTTTTCTCTCGTGTTAGTAAATCTTGCAGCCACTGAGGGTATAGTCACAACCACATAATGAAAAAGCTTATTATTACCAATCTAAACAAGAAACAATGTTAAAAAAAGTTTTGCTAATCTAATGAACTTAATAGAAATTAGTATTACTTAAGGGTAAGTAATAATGGTCATAAGAATAATAAGATGATGATATTTTGCACATTATTCACTTACGATTTAAGAAGAGATTATGACATTCTGACAAATACTGAAATTTTATCGTTTTTTACACTGTGAATCCCTCAAAACCTTTTTTTTCTCTCTATGTACCCAGTAGCTATGCATAAAACAGCAAACTCATAGTCCCGCACACACACAATAGCCCACATTTGCTCCAGACAAACAACTGAATCATCAGACAATATCCCTCCGCGACCAAAAGGCGAACAGGAGTGAGGAGAACCTCCATCGCCTCCCTGAAAGACTCCAAAATGTCTCGAGCTTCCACTTGACAGTCAAACCTCTGGTAACACACTGAGCGGGCAGAGGAAGGGAAGGAGCGAGCCGGAGTGATAAAGAGAGCGGGAGAGAAGCTGGGAGAACGAGTTCTTATCTGCTCAGTATGTTCCCCAGCCCAGGAGCAACGGCATGACAAAGGTCCTAATGAGGCTCTCGTCCAACTGACAGCTATCTGAGATTATACGAATATAAGAAATAAGCAGGCAATAAATTAAAAGGCTGACACTGAATCACAGCCCCTCCTCCAAATTTATTGGCAGTTTATGCAAAAGCCTGAAATAGAGCAGGAGGTGACTGCAGTATATGCGACTTCAGGAGCAATGCTGTTATGAAACTGGGTTGGTTGTGCTTACTGGACAGCAGCCAACTGTCACTGGCTTAAAAGAAGGCTGCAGGTACAATAGGATCTTTTTGTACCTGTACAGGAATTAATCTTGTGTCATTGTCTTCTTGTACACCAATAGAAAAGTCAAGACTGACATTTAGGCTCTAAAACCAAATAAAAGGCAGGACCACCAATTACAGGAATTCTTAGCCTAACAACTATATACAGTATACCCTTGTTTTTCGCGGGGGTTACGTTCCAAAAAGAACCCGTGATAGGCAAAATACGTGAAGTAGAAACCTTTTTTTTTTTTTTTGTACAATTATTATACAATTAAATACTCTATTATACATTGAAAAGAAAGAACAAACCATTTTACAGGCACAAATAAAAGTACTTTAGAAACGTTTTTTCAACAAATAACTTCTGTACTGTACTGTCAAATAATAATTTTAATCATCGATGTGAACAGAAGGCTTCAAATTGCGGAGATTAGCACCGCCCACCGCGACCCGAGTAATTGGATTAAACGGGAGAAAATTTAAAATGATTATGAAAAAAATACAAAGTACAGTTGGACAAATAGTGACTCAGGTGTATTTCACTGCTCTTCAGACTGAGCCGCTGCATCCTGACTCCGCTCTGCAGTGTTTTCTTCTTTTGAAGCCCGCGGTGTAGATGTGTTTCTTCGGGAGAAGAACATAGTGATAGGCAGTTGTTGTCGCTCTATTTTCTTCCGAAACTTCCGCTGCCTTTTGGGCCCTGCCGCAGGTGCTTTTGCCAGTCCAGAGCGTTTTGTCGACATTATGTGTTTTAGAGAAACTCGAAATTGCAAGAGAATTTGCACGTACGTAATGTAAATTTGGCAAGCTGTTTTACGTACATGTACATATTAAACTGCAACGTTATTGACGCACAGGTAGAGAAGAAGGGGAGTGACTTTTTAGCCAATCAGAATGCAGAACACAATGCACGATGCAAATCCATGAATTAGCGAAACCGTGAAAAGTAAACCGCGTTATAGCGAGGGATCACTGTATACGATTAGACCCATCATCTCCTTTCTAGAATTCCTCTCGTATTCTTTCATTACTTGTTTTCTACAAGGATGTTTTCCTACCAGGAGATTAAACCTCTTCCATAAGATACGGAACCACATTGTGTGAACCTTCAACACCTGTGGAGATGAGCCACTTCATTCTCCCAAAACAGTGTAGAGGCCTCTGCTTTCAGTGGGGTTTTAAGGTGTGTCGGCATTCTTACTCCTCCCCACAGACTCGTTAAAGCATAAGCAACTAACAAACATCCAAGTTGTACTTCAGCCCATACAAGCTGTAAGCCCAAAGGAGGCCAGGATCAGTGACCTGCACTAACAAGTGCAGGGCCAGTGTCCTGCTGAGAGCCTTTCATAGTCTGGTAGAAGTGGGGTTATGGGAGCTTGTCCAATGCAAGAGACACAAGTGCTGTTGGAGAGTCCATAGTCCCCTCAGAGGCAGAGGAAGTACCCATGTACTGACATTTCCACTATTGTTGAAATAAAAGACTACACTCTGACATATCCAGATCTACCTGTGAAGCATTAGAGGGGATACTGTTCTATATGTAATGACCTAACCTTTTTGGGCACCAGCTTGTCCGCTCACAGCTCAAGGTTACATTTTAAACTGCTGCCTGTCTAATGCTATTTGAAAGATCTTTTTAACTAACTTTTGTGTGAATTTTGGTCAGGTCGAATCCATGCACACAATTCAGCTTTGGTATAAATCTTGGATTAAATTATTTTTACATTTTACCAAAGTGCACATGTTGAATAAATAATTTCAACACCATTGATATTCAGCCCCTGATCTGCCCTACTAAAACCGTCATTTAATGGGACTAAAGATAAAGCTTAACAAAACAATGCACACAACAAAGAGATGAATATGTAAGTAGCCCCTCACCTTGATACAAGAGACGCAGCATTTCTGTTATCACCTAAAGAGCAAAGCGGTCAATACTCTAAATACCCTGTTCCAAAGCTGAAATCTAAGGGAGCAAGGAAAGGGTGCAGGTGGCAAAGTCACTGTAAGGACATCCTAAAGCGGCTGATGGAGGCAAAACACAAAATGGATGGCTCCAACACTAGCCACGCTAAAAAAGAACCAGTATAAATCGTTCCTTGCTATTAGGACATAGGCAGGTTATTCCACTGTGTGAATATTTAATGACCCTTAATTACTTCCAAAAAACAGGACAGGTCAGTAACGGCACATAAGTGGCTTGGTTGTTGCGTTTGCATATTTGCGGCTCAAATGAGTTGTTTGTCAATTGATGAATCCTGACTGAATTACACAGTTTAAGAAAACATGCACAGCACGAGGCCACAAAGGACACAGTGTCCCCTTACTTACAGCAAAGGGGCTTTGTAAAACATCATGGCCAAGGATGTTACAGCACATTTCACATGTGCTTCACTGCAACTTGCAGTAGTGTTAATATTCTCTAATGTCTTACATCATAATCAAGGGAGAAACACGCCAGTTTGCAGGCTGTATGCATGTATTCTGCACTGCGCACTTGCTAGGTTTTGGGGAAGATCTGTGTGAAGAGATGTACTAAGTGAATCAAAAGTCCAGATTATAACATAAGCTCTCTTCATTTACACTGTGGACACTGCTTGAGGACATTTGATCTTAATTTTTTTCTGGTGACCAGCTCAAAAGACCTATTTTTCCTCTTTTCCTCGTGTTCTATCTCAACTGCCACATGGTGCGACATCCTCTGCCCCCTATTCTTAGTCAGCTACCTCACCTCTGACCCTTACTAATGCTCCTTGTCGACACACATGGAACGGGACTTTTCCAAAGGTGGTACGACACTTATTGCCCTCGGCAGCTTGCCCGGGAAGGTCACGCTGCAAAGTGACACAGACAACAAGGTCACTGTCAATGGAAGCTGTTCGTAGATCACTCCTCATGCCCCAGACAGCCACTTCCTGCTTACTGTTTCCCAGAAGGACTACACTGCCACCAGCAGTCATTTAGCACATCACATCTTCCACAGACAGGAGACAGAAATCCTTTGTGCTTCTTTTCCTTATCTCTTTTGCCAAGCGTTTCTCTTCTGTACATAAAAGGAACTGTGGCTATACTTCCTGTTTGATTTCAGTGATGCTGTTAGCTAACTGCCCTCAAATATACATTCAAAACAAGAGCTACACAATGTAGCACACATGCAGTATGCCCTTAATGCCACATATTTTTTTTTTGTTAAAGTGATTTTTATGAGATTATGGTGAGTGCAGTAGCTGTCCAGTTTATCCAAAGGTTTCCCCACAAATGTATTTTAAGAGAGTTGCCGATTCTATTAATAAATAAGATTCATTGAAAATATGTTTCTCTGTGAAGTATTCTCTATTAAAACAGAATTCTTTACCCCTCCTTTCAGCGGCAGTCGGCCATGATGAGTAAGCATATTCCATAAATGACACAGCTGTTCGAGCATATTGTGTTTCGCCTCATCAGGGATTCAAAGGGGCTGACAACAGATCAGCCGAATCCGTTCACGGCTTGGTCTCCAGCTGACCAGACTTCCTTTTAAAATAAGGTCTTTTGTTTGCCTCAGCCAGCTGGTAATGTACAGTGTATGCTACAGATGTGTGGCTCATGATAGCTCGCTTGAGTATGTTCATGTGTTTCTAAGTGAAAGAGTTAACCACAAAAAACCTGTAAACTGAAACTGTATGTGGTGAAGCCACACAGCTGAGATAAAAATGTGAAAACGTACTGCTTCAAATAATATTATCTCACACCAGTGAGAAATTCATCCGTGAATGTATTAGTTACCGAAATATTAAGTTTAAATATAAAAATTCTATGAACAAACAAGACAAAAACCTTGTTTCATTTACATTTCTGTCCCATTTCTGGGAGTCGTTCGTTGTCCAAGTCAGAACCTGATATTTACAAAGTACATATTCCCAACTGCATCCAAAGGTCATAGAAGGAAAAAACAACTTAAATTTGAAACCCAGTGTTTCAGTCTGTGATCATTGATTTTTCTTCCATGTCCTTAATGGACAGGCTAAAAATATGCTGTTCTGCTTCTGGGTACAGGCTTTGTTTTTGACAGAGCTCTCCGTCCTCAAACAACAGGAATGGGGTATAACTATTTTCATGATATACAAATGTTTTTACAAATTATTTTCATGTATATTCTGGAGCACTGAGCACCTGAAAGGTCTTTATAATGGCTGTGCAAAGATACAACTGCACTGCAGCTGATCTTTGAACTCTGGAACAAATGACATTTAATTTCAATCTCAGCTTCATTTTTCACAGCTATAAATGTATATCAAGATCAAATGTGTTGGATTTCTGCCATTGTGTGTGCAGACATGTCACCTTTTTCTTCCATTAGATATATTGTAATGTTTATGTAATGTAACAAAGACATTTTCAAATCTTGACAAACTCAGATTTAGTGACACATAACTCTTTAATCGCCCCCACATGCATTTTATCATGTGAAAAATTCCAGTAAATGTATCTGTTCTGTTTCACTTCTTTCCATAAGAGAGATGATTTGACGCTAATCAAATCAAGATATACTAATTTAGTATATGTTCACCATCACAACAAACAAAGCAATGGATACCACACAGTGAATTTCCTTTACATTCATGTGCTGTGCTGCTGTGTTAAAGCTAACCACTTAATGAGGTATGACATCTTTAGAAAAGCTATAACAATTGATGATATTCATGGAATAGTCATATTAATCCATCCTTACTTGACAATGTTAAGTATCATGGTACTACTTGCAATATAAAAGCCTGATATTAAAATATTAGCCCTGATTTACTCCTATAACACTGATATTTTGCTGATACCAAACCAAAATGACACACATGATTGCAAATGATTTATCATACTTGGAAGCAGGTGTGTCAGATTTCAGCTGCCACTGGCATGCATGCATACTGATTCAAACTCTGTTTCCGTGACTAATAAATCAAAACCACAACATTTTTGCCATCAAAGTCGTTTCCTCTGATTTCTGCCGCATGTGAACATGCTGTCAATGACACTGAATAATCACGAGGCAGAAGAGGGCTCCTTCCCTCTGTTCCGTCCATACAGTGATTCATATGATGCATAATATCACTGAAAATGGTGGGCCTTGTCTTTGACTGCTCTGCTAACATCAGATGGGAAAAAAAACAGGCAGGCAGTATACTGTATATCCCCTTTTACACAGAGAGAAGGGGATTATACACACACACACAGGCAGGCCTGTATACATACACCTGAGCACACACACACGCACGCACACACATCCTGTATGCAGGGCCACAGTGCACATATATCCTTGCTTATACACACATAGACAGGGATGCATACAAGCACACACAGTCTTGCACCAATGCATATATACAGTGCCTGAACCAAATCATTTACCAAATCCAAAGGGCTGAAAGAGGCAGACACAGCATTGCTAATTCAGAGTTAAAAGAACTACAAGAAGAGCCAAGTCCGTCTTAGTGCTTTCCTTTAACCATGCTACTCCATATCAGAGGCAATGCGTCAGTCCAACCATGGTTAACACTCAATAAAACATCAAAAGGGATGAAGCTCAGAGCTCTGGACAAATACACACCCACGCAGATACCAGATACACTCAGAAACTCCCTTTCACCCCTACACGCTCTCATACACACATATGTATGTACACGCTCGTACGCATATTTGACATATACATACTGTAGATGTAGCTCATTAGATTAAATGAATACAGCAGGAAGAGCAGATGAGAGGTTTGCATCTCTTTCAAGAGGAAGCAATTGCATACTATGCCTCTTGAATGCAAAATGTGATTTCAATAGAACATTTGTGCACAGCAGCTTCTTGCAATCAAGCTATGTATGCAGGGGAACAATTGGCGATTTGAGCCACCTATAGCCAGTCAAAGCCAGATACACAGGAGCTGTCATCAACTTCCCATCAGGCTCCACTTCCCCCCAGTGGATGTTCTGCAAGAGGAGAGACACTTCTTTTGAAATTTTTATATCCAGAGGCAAAGGCATTTAATGGTCACTGTTTTGCATGTTACATGAGGAGGTGGCATTATAATCATCTGCCCGGGACAAAGTTGGGCTTTGACAGCTTAGACAGGCTATTTATTATTCAATTATTTTAAATATTTCAGGGGACCAACAGGATGCTCATGCAATCATTAATATTTCAGCCGTTGTCTTACAAAAGGAGGTAGCCTTGCACTTGTCTGGTATTGATCAAGAGGGCAGCATATTCACTCTTCTCACAAAAGAACACAATAGTATGCCCTTATCCTTCTGTCTATTCGTCTGAACACTGTCTCCTAAAACAGACTTACTTTCCATCCAGATTGGACCTTGGCAAGCAGGAGATATAAAGAAATTACTGTATCATCACTTTCCCATTTGGAGAGAGAGAGAGCAAGAAAAACTGAGAAATAAAGAGACATGAAAGCGATGCATTGCTGTACCAGAATCATACCGACAAACTTGTACATACATAGAAACTGAAGGTGAAGGTATAATGTAGGGTGTCTTAGATGTGTAATACCGGACACAATCAGTTCTCTGCAAGCAGAGATAAAAGGGATAGAGCAGCTGTTAAAATGCAGAGAGGCACTCACCATTATGAATAAAATGTGGCTACTGTACAAAAGTAATTCCCTGCGCTCACAGATATAGCTGTTGCAAAGACGAGGACAAACAACCACCGCAATTATGCCCCTTCCACTAGCAGCCTCCCCTGGTGATAACTGCTATGTAGCGAGGAAGCAAAGAGATGAATTGCTTTGCAGACAGGCATCTCCCCTCTCAGCAAACACACATGCACAAGTATGCAGATACACATGGATACATTCTTCCCTGTAGAGGGGAGTATCGATCCAATAGGCGTGAAAAAAGCAATGATTTTCTCTGTAAGCTTTATGACATTTTGTTGTATTATAAAGAGATTCATCCTAACTTTACACTTTATGTAAAACTGGCTAAATATGCTCTGGGATAAGACTCACACATCTTTTCCATCTTCCGTTCCCTTTCTCATGTCACTGTATCTTCCATGCTGAGCTTTTCGGCTCCCTAATCTGCCCTTTCCTCAAAAACCTGGAGGGTGCCATTAATGTGCAAGAGCTCATGGATGTGTCCTTACCTTGAAATAACATCCAGAAACCTACAGTCCACAAGAAAAGCTGGCTGAAGCTCGGTGCTGCTCCACAAGACGAAAAAGACGCAAAAATCCTTCAACTCTCTCGGAATCAGAACCCAATTCAAAGCCTTTCGTGATTAGAACTTACTTTTTGTGAACAGGATGTCCTTCATTGATTCTGTACATAATCCGTTCCTCTTTACTTCCCTGGTTCAGGAGAATTTCTTTCGGGTTACTTCCCCCTGATATTCCTCCTTGCCACAGTGAAACAGTGTTATGTATTCTACTGGAAAATGCGTGTGTGAGAGACTGAGCGAGAGAGGGAAAGAGGCACTGTAGGATCTCTTCTGGTGCGCACTACCAGCTCCACTGAAAGTGAATCCAGCCGGTCTTCACGGCTCTCCTCCTGCCTTCAGGAATGAAATTCAGCATCCGCTGTTCATCCCCCGCAACAAGGGGAGGGTTTCCCCCCCGGATGAAAACTTTCAGACACCTCTCCCAAAGCTATAAGAGGTGGTAGTGGATGCCAGTGAGCCCTGATTATGTTATTTTCCTCGATATCCTCCCTCCTCAATGGATTTTTCCTCCTTTTCCGTCTCCAATTTGCCTGTTATGTAGCTGTCTCTGCTCCGGAATAGGGTCTCACAGAATGGATGCTGAGAAAGAAGCGGAATGAGCCGAGCGGCTTGTTCTCCCGCTCCGTCTCTCTCTCTCCCTCTCTCGCCTTCACCCTCCCTCCTACATGCCCCCTCCCTGCTTCTCACTGCACCTCCCCACCCTTTCGTTTTCTCTCTCCTCCTCTCCTTCCCTCTCATACACACAGAGAGATATGCACTTCTCTAGCTCTGGCTTTTCACAATTACTGCTGTGCCATTGCCAGGCATGTCAGACAGAAAGGTTCACCGCCCATACTCCTCAGAGAAACAAATAATGCTCGATAAATATGTAAAGTTAAATAGATATGAAGAAAGGGAGCAGCAGCATGGAAAAGAGCACTGAGCCAAGCGGCAATCTAATCTCCTTTCTTCACCCTCGTTACCTGATTACTAAATATCCCTGGAGTTTGCTCTGTTTTCCATCTCTCTTTCGTCGTAACTTTTCTGTTTCATCAAGTCTGCTCAGCGGTTGATGTTGGCCAACTGTCAAGAGTGACTGACGAGGAAGACAAAAATAGCAAGCAAAGAGAGCAGCACACTGCATAGAAACAAGGACAATGCGTGTGCTGTAGCAGCTGCATAATTATATAATTAGCCACCTAAACAAATTGCCAGAAATTCTGTTATCATTGTGTGTACATACACAGTGATTACTAGCCCTGAGGTATAGCACAATAACAAACAATGTGATGAACAATTGGAAACAAAATAAAATTCTGAAACGTTTTTGGAAAAGCCTCCCACACATACGCATAGTATCTCACCTCCCCACATGTATTTAATGAGAGACCATTCATGGCACACTCAATTTGTCATGTACTAAGAGCTGATGTCAACAATACATGCTGTTTTCACACACCTTCTATAAACAACATTACTAAAGCCGGGCAATTATCTTTCTAAGGCTGGACTTCAATTCAGATCAATTATGATCTCCCACAGAATCACAATTTAACCTGTCAGTCATATAGAACTGCAACAGAACACAAAGAGTATATTGATTACATATTGGTTCCATTTTCACTTGGTCTTGATAAGATGATGCTGACCTTGATATGATCAAAGCAAGGTCGCATCTCATCAGCACCTTGTCACCAAAGCTCTGAGCCAAATGTTAAAGGGCCTCTGGCAGTGTCACTTGCCTACTATGCCCCATCCATCATGTACATCTATCTTGGGGAGCCATGTCAACAATGTCATCACATTTTCTCACCAGAAAAAAAGTGCAGTTTTAGAACTGAACAAATCATCTCACGCTAGGGTATTATCCAGGAAGTCCATTCATTACTTTCACTGTTTTTCCTTTTGCTCAAAATCTACAGCATGAAGAGCAATGCACAACACAGACTTATAATCTGTGTCATTGTGTACTGTCACGTGTCACCATGTGAGAATAAGCTACTGTCATATTTCCCAACATCGATGTGCCTCAACGCTCCAGAAAATCAGCATTTTTTGCTGCCAGAATAGCACATCTCTGCTACTTTAGCTTGACTGCTTCTGTCTGGACAGGGATCTATTGATGCGACGCCAGTTTGTGTTACATTTTGGTGTATTTCTACAAGACCTCTGGCTGTGTCTCTCATATTTAAAATGTGTGCATATATATTACCGGAGCAAAATTAGCATTATTAAAACAATTATGAGCCAGTGCATAATGTCTGTATGATCTGGAATTAGTAACAACTTTGACAGTGTTGATTGTATCAATGTGTTTTGTCGTGAAACCTCTCAGGACTTTGTATATGTACCAAAACAACACTTCAAGACAATACAAGGTAATGTACGACAAACAAGAACAAAAAAAAAAAAAAACAAGGTCACACAATATATATATATATATATATATATATATATATATACACACATATACACACACACACATATAATTATATATATATATATATGCATACGTAGGACAGTTTGTCAGGGTGGTAGAGAGGGAGGCATGGAGGCAATTTCAAATTTGAAATTTATTCAGTCTTTCTCCATTGTTAATTTTTTCATTCTCTAACCACAGGGGACTTTTCATTTAATAGTTAATCTTCATTCCATGCTAAAATATTCATATTCTGAGTGTCCAACGCCATAACAAGCAATTGGATTTGTTACCCACTGAGATGGCAGAAATCAAAATTCGAAACATTGGGAACTTTTTCCATCCACATTCAAAGATCACCAGAGCTGTGGAGCAGCTCCCTCAGCTGCTTATGTCACGTTCACAAGTCAAAAAATAATTTTTCACCCTTAACATGTGAAGATCTTCTTTAAAAGACCTGGGCCTACAGTGTTGAGAAAGCAGAAGAGTGGGCAGACATTGAGACACGGATGGCTTCACATGAGCTCGAACATCTTAATCACATCCTCAACTATGGACAACAGAGGTTAGCATTTTGGGACAGTCCATACTGAAAAAAAAAACTCTTGACAATACACATACATCTCATCTTCTCACTGCTGTTTTTAATGGTGGTCAGTGCATGACGACTGCCAGATGGAACAATGTGTGGCTGAATGATCAGACAGTTTAGACAAACATTGTCAGATCCTCAACTTAAAAAATGTCAGGAATGTTCTAAGACGTAAAGCAGCCCTCAATATTCATCACAAGTGTTTAATGTGAAAGGCAAGTGTCTCGGCTAAAATAGCCCCCTCTCCTTTTCTCCCTCTCTCCCTTTGTGGTACAGCTTGCAGATAAGCCTGGGTAAGCCCCATGGCTGAGGCACCAGCACGGCCTTCCCTGAATCTCATTGTCAAGTTAGCACAGTTTCCAACCAACTGTCCACAGGCGCATGTTCCAAAATGGTCAGCAGCTACAACCCATTTGCCGTTCCATTGCTACCATAACTTGAGCTTTTTCGCAAACTCCTCAGAAAGGCTACCAAAAAATCCAAAACCAATAGCAAAATTAGTTATCCAGGCAAATCTACATTAAGTCAAAGCTGTTTTATCTCTAACCACAATATTTCTCTGACCTAACCTTAACCAAATGTTTTACTGACCAAACCTCAAGCATACCTAAGCCATAATTTAGCTTCCATGTCGATGTTTTTCTCATTTGGTATTAACCAACACTATCTGGCAATTGGGTTTCCCACCTTACAACCATAACTTACAATTAACAGAAAAAAAATGTTGTTCCACAACCATAAAAAATGAGAGAAACTAAATTGACATACTCTTTGGCGTATGCAGTTTCACCTCACAAATCACCATAGAAACAAATCACACTGCACAATTCAGCACAGCATGTTAAAACATGTTTTTTTAGTTGATGAATGACACCATTCACCTACCTTACAGAAGGCAGTGAGGCCAGCAAACATCTGAAGCTTCTCTCTCTCAGGGTCATTCCTTGAATTCCAACAACAAACAAAAGACGGGGGAAAAAATCTATATTACATTTGAACTTCGCACACTGCATGTGCTGTATATGGGAATGTGAATGTAAAGATATACAGAGTTCATGTAGACTGACATGTCAGAATATGTACTCACTGTTGTTCCTGATTTTGCTAAGCTCCATCCTTTGTTCTTTTTATAAACCCCATCTAAGCTTTATCAACTATCCTGTTCACCAGGATATTAACTAAACATTTTGATACCATTAACCATCAAATTGTCTGTCTGAAATAAATTTCATTTCAACATAACATTAAACACCAAAACCTTAACGGTTAGCATTAGCTGGCAAGCTAGTATGCTAGTTACTGTTAGCTTATTTTCCATGCCCGAATAACAAAGTTAACCAAATCAGAGAAAAATGCTACTATCCAACTTATTTAGTTTCAGGCATGCCTAAGTTACACATATTATTCACAGTGTTTGAGGGGTACCTGGCATTACTCGCTGCTAATCCAAAGACAGCTTTAACCATCGCTAATTCCCCTTTAACTCAACTCTGTCACTCATAGCAACCCAGGCAGGTGCGCTGTTTAAACTAGCCACGCTAAATTTACTACAGGCGCTGCTGCACTTCGACATGCACCTTTTCCGTAGCACCATTATTTTACTAGTATGTTTCTCTGAGTCACACCACCGTGGTGTGGTTGAGTCATGGATTCCACACATTCATGCCATTAAACAGATAAAATCTTACACTCTTAAAAGAACCCTGGAAACCGTATTTTTGGACTGTTCTGGCTATGAAGCTCAGTAATCAAACATAACATTTTATTTCTATTCTATTATTACTGAAAGTCAGCAAAGCAATCTTGACCGTTCTCTTTCTATGACACCTTTACAATGTTATTATTGGCCTGACTTTAGCTAATAACTCATCTCTCTTGCAAAATTGTGCTCAAGTCAGTGCAGTATTTCGGTAAGTGTTTGTTACTCTCCAACATTAAATTTGTGCCTTCCCCCACAGATCTCGTGCTTTCAGTGAAGCTGGGTTCTGAAAAACACCCAGCCATTATCGTCCCCTTTTGCAGTCCAAAGATGAACCAGCCTCGCCTATCTTATGTGCTGATCCTAGAGAGCACAGATTTTTCCAATCTCTGCATGTCAGTCCAAGACGCCCCTGGGAATGTTTCATCTGTTTAGGGTTGAACATGTTAGACGAAAGAGACTCCGCCAGTTCTCTCTCTGTGATCAGGCGATCTTGGTTTACATAGGTGGCATCTGTAACCCCTCACATCCTCAACCTTACATCTGACACCATTAGCAAAAAAGGTATTTGTGGAACCTGCCTGGCCACTCAGAGTCATATATCACTGGCAGTATGCAGGCTCGATGGTTGCTTTTCTAGCTGTTTGTTAACTGTGGGTGTAGTGGCTCTGGATGCATAGTCAGCCCTAGCATTTGGAATCATTAAAGCTTGGGATTCCCACAAAATGTTGTCTGACACTTTTAGCCTTGAGGTAAATGAAATGGCTCGTCTCCACCCCATTGATCAACAGTGGAATTGAAACTCTGACATGTTAAGGGAGAACTAATTAGAGGGGCATACCTCATTAAGCCTCATTAAAATAAAGATCAGAAAGACACCCAGCACATTCCTGTGATCCAGAAGTTTTATCTGCCCCATTATATGATAATAAATCCCCAGTCTAATTGATTCTGAGGTAGATGTCTATATTTTGACTTCACTTTACGCTGCCTCCAAGCGGGGAGTTCTCCTCGCCCTCTAGGAACCAGGGTGTCATAGTATGTGCTAGGGTATACTGCAACAGGTAGGGCCAAGCTTTATGCTTTATTCTTACTGACGAAATTGATTGGACAAAGATGAAAATGAACATTTGAATTGCTTTAGTGGCTAACATAATAAGTATTGGAAGGAAAATAATTTCTAAATATTGAAAATATAAAAACAGAACAAAATTTATATTTTCCTGATACCATCAATTTAAAAAGTATTAAAATTAAGTGAACAATGTAGAAAACAAATCTTACAAATGAGCTTGGATGCACTGCACACTCTGGACAATTTTCAACTGCCCCATACACCAAAAAAAATAAAATATCAGCATAAATGCAGTCTATTGCAGTGTGTGCTTGGATCAGCTGTTGGTCACATTTATTAGGTGTCATGAATTAAAATCAGTTCAGCTCATATGGATTGTGTCAGTGGTTCAGGCTGGAAATAAATTAATGTAAATGAATCTGAATGTTACTCCTCTAGATCTACAATATTAAGGCATATTCAGAAGAGAATGGGCTGTCCAGTGTCCAGTCCTCCACACATTTGGACACTGATGTAACTCAAGTAGCATCTCCATCAGAGTGGCCTAAGCTCCAACCTAAGGTTATGTAATCATGTTGATTTTAACTTTAGCTCCAGAGTTGAGCTTTCTTCCTGCGGTGTCCAAGCATTTCAAACAGCCTTTCAGCTCATCTGTGACATACTCAGCCGAGCAAATGTGAATAATAATTAGGCCATTTGATCGTTCCTGAGGGCTCTGAAAGTTCACGTGGGTTTAACCTGCGTCACCTAGGGAGAAATTGTTTGTCCATGACATCTTGGTTAATTTACCCTCAACTCATTTATGTTGGCATTACAGATTGGTACAGAGGATTACGGTTTGTAATTTTAACAGGAAAATGCTTTTAGAGATGGTGCTTTGGTGTAAATACAGCCTGTTGGGCCAATCATGTTTGGCAGAACAGCAACAGCATTTTTTTTTTTTTTTTCTCAAGCTGTTCTTGAACAGAATAGAGTAATTTGATTCATGTTTTCATGTACCAGCTTAATCACTCTATCTCCTGCATTTGGGAGCGTGTGATATACCGGCCCACTCGTCTGTGGTCTCCCACTGTGCCCAGAAAGGTCAGTAACAGCAAGCCATTTTTGGGTATGACTCCATTCATGTGTGTTTATATCACACAGAAATGTATTACTTTGATCAGTTAATGTGTTTCTAATTGAATACAACTGCTACTAAATTTGTTTTACATACGATGCATAGACATTTGCTAATACCAGTCAGTTAAAACAATCCAGTACAACATACTTTGTAGTTTGTATATTGGTTAACTACTTCACATGACACTGAATGAAGAATGAATGAAGTCTAAACTTACAGTAACATCATACCGTGGTGTCCGCTCTGCTGCAGCTTTCCTTTACCTGCAGGAATTCAAATGATGGGGTCATGGTTGTAAAACTCAGCCAAGAACAACATGTTTAGCCGCACACATATTGCAGGTTACCCAGCATGATTTATCATAGTCAAATATCAATGATGCACTGTCACTTTTCCAGTCACTGTGTTATGTTTTATCCTATAGCAAGCAATGAAGCAGCAAAACAATATGTACATATGATGCTACTTGTCATATGTGGATTCAGTATGTGTGGTGTTAGTAATATTAGGAAAGAATGCAATGTGCATTTTTGAAAGGATAATATTCATCAGTGTAACAGTCCTGTATGTATTTACAAACTGCATATATTCTACAGTTGGGATTAAATGTAAAGTATAAATTTATATGCTTGTAAGGGACATGTAGGTGTTTGGTGCAACTTAATTATTTGTGCTCCTTTACGGTCTTCTGTCACAGTATTGTTCTTTTCTTTTTTTTCATTTTCCCCTGTTGGTTTAAATGTTTAAGGCGAACATGGAAAAAATTTTGGGGGTGAGCAAAAAGATAAATGCACTAAGGATTGATATGCTAGACAGAAGCGATTAAAATATATTTCAGATGCTTTGCTCTCAGAGGTTTGATGAATGCAAAAATGGGGGCGAGTGGAAAAAAAAAAACACTGAGGCAGTGTATAATGCAAAAGAGATAGCAAGTGTTTGAACTGGCACACCTTCTTACCAGCTGACTGTGATAGGTGTGACAAAGAAACTTGGAGTGATGAATGACCTTTCTTTCTCTGCATGTGTGTGTGTGTGTGTAAGAGAGAGTGTGAGAGTGAGAGAGAGAGTGTGTGTGTTTGTGTTAGAGAAGACTATTTGATGAAAAGAAGAGAGGGGAAGTTAGACATCCTGAGTACACAGTAAAATGTGGACTTGTTATGGGGAACTTTTTCTCTCTGATAAGCTTGTTCTTATTTTCTGTCTTCTTTTGATGCTTGTTTTATGCAAACAATGTTTTTTTTCCATGTCTTCACTGACAGACAAGTGAATGTATTACTTCTTGAAACAAAGTGAAAATGCCACAAGCTGTGGAGAAAGGACTTTGTGAATTTCCACATGGTGACTGAGATACGCTGGTGTAAATTAATATAGTATTTTGGGATAAAGATCGTCTTAAGATTTACCTTACAAACATTAAAGGTATGAACAACGTGCTAATGAGCTCTTAAATAATTTGTCTTTGTCAGCAGATTTACGCTGGATGTCAAAAGATAATGTCTAATGTTCTAAGGATCACAGCGCCGTGTACTCTCGCCGTGTCTTGGTCGCATAAGTGGCGAGACTAATGCATTCAGATGCAGCCATCGCACCTTAAACATCACTAAGCACAGTGAAATATAATTATGTTCTTAAAAACAAGGTTTCTATTCTGTCATGAGGATCAGGGAAATGCACACACAGTCAGAAATCTAAACCTGAGGTGCATAGCAGTGAATCAGATGACGGTATGTCCCCAGCAGGGCTGGCATTTTTGGCCCAGACCCACAGCTCAGTCTCATCAGAGAATATTAACCAATGGGCCATTGCCCATGCTTTATGGGGCTGTTGTTAGCAATCTATATTTTTTAAATATTTAAAATTAAGATTTTTAATTACACTGACCACAAGGTGCATCGGTCCACTGGGAAAATGCACAGTATGCAAGAGTATCTATCCAGCACTGCCTACCTGTGATTCATTTTGTGGAAATTTTTACCAGTAAAGCACATTGTGAGATTAAAATGAAATGTTTTTAATCTGGAACATTATATTTTTAGTTCTCTCTAGTATCTCTATCTACTGGCACTATTTATGATTTATTCTTATTCCTTCCTCTTTTTCAAAACAATACCTGCACCTAATGCAACTTTGAACTGCAACAGTACATGACACAAATGCAATAACACTCTCTGCTACAGCCGGTTACTTTCATTAAGATGTCTCCATACTCAACCTGTACATGCGTTGCTGTTACTAATTAAATTAGCATTCTAGCGTTGCAGAACAACTGTTACAAGACATCGGTCATTGTGACACACCATAGCTAAAATGCATTCAAAGCCATCAGTTAGACCATGTACTGAATATTCAAAGAGTGTAATATTTAAAAGTCATCCTGCTTGCACTGCCTTGGCCCTCAGTCAACATGACCTCACTGTGACCCCAGCATTAACCACCTGGCACATGCTGGATCCCACCCAACTCACCGACTTACTGTATGATAATCTATAATTATCTCTCAAACCTTGAAAGAGGTTGTTCTCCTCTCTTGTGTATAAGATTCTGCCTGAAGTGCTGTGTTAGGCTGTCAACAATTGCTGAATAAGTGTTTACTGAAGCTCTGGGTGCTTTGATGTCCTAAGTATGTTTCTTTAATCAAGACTTATCCAAGGAGATAATGGCTTCATAGATAATAAAACGAATATAATGTGGTGGTCATTAAGGATTAAACATTTAAAATTACAAGTGAATGGACAAGTAAGCCCCGAAGACTGTCCTGTCCTTCACAACTCCCTGCTGTCTGCTCACAGGCACACATTAGTACTGCAATAATCCTCTTTGACTTTTTGCCATTTAATACACACAGTGTATTAGTAGTACGCATAAATTCACCCCAGAATTGTCATAGTAAAGTCCTTTTATGGGCAGACTGAAGACTATTACCGACTTTCAATTCTGTATTGGGTTTATTAGCAACTGCATGACTCAGTGATAATGCAGAACATACAGTATTCAGAAAATTGATACTAAGAAGAAGTATTGTGTTTATAATCCACCCGTCACCAAACAAGATACCTCGATGTGCAGTTATTTGCATACTGAGGTATCTCCAAAATTGGAACGGTTAAGTGACACTGATGATAATTAATAATAATGATGGCGATGACACTGACTATAATTAATTAATTTGATTTTTTTTTTGTTGGGACTTCAGAAAACTTAAAGAACCTCTCAAGTAGTATTTTAAGCTATTGGGCAGTGTTAACAGCGATGTATTACTTTCAGTGGTAATGAAGTAGCCAACCCTTTAATGATCTTCAACAGAGGGAACAATAATCCAGAAATATAATCTGCAACAACAGCTAGAGTCACAAAATATAACGGCCACCTCATTGATGGTTCCAGCTACCAACCAGCCCAAAAATGGCAATTACCAACATAGAACACCGTGCTCTGACCAGACACATTACAAACACTGACGAACAGCTAATGTTTGCATTTAGGAACAGAAAACTATTTATTCTTGGTGCCTTTTTAATGCGCATCAATCGCACGTTTCTGAGCATATTATTGAAAAAACAGGTATGATAAAGCATGTCAGTAAAATTCCTGTCACAACCAATCTTTAGGTAAGCTAACGTTGCCATAGAGACTAAGATATGCCAAGGCTGTAGTAGCAATAGCTTTATTATTACAGGATGTAAAGGAACTATAATTTATAGCCAAATATGAAGCTAGTGGCACTTTTGCAGTTGTTTTAATGAAAGTAACGTATAACTCTACACAGACAGTAACACTGTAAAGTCACTTATTACTTGAAAATGAAAGTAACCAGTAATATGCAATATATATGTTTTGAAAGTATCCTGTCCAACACTGCTCATGGGGGCAGGGGCGGAATATAGGGTTAATGCATTTTTAAATGTTCCCCACAGATACTGAACTCTTGCTGAGCTGAAACTGGGAAGACTCATCACAGTGACCTCATTTTCCCAAAATAAGTCTCAGACGTACTGTATAAGCAAAAGTGGAATCAGTCTTGACTGTACTTCGTTACCCACATACACGTTTTGTAATGAAAAATTCAGGACTGTCGAGTTCACATTTGCAAATTTGTTTAGGAAATGTCATCCTGCACAAGATATTTAATTTATTTTTTTTGTCAGCGTATGAGCTGTGATGTTTATCCTAACCATATCTGCTATAATTATACTTTCAAAAACTATTTTTCAAATGAACATTTTTTTTAATTTATTCCATTAAGTACTATTACTAAAGGCTTAGGGAAAGGCAGAGCGGGAACAAATGGGCTTATGATTAAATAATAAAAATGTCAACACTCACTACAGATGTGAGACAACATGCTACTTCTTATAAAGCCATCCATTGCTGGCCTCACTCAGACTTTCCACTGCACTTTCTGAAATACACACTTACAACATTGACACTGAGCCCCGCCACCGAACATAATAAGGCAGCATAGTCACATATGAATATAAATCTTGTCTGTTAATTTGTGTCCATAAAACATGACCATTAACTGTAAATGAGAACAAGGTAATTTCAACATCAATCTATGTAATACATTTAAACTCATCCTAACAGCATGTGACACTACTAAAAGTGCACAGTATGTATAAGAGTACAAAGGAATGAGATTAAATCTTCATTCACTGACTCCAAGGATATTGCACTAAAGCTATACATATATTTCTTATGAGATATAATTATATAGGTGGTTTAAGGTGTGCCTACCATAGAATCAAACAAGACATGGGAGGCACCAAACAGACCTAATCTAATGGTGAAGGGAGGGACGAAGACTCGGTTTCTGTCATAAGTGTTGATGTCAGGAAAAAGAGAAATGTCACACTGACCGCACTATTTGTCAAAAATAAAGAGACTTTTCTTTTGCATTTTGTAATGAGCCAGAAACCAGCGAGAGAAAATATTACAATATACTTATCATCTTCATGTGGTTTTCAGAAGTGTGAAGTAATCAGAGTCCAAAAATAGACAGAGGACAAAATATAAAAATATTCCTGTCTGACAGTTTCAGGGTTTTCCATAAGGCCTGATATCATGTTGTTCATTCTATTTTTATTTATTTGTACTGCATATTTTATTCAATCTGATGTGTATTGTTATCCCACCCTGCGCAGAATCATATTGCAGAATGTAAATTTCTCTTTGGAGATTAATAAAGTATCTATCTATCTATCTATCTATCTATCTATCTATTTATCTATCTATCTATATCTCTGTGGTGATCTGAATCTTACTGTGTTTTCTAAGACAGGGGTTTTGGGGAGCCATTTATTTATTTATTTTTTTGGTGGGAGGGGTCACTGGTGATTAGGGCAGCACCTGAGAAGCTTATTATGTATATGCAATGGAAGGGAGGAGGCTCAATTGGGGTGGAGGGCAGCAACTATATCAGGGTGGTGCCCCTGGCCATACTAAGTTATTAAACATATATCACACTAACCTCTAATGCCATGGCTGGACTTGCTTCTCTTCAGTGAGGCGCCTGATGTCAGATGGTATGATGATGATGATGATGCCAGGTTTCGGTGAGTCAGCCTTGAGAGGAACTGAAGCTTAGCAGGAGTCCGTTTTGAAAAGAGCTGCTCACAGTAGCCAACCGTTCCTTTGCAGCTCAATTATTTCATGTTGATGCATCAGCTGGATCCACATTAAGTGAGCTGGCAAATATGCCTGTGTCCTGAAACCTCTCATCATAAGTCTGAAGGAGTTTTCACCTTAGCAGCATATTCAGATGTCATTGCAGGCTTTAGTTCTTGCAGAGGAAGAAAATGCAGTGTTGCCCCTTTCCAGCTGCCACAGCTTTGATTTCACTTTAAACAATTTCACATTAGAAGGCAGAGAGCTGAGAGGCTGGCTGGAGCTTCTCCAGCTCTGAGAGGTTCTTGGTAATGTCCACCATGACGGTCAGATCACACAGACACTTGCTATCACTGAGTTTCTACGTCAGGTCTGCATCTCTATCAGATAAACTGACATTTTAAAACACCTCTACTCTGTCCCATGCTAGCAGCTCCACAGCAGCAAGGAGGCACAGCTTCACAATTTCTACTTCTGAATGAGGTTTTAGCTTCTTAGCCGTTAGCTCACTCACAACAAAACCTGTCTGCATGGCACTGTCTCTGTCAGAAGGTGGTCTGGTGAAAGCTGGTTGTTGGGCATCCAGACTCCACCGACGACCGTTAACTTTGTCCAAACTTGTCCCTGTAGCTCATCCGGTTTAGCATGTTCGTAGCCGTAATGACGCTTGTGATTATCCTTTTTCATCACTGCCAGTTACTCCTTACAAATTCAGACACACTGACTTGTCTTTTACCTCAGCAAAAAATAATAACAATAACAGCCGTTTGTCCATTTTTCTTGGAAAACGTGACACTCGGATCATACTTCCGTTTTGTTGACGAGCTGTTGACTGATATCAACCGTTCGGTGCCTGATGCGTTCAGGGACCGCTCGGAAAAAAGAGAAGCGTCATATTTATGTTATTTTCTTTCTTGCTGAAAAAACTGAAAGCTACTGCATTTTTGTAATTGCCTTGCGGATGGAATCAAACAGAGGTTTAGATCTAATGTTGCCCCCCCAGTCTAAGAGATCTTAACAGCATGCTTAATCGACACAATTGCCCATTGTTTTCATTCAGCAATCATCATATGAGCTTTTAGCATTTTTGGCACTTATAATGGCTGATTTGGAGGAAGTACAGAATTGGGAATGGTTAAGTATCTTACAACTAAAAACTCTTTTAGATTAGATTGCTTCAATAAATTAAGACAGGAAATTGTCATTTGCTAAAACCTTTCACCTCCCATCTAGAAGTACTGTTAACCTGAGAAGTTGCATTCTTCGCTGTTAAAATGTGAGGCTTATTCGTGGCATTTCCCTTATTACCACATGCTTTTTCTGAGTTGTTGTATGAGGACCTAGTTTACTGTTTACTGTGGTGATCAGCATCAAAAACATGGGGGAAAAAAAAACAAAAAACATAGGATCCATTTGAAATTCTGCTCTGCTGCTTTTCAAAACTCTGTGAGAGGAACTTGATGTTGGCAAGCACTCAAGTACTTGTTATTGTCACACATCCAGGCAGTTTTTTCATTAGGCTTTTTCTCAGTTTATCATTTTTTTGTGATTGCATTATAATGAATGAGCTTATCACAATGTGTTATTTTTCCCTGTGTGCCCTATCAACCCAAAAATTAAGAACAACGTTATCATGTTGTAGTATACAACTAGAAATAAATTGGTTGTAATTACTTTTAATGGAGACCCAGGGAAAACCAAAATGGACTTGCTTAAGATAGCAGAGCAGCAGCATGAGTGAGATTTGACGATGAAGCTGGAGAGCAAACTGAAAAGAATAAAAATCAATTTAACAGAGCAGCAGAATTCTTTAAAGGCAAACACATTTGACAGCAGGTGTGATTTTAAGAAAGTTCGACATCATAAAAAGCAAACTTTGGTTCCTTGGCATCTGCAATCGCTTGGCACACTCATCTGAGATTGAATGGAATCCAAGGCTTGCACCGTGTTCTTAAAGAATGTCAATGGAAACATGAAGCGTTCACGGGAGCTCAGCCCTGCACCCCTGCAGTGATGGAGAGATGCCCAGCAGCTTTACAAATGCCACTTCTTCGTCATCGGGACAGAGGTGAGCATCTGTTTTCTTGGACAGCACCCTCACACCATCCCGCCCCCTGGTTACCTGAGTCTTTCACTTGCTACTGTAGCTGACATGGATATTAATCATCACGGTGAACACGATGAAATCAACAGCATCCACTAGAATAACAGCGGCAAACCAAGGCTCACAGTGGTGAACCCAAAGTGTAACAGGTTCGCATTGATATAACAGCTGAACACTGAGCAGAATCTTTATATAGCATACCTGCGTATAGCTGCAGATTTGGCATGTAGTTAATTTAAATCTGCACAAGTGCACAGAATAATCAAATGGGCACTAATGCAAAATTGCTCTGTGTGGCAGAGATTTATAGGGTCGTAATGTGAAAATGTGTCACTTGAACGCTTTACCCCAAAACAAGTAATGAAAAAAAGCCACACATAAAGGAAAGGGTATTCAATTACGCAAGCTTACAGATGTATGGTTAACCCTATCTTATAAATATTAATGCAGACATGATGCATGTCTATGGCAGGAACGATGGCGTGTAATCAGTGAAAGTGGATTCTGTACGGTGGCTATTTCAATTCTTGTGGAGCAGCAGAATTCAAACAACTTCTCCACCCACGCATTCAATACTAGTTGCAACACATCCAATCGCAGCTACATTGACAAATATAGGTTTTAATTTTCACTATTTATTTATTTATTTGCATACACCTGGAGAAAGTACAGCACTGTGGTAAAAGCATTACATTACCACATTAAGATGCTGTACGCACCCTGTGACTTCACTGCATTTGAGCATGTAACCTGAATCAGAGTCAAGAGAGCAAGAACAGGCTGTTTGATATTTCCGGTATGCAGACACAGGTCGACATGTTGCCTTGCAACGCAGAACACACATATAGAACAGGGACAGATGAGCCGCCGCACAACATGCACAGCAGAAAGTGTCAGAGCAGGATACACAACACTGCAGACTATGCATATGAATTAAGCATACACTGTACATTAAGCATCTGGCCACTATGGGCACTCAGGTAACATGCAATATGAGCACACATGTACACACGGGTTAGCGTGTGTCAAGCAGAGCGATGAAGTAATGTGCCATGAGGTAGGCTGCTGTGTGGGATGAAATGCCTGAAATAAGTTATGACCACAATTATGGAAGCTAAAGTGGTCAAAGGTGCCTCTATTACTCATTTCTTTTATTTTGTCTGAGCGGCCAAATGAATGAGCAGCCATCTTGCTATTGGTGCTTGTGCCTTTGATTGCACAACCAGGATCAAGCGGTGCCATAAACTGTTGTCTGCTAAACAAGTGAATAATGAAGATTTAGATCACCAATTAGGGCCTCAAACATTAACTGCTCTCCTCACACCTCTTGAGCCAATAGATCAAGGTTTTCATGCGGGTTCAGCACAGCTCCATGGGATGATCAATTGCCATGCACAAATTCCCAGCTATCATTGAGGTTCATTTGTCAAAGTGAGGTTATACAATGAAAAATGAGACCTGTGTGGCGAGGTATCTGTGGATCAGAGGCAGTGAATTCTGTCTTTACCATTGAATCTTCTGTGTGGTTGAGTAGTCCACTAAAACACACATATAATATGTGTCAAAAATGAAAATACAACCATATTGTGGGTTTCTTTATGTGCAGTTTTACATTATTTCCACATGCATTCTCATTTCCACTTCATTCTCATCACCGGTGGCACTCTATGCTAGCCTAGCCTATGGGAGACGCCTGCCCTTATTTATTATGGCTTAATAACTGCAAGCCTGCCAAGTCGGAATGCGTTCAATAAGAAAAAGTGGCTGTGAAAGTGCTTCATATTAAATGTGTCAGTGTTTGTTGAATACAGAGTGTGCCTCACCACTCCGTGAAGTGAGGAAAAATTGCATTTGAATCAGGCTCACCTTCAGCCCTTATTTGATCTGTATTAGTGCCAGGGTGTAGTGATTAGTCACAGACGGCTTTTGTTTGGATCAGAGCTGACATAGCAAGAGTGAAGACCTGCAAGGCTGATAGGAGTTCAGTCAACACAAGTTCAGTCTTGACTCTGGAGAGATAAACATAAAAGCTGAATTATAATAAATAATAAATTATAAGAAGCACAGCACGCAAGTTCTATTCTGCTCTCATTTTTAATAGCTTAAATATTTTCTGAAGCGGTAGAAAAACATGTTCTTTCTCATCGCAGTCTGTACTCTCGAACCTCTCTGGGAGAGCTGGTGTTAAACATGGAAGGGAAGAAATAATTTTCTGTCAAATTACTGGATTAAACAAAGTACACATACCTTTATCCAACCTGTGGGGATGAATGAGAGGTTATGGAATACAGAGTAAGAATCAGCGTTATTGGTCATATGTAATGGCACATCCTGCACAAAGACTTTCTGTCTGTCCTTAAATCAAGAACAAAACAACATACCGGAAGTTTTATACAGAGTACAGTTGTTTACGTCATACAGTTTGTCACTCATAGGCCCACCTATGTTGGTCCACAGCTCTGGGTGCTTTCTACCTCTGCTTCTTCAGTGGATGGAAGGGACTCAGGTGTTATCACATGATGTGGAGTTGATGCACATGATAACAGGCATATGAAAGGAGGAGATCATGACCCTATCCTGACTCAAGGATTTGAATGGCATTGGATGTGAATGACCTCTGGGGTTTTTCTCCAGTCACTGATCGAGGAGGGCATTTATATTAGACAGGATCATTATTTAAGCGTGACAGGGTTATGATCCACCCCCCTCATATGACCACCTTATATGACTTTTTTTCAGTTTTTCCAGCAGATATGCATGCATTTTCCCATCATGTATTTTTAAACAGCATATAAATAGCAGAGCATGGCAACAAAAAAAAAAGAAAGTACTTGCATAACAAAACCCCTTTTCTCCTGTTTTCCTTACTTTCTTCCTGTTTTTCTCTCTCTGTACATACACCTACATGATTTATATGAAAAAGAGACTGTCAAGTAGCATTAGGTATTGGGTCACGAAAACATGTCCCAATACTTAATTCATGAAGAGATTCCCAACAACATCTTAAATAAAGATTGAATACTCTCACAGATTCCTTCATAAACACCCAGTTTACCAACCCCATACAATGCGCCATATTGTTAACTCATGTCAATATTTGGCTTATCACTTTTTTTTTCCAGCTCAGAGCAATAAGTAGCTTTGCTTGTGCTATACACATATGCTGCCAGATGATGTTAAACCTCTATCACTGCAGTGTTTTATGCTAATTTTTTTCCAAAGATGAAAGTGTGGGTTTTTCTAATGATTTATTGTGTGCAGAATAAATCTGCAAAAGTATTTCCTTGAAATGTTTTACTTTGCTGTAATTCCATTGAAGCTCATACATGTATCATCTCTTTATAAATCATAAACCCTCACTCTGACCACAGCTGAAAGCCTACACCAGATGTGCTCAGTTTGAATGAAATATGCCCCCAAAATGAAGTAAAACAAGATCACGTGTTACCTATATTCACATATTCCAGAGTTCCATCTTCCAGCTAAGTGCATTGGGGTCTGTTGACTGAAGAAAACTCTGAGATCCAGTTTGAATTTGGTAAAAGCTAATAAGCAGTCCTTTGGGATAACTTTGCTACGCTACACTTCCCAAGGTCAAGTTTAACTCTTACATCAACAACTGTTTTGGCCACTTGGGGACCGAGCTGATTGCTAGCTTCGTTTTAGTCTTTACCAACTCTTGAATGAAACACTGTATTTGGCTCTTTGGCTGCTCAGTGCTCCACAATCTTCACCAGCTAATTGCCGACCTTAGCTGTGTGTCATTTGGTGCTGGAAAGATGACATACAGTTGCAGTCAGAGCGAACCAAAACCGTGTGATAAAACCAATGAGCAGAAAGACACTCCATAGTTCAGAGCGGTGCTCTGAAGAATCAGGCGCTGATTTTCTGGGTATATTTTCTGTACTGCACGCAACCCCTTTCAGGCAAACTTTATCATTTGATTCATTGTTTTTTAAAATATCAATTAGAGCAGCCTTGAGTATGCAGCACATTTACTTAAATGCACGACTAAATCCTGTCAAGTTTAATCTAGATATTGGCTTTCATTTTAAACGATTAAGAACCTGTGTTTCTCAGCATCATCAAAGATTGACTGAACAGCTATTACCGTATATTGCAGCGACTCCAATTCATTTCACTTTATCACGGGATCTTTTTCAATTAAAAACACATTTGAAACTGCACTGGCAGAGACACAAAAGATATATAATGTAGGCAACAGGAATCAGCATGAGGTGCCTACATGCGTTCCTTTTCTTGGTTTCCCGTAGAAGCATTTTAATTGGCTTATGTGTAGGTAGTGGAAGTTGCACGGCCCTAAGGGTAAAGTGGGTGGATTAACTGCTGAATTACCGCTGTTGGAGCAATAAGAAGCATGTGTACTTTGAAATTCTGACGGGAGATTTCTGAATGAATTTGTTTAACGCTACACCCCTTTGAGCGCATGTCCCCCTGCTGCCATTCAGGGGGTCAGAACAGTGTTTCACATAATAGAATTATAACTGTCATCATGAATTTGGAGTTGAATGCCACAGCCATGATTCATTTTTTTCATCCAGGTTAAGCTTTCCCAATCCATGTTTGACAGGGAATAGTTAGTCAGACCATACAGCTAAGTGCTTTGTTATCCTTGAATATGTAATGAATTTAACCTACAGAGCTCAAAGAATTTGATGAGCAAGCCCTCCACTTTGTGTGCAGGGATGAGCTTGATGGCTCCTTTGCTGAAATGCAGAATATGGTCTTTAGAAAACATTCATTTGCATTTCTACAACCGTTTGGCATGCTTCAGTGGTAGGTGTACAATAGATAATCTGCTCCAAATAGAGGAATTTCACATCACACTTATAAGCACGTGCGTCTCACGTAAGTGGTAGAGATAGATAATGAAATACACTAAATGTTAAAATCTCTTTTCTAAGATCCTCGAAAAGGCAGAAGGCAAGCTGATGTGGGTTTTGAATAAATATTGGTTTAGAGCCAACATTAGAAAGCTGCAGCCTCTGATTTTATTATTATAACGCCTTTGGCTATTTCTTCTCTCATACTATGTCCATAATCTTCTAATCAACCAATTTACCCAGTGATTTTTATAACACAGCACTACAGCAATGTGCATTTCCTTGTAAGCACATTTCAAGATCCGGAGGCTCAAAGGTACTTCAAACAGTGGCTGGATACACCCTCGTAGTTATCACATTTTCTATTTCTATGCACTTCATGGTCTGTTTGATGTTATTCATGAGCTGTAACTGAAAGTAATACAACTGCATGGGGCCAGAAAACGGTTTTGAATACAAAGTGTGGGCTGCTGTGCTGCAGGATCATATACATACCTGATCTTAATAATGGATTGGAATTAAATGCCGCCTATCAGGCATTACTTCGCCCCTCTGTTTGTGCCTCATGTAGGGGAGTAGAGGTGGGGTTCTCAGCTATCTGTGGAAATGGTTTTAAGAGTTTGTTTTAAATTATGGATGTCATAATAGGGTTGCTCTCGTCATTATGTAAAGAGACTTATGATAGATTTAAAAATGATGCCCAGGCTTTGTCAACATTGCTGTGCTTTCCTATGCTTTACTGGTGTCCCCCCAGTCTGTTTTCCCCTCAGCCTGTAAAGAAAACGCAAACATACACCACATGTTGAATCAATGGACATTTATCAGCAATGTTTCGATAAACCTGCGCTCCATCATCTCTAGAGGTAAGGCAAATTTATGCATGAGGCAAAGAGAAGATGATAATCACATTTTACAAGACGGCCCGCAGGAAATCACATTCTGTTCACCGATAATTTAATGACCCATTGCCCTGTTCAGGTCCTCCCAAGATAACGGCCCTGTTTCCTGCTGTGTGTTCTGATATTCTCTGTGATTTTTACTCCCCGCCGCATATTTCTGCTACCCCATACCCTCATTTGTCAAACGACTGCTGAAATTAAGAAACTGGGTCTTGATATTGATTTGTGCTGCTGGGTTTCGAGGGTTTATGTGTGAGTCTGTGCAGATATATATGTGCACATACAATATTAATATGCGTTGTCTTGGTTTCAAATACAGCCCTAGAATAAAGAATGCAGTCAAGGTTGGTTCAGGCAATTTTTGAAACACTGCTTTGAACCCAGAGCGTCAACTACAGGTTGTATAATACATTCCTCAGCAGTCTGTGGGTGGAATAGATTAACCACTACTGCGATGTGAGGTGGCTTTGTCATTTTTCCTTAAAAACTACTGAAAATGTTAAGGTTTCTGTCTCATTATCATTGCTACCAAAACAATCCTCAAACCCTGCTCCTGTGGCTCAGGACATCACGTGCTCATGACAAAGTGGATACAAGTCTGACTCAAAACCTTGGCTGCATGTGATTTCCCCTTCTTGTTCTGCCGTCGCCTGTATCTTTCCGCTCTGTACTTGCTCCACATAACGCAGAAATGCCCCAAACACCGCCTATTAAGCATTGCTTATGCTAAGAACAACCAGAGCCTGGGCACTGGCTGTTTTTTAAATTAGCTGCTGTTCATTTGGTGACTTGCGGAGGAGTACATCAGTGCCTCTCATTTCTTGGTAACCATGCCAGCCATTTGTCTACCTTTCTAGAGGCACGAGCCAGGAGGCAGAACTCCTTGATTGGATCCAGCATCAGCCTGGAGCTCTGCAGGATGGACACTAAGTGCCCTCACTCATTTAAGTCCTAATGCACCAAGCCACTCCTAACCAGCTTATGCTCCCCGATTGTTGTTTAATGCAGATGCCAGTTAGGCACTGCGGGAATGTCTCCCTTTGTGTTGTCCTATTGCATTTTTCGAAATCAGCTTTGTGCCGGCGTTGCCAGCATCAAAGTGCAATATGCCTTAACACTCTGTTCATGTCAACATGACATACAAAGCTGATTATCTCTGGCTAGAGAGTCATTTGGTCTTGTCACTGTGGACCTTACAGCAGCCATATTGTCCTTTATGACATTGTTGGCTGAGCATGTACCAGGCTTGGGGGCTTTTTGCTGGCTTGTGCTGTAATGAAAGTTGAATCCCCACTACAAATGTCCTTAATTATGATTTTGTTTCCTACTGTTTGATAGGATGAGCCTCCAATAACACTGCAGAAGGGATAAGTCAGCTGGGACATTCACCAGTGCCTATGCTCCCATTTCAAATCACAGACGGTCCTCACATCAAAGGTACTCAAAGACTGTCTCTCTGGTCAAAGCAAACAACAAACAAACATATGAAGCAGCCAATCACTGGCTCTCATGCTCCAATGAGAGGAGCTTATTTCCAAAGTTAGGGAAATGGATTGGAACAGACTTGCAGAGTGGGACATGAAAGCAGGGATTACACTGCACACCTTTTATACAGCAAAGTTTTGATACTGATACCAAGTTTGTTTTTTGTTCTTTTTAGGTATATGAATTTTAAACACATCTCTCTGTTCTCAATAATACCTTGAGGACTGTGATATTCAAAAGACACATTCAGATTGAGCTGTCCCCACAGTGCGCACAGACATGGTTGCGGAAAGTACCAGTGACTGTAATTTCATGCACTTTTAAAAATGAGCCCTTTGAAAGCCAGAAATCCCAGACACTGGCAAAGAAAGCTGAGCACTAATATTTTGACAATTTGATCAAATCCCTGCAGATACCGTCTATTATCGGTATTTTGTGACTTGGGACTGCGAAAGTTTTACTTACACTTTTAATACTCCTAAAGTTGAGAGTTAAAATTGTATGTATAACTTTAATTACCTTAATTTACATTCCTTGTCTTCACTAGTGGTTGGGGACATCAAGCAGGCTAATTAGAATGGGCTTTTATGTGTTTTGAACAACCTCTCCACAGAAATTTCCTTAATATTTGATGATGGTCGTGTGCAATAATGAATGAGAAAACATTAGCAATGAAGGAAAAAAAAAATCTCAGCACACAGTTTTAACCTCATCACACTGTCTTGTCACTGTTTTATGTCTTCTGCTTTAGTTTTTCATGCTGTGTTGCATCACCTTGTTGTTCTGACTGCTGATTATTTACTGGCACAGTCCTTTGAGAAAAGCTCTGTGATGAGGGGCTAAACATAGTGTGAAATAACTTAATTTGCCTTGATGCAAAGTAATATGACAAGATTAGGGAGTTCAAATTACGTATCACAATCGCTGTATTATTAGACTCAAATTTACATTAACATATTGGAGTGTCCATAAAGTCTAATAACCTGTTTTGCCTACCAATCCTGCCTATGGTTAGATTTAGGCACCAAAAATACTTAAATTAAGATGATGTTAAGGAGAAGATTGTGGCTTAAATAAACACATGTTTTAAGTCACTGCTAACCAGACCAAGAACTTTGCCTAACCTTATCCAAGCGCTGCCAGAGCCTACACATAATCATAACAAACAGTTTAATCATGTTGTTATCAGTACAAACAGACATTTAGTGCAAAATCTGATATTTAGGCAGGAAACAAATGAAATACATCGTCAGCGAACATTTTTTTGGTGCATACAGTATGAACATTTTTTCTACTTGTCAGATAAATTAATTAACAATGTTCATCATTATGTTAATAGAAAACATAGAGTCCTTCAAAACATATTTGATGCAATTGCGTCTACATGACAAACTGCCCTGTAGGACAGTTGATGCCAAATTGTTCTGTCAGTGGACAGCTTTGGAGTTGAGAATCAACATGTGTCCAGGTTCTCCTCAGAAAGTCCTCCTTTTTCTACAAAGTTGCTGTGATTCCAAATTCACCAACAGACTAATTGACTGATGCCCTCATAAGTTAATTCTGTGCTGATAAATCAGCTCAGCACAGTACAAAAATTGATAAGGTTCCACTGTATCAAATATTCTAATTACTGTATGCTTTTATCCAAAGTGCCATGCAGCCTGTAGTAAAAGTCCTTTATGATGTGTCATAAAAGCATTTCAGTGGGGGCTGCTCTGCGTGTGCTGTAGCGATACAGTCCACCCTTATGCTTCCTGTCATAAAATTTTGTGTGTTTATAGAAGATCTTGAGTCAAAGCACACACGTTCCATCCATACACGAGCTGTCTTGACAAGATGTCCCGTTATGTAGTCTATATTTGATGATGTGTGATATGTTGTGATGTTTAGACAATGGGACTGAGAGGCGGGGGCTTTGCACCTAACCTCTCCACACTGCCCATTTTAATGAGGCCTCATTGGACTGACGGTCTGAAAGAGGTCAGTCTGATGTGGTGTGAGTTGCAAGGAGAGATCACAGATTTCATGCAAAACTAGGCCAAGGTCAGCAGAGAACCTCAGCACTGCAGATGCTGAGCACAACACTTAAAAGTCTGTCTAAAGCCAGACCTGTGCAGGATGATCCTGGCACGAAGTCACAACGCAACTTGGTGCCCTCTCAGATGAAATGGAGCCATAATAGTGGCTGGTTTCCTTTGAGAAAGCTTTATTCTCTTTAAAAATTATAGATAATGTGTTCTTTTTACAGTATTTTCCTTCTGTAAATATCTGTGTAAATATAAAAATAAGGCTTAAATTAACTTCAACATTTGTCTTTATAAATATATATTGAACAACATGGACTCTTGCCCATCATGCTCACACAGAATACACGTTGAAATATACAGTATGAGCGCCACATAAACTCCATTTACTGACAGTATAGCATTTTGTTCAATTTTCTCAAACAGCATTTGCATAATCACTCTCCAGCTTACAGTAAATTTGAATTGGCAACACTCCCAAACTTACTGATTAAATTGGACATAGCAGTCCTTTTTTCAGAATTTATAGAGGACTAATTTAATGGCACATTCTTGACAATGGTTGTCAATCTCTATGCGCGTAAATCTTCACAAACGAGAGGACAGGTTCACGTAGAGTTTGTGTGCTTAGATTGAGGTCTATTTTTTCCTTAGAAGTGAATATACAATTCACTTATATTGAATATAAACACATGCTGAATGCTTTAACTAAAATTGCAAAGCATGCTTCCCCGTCTCTTTAACAGGCATCATTTAGCTTTGCAGATTTAAATCACTTTGTGTTGGCACAGACAGATTGCATGATTTTTACCATATATATATATATATATATATATATATATATATATATAAAGATAGAGAGAGAGAGACCTACCTCTTTCAATATAAGCAGCATGTCATAAACAAACACTACCTGGGTTGAGCAAATCCAAATCAAACATGATGTTCCCTGCTCTATGTGGCCCCCTCGGTCGAAAGCTAAGTTTGGTGTGAAGACCTTCGCTTTCTGTCTCTGCTAAGAAGGCACCCTTGTCACTCACAGTCACTCCAATTCAGCAGATCAACATGATGGTTCCTCATGAGAGCCCTCCGGTCCCCCCTCCAGGCTGGATGCACTCTCATCACTTTAGAAAACAGTAGCTTTTGACTAAAAGACAGTAGGAAGGAAGGGTGGAAGCTTCCCAAACCACGTACCCATTTCGGTTATTTCAAGAGCCAGATGGCAGGATCACATGGTCGGGAGACTAGCGCTAAAGATTTCTTCCAGAAATTCCCATACAACCCTTTCAAAATGTATTATTTGAGCACTGTTGTGGGTTGTTGGAGTAGTAAAGCATCACTGTCACTTGTCACACTAAATTACATCAAGATTGCACATCCACACACATGCAGACAGACGCAGACACACAGGCCCTTATTGCAAAAAAAAAAAAAAAAGACGGAGGCATCACCACCATTTTTTGTCAGCATCTGTTTGGCATTCAGCCCTAAATAATACTTCACGCTTGTGAAACCGGTTTGCCAAAGAAAAACTGGTTTTAGTCAGTCCCAAACCACTTTTTTTCATGACGGCAGTCAGATGTTTTCCTCTGATGTCCTTTTTAAAGAAGCACATGACCTTTGTGTGGGGCATCTTCATTTGTTGGCTGTCTTTCAGTATCTGCCTGCTAAAAGGTCACCTTCTCTTTGACAGAATGGAAAAAGGCATCACACGTAGTTGACTAATAGTGAGCAAACTTTTAACAGTGGAGGTTTCTCAGCCCACTTTCTATTTAGAATCTGTTGCAGCCGAGAGAAGCTTAATATTTGTTCAGGCAGGTTTATAGTGGCCTGTTCACAATTCACTAGTTCACGAAATATTACTGTGCAGATATTTTTTCTGTTTAGAGTTCTATGGCTGGCTAACAAGGTATGAAATACAAAGTAAATATAATAACAGCAGACTTTCTTGGAAGATCTTATGCTACTCAGTTAGCCCTCCTGCACAGAGTGGAATCTGACAGTCATTCACATTAGAATATACCAACTAAACCTAAAATGTATTTAAGATAAGACATCAGTCATGCTAGCTCCAGAAACATGGATAAAGATTCCTGAAAAACAGACAGATGGTCCTCAAGTTTGTGCAAGGTTTAATATAAATTTCTTCTTCTGCACAAAATGCAATGAGGTGACGAATTCTCTGCTAAAATGCATCACTGTGAAAATCCTATCAGTGCTGATATGTGATGATGAAAAGGTGTGCAAACAAATATTCATCTAGAACTGTTCAATTTACTGTTAAAAGTCATCATCAACACCAGAAATTGGTTAAAATTAGTACAAAGTATGAAGATGTTATGACTTGCATGCTGTTCTATTTCCTGCCTGTCACCAAACTGACATTGAGAGAGGAGGTTATCTTACATATGGCAGAGATGTACATACAAGCCTCACTTTCTGTTTTATCCAGGAAAAAAACACCCACTCACGTCCCAAAATGTGTTTTGAATGAGGATGAGCCTCAAACAAAACTGCACACAAGCCTCCACAGGAAGCATTTTATTTCATATTCTCGCACTTGGAATGGTTTTAAACAATAAATATAAGGAAGCGCTGTAAAATAATTCCTCTATCTTTTCCCAAAATGTAACATTTCTTGTCTATTTTTCTTATTAGTAGCCACAAACTATAACCCAACCATGAAACATGTTTTACATTATATATTATGCACGCAATTTGTGAATGCAATACCACAAAACAAAGTCATCACTGCTAATAAGGCCTTATATATCCTGACTGCGGGGGACCACATTCTGCCGTTTGCAGATGTTTTGACAATTTCGGTCGCATACTTGTCTCTGAAACGGTGACCTGTTCTGACAGGGATAAACGTAACTGTGCTGCACCCTGATGCTGACAGCTGGCGTGCCAAGTTTCCCTGCAACCTCTCCTCATTAATTCAGCTCAGGTCGATGGTCATCTTGAAAAAAAACAGAGCACATGGACTCCCCCACAGCGTTTTCTGACAGTTACATTATCATTAAAAATGATTAGGATTCTAATAATGCTTATGTTTTAAAAGATCCATTAGATGTGGGTGTAGGGGGGTGGGGGGTGGGGGGTGGCGATGCAATTAAATTACCTCCTACTAGATATTGAACCTCCTGCCTGTCTGTGGACTTCGTTGTGCTCATCACATTATAGGCTATTTTTCAAGTCAGTGATTTTACCATCTGACAGTGTGAAAACCCTCCCACAGTGCACTCGGATGAATAAGTCAAAAGCAAAATTTACAATACTGGCCTTATGTGTAGAGGACAACAATTCACAACTAAACCAAGACCACATCCAGGGCCAGAAACCAAATCATATTGAATTGAGAAATAATGAGTCATAATGGCTTTTTGTTTATATCAGTATACAGTATTGGACTGCAGCTAAACTTAAATGGATCCTGTTAGATGTTGATTACATTGTTGAATGGGAAACATGAAGAAAATACAACAAAACCAAGTAGATAGATAGATAGATAGATAGATAGATAGATAGATAGATAGATAGATAGATGAAAGCCTTGTATTTGCACACTCTGAAATGTTCCCTCCAAGAAAGTAAAAGACATCAGAATTCTTCAGATTTTTCTCATGACAGCAGTACAATAACCCACCCCGGTGTTATTTTTCCTTTTGTGGCTTTGATCCAAGGCTGAAGCCTCACCACCACATACAATAGCTTTTCTCAAACTATTGTCTGATCGAAATACACTAAAGCATGTCACTTTGGTGGCTCACTGAGTCTGTCTGCCGTCAGAGCTTCATGCCAGGACACTCGTCACTCAAGGTTTTGGAAACAGGTGATGTGCCACAGGGACATCAACAAGTCGGTGTGTGTGTGTGTGTGTGTGTGTGTGTGTGTGTGTGTGTGTCTGGTAATGGATTACCTCTTTTCTATCTGTCTTTCTTGTTATCTATCGTTTTGTAACCGAACTTGAACATCAACATAAATGACTGAACAACTGAATAGACTGATTGCCAATGTCTTCCAAAACAACATGCAAGCCAGTGCGACAAAGGTGGACTTTCGTCATCAGCTGACCTTTGTCGTATCAGACCTTGTCCTCACACTGTTAACATACTGAAAAGGTCACAGTTCCCTTGGTTTTAGGCATAAAAAAACTACTTGGTTAGATTTAGGCGACAAAAATACTTAGTTTGGTTAACATAAGTAAAGTGGGTCAGTGTTGACATGAACACTCGCACACGACGTTCTCCTGGGTGAACGTCGTGTGTTTGTTTACCTCATCCATCTTCTCCACTTCCTTCCAGATGTGGAATTTCTTCGCATTTATACTACATCACCTGACTTCCTCCGTAGCTCCCGTCATAATTACTACAACCACTAGAGGTCACCACCTGACAATGAAGGTAAATTTCCAAGACTGCAAGACTAAGGGCTCGTTTGAAATTCTATGTTAATAGACTAACAAGTATGTTAAAATAGTCTGTGAGATTTAAGTATGTCAGAAATCGTACTATGAAGTAAATAGTACCTGAGGTGCATGCTATTTTTGGTAAATATTTCAGTATGCAAACACTGGACACTACGCCGACACAAATATCCCATAATGCAATGCAACACTGACGGCAACAACGATGGTCGAACACGCGATCACAATAAACTAACCATAACCACTACATTTCACAAAAGCTGGATGTTACATATTAGAAAACCACTGGAGCAACGTTAATTGTTTACCTTTTCCAGCAATTTAAGGATAATTTGGTGACTAAGACATCTCATATATCTCCTTAATGCATACATAAAACGGATTTATCATATGATTAGTGTTTTTATTACGATGACCGCTAGATAAGGGATTATTGCAAATGCCAGGAGAGGTGAGGTTGGTTTGCACGGGTTACCATGGTGACAATTATCCAAGAAGGCTCTTGGAAAATGGTGTGTGTGACATTACCGTGCTGACAGTATGTTTGAAAAGATACATGCTACTATTTATTTACACAAAAGCATCCTGAACGATAGTGAGCATAGCATGTGTTCGGTCATTTTCCCGGGCGGGGTTTGATAACGTCAGTAATGCTTTCTCTGTGAAGTAAAGTGTATTGTATGTACAGTGTAAATAAAGTTCTGCTTGCTTTGCTCGTATCACATATCCTGTTAGGCATTGTGTTGGTGGGGATGAGGGCCTGGCAAAGTGCTTTCTCAAGGAATTATCCGGAATAATTATTGGCTTCAGTGTTAGGTCTCAAATCTTTTGGCTTAGATTATATTTGCAGAGCATCTATATGTTCTGGCTACCACACAGACACTACAGATGCTCTCACAGACAAAAAAAAAAAAAAAAAAAATCTCTGGATCTGCTTCCTAGTCTCCCATTCAGCCCTATCCGCATGTAAGGAGCGCTACCCCCAGGAAAACCCTACTGCTCTGAAAAGTCTTTGTAAGCTGAATCACTTCCAGACAAGTGGGGCAGAGATTTGCTGCTGTGCACAATGGATGAAATACTCAGTGGGGGATGCGAATTGGATGTTCCTTGAGTAGCAGAAATCATGAATTATAAGAAGTACACAAAACGCTTTTCCATCCGCCCTTTTTTTCTGCTGTATGTATTGGGAATATGATTTGGCTTAACATGTGCCAGCATACAGTGTTGTATATGTCCTTTGACTGCTGACGACACGAAGTGGAATTTGCTGTGACTTGTACAAATTCATACTGGGACTGAGTGAGCGTTGGAAGAAAATTTGTTCCCGATGAATTCACGGGTGATCGAGTCATCTCAGCATCCTCTTATAATCTGTCATTTGTCCCTCCAAAGGTGTTTGCTTGGATCACACCATCTGAAGTCATTTCTCATGTTGAAAATCATGTAGAATGACTTCTAGAAGTTCGGAACAAATGGAGATCAGCCATGCCTTTGAGTCTTATTGTCAGATGCACATTTTTATTTTCATGTCCTCGTGGATTCAGCTGTTAGTGTTCACTAAATTACTCTCAGGCAGTATGGAGTACACAGCTGAGGTAATTGTGAGCGGGTAAATAAATGTCTGATTTATCAAACCAGCTTCAAATTATCATGCTGCCGGTACAGCGCTGGCTTTGTATTTACTGTTTCACTACACAGTGTCCTGTGTCTTGTTTACTCTGTTTAGGCCTCTTAGGCTTCCTGCCATCTTAATGAAAACGAAAAAAAAAAGCTTCAGTGGACTGTCGGCCTGAAAAAGAAGTGACACTGTGGCTCACTACCAATGACAGCTCAAATGATCTAAAATAGCTCACAAGCTCACGAGTCACAAAAACCTGGATTCAGGGCAGACTCAAGTTGCAAATTGCAAACCACTTTAGAAAAAAACTATTTGAACTTCTTAAATCGCTATTTTTATATAATAGCAATGGACAAAGTGACTGTATGTATGTGACAGGGGTCACTTGTAATGTTGAAGTATTACCCAACTCTTTAGGCATCTTTTATATCACTGTTTTTGCACTGAGGCCCGCAGCTTTACTTTACGGTTTAGTCTCTAATGACAGTCATTTCCAGCTGCCGTGGCAGGCAGCTGCTCTCCGTGTCAAAGCTCTGTAAAAACCCACATTATGTTACCTGCTCAGCACCAAAAAGGCAGACAGACAAGGTTAGCAGCTCGCTCGGGAAGAAAGTGAAACATTTAACAGCGAATTAACCAGAATTTTCTCAAAAGATGGTGGAGACCAAAGCAGAGCTAAAAGAAGAGCAAATGTTTGACACAAACCCAACTCTGAAGGTTAAGCAACTCCATGAGATGATTATATGTATGTTAAGTTTAGATTAGTTTTAACCGAAAGTGTGAACTTGAAGACACGGATGATGATCAGTGTTCAGACATTTTTAGGCCAGTCTATCTGAACGGTTGAATCTAAATTTATAACATTACTTTTTTTTTTTAGGCTTCTGTTGGTGAGAATCGTTTTTTAATCAGTTTCATTCAATTTGTTTCATTTTCCAACCTACAACCCACCTAATTTCTTTTGTAGCGTAACTGTAGTTTTTGAAATTACATTAAATTTTGTTTAGTGTAGATTTTGGGACTTGAACTAAGACAAAAGCTCTGGTGTGGTCTGGCTGATGCTCATCTAGAACCATGTATGGGGTTGAGAAGTGTGCCACCAAACTATAGGAGCTCAGAACAATAGCCTGTAAAGTGAGGAGTTCATCCAATAATTGTATAAAGATGTCTGAATCTGTAAATCTCGAACTGCAGTCACTGACTTCAGATTACTTGGGCCGCAGAATCAGCATCTCTAACCTAATGGGAAATTGTGTAACCTGAGCTCAGATCAATACATGAGCTACTTTAGAGGTCATGTGACTTGTGTTTGCAAGCCTTGCAAGGAATGGTCCTTTCTAATTTGTCACAATGATAATTAACCCCCCAAATATGCATAATGGAACATTAACTATTCAATTGTGTTGCAGACCAATCATAGTGACCTTTATGTCTGATTGCACATTTGAACATAAAATCTCAGATCCCCATCCATCTCAGACCTAACAGGCTCATGTGACAGCTTGAAAATGCATATTCAGCAATCCAGGAAGGAGGCCCAGTTGAGCATATTAGCTCAAACACATGCAGCAACCTTCAGGGAAAGGCAGTAAATATTTGGTTGAAAAAATATCTTGTTATTGGATGAGTAAAACTCTGTAATCTCATTTGCATAGTCCCTTGGGAGAGCTACAGTATATGTGTTTTTTAAACTCCTTTAAATAGCCACTCTTCATGAAAACCCACACTCCACATGCCCTGCAGCTGAGGCTGTCTGCCAATGGAGATTTTCATAATGACACATTAACAGCCGACAGAACAGATAATTTACTTAGCAAGGGGTATGAATGTAATAGTTTCTTTTGGCAAGTGATCAGGTAAGGTAGGACTCCTGATACAGAGAGCAGTCCCATTTATCTACCGACTGTTCTGGCTGAAATGTGTAAACTCCTTTTTTTTCCTCCAAAATTTTCACTTCTGGGCACGATTAATGACCTTTGTAACTTGGGAATGCTCAAAAAACCTTGGGGTTAACTTTGGGTATCCTAGCAAATTACAATTTTTAGCCATGCTAGCTGTGTGTCTCTCTAATATCTCAGCAAATATTGCATGGATTGTCATGAAATATTGTACAGACATTGATGGTTCCCAGCCGATGAATCCTGTTGACTTTATTATTATATATTCATTGAACCAACATCTTCATAGTTGCGTAGTTCCAAGACAATGCATTTTAATGTCTTAAATCATCCCTACACTTTCCCTCTAGTGCTTGACATTTTGAGTCAAATGTCTCTCCGACCAGTGCAAGTTCACAGATCACGAGTTCAGCTTGCACAGATAAAAAGGAACTGCTTCATGTTCATAGAATTGTTCATTTGCTCGTGGTCTTACCCGTTGTTAATGATTTCTTGTGATCATCATTCCCTCACAGACAGATTTCCCAAGACTGGTGGGATGCTTCAACTGGTCGATGACCTGGTGGACACACATTTCATGAAACAGGATATTTTTTTAAATCATTTGAATCTGCACTAATTTCTTCGTAAAGCTCCTTAACATGTGGCTGCATCTGAATTGCCAGTTGCTGTAGCCATGCCAGCATAGCAAATTGTTTTTTCCAGGATGGCGAAGTCATGGACCACCTTACTCCACCTCTGATTGGCCAATACTCCTTGCCTTTGTTGTTTGGGTTGGTTAGGTCATGAGGAGTGACATTGGCTAGGATTAGGGTTAGAATATCAGGGTAAGACAATCAGAGGCGGAGTTCGCCATCCGGCATGACTGGTGAAACACAGTGAACATGCATTTTTGAAGGAACGTTGTACCTGCTGTGCTGCAGGGAACGTCCTGCCTGGGAGTTGAGCGGTTGGATGGTGGGTCCACGGAGCAGAGAGGATGGCATTGGAAAATAATCTGATTCTGAAGAAGGTGAACTATGAATTATGGACTTTTTGGCTTGGTTAGATGCGCACATTTTATGGATTCATTAATATTCTGCAGGCCAAATGGGAAGCTGCAGTGGGCTGGATGAAGCTGCCAGTTGATGATCACAGCTGGAGACCATTAGTCTTATCAAAGCAGAAATAGTTACAGAAAGAAAAAAAAAATTCTAATAAGGAAAGGGCTTAAAGGTATGTGGGTGTCTCTTTTGTCACCTTCTAATAGTTGATATAGTTTGGAGGTTTGCTGCTAAAATTGCTGCTCTGTCAATGTATAAATTGATTTATTACAGAGAGCAGGAATGGCAGTCCTGTTGCTAAAATTGGATTTTTCTGTGCTTTATGTTAAGAGGTCCAAGTATTGAATCTTGCAAAGGGAGAAAAGGGTGATTGTAGTGACGAATGTAAGGCAAGTTTGGCTGGCTGATCATACTAAACCTTGGCTGGGTGCTCAGTCATAAACCCCACAGAAAAATATGACTCAACAGTGCTGTCCTGAGAGTTCACCTGCATCCCGTCTCTTGTGTTTTTCTTTCTTTTGCTTCACTTGTGGTGGTCAGTGTGACCATCACATGACCAAAGAGTGGCAGACATAAATCAGAATTCACTGGTATATCATGATTTTTCACATTTTCACCATTTTTAACTAGATTATAATGTAAAGACTTGACATGAATACTTATTTCCTGATTGAGCTAAATGTTAACTTTGGCTAAAAATACATCCAATTTGCTCTTGTAGAGATTGTACTGATGCTTTAGTCTGACATAATCCTTGTGTGTAGAAAAAAGAAGATCAAATCGTGGCCAATTTGTTAGACAGATTCATTACATTCATTAGATACTGGCATTATTAATCAGTGAGGAGGAAAATTAAGCATTTTGTCAGCATGATAATAAGCTTTGTATACAACATTAAAGGATAGTGGAAAAACAGTAATTTATATATTATGAAAAATAATTTCGTCTTAAAAAATGTGACATGCTTCAAAAGCCTTTGAGTGACAGATGTGATTATGTGAAGTTGCTGTCGCACCATCATCTCTCTATTGTGTCATGTTCTAGAAATTCTAGAAAATTTGCCTCAATTAAAGGGATTTCAGGTTAGTATTTTCACTAATACCTCAATACGACAGCAGCTGGATGTTCATGCACCACCTCCTCTGCGGTCAATCAGTCATGAGCGGGGCAACTGCTGACAAGCCATCAAATCACTCGAGCCACAGCAACCAGCGGGTGACCGCACCAACAAGAGGGTGCAAATGGCTTTAAATACGGCTCTGCAAAATGTCAGTTTCCACACATCACTGAGCAATCTCCACACCCCTAACCCTGACTAACACGCCCCAACCCCGTCAGGTCTGGCACAGGAGGCACTAAACCGGTCGAGCTACAGGAGACTTCCAGCCGTACGAGGCGAGCTGTTGAAAAGACAGTCAATTACGTCTGTGAGGGTTTGAAGCCTTGCAAGATCCGTTCGCAGAATGATCCAGGAGGTGATATTTTACCATGAAGGGAAAAGAAAGACAAAAACGCTGCATGTGTCCGTCTGTTTCTGAAATGCTTCATGTCACAGTTGGGTTTTACTGTAAGCTAATTTTGGTTTTCAGGGAGTCAACTGAGGATTTGGGATCTCCTTTTTGTTTAAGCTGTATTCATTCAGTATTTACTGCTCTCCAGCACTGCAAAAAAAGTCACAGGGAGAAGGGGTGGGTGGTGGATATACGAGACATCATGACGATGAAGACCATGATGTCTCTTTATCTGAACCAAGTGCTTTGAGTTGCCTAAATTTTAACATAAAAAACGCGTTGGCCTTGCTTTAGCTGCATCTATAATAGGTCAGTTGAGTGAGTACTATAAGAAAACAAATGACATACACTCTGCAGATAGGCTGCATAAAAACATTATTGAGGATGTGTTCAACAAAACATTTTAGCATATTTTAAGGAGACAGGGTTGTTTCAGCAGTGTTATGGTCAGGTAGAAGCTGATGGACCAAAAGAAAGTTTAAATATCAGTTAAATAGTGAAAACTTTGCATGAGCTGAACGTCCACTACTTTTGTCTCCTCAAATTTCACACCAGACTCAAAAATAACTGTCAGATTGCTGGCGGCTGGCTTGATCGACTATCAGCTGTTAGCTTGGAAAGATTTTCATGAATTGCAGCAGACGCATCAGAACAACCAAACGCAACAACCTCAGACTTCTCTTCTGTGCCAAACCGCAGCTTGTTTCAAATTGAGTCATTATCCTTTTCAGAGAGATGGAGGTATCCCTCTCACTTTTAGAAAACACAGACTGGCATTTACATTGCTTCATGATCACACGAGTGTTATAAGGTGAGGCAGTGTGTTCAGATAATTAATATTTATCAAGACATTTCTACGTGTTATTATACAGATAAGGCGCTAGATGTTTCTCATTGTGCCACTCTACTCAAATGTCTGTCTAATTGTATTCCACTTATCCTCAGACCTCTAACAATATGCATCCTCATTCTCTTCCTGCTTGAATCATTATGTTTTTTAAGGATGCAATTACATCTGCAATGCAAAGCAACAGTGAATGCGGTGGTGCTGGAGCGTGTTTGCTGTGCTCCTGATGAAATACTACACAGGCAATGTCTTTTATTCAGCAGCTTCTCTTTGTTATGGGGTTGTTGTGTCTCACAGCTGGGTATCATTGATTTGCATGGCGAGAGATACAGAATAAAGCCACCTAATTCTCCTGTTATCAGCATTTCTCGGTCACTCAATCAAGTCTTATCGTAGCGTGCTGCTGGTCGTGTAATGACAGTAATAAATTTAAAAAACAAACCCCCTCCCTCGAAGTACATTTCAAGTTTCAAGAGTTTCCAGGGGAAATTACGCTGTGCTTAAACACACCGAACATGATTACACCTGTGCTTAAAGCAGCATGTCAAGTCGAGAACGAAAATAAAAATCTTTTCCTCCTGAGACTGCAGTTAGGTCACTCGTCTCTTAGCACCAGTCATACTTTAGTCAGTGAAATTGTGCTTTAGAAAACAGATTACTACACGAAACATTTCCAGATACATTTAGCCTCCACCAGAGCGAGAAAAACAACATCATCAGTCGCTCCAGCAAATGCTGTAGTGTAATATTATAGAGACACAAAGTCCACCGAGGAAGGAGGTCAAAGACATCGGTCTTTGACACAGGAGACCGCCTCCAGTTTCCAACCGACTGTCAACATTGGCTTCCATGACCACGACATATCAGAAAACCATTATAAGATGGTTAACTACTCATACTACTGCATGAAAGAGGCTGTGTTTTTGTCCTATTTGATTGTTTGTCCATCTTTGTCCATCAGGAAGATATTTCAAAAACTTGCTAACAGATTTCACTCAGATTAGGAGGAAAGTATTAGTCCATGGGCCAAAGAATGAAAAGAACGAAATAATTTTAAAAAGGATTTCTTAAAGATCATTTGATAATTTGAGTACCATTTTGTTCACAAGGGGATGAACAGACGGTCGAGTGCAAATCAGTGATGATTCTGGAGGTGTTGTAGCAAAGAAACCAGTTATGGGGAAGGTGAGGTGAGGCTTCATGGCTTTTTTTTTTGTGCAAAATCGCCAACCTAAAACTTTGCATATGAAGACAAATCCTGCATGTCTGAACCCTGTTAGTGAAAGTGAGCAAATGAGAACAGCACACAGCCAACAAACAACATGAAGTATTCAGCTATACCAGCTGTTTAATGCATGACACACTAGTCAAAGTTGAGTCTTACAAGAAGCTGTAATTGTGAATAATTCAAATGCATCTTTGCATTCATTTAAGATCCACAAACATCATGCCATCGATAAACAGGAGGATGTCTGCTCTTTAACCTCTTAGGGCTGAAGAGATTTGTTCAAGATCTTTTTTTTTTTTTAATTGTTATTTGTGATGGCGAAGTCTCCAGAGATGTCAAACATATTTGAGATTATATTCAGTGCAAGTCCTGAAATACATTGATTTTCATTGTCAGGTTTGCTGTGCGTATGGAGTGGGGACTGTGTGATAAGTTAAGATGTTCTCTCATCGTTGTCCTTGATTCTCTTGGTGTGAATCAGGCTATAAGGCTTGGATTTCCAGCTGTGAGAGCTCAGTCTCATTCCCAGGACAGACAGGAGTTTTCATCAGGCCTGTGATTAGTAGCTTGTTGCTGGTGAATTCATTTTATACATTTCATAAGAGGAGAGGCTGCCATGCTAAACAGCTGCTTGCACAAGACAGTGTGTACACAAAATTAAATTATAGTAACTTAGCAAAATGTATTACTTATCCAAGCTGTACGAGACCGCAGATTTACACTTGTTCTCTTTGGTTGGCCATTCACTGTCATTATGGAAATCACTGAAGGAGGATCAAACTCAAGACTAATTCAAATTAGTAGTGTAGGATTTTCAAAATCCCACAGGCAAACAGTCATAATTATTTTTAGCTTATTCAACTGGTGGCTTGGTGGCCTTGTCTTAAACCCACAAAATCCTCTCGCCTTTCCAGATGTAGAACAGAAAGCACCAAAGTGATTAGAAGACAAAGGAGGGATTGCATTGGACCAAGTTAGACTTTGGACTATGATGAACCTTCCCATTGCTCAAGCAATTTTATTCAGACTGAAGGAAGACTTAGCAGCTCTTTAAAAACATGGTCCATTGGCAAGAAGCCTACCAGCTGCAAATGGTTTTCAGTCTGGCGGAAAGATATAATTAATGACGCCCATCTAATGACTATTAGCTAAGCGTGGCCCCGAGCAGAGGGGTAAAATGATGATTTTAATGAAAATCATCAAATTGAACCATTCATTGGACAATTATCTGTAAATTTGTTTAAAGTAGTTGATTGAGTGCTAGTGAAGCCAGATATTGGTTAGCTTAGGAATTCAATGCAGAGTGGAGTCTTCTGAAGCACTTTGAGGGCATGAATCCACACTAAACGCAACGGTCAGCATGAATATAAGCACATGGTTTTCCAACAGTGAAAAAGAGTCAGTGTCGGGGCATTCAGAGGGGATGGATGGCTCTGCATCATCCTTTATTTATGTTTTTGTTATTTATTTATTTATAAGTGTCTATTGTCAGTGTTTCCGCTGCATACAAGTGGCCTGCCACTCTACAAGTCTGACTGGCATCATTTGCTAGAAAACTGTTGCTGTTATTCCTTGCTTGCCTCTCTGTCACAGCATTTATTGAAAACACTCAGAAACATGCCAATTCAGAGAGCACAGTGTAGTTAAGTAGTTCACTTTCCACAAAAAGTACCAGTCTGTCAGTCACATAAGGCATATATGTACTGCACAACTTTACTGCAAAAGCTCTTTGTTTAGTTTCTGTTTAGACATGCTGGCGATGTGTCTCCAGGGAAGATAATATCAGTCTGTCGCTTGGCCCACAACTCCTTTGGATGGATTGCCATCATGTCTTGTACAGGCAGGCATGATCCCCAGACAATGAATTGTAATAACTTGGGTGTTTCCCTGACTTTTCTTCTAGTGCCACCATGAGGTTGCCTGGTGGTTTTGAGTGAAATATCTGAAGAATTGTTGGATGGATTTCCATTAAAATTGTTGCTGGCATTCATGTCCTACACATGATCAGTAGTTATCACTTTGGTGATCTCGTAACTTTTGATAAAGCTCCACCAGCAGGTCAAATCAGGTTTTATTTATGACCAAATACCTGCAAAACTTATACCATACACATTTCTGTACTTTGTGCTTAGTGCTAAATAGCTAATGCTCACATGCTAACACTAAGATGTCATGAAATTGTAGATGTTGAAATTCCTATTTTTTCGAGCTCTTTAAGGACTACTTTTTAATGTTGACTATATTTCTATATAACATCTATTCAAACATCTACATGCTGATGAAAATGCTTCCTCAACTGCTGATTCCAGCATCACAAATTAACTTTGAACCTCTATGTGCATCACCTATGTGTAGTGTGGCAAATATATGGGACCCTGATCACAGTAATATGCTAAAGTTAGCAGCTGGCGATTGGGCGGAACCTGAGAAGCTTATTATGCATATGCAATATCACACTAACCTTCTCTTTAGTGAGTCAAATGACAGTGATGATGATGATGATGTTGCTCGCTGCTGTTTTTCTTCAGAGAAGTTTTCAAATGAGCTGCTCAATGACTTCATGTTGTAGGTTGTTGGTTGATTGCATTTGCTGCTTTGTGACACACTGAACACTTACATACATTACCGCCTGAAAAAGGATACAGAGTTGGCATCCATTGGATTGCCCAGTAGAGCTCAAAATGGAGATAAAACAGTTACAGAGGCACGGGTGAACCTTCAAGCAATTAAACATTACCACTGAACACAATCGTGTCCCTACTGGCACCTCGCATTGCCGTCTTTATAGTTTTCCTAAATATAACAAACATCACCCATTGATCATGGCAGCTCTGCTCTGCGTGGTGGCTTTTTAATCCTTCTTCTTGTTTGATGTCCACAGCTGTTCCACGCAGCGCATTGCTTTGGATTTGCAGATGTTTTGCACGTCCCTTTGCATTGTGCGGGAGGGAACAGCGGTGGGGCCAACAGCAAACAACGTCACTTCTGCTTTCCTGCCTGTGAACAAAGGCGACAAGCAGGCAGAGATTTATGAGGTACAAACACATTTATCTGGGACAGCTGGGACAGGGCTAGTGTAAGCTGCCTCTCAAGTGGCTCTGAAGGACTGGAAGCCGGAGAGAGCGAGGTAGAGACACAGGAAGTGATGGGAGAGGGGCGGCTCTCGGGGTGGAGAGAGAGCGCATGAATATGATGCAGTAAGCAGAGTGCAAATTAGTCTGGGGGGGCTTCAGCGGTACAAGTCAAGTGCTGAGTTCTTTGTTTTCCAGTTGCTCACATAGCCTGTAGGAAAACAGGGTGACTAGTCAAAATTTGCAGCCTGTGCCAAGCCCCCCTGTCCTACTTGTTTGTCCCAGATCTGCTGATGCAGTCCTCTTCCTCTTTTTTCCCTACATTTTTTTTCCCCAGCTGTGGGCATTTATTATTCAAACCATTCCTTTTGAATTCTCCCTCTTCCGTGTTTTGCATAAGGATTAGCAATGCAGCACTTGTTATTTTTTTCAAAGCAATATCCAAATATTTTAGCAACATTAAATAGGATTCAAGGTGGAATTTGTTTTTTCTTTCCATTTGGCAGGGCAGCATCCCAATTCAGCGCTGCTTACAAGGCTTATAGTCTTAGATAAGATCACTCAGCACAGCTCAGTATGCTCAGTGCTGAGTGGATCTTGGCCTGTCTAAGGATGTAAGAGCTACTCCCAGAGGGAAAACGAATGCAAAGCCAGCTGCATCCCATGCTTCATCGCAAGGGGTAATTTCCCCTTTGCTTTTGCTTTTTGCTCTCCACTGAAATGTTTTCCTTTAAACTGAATCGTTTTGCTTCTTAAAGCTACTGTATGTGCTGGAACTGTATTTTCGGGTTAAGCTTACTGTATTCAACTGTTGCCCACGCAGCTCAGTAAAATGGAAAATACATATCACAGCGCCAGAGTAGAAATACAATAAAGGAACGTAGTTACACACTAATTGAAAAAGGTAGTGCATTGTTGTTTGTATTGCATGGTCCTGCTTTCATGCCTGATGATTCTTGCTCATGCCCTTGACAGCACTCCCCTCGGAGGCATCAGTGATACCAGACTGAAAATCATAACACGAAGCCAGTAGGGTTTTCTGGAGTGATTCTCGGAAGTTCATTAAAAATCTTATCTGAAGATGTTTTAAGTAATGTGATTAGGCTTCTGGAGGACCCCAGAGTTTGTGTGGAGCGTCCCACTGGTTGATATCTCATCCTCTTTGTAATTAATTTCTCTCCCACGAAAAACAGCATCAGATACTGTTCAGATATCCTAAGAGGCATTATGCAACAATTACACTGAGGATAGAATTATTAACCTGATAAATGGTCAATATTTCTATACTTAGGGGTCCTTCTAGTCGCCCTGCATCAGCTTCACAAGGAATTTTGGTCATTTTGTGTTTTTATAAACTGTTGCTTTCTCGCCAGATATCCTCCAAAATGCAGCCGACTTTTAAGCCCTGTTAAGTCACTGTTCAATATGCAGCCTTGTCAACTTCAAAATCTTTATTGCTACAAACACTATTACTGGCCAGAATTCATTACCTGAAGGTTGAATCATGGCTAATTTAAATTGTCCTTAAATCTTGCAAGACTAGCTATACCAACCTTTGTAATTTCCTGCAGACCAATTGCATTCTCTCAAAATCCTATCACGTACTACAACAACTTTGCCACTCGCAGTAAATTACTTCCGACTGTCACTGAGCTATTTCAGCATTTTCTACTTGACCCTGCTAAGCAAAGCAAAGCACTCCTCGCTTCTCTCTCGCTCCCGTGTCGACTAAACTGCACAGTTACTCCTTGTTCTCTCAAAGCCCATTTCTTCCCCACTTTCCCAGGGCAATCCATATCACCTGAAAGTAATACTGTGATATGCACCTGCTGCCATGATCAACAGCAAGACTGCCACAGGGGAAACGTAAACAGCGAGAAAACCCTTCGGCTATGTGGTTTCCTGTTCTTTGGCAAGTCAATTAAGCAGCAAATGACCCTTAAAATCCACTGTAATAAGCCAAGCACACAGAATTGCCTTTAATATATCATAATGATGACAGTAATTGGATTGGACGGTTGATTGCATTTTCTCAAGCTGTAAAGATACTTCAGCAACAAAACAATAAAAACGAAAGTGATGCCAATAAAAGGAGTTATAAAATTCATTCTTTTTAGTCAAGTGGTTCAGGGGAACTATTGTCAACCTCACTGGTGAAAAACAGACCTGGGAATCTCACAGCTGCACTTCCTCTTTAAGTAAAACATATAATTCAGCCCAGTCCAAGGCAAGGCAAGTTTATTTGTATAGCACTTTTCAAAAACATGGAAATTCAAAGTGCTTTGCATAAGACATGCAAGGCAATGTAAAAAGACCACATTAAATGGCACATTTAAGTAGGATTTAAAAGAGTAAAATGAAATGGAAGATAGAAAATAAACTGAAATTACAGTGCTACTACAGCACAGTGCAGGATCTGAATAAGGAGTCCCAGTGGCAAACATGAAAGTCTCAAGTCCTGATTTAAAAAAAAAGAAAAAAAAAACTCAAGATATGTGGAGCATGAAAACTAAATGCTGCTTCTCCATGCTTAGTTTTGATCAGAGAGGTCTAGATAGTTCATAACTCAGCAGCAGATCAGATCAGTGCTTTACAAACCAACAGAAGTGTTTTTAAGTCAATTATATGACTCACAGGAAGCCAGTGTAAAGATCTGAGAAATGGAGTGATGTGATCCACTCCCCCAGTCTTAGTTCTGAATTTTGTCAGAGAAAAAAGGAGGCCGATTCATTGGATGACTTGGTGCCAGTGGCGTGTCCAGACCTTTTTGACTGGGTTGACAAGTGGGGCACAGACTTGTGCAGGGGTGGCATATTTGCACACACAACTTACCATTTCTCATTTCTACTTTAATTGCTAACATAACATACTTTTTAATTCAAACGTTAAATAGAACTGCACCATACAAATATAATACAAAAGCTTCCATACGTTTTAATTTAAGGGTTCAAAAAGAAAGTGCAGCGCCAAAAGCAGGCTAAAGAAAACAATGCACATTCAAAAATACTCATCAAACAGTTGGTTCAAAGTAATTTACCGCCTCTCACTGAGCAGACAGCCAATCATACTTAAGGATAATGTGGTGGCCAATCAGATTTCAGGCCTGGGGTGGCCAGATTTGTTGTTCACCACCTGTGTTCACGGTGCTTTTTTTTTTTTTTTCAATCTTTTTTTTTTACCAACGTGGCATTTCACCATAGTGCTCTTTTTTTTACTGGAAAGTACCTTTACCATAGTGGGGGCAATGGTATCTGGTAGTGGCTATGGTAACTGAAATTATCAACAAGATCCAAGCGGGGGGCAGGCGTGGAACAGAAAGCCTGAGTAAAGGATTCATTGGCGAGTTCAGCGGTATACTGTTTCGCCATTGCTTCTGTATGAACATTTGTGTGCGACCGAGATAGTCATCTCAAAAGAAAACACAGGGATGATCAGAAGGAGCAACATCTGTCACCACAATCTTAGAAATGTTAAGACCCTCTGAGATGATTAAGTTCAGAATGTGCCCCATTTAGTGTGTGGACTACGTCACATGCTGACTGCTGCAGGTTACAGCAACAATACTGTTCTTTTGAGGGCAGTCTTTGCTGACATTACGCCTGCAATGGTGACGTGACTATGCAAGAGGCACAGCTGTACTGAAGTACCTGTAGTTATCCTTAAAAAATGGCTGCCAGACTGCCATGGCTTTGATACAGTGCTTTTAGAGGCTTATTTACTGACTGAAATAAGGGCATGTGCACCATAATTAAGAATAGAAACACACGCTGAAAACAAGAAGCTTTCCAGTATGCTCTCCGGGCTCACACTGTGTGTAGCAGCTGGTGAATTAGAGCTACCTGTTAATCACACTGTCGTCTGGTTTAGATGTGTCACACACAGTTTGGGTTGACTTGTGAGAGAGATTACTTCCTTTGCATTTTCTGCTGTCAGTTTGCACTTTTTTGGAGAGTATCGCAGCTTTTCCCAGTGGTAGAATGGCATTGCTTCACCTTGATTGCAACAGCTGAACTCTCATGTTAGTGCCAAACGGTGGCAGTGCCTAACGTCATGTAATAAAGTGACTGTGGTCAAGGACTAGAGAGACTATTAGGTTTGTGAGGCTTGATTTTGCTGCACCTGTATTACACCTTCTATCTGATTCTTCCTTTCATGTTACAGGTAACAGGTCAGGTGTGATAAAATAGCTTTCTGTTGGGTCAAAAATTGCCTAAAAAACTGATTTCTTGGTCCTTTTTTTATTGGCATATGAGTTTTGAATGTTGTGAGAGAGTAACGATGAAGACAATGCAGCCAAAAGTGAACTCATTAGATGAGGAGCAGTAGCATCAAGCGTGGTTTGCACTGTGGGTGATACAAAATACCTCACATCATGCTGTTCCCATCGTGTGGAACATCGGCTCTTATCGTGTTTGCTCAAAGCAACAGCATAATGCAGGTATTTCATATGGAAATTAATGTGCATTGATGTTTTTATAGGAATGTCATCCAGTCAAATTCATAGTTGCTTTTTGGGCTTGAGCTAAAAAAGCTAATCAATTAACAGGAACCTCGAGTAAAAATGACACATAAAAGGGCCATACAGTATGTGTATCTCTCATTCACATGTCATTTTTATGCAGATGACACTCAGTTATACATGTCCTTAAAACCCACAGGTCCTAGCAGCCTTGCTAATCTCACAACCTGCATCTTTGACATTTAATCCCAGATGTTCGACAGTAAATTTAATGATGAAAAGTCTGCAGTCATTGTTTTTGATGCAACAAATTCCATTTGGTGCTAATCTTGTTGGTCTCTCACGTAACATCACACAGGCCGTCATCTCTAAAATTAGTTCATTTTTAATCAGTTGCTGATCTACATAAAGCTATACATGCTTTTATCTATTTTCATCTTAATTTCTGCAGTGTACAGCAGTTACTCAGGTATCAGCCAGGACTCCCTCAGCGTCTCCAGTTGGTACAAACCGCTGCTGCTCAACTCATTACTGGAACAAAGAGGCATGAACACATCACCCCTGTCCTTGCATCCCTACATTGGCTCCCTGTTAGATATCAAATTGATTTTAAGTTTTTTATTGCCTACTTTCAAGGCCTTAAATGGTCTTGTCCCTAAATATGTTTCTGATCTGTTGACCTGGTATGTGCCCTCTCAACCATTAAGATCCATGGATGGAGCCCTGCTGGTTCCTGCCAGGCCAGGGTTTGTGACTAAGGGATTTAGCTATTAGAGCCCCCACAGTATTGAACCGTCTGCCTACTGAACTCAGACATCCTAAATCTCTGGCTTCTTTTAAATCTCATCTTAAAACTTTTCCTTTGGTGAAACCTTTTGGAAATGTTTGATATATGTTTTATTTATACTGGTTTTATTCCTATTTATTTATTTATTCATCTCTTTATTTCCTCTGTGCCTTGTGCCTTTATGTCCTCGGCCTTTTTATCATTCTATCTACTCTGGTATTTTTAATTTGTAAAGCAATTTGTACCCTTGTTAAGAAAAGTGCTATATAAATAAAGTTTATTATTATTATTATTTCTATTGTCCTCTTATTGAGATTTCAGGACAGCCAAACTAAAAAGTACAATACACTTACTGTTTTGGCCTTGTGTTAAAACTATAGAGATGTGATCAAGATGTGATTGAAATAGGATGTGGTACTGAAGCCTGCTGGGTTGTCTTGATGATCACATTTGTCAAAGGCCCCACCATTGATTTTGGGAGATAATTATCTTGAGTGTGTGACCAAGGTCATTCCACGGGTTTATTGGAAGTGAGAAAATCTTCAGCTGAAAACTGGCCTGCTCCATTATCAATTCATGAGCTTATAATGACTCAATGATATTATCTTCACTACCAAACCATTTCTTCTCCGTCAAGATCTGTTTGATTGATTAATCATTCAAATCTCATTTCCGCTGTGTACGTTTACAGATGGGAGATGAGTGGTTAATAAATATTTATATCCTTATTTCATGATTTCATATCAAGTGCCCAATTAAAAGCTCTATGATATATGTATAGATATGATGTAATTTTTAAAAGTTTGTTATAGCCTGGTCACCATCACCAGATCACCATCTGTTATGGATACGTATTTACACGTATGTCTTAATCATTACCTGAAGTTGAACAGGTAGGAGTTAATTTTCCTGCTGCTAATAATGCTCACCAGTATGTGCAGGTGCCATATTTTCAAAGAAATTACCTTAGAGCTGAGGTCTGAGAATATTACAGGTCTACAAAAGGCATGCACCATCCAATCATTTCCAAGTCTCTCACTATATGCAGATATTTTGTATTACAAGACAAAAATATGAGGGAACATCAAGACATTTCACATCAAAGCTACATGGATATCAGGCATCTCATTGTTATGTTTTAGGGATTTAAATACACTCTTTTGATGTACCTTTCAAAACCACTCATAGCGATGATGTCTGCCTTCTGTGTGCGTTCTCCGAGGGCTTACAAAAGGTGGAAAATAGATCTAATGTAATGTGCAAGTCAGAGCAAACAGTCTGTCCCAGTAAATCACTTTGGCAGCAGAAAGAAGCCCAGATTAATTTCAGTGTCACTGATAATAGTGGTCTTTGCTGCTGCCTATGTCTCTAAATTGGAAGATCAAGCATGCATATGGAGTATTGTGAATGTGCTGCACATCCTGTAAGTATCTTTGCATCAGTGCCACAAAGATGATTTATAAAACATTTTTTGTACTCGGTTTTGGTAATGACCCTTTTCAGTGAAGTGTAACAATGCAACATTAATAGATCTTGAAGATTTCAGCATATCGCCTCAGCAGCGTGAAACGTCTTGTGAAGATCCATCATAATGCAAATCGTTGCCTTGTCCATCACTCCTCTCACATTTTCAAAGTGCAGGTGATGGAGAAGGGGAGCTAATTAAAACCTAAACCTGTGTTACATGACGCTGCTTTGTCACCGAATGTCACAGAAACATCTTGCACACCTTTCACACTTCCTGGATTTGTGTTGAGTTTTCCTTAATTACCAAACAACAACCCCGCCTGCTCGAAATCATGTTTGTATACCACCAATTTGCAGCAGCGAATACCTTTGGAAATTAGGAGGCAACATAATGCTTCCTGGATTACTTTTGTGGAAATGCTGTTAATTAATGTTCCCGCCAAGTCACAAAATGTTAAGACTGAATGTTTGCCGACAATGCATTTCATTTGTTTCCAACAATACGCGCTCTCTCAATACATTATCCACTCATAGCAACCACAGCCTCGGTATTCTTCTGTATGGTTATATTTGGGAGCCCGTTTAATACAGTTTAATACAGAAAAAGTCCTGCAGGGTCTTGAAACACCAGATACGCCGTGTTTATTAATCACACACTGGAGTCAGGAGGTGAATCATGGTCTACAGTGTTAAAGTCCTGTTCTTTGTACGCCCACCATCCACCCCCAACACCTCCATGAGACTACATGGATGTGGCATTTCATTCACTCTGAAAAACACAGCCTGTGAACACAATCCAGGCAGCAGCTACACTTGTCACCACAATGTAATTGGGAAAAACAAATTAGTACGGTATAAGAACTTGTAGGAGACAGGATGGCAAACAAAGACAAAGCAAGAAATGACAATACACAGCAGGCAAACAAGCACATAAAAAGAGACTGCTGCAATGTGAATACAAACAGGAAGCGGGGCCCTATATGGTAGGAGGTTAAGTCACTTGTTTCAAACATTAGAGTTATCAAATGTAATGACAGACAAAGTAAACACGCTGCAGCCTGCACGCCATGAACAATGGCATTGATGAGTAAGGACCACAACTGCATTTCTCTGGACCAAACAGACACTTGCAGGTTCATTTACATGCCGTTTAATGTGCTGCAGCTTCACAGCTAATTAGGTGTCTAGCCTGCAAACTCATGTTAGCAGTGCACTATACTCCCTGGTGAATGTTTGTTTGGTTGCTCATTCAACAAGCGAACGTGCAGGACATGTGTTCATGATTGTAAGTTGGATAAGAAGGAGAGTTCAGCAGGAAAGCTGATATGACTTGTTGTGCAAGTTCACACTTCTTCATTTCATCTGATTTTTTTTTCTAATAAGTTGCAAGTCTGTCTGCTTGGGAAATGAAGGTGACTGGTCCTTCACAAACTGCTGTGAGTTTGACTTGGGTGGAGGAACTTTGCAGCTGTTGGCTCAGTGTTTTACCCCATGTTAAATGATTTCTTGTGATCATCATTCCCTGACAGATATTTCCCAAAACTCATCAAATGCCTCAACTCAATGTGTCGTTTCAAATTCATTACCAATGTGGCTGATGTTCACACTTTTTTTCACAGCCGGCGGTCACAATTTGTATAAAAATGTGAGCTTTTTCCAGCTGGAATCTGCACTGATCTGTTCATAAAACCCCTTTAAATATTCATGGCTGCGGTCTGAATTGCCAGTTGCACTAACCATGGTGTGTACATTTTTTTTTTTTTTTTTTTTTTACCAAGGATGGCGAAGCCTCTGCCTCCAATTGACACCCTGATCTTATCACCATAACCCGAATCAGTCTTACTCTGTATGCCTAAACCTAACCAACCCAACCATTGAAGCAACGAGCCAATCAGAGGCAGGGTAGGACGGCTCATGACTTCTCCGTCCGACATGCCTTGAGCTGTAAAACAGTGTGTGAGCTTTGTTCACTCTTGTGGGAACTCTCATGTTTGCTTCCATTAGTTGCAACAGACGGGTTCAGGTAACTCTTCACCGAGAACGTGAGCATGTTTGAGCACGTTCGTTCACTGGTCGTTGGGTTGTGTAGCAGGCTGCTGCCTCGCTCAGTGTGACCGTCTGCTCTGCCTGTCATAGAACGCTTACGCCACTGCTTCATTCAAAATTTGATTGGCTGTATAAGGTCTTCATCTATGTAGAGTGATAGCTGATGGTACTGATGAATAAATACAAAACTAGGGGGCATCTTCATGAAACCAAAAAATATGAATTTCTCTCTGATTTCCATTTGTCTGTTCTGGGATGAGAACACATTACAAGTGATTTACAGAGATATGTATTCTGTAGGAAAAAAAATCAAAATGCTATTTAGTTTCAGTTGAACTTTAACATCAATCTCTTGGCCATGATGAACCGTGGAATCAAAGCTTTTGTCTGACTGCAGCTACAATCAAAAATCCAAAACTGCCCTACCTCTTATGTCTTCTATTGTTGTTCTATCAGCAGTTGATCCACTGCAGATTGGGAATATCTTGAGACTCTTTTTCCAAAACTGAGTGCAGTCTATCGAAAGCCAACAATTCTCAGCCGCTGGTCAATTTGTCAAGTCACTATTATTGATCAATAACTCTATGAACCCCCTGGAAATACACTGTGGTCATTTTAGACTGCAGGGCAGCAGAAATATTAGTTATTGCCCTTTACAATTTATTCTGATGCTTCTGTCTTTCACTGTCTGTGGTCGACAGAGGAAGTGAAAGTCAGCTAAAAGCCATGTTATTAAAGGAGGCTCTTTGATTGGCCTTTGCTGCCCTGGATGATTCGTTAAGATGATTGGGTGTCCCTTTGGAAATGTTTACTCCAACTGAAAAGGCCACTTAGCCTGCCACAGAATGAAGGTGAGGAGTGACTGCCAGCATGCAATTTGAGACTGCCCATCATAGTGACAGCAATTTGTGTCACATGACCTGCAAATGGTGAGGCGGAGCTACAAACAAATGGCACAGTACTGGATGTCTGTGTGGATTTTAAATGGTGGAAGCTCAGAAGGAGATTGTGCTGGAAATAGTGGTCATTTATTGTTTTGGCACCACACACACACACACGAGCACACACACACATGCACATGTAAATTCAGCACTCTTAACTCTTTGAATCTAAAAGCAGGAAACTAACATTAATCAATTTCAAATAGCAGTAATTTTATTTGCTGCAAAAAATATTTATTTAATAGTGCGTTTCGAAACCTGTTTACCTGAATTATCAAGGAGGACATTAAAACCTCCAACAGGGAAAAAGCACAAACACACTTAACTTTAAATTACTTTGACACCAAAACATGACAAAATGACCAAACAAATTAGATAAACACTTGGTAGCTGGGACTCTTCCAGGGTTTGCAGCACAATAGCTGCATTTAGTACAAATTATCTTCAAACTGGGTAACCTCAACTCACTGAAAATACAGTAGCATGATCTCAAGCAATTTCACTGGTGTGTATCTTATTTCTTTGATTAAATGGTGAATTCAGAGGCAGCAGAGGAAGCAAAGATCTGCAGGCGAGTGTTTTATGAGGTTGCACAGGGTTGGAATTTGTGTGGATTGTAGTTTTTCCAGCCTGTTAGAAGGTTTTACAGTTTAGCTTCTGCTGATGGTCTGTTGACTATGATACACTCAAAATGTGTTTTATTTATTTGGCTGTTCCGAGAGACGGAGTAAAATAGTGCAATATTCAAGCCCATCTATACTGTAAAAAAAAAAATGTTATTTCCTACTCTAAATCACTGGTTCCCAACCTGGGGGTCCAAACCCCCACTAGGGGCCACCACGACATCACAGGGCATCATGAGGCCTTCTTGATTTTAAGAAACATACCTTTATATACACTTTATAGTAGGCCTATATCCTGATATTTTGTTAAACTAAATGAAATTGTTATTTTAAATGTTTAGATTATTATTCAAGATAAAAACTTTAAAACAAGTGTCACAGGATACGGACCTGAACACAAGCTGTGCTCACAGAGCCTTCACGTCATCCTACAGATGAGGAATCGTATAAAAAGTTCCTAAAAATATCTAGAAAACTAAACTCACTGGAAATAATCTGCTTAAAATTCATCCAAATCGCTCGTTTTACACAAACTTTCTGCAGTTATTGCATTCAGTGTTTCAGCTATAATTATAGAGTTTAAGTTTGAGCTGTTCTGTACATTGAATATACTATGAAATATCCATAAAATACATCATCTATCAATGATAGAAAAGAAAAGGTTGGGAATCATAGCTCTATCAGCATGAGGAACATGTTGAAATAACTCACTGACGTTGTCAAAAATAAAAGTGTGATCAGATGTTTTATCTCCGACTGTTTTCTCCACTAACAGCACAGTCCAGGATGACTCTGTCCATTCTGACCTCTGGACCTTTCACACAGTCAGGCTGTCAGGCCAAAATCCCTCCTGACAAACCAACAGAAGTTTCTTTGTACACTGGTGTCTTCATTCATGCAATAAAATGAACATGTCATACTTTGTTCTACAGTTGAAACAGAGTTTTGGTTCACAGACAAATATTTGATAAGTATTTTGACTTTTTGATTGATTAAATGTCATTTTTTAAGACAAATGCCAAACCTTCTGTGGAGATTTTCTATGTGTTAAATCATTGGAAATTAAATATCTTTTGGTTTGGGACTGTTGGACAAAATAAGCTATTTTTAAAACACCACCTTGGGTTCTAGTTATGGGCATTTTTCAGAAAAAAATGCCATGAAATTACTCACAATCATTGCAGGAGAATTATTTTTTTCCATTTAATATTCCATGTCCGATCAACCTTTTTACCTGTTTACCTGTGGAATGATCCAAACAGGTGTTTTTGGAGCATTCCACAACTTTCCCAGTCTTTTGTTGCTCATGTCCCAACTTGTTTGAAACGTGTTGCTGCATCAGATTCAGAATAAGCAGATATTTACAAAAATCAATGAAGCTAATCAACTGATTTCAGTTGAGTGTATGTCAAAAAGGATCAGCAAATTATGTATTATTTATGGTTTGCACAGTGTCCCAACCTTTCAGAATCAGGTTCGTACTAATGCAGTACTGGTAGAATGCCCTGATCTATCAGCATGCTGTGCTTTTGTAAATAGTCAGTTTCTACTAAAGTAATTCTTTTCTATCATGCTGACTGAAGCGTGCGTCACGGATATTCTGAACAACAATGATCTGACTCTGAACAATGACTCTGCGTATGTAGCAGATACTGCTTCAGCTAATTTTGGAAAGCATGACTTGGTTTACCAGAAACTAAAGCAGGCAAACAGAGCCGACACAGTGTGGATGCACATCATTCACAGCTGCCTTAAAAAAAAGAAAGCCTTGAGGTTTGATGTCGAAGTACTCGTGATGAAAACTTACAGTGAGTTTTCATCGTCGGCCAAGAATATGACAGGCCGAGCTTCATTCTTTGATTTTCTGGAAATGGATTATAAAGTGCGAAGGCATGCTGTCACAGTTTGGCTGTCACTTTCGCCAGCTGTTGAGCTCATCATGCACAGCTGGCCTGCTCTTCGCTCCTACGTCCCCTCAGAAGGAGAAGAACAGTGCAGTAAGGTATTGTGGCGAGCCTACTCACCCAAGGCAGCCGAGTCACTGCCTTTATGTTACGTGTATCTTCTGCACAGCTCGACGTGTTTGTCCCTAACAACAATCCTGAAGCTGGACAGAATTACATTCCGTCATGGTTGACCTTCGCTCTAAAGCGATCAGAGGGAAGCAAGATGAGTTTCGTGGGAATGATGCCAGCGCAGTCCCCCAGCAGAAGCTCAACAATGTAAACAGGAAGCAGGCCACAGTGATAATGCATTACCTGTTTGGAGAAGCGGTGTGCCTGTGATAGTTCATTTTTTGAAGCTTTGTCAGTTCTGTCACTTGAAGCCCCTGTGACGTGGCCCAAGCTCAAGAGCACTGCTCGTGCTCTGCAGCAAACAGGCATCAGCATGGACAGTTTGTGCGATGCAGCATTGTGTTGTTGCACAAGAGCAGAAACAAACACAGAGGTTGCTTTGGTTAGAGATGGAAGATTTTGAAGCACTCACATTTTAAATTACTGGTCTCATTAGCGCTCTCCGTCCCAGCATCTAATGCATACTACATGACAAGAGCTTTAACGTCATGACACAGCTTTGAATCAAAAATTTTGTAGGATTTTGCTGCTAAATGGCAAGAAAAAGTACAAATTTAAAAAACAAAAGTTATGTAAATTCTATGTTAGTCCATTTGTATCAAACATACAACCGTGAGCCTGTTTCATTACTGGACTTGTGTTGTGGCTTTGCGGTGCTGAATGGACAGTTCCTGTGCACTTTACAGGAACTGTCCATTCAGCACCACAAGTTTTGCTGTCAGTGAAGAGGCTTTGATTGTCACGCTGCAGGTTGATGATCTGATGATGTTGATGATATGAAGGGTCAGAGTTGTGTCATCTCTTGCACCGCTGTCACTGTGGCTGTTTGTCTCCGTCCCTCTGCGGCATCTTCCTCTCTCTCACTGTATGTGTGAACGTGGCGTCTCCCTAAGTCGCTCGATCGCTCGGGCTGGCTGGTGCACTCTGTCCACAGCTGTTGAATTACAGGGATCTCATTGTATGACTGAATCTTTAACGCTACCTGTCTGCTCCTGCCTTGACCGCGGTCAGACTTGGCAACCGTAATGACGTTATTTGCTAACGTGTTATTTTCTCTTCCAGTAAATGTCCACATCCAGCTGGGAAAAATAGCGTTCATTTCACTTTTCTGGTCACATGATAAATGTAAGTGCAATATTCACTCCATTTTGTTCTCTCCACCATTTCCTGAAGGAAATATGTGTCTCTTGCGATGCTAAATGCTCCACTCTGTTCAGCTGTTTGTTGCTAACTTTGTCTTCCGTTTGGGGCAGTTAGCACACAATGGGTTTTTTGAGTCTTTTTCTATGAAAACAGCTGCCTGCTGCTGCTAAAAACTCTTCTGATGTCAACCATTATTGTTACATAAAACATTATTTGTATAAAAAAATACTTTTTATGGCAGCTTTAAATAAGGACCTTTGTGTGCCACTTGAAATTAAATACAATGACTGAATTTTTATTTATTCACACATGCTGTTAGAAGACTTGTTTTCTAGTGCTGCTTCTTTTAAAAGTCTGCTGACTTTGTGTTATCACTTTGCAGCCCACTAGATAGATAGATAGATAGATAGATAGATAACATGACACGATGACACTTTGATTTTAAAAATCATTGTGTTGCAATTATGCCTCCCTGACATGTGCCGCTGAGCCACTCAGTTACATAATATGAAAATGAGACTTTATTAAACGCTGCACTGACATTATACTGACTTCATCAATCCCAGTCAGCCTTTAATTATTTAGTGAAAGACCCCTTTTTGTACGATAAGGACTATGGATTTTGCTTGAGCATGATTAACATGTGTTGATGTGCCTTCCTTTGTAGTGTTTGGCAGCTAGCCCCTGTCTCTCTGTAGAGAAGCAAACATTCAGTTAATGTTGAACAAGACACAAGAAAAGAGTGGGAGCTGTGAGACATGCAATTGCCTGGTAGCTAGGCAACCCTAGAGAGCTGCTCTGGAAGACCTTGAGATGTCTCCCATAATATCGCAGGCAAGTATAACTGTTTGGAAGCTCACTGGGACTCAGGATATTTTTTTTCTTCTAAATCAGAAAAGTGTCAGAGCAAGTTGATGGGATGAATCAGAATTTTGGGGAGTGAATGAATTTTGGATAGGGTTCTTAAATAGGCCACCATGGAGTCTTCACTTTAGCAGAAGAGAAATGATGCCCCTCACCTCCATAAAGACATTTCATCATGTATCCCGATGAATATTCACAGCAGTTTTAAGATCATATTGTTTAAAACATGCTGTATATTATTGGTACTGTATGTCTTGTTCAGGAACATTTAAAAAAATCCTCACTATCCATTCAAAGGACCACTGTGTAGGATCAGTGGGCATAGAGCAGTGAGGCTGCAGATTGCAACTGATGAAACACACCTCACCTTAATGATCAACAACCGGCAGCCCGCGGGCCTAAAAGCTCCCCATCCTGCAGAATATTAATGAATTCAGCAAATGTTCCTCGCCAGTGGAAGAAACCACCGGACTGAGAGTGAGCGTCAATTAGCTTTGCCAATGCCTGCAACAAGCCAAAAAGTTAGCAATTCATAGTTCACCTTCTGCAGAATCGGATTATTGCTTCCACTCCCTGGACCCGCCACCAAACCGCCTGGCTCCCAGACTTGACTTTCCCTGGAGCAGACAGCAGCGCTGGACGGATACGGGAGGCAACTCCGGAGTTGTTGGAGAATCAATAAGCTTGTCCAGACGCGAGAGGTTTATTTTCATTGGCCTACTGTTCTACTGAGTCTTAAACTGAATATTTTTGTTTCCTGGGATCCAGAAGAGGCGTTTTTTGAGATAAGGATTTATTCATTGGTAGTTGAACAGTGGGTTTTGTATTAAGCGCTTTTGGCCGAGGTCTTACAACATGTTTTTATGGAAAATATTAAACAATATGAGACTAATCAGACCTAAATAAATGTCATTGTTTTATTCGAGCTCCCACAGTGTCTGCTTACAGAAATTCTGGCCCTTTGATAAATGTCGATGATGGTCCCCGGTGTAGGAGAACCTACGGTGGTTGCTAAAATCATAAAAGGTGCTTTCTAACGCCAGTGTTTATTGTGTCCTTTTTGGGCTATTGTATAGACATGGTGGTACAATATGACAGACTGTGGAAGAGGACCTGCTCCCTCTGTAGATATTAAGGGCTCATTCTAAGGTAATGAAAACAAAGTGATTCTCATATTTAGGTGATTATACACTTAAGAAAACATAATTCTGAATACTATATTCCATTTCTGCCAATAGACCCCAATAAATGCTACACACTGGATGTTCAAAGACATGTAAACATATCTGGTCCTGGTTTAAAACCTGTTGGAAAGTGTGTGTTGAATGTCTCCTCTTTGCGTTTGCCTCTTATGCCTCACCTCTGTTTCATTATTCATCGCTGTTTGGCTATACAACACGGACATCTGACACCCTCTGCTCCTGCTCATGCACAAATGCCTGACTCGGTGGGACTCGGCGGCAGCCAGATAAAAGCAAAGCAAAGTGATTCACCTGTGGCAAGAGGAGCCCTTTGCTTTTAGGGGTCGCTCACCCACGTGCGATGCGGGTTCAAAGCATCCTCACCGACAGAGCGAGGCAGAAGTTTGGACGGAGAGAGACAGCAGAGAGGTGGAGGAAGGAGAGGAAATGAAGACGGGGTGTCGGAGAGGGAAGAGAGAAGGAGAAGTTGGGGAAGCAGTGACACAGGAAATGGAGAGAGAATGGAGCAGGGAAAGTGCACTGGACAGATGGGGGAGGCGGGGGGGTTTGAGAGCAAGAGCAGTGTGGGCACTCAAGTAGAATATTTTTCCAACATCATGGCAGGAGAGCCTCTGAGTGCCCCTGTTATTAGGTGTGTTTGTGCTGCAGAGCCTTCTCTCCTCGAAAGGAAACAAGTGGCTCACAGTACAGTACCAATCTTCTCCACAGACGTCAGAAAAACAAAATGTTAATGAGGGTTGTCTGAAGCTTTTTTTTTTCCAAGAAAAATGATATAATGACATATAGAAACATTATAATGTGACTCACACCTGCTCTTAATACCCAACAATCAAACAATGTCACGCAACAAACAAATCGACTTCTTCTTATTTACATTACTTAAATTATGGCTTATGGCTGTGTAATATTCATGACGTTCTGCGCAAATTGGTCCTGATAAAGTGTGTAAGGAAAGGTTGGCTGATGTTTGCCATGAATCTAAATTACAAACACATTATGAAAAACAAGTACAGTATAGAGCCGTATGTAGCACATGCAGAATGCAGAAGAAACTGACCAAAAAGTCTTTGAAATATCTTTATTTGTACCATGTTTGTGTAATGAAGTAACCAGAGCTCTGTGTTGCCTATCTAACTGCTAACATTTAACTTTTATACAGACGTTCAAGGTCTCCAGAGGATGAACCCTACACACATTTCCTCTTGAGTCACCGTCAGTCAGACACTTTGGTCGATAAAAACATGTAAATATTTCATCAGGCTGGGCTGTAGTCTCTGTTTACTGTGCAGTAATGTGTGTTAGCATGCTAACACGAGATGGTGAGCATGCATCTCAGTATGCAGCCTTTTGTTCAAAGCGCCCCAGTGTGTATAAGTACAGTCTCATAGAGCTGCTAGCATGGCTGCACATTCTTAGTCTCATAGTTGTGATAAGAGAGTTCAGAAAATCACCACATTTGTTCTTTAGCATCAGATATGTATAGCACCATCAATCAATAGTATCAGTCGGTAGACAAAATAAGTGACTCACTGTCGTTAAACATATACAAAGATGTGTCATTTTCAGTCTTTTTTCACATGATGAAGTGCATATTTTGTTGTAGTTTACTGAAGAGATTTCCACTTCCTTTCACACACAAAGCCTCAGCATTTCAGCATGCAGGATCAACACAGCACAGCCTCTGACTGACACACTACAGTGTGTCTTAACTATTGCTACCATTCAGCAGAGCTTGCTATGGAGTACAATAAACAATTGCTCGTAACAGTTAGTTGCAGCACAATCAACTAGGGGATTACTGATCATGATCGATGGATCACGGTAAGCAGGGACTTCCAGGTTCCCAGGTGAAAAACATCTGTGATGTATATTTTAATAAGCACACACATTCACAGGATGTAAGGGTCAAAAGGTTACGAAAGTGACTGAAAGTGTAAATGACCATGCAAACTTTTAGTTCAGTCAAGAGAGCGCTTCTGCAATATGGAGCAATAAGAGGATCATGAAATTGAACTTTAATGCAATGTAAAATATTCACAATGTGTGACTACACCGATTTGTTCGTGAAAATTAACAAACTCAGTTTGGTTGTTTGTATCAGAGCTGTACAAAGCTTCTGGGACCCTTGGAGAGCCCGTCTGCATAAGATATAACAAACATTTTCGCTAATTACAGAATTTCTCAACAATCCAGATTAGCCACAATGATGCAACAAACTTGCAAGAGAACCTAATTAAAAAGAATCCAACAGCAATCATAACCATGAATCATCCTCTGACTGATTTCATATCTTGAAATATGTCAGTAGAGTCACCAGAGATTGCTGACTGCGAGGCAGGTGCAGCCCAGGCAAAACCTCCCATTATAAATAAAGTCATTTAGTATAAATGTTAACATCTGACATCACCGCAACTCAGGTGTGACACCTGTATTAATGAAGCACACGCTACACGTCTGCATGGACAAATAAAGTCATGCATCTCGGAAATTACCTCTCACCCAGAGCTCCACAACAAATCAGTATCCTCCATGAATTTCAACAAGTTTAAAATAGAAACTGTAATACATTTGAAGCGTGTGCCATACACTACGTGTGGCGTGGACAAAATTTAGGGAAACGGTGTAAGTGCTCTGCAGTATTAAAACACATTTGTCATTGAAAAGCTATGAGGAGGACTGCATCACCCACTCATGCTCTCACCGTGCCACTGGAAAATATGAGGAGAAACCACAGACTGCAGAGATAAAATGGATGCCTGCTTCCTGGCCCAAAGGTTTAGGAAGGATGCTGTGATGTCTGTGTTTTGGTTTTCTGCTCGCTGCCATCTTGGCAGATGTTTGGCACCAGAAAAATCAGAATCCGGGCAGAGTGGTGGAGCCTGGGTGGAACCGGCAAGCGGCAGACATCATGGCAGAGTGACAGCACAGCACAGAGGCAAAGTGCAGCATAGTTATACATCACCGACACGTGTCAGGTAGCAGGAAAGTGCAGGGAAATTTGAAAAATGGAGCAACAAGCCTATCAGTATGTATTATCTATGTCAGTGTAACACAGAGTAAGACAGGCGGGAGTCTCCATTATGCTACAATCAAAAACAGTTTGAGTGCATGAAACCTCTTTTCGCCACTTTCCTCCTTTAAGTCGCATGGTGGTTAGGTCACAAACAGATGTCACCTCGTTGTTTGAGCGTTGAAAGGTCACGACAAACAAGATAAAGGTTGTAAATGGTGGTAATTTGAGTGCACCGATGAAACGTTAAATCACAGAGGGGAGTAACAGCCGACGCAGCGGTGCAGCAAGATTTGGTGTCTTTGCTCTCTCCATTGAAAAATTACTTTTAATTCTGCCAAATGCACATCAGATCCACACCAGGCAGTTATAATAAACAGATTTATTGCTTATGCTGAAAACATGGTGGACAACTAAAAAGCACATTCTGTAACAAGCTCATGATCATGCATGACAAGTACGTCTCTGCGCTCGGGCTGCCACAGGGTTTAAGGATGCAAACGCAGCGGCAGAGCTGACATTTTTTAATAATGAATGTGATTCAGGGTGCCATTCCGGTGGAGCCGTTGTCATTTACCAGTAAACATCCTTCACAGCCGCCCAGTCAAGCGGACGGAGGCGGGCTCACCAGGAGAGAAGGGTCAGTGAAATATGTATGGACGGGTTTCTTCTTTCCCCAGAAAACAGCTTCCATCATGTCACACAGCACCGCGACGCTGGCTGCAAGCCACACATTTTCCCTCGAGGACAACGGAGAGCCCAAGCCATGATGTCGCCGCCCGGGCTCGCCTAACTACCTAACTACTGTAATTCAGTGCAATCTCACATTCGGCATTTCTTTCATCAGACTCCTTGAAGAAGCCTGTTCCTGGGCTTTACTGTCCATTTCCTGAGACAAACTGGCATCTACAGAACTCTCTTCTGGGACCTGAAACCTTTGTGACATCAGATGCTTACTGTGTGCATTGTACAGCGCAGCTCCTCGCGTCATCAGACCTTGGTTTCGTCCATAACAATTCATCAGCACTCCTTTCCAATAATCTCTGTTGTGTCTTGACTAGCTGTGACCCCTCAACTAGCTCACTGACTTGAGGCATTTATCTCTGGGGCTTATGGGAAATGATACTTGTTAAAGGCAGCTTAAAACAGAAACACTGAATAAACAACAATATTAAAAATATTCTAATAAAATAAATAAAAAGGTGACACTTTATATTAATGTACACATATACACCATTAACTAGTTGCTTATTAGCATTCATATTAGTAGCATATTGACTCTATTAGTCAGTATAAAGCACTTATTGATGCCTTAATCTGGCAGATTATATTCTACAACTGCTAGTAGATAGCTAATAGGTTTCCCTCAATAACCTTCTAATTACTGCTTATTGATTAGTAAGTAAGGAAAATGTTGTACTTGAATTAGAATTTTAATAACGTAACCCCAAGTCTTAATAACCCCATCCTCCAGTGTAAGGCAGAATCAGTCCACGCACCTACTTATCCTGGCAGTAATTTGTTAAAATGTTTTGTTATAGAGGTGTTCGGGGGACGACGACAAACCACTGAATGATCATAGAAATATTATAGAAATGTGTAGGAATACTACAGAGAGCAGCGTATTTTTATACTCTATACTCTCTCTCTTCTGTGACTACATGTTGCCACTTTTCACTTTGATCCTGAAGGTGACACTGCTCCATAGAACATATAGGCTACAGTGTAGTATAGAACTGAGTATTTCCAGTTTATTGTTTAGAGAATATTATAGATCCAAGATCAAACTGACAGAAAAAGGGCACAGTTACAGATCCATCTGCTCCTTCAGCACCATGGACAGCACCATGGATTTATCAATACACAGCACAGTTAGACTGCTGATATTTCAGGTCGGAGCCTTAGATTCTGACTTCATCTACAACCCGACTTACACAAACCTCAGTCGGATAAAGGATCAATGAGTCAGGCAGACCAGACTAATGCTGTGCACTCATCTAAACAACCCCTCTGCCCCTGCACCATCTCTGCTACTAGGGGGTGAAGAGGGGGGATGACAGGTTAACAAGGGGGATGCATTTTAGTCACTTTGCTAACAAGGGGGTGGCTTTCCACCTCAAATCGCCTACTGCTTTTATCCTTCGAAGGATCTCGGGGGCTGGAACCGATCCCAGCTGACACCGGGCTAGAGGCGGGGTACACCTTGGACGGGTCGCCAGTCAATCACATAGTGACACATTCAGTCAGAGCCACCAATTAACCTGCGTGAAGCGCGTGGGAGGGAACCGGATCTCCCGAATAAAACCCACGCAGGCACCAACTTCTCACTCACACTGAACCAGTCCTTCCAAATGCCTGACTGCTGTGCAGTAGCTCAGACTGTGCTCTGTCTGTTTTTTCAGACTGTTACTCCCTTATTCCACAACCTCTCATCTTGTTGCCTCAGTACGTAGCGTTAATGTTCTGGTTCACTGTAATCACCTGAGAAGAATTACATTGTACATTGCAGGCTGTGTTACAAGTGTTACCGTGATGACATCACTACTTCTAATCATTTTTGTGGTTTCCCTTGTTGTGAATGCTGTGGCACTTTGATATTTAGAGTGTAAATTATAGTTCATAAAATGCTTTGTATTATTCTCACTGCACTTCTAGTGTACTCATTTTTCACAAAATAGCATTTGATTCTTGAACTATTAGCATTTCTTAATGACGTGATCATTGTTCACCGTCTGCGGGAGGCTCACGCTCAACATGAAAGCGACTCTCTTTGTTCAAATCCCAAAGGCAGACCACAACAGAATAGCTGATTTGCAATGATTTGCTTGGTTATTTGCAGTTTTTACACATTTGGAGGAGGGGAGAATTCAATTTTAGGGTGGATAAGGCCAAGGCACAAAGTGCAGAGATGGAACAAAAAAAGAAACTCAGAGAAAACCAGCCAAAGTAATATGAGAAAACAAAGATGATATTATAGACATGTTACACCTGCAGTGAAGCCAGGTCAAGAGGTGAGGAAGACTGAGCACTTCGCCGGCGTCACAAATCAGCCCGGCTCTGTATACAGCCTGATGTTGTCTGGACAACCAATCGGCTGCCAGCGCCTCCAGCTAATGGACCAATTGCCAACTGTCACCGCAGTCAATCAGGGACCTGCGCACCTGACAAATGTCAATCAATAATTACTGCTCTCATAAACACACTCAGGGGAGGAGAACAGCCGATCCCAAAACACAACAAATCTACAACGGCTGTGGCGGCGATGACAAACTGACGTATAAAACACACAATGACAATATTAGACTGATAATTCTCATCCTGCTTGAATTTTGGCTAAAGCTACATTAAAGACATATAGATTGTTTGGGACACATTTAGCAGTTTAGGTACAGTGCGAGGACTTTAATCTTTAGTTTATCACATTAACATCATGTCACTGGTCTGTAGTTTGACATAAAACCTCAAGCAACCATCGGGCGTGTATTCATGAGCAGGGTGGAAAGTGTTTCTGTTTCACATTTTAAATAAAAAAAAATGCTAAAGATAATCCTGGCAGTCAGCCAATTTATCACCTTGGGTGATTAGATGACATTGCATGACATCAGTTCGTGAGACAGTAGGGCTGGCGGTCCAGGATTTTCACAGAGCCCGGGAACATGCGATGATGCTGGCGAGTGTTGATGATGATGATGGTGATGATGATGATAGTGTCTGTGCCAGTGGCTGTGTGTGTACTGTTTCAGCGTGATGAATATCCCTTTCCCAGATGGCTGGCTCTCCACGAGACAGAGCGAGCGAAACCCTCTCAGCCAGCATGAGGCTTCGGCGGCCGGCCTCCGTCTCTCCACCAAGGTCATCGTCAGCAGAAAGGCAGACAGAACCGGGAACAAGTTTAATATCTCCACTGCTGACAGCTGCAATTTAATTGTTGTACCTGTGAAACAGATACAGCACTTTCAAAGGGAAGGAGACCGAGGCTCTATCTTGATGGCTCTCTAGTGAGTGCCCTAAATCCTTAGGCTTTTCTTAAAAAACTTGATGAGCACTTCTTTTAATGGCGTCTTTTAAACTTGAGGAACAATGCTTTTAACACAGTCTTGCAGAGATACTGGGAAGTACTGCTCAGGCCGTTTGGGGACTTCCATTCCCAAAGTCCATTTATGGATGGCTTAAATGCCCAGAGCCCATATACTGCATATGGTGACATGTTGATGGCCTGCTAATTAGTTAAGTTGCAATTTAGTGTCACTTTAGTTCACAGTGTGTCCTCTTGCACATGTGCCACTAAAATGACGAAAAAGGTTTCTAAGATGCTGGTCCAACCTGAGGTGTTAAGGACCACTCGCTCATTAAAGCTCAAGTACAGAGAGAGCATGTGCAGACAGGTTATCTCAGTCCACTGCAGCTTATACCATGATGCAGTTCTACCATTAAATACAAAGCAATACATTTATAGCAGTATCAGTATATGAGGCTAGCATGTTTGCACTATAGCGATTGTCAGTATAGTGAGTATAGATTTTGCGAGTGTCATAATTTTGCATCACCAAGACAGAAAAATGTGACAAAGTTAAGACTTAACTGGATAGTTTGGATTATTTGAAGTGTTACTGTGTGACTTCAGTGTTCAACTTTTATTTAAAATCAGACGCTGATAGGACAGATAACACAAAAAACTTAACAACAAAACAGTTAAAACAGTCACGCCATCAAGGGCTATAGAAATAAATACAAAACCAATGCCTGTCAGGCCTTACTGTTAGATGGCCACCCAACCTGTTCATACAACATGTAATTATGAGTCGAATAACTGCCACCAGTAACACATCTCAGGGCGGAGTGATGAACTGAATCTCAGGGTTTAAGAGTGAAGGCATGTCTGTAGATAACATCACCATAATCCAAGATTGACAAGAAGACCGCCTCAATTATCCGCTTCCTACTGCGCATGGGAAAATGAGCTGTTTGTGTACAAATATCCAATTCCTTGCCAAAGCTTGCTGACAAGTGTGTCGATGTGAGATCTGAACGTGTTTCATCCAGCCAGATACCATGATTTTGATGCTCTGAGTCCCTCTGAGTGGCATTACCATTCAGAAAGGATTCACTGCAGTCGCACAATGAAGGAACATGCAGTGTGAACAAAGGCAAAACTCATTAGTAGGATCAGTTAAGTCTTGGTCCTGATCTTTTAATGAGATGTGTTGGCGGCACAACAGATGACTTAAGCCTTAAATTATATTTTTATAATTTTAAACTTTCATGTCTAACTGCAACTCCAGGCAAAATATGGCTGCAGTAAAGTGTTGTGGACAGCGCCATGAACTACTGGACACCTGTTGATAAAGATTTCTTTCCTGCAAGAAACCTGAAAGCAGATAACAACTCCATCCAAAGAAAAACAGCTTTAACATCATGGTCCATTCCAGCAAAACAATGCACCGTTCAGTCATTTAACAGGCCTTCATAAGAACTTGTGAATAATGTCAAGCCTTGTACCTTCATTCAATTTTCTGCACTGTGACTGAAACATAAAACTGTCCACCAGTGTGTTCAACCAGTGTAAGATGGAGCAGACAGGTAAACAGACAAATTACAGTATGACTAATGCTCATATACTTAAGCTGATTTTCTCATAACGTGGGTGGCTGTCAAGTTGGTCAGTTTCATAGAGCTTCATTGTGAGGAGGGAGGTTGATTCAGAGAGAGCCTTGGAAAATTCAGTATGCAAGACCAAGTCATGCACAAGAGAAGCATGAAAGGTCAGTGAAATGTGGTTACTCAGAGATGAATGCAGAAGCCTTCGCAAGGTTTCCCTTACGAAACAACAAAGGGCTTTTTTGTTGGTTTTTCAAGAGTTATGGTAGCTAATGTCAGTAAACCAAGAATGAAGAGACTCTGTTTACCCTTGAGCAAGGCAGCCAGCCCATAAAATACACTGGTGACACTGCACACAGCAATGTTCTCAACCCTGAGAACTCTGTCTAACCTCCCAGTGGAACGGCGAGATGACACAAATCTTTCAGGGGACACGCTGTAACTCTGGCAGCCATAGAAGGGCCGCACGTCTGCGAGCTTAAAGCAGTGTAAGTATGATAACTTGACAAATTCAGCAGCCTTGTTATCTTTTGACAAATATTCCGAAGGCTGCGACTAAAACATCGTAACGTCTTTAATCGGAGTTCAACTTTGACCGACATTAAAGCTACAGCATTTCAGTCGTGTTCTCTCCTGTTTTGAATATTGCCAAAATTAGATAAGCCATGTCTATCACTAACATAAAAGGGTCATACAGTCTTTTTATATTTTCTGGTAATACTATGACATTTTATTTACCAACATGCTGCGGCTCAGTGCTGCAGCGGGGCTTTTAATCAGCTCAAACAGACGGGGCCACATTACTCTTATTCTGGCATCCTTACATTGGTTGCCTGTCAGTTTCATGATTGATTTTCAAATTTGATTGATAACTTTTAGTGCTTGTCAAGGCCTCGCTCCCAGCTATATTTTGGACCTCTTGACCATCTATGAGCCATTGTTCAGCCTTCGAGCCTTAGGCAGAGCTCCACTGACACAAGCATTGTTACCCCGGCTGAAAGAGTGTTCTCCTTCAAATCACCTGTGAAGAAACGGCTCTGCTGATAACACATTTTCTGGACAGTTTCGCAACACATTCACAATTGCAAAAACTGCATATTGGAACTGGATTTTCCTGTATGCTAAAAATCACAAAAGACTAAAATATGTATTCATTTAATTAATTAATTGTTGCAAAAAACAATGTGCAGATGACATTCAAAGCTGCAAAGGATATGCATATTTTCATCAATAAGAAATAAAAACATGAATTTAAAATGAGCAAGAGAAGATTAGAGCTGTTAATAACCATATTTTTTAGTATTGTATTGGTTGAATGTCTTTTTGTGTACTGGATGACCCAACATTGTATTTCTCCTATATTGACCCAGTTGATTAGTGGGAAGGTGAAATTAAAGCCTATTATTATTTAATCCATTATAACTCTTGCATGCAACTATTCATATCATATTATTCTTTATTTTCAAGAGGCCCTGTTTAGGTAGAAAAGGAAAAGGTGCAATGCCAGATTTGCAGCCAAATGAGACTCAAGGAACCCAAAATGTCCATCACATTTAGTAAGCTTTTGTCATTAACACATAATATTTGTACTGCAGGTGCTGCTTAGCTCGACTAACTGATGACTGTCAGCTCATTTTGTGCAGGGAATACCAGGAAAACACCAAACTGCCCTGTTCTGCAGCTACAGGACTGTGAGTGAGACGGTAATGGTAACTAACAAACCGTTTTATGCGGACCATGTGCAAAACATGATGATGCTTTGTTTGAGGCGACTTATGAAGGGGAAAATTAGACCTGTGTAATGATCATTACAAATTCCAAAACATTAAAACTGTAAAGCCTCGGAAAAAGCTTCATGCACACACCCCAGATGTCCTTACCTTGGTCCTAGCCGTGTTGTTGCCTCTCAGCCGAGATCCTGCAAACATTAGGTGGGTTTCCTAAAGGCATGCTTATTTTTAAGGTGCCCTTTAGGATCCAGTGTGATGAAACTGCATCATTACAGCACTAATAGTTGTAGGATTCATTAAAGAACATAAACACTTAATATGTAATATGAACAGTAGAAATAATAAAACTAATAAAATTGATTCTTTGCAATATGCAATTATGTGCAGATTATGCAACATGTTCAGTGCAACTAAATGGGGAAATAAAGGAATGTTCCATTATTAATAGTTACTGATTTAGCTACAGGTGTTAGCTGCAGATATTTCAGTCACATTTGGTTAATTGTTAAATCTGACACGTGCAGTGTGTTAGCTTAAGCGGAGAGCTGTCTGGTATCTGTTCTCATGTTAAACATTAGCATTAGCAGGAGTCAGTGGGAGCAGACTCGACTACTTTGACAGGCAGAGCCTTATTTAGCTTGCACATGCAAGGGTTTTAATTGTCTCATCTGAGTATTTCACACAAAGACAAATGTCATCCTCCCATATAATGCCAGTATTTCGCTTGTCTGTGACATATTTATAGATCAGCAGTGGGGGATAAAATGGACAATTGCCTGAAGTTAATCCCCTGAAGGGATTTTTGGTTTTGCAGCGTTGTAGCATGTTGCCTTTATGTCACTTTGAAAACTGTGAAGCTGCAGGTTTCACAGACTGGCAGTTAATCTTAAAACTCTGTTAATACTCTTGGATGGGATTTTATTTATTTATTTTGTGTACATGCTTACTTTCTATGAGGTAACTGCCAAGTTTTAAGGAAACCTAAACACAAATATTAACTCTAAGTATCATCATTAATATTTACAAGTCATATTTTATAAATGTTTAGAGTTGATTAATAAGCACTTGATTTGTTCCTTGCACCTTCATTGGTTACAGCTCAGGATTTTGTGTACCTTTTGCGTGTGTCCAATTGCAATTTGACATATGATGGATGGCAAAAACTGGCAAAAAGAACGTGCACTAACCATCCACTACTGTTATGTGATAACAAGGCATTGTGGTTGGCGCCAGTTCACCGGTCGGACAACCATTACACCACCGCAGAAGAAAAGGGAGCAACAAGATGAGGTCATCAAAAGAGTGCCAATCAAACCTCAAACAGTGAACAAAAACATGTGATGGACATTTTTGCTTGTTTCATGTGTTAATGTGAAGAAGAAACAGCTTCTTTTTCTTCTTCTTCTTCTTCTGATCAGTCGCGTTTGTTAATTTGTTCCTGATGTCAGAAGTTATTCGCAAAAGGTGTTTCCTTCTCCTGTTAAGTGCATTAACTCTTTTTCAAAAAGCCAAAAAGCACCTCAAGCAAGCATAAAAACTTTTTTGCGAAATTGAGGAAGATTTTGTCAAACTTTGCTTTTCCCATCAGCTTTTTCTAATGTGAGACAACACATAAATATGCATGATGGAAACACGGCTACAGTGATAGTGTGATAAGAAAAAGCAGATTACAATAAATTTTAATTGTTTTTTATGTAAAATATGCTAGTACATTTAATAAATTGCAAATATGATTGTGTTATTCAAGGTGTTCATGTTAAAAAATGTCTGTGATTCAAAATAGGAGAACGTTCAGACATTCAGACCGGTGCAGTATTTATATCTGACCCTTGAGTAAAATCCTGAAAACACATCAGTGGTATTGATTTACTAATTTACCAGGTCACAGTTGTTTTTAATTGTTCATACTTGACAGTGACAGTAATTAAAACATTAGCAACATGTGCCACTGTACCCCCCACCACTAACACTGAAGAGGTCAAGAAAGACATCAAGAACCTTTTGAACGAATCATTGCCATTTACCCTTTCTCCATCTATTCCCATACCAGGAAAAGAAAAAAGACTTGAACTCTTTCAAACCCAACTGACATTTTTCACCAAGGGAGACCTTTGATTTCTAATTGTGATATAGATCATAAACGGTGTGCAGTGCACCCACGGGTGTGTTTTGTGTAGTGCTGTAGCTCTTAAAGTGTGAGATGATTTTTTTCTTCCCCTATAATGTCCATATGAGGGCTTTGGGGGATTTGGATGATAGAAATCGGTGACATTTGGAGTCTCCGTAACGACTAAAAGGTGAGTGAGGATGAAATATGCATCAGGAGGAAATGGAGAGCGAGAGGGAGCGCTGACACACATGGCTGCAGCCTCCAAGGCTGACCACTCCTCGTTAGGTTTCATCAAATGCTGCAGCTGCGGTGGAGCTGTGCTGCAGGCGAGGGCAACAGGGACTGTACATTATTCTTTAAAGGAGCTGTATCCAACGTCTACCAGATGTTGTTACAGATGTTCCATGATGAAAACTAATGTCATTGTTTCTGTAAAGCAGGTATGAAGGCTTTGTTCTTTTGCATCATTTTGCATCATCACTGCCAAATTTAATTCCCATGTTTATACTTGGCAAAGAATGGTGCATAAGCTATGGACATGACACTGCTTGTAGTTATTTTAGAAGCTTTTAAGTACACTATGTCCCAAATTAGTTTTTTTTTTCATGAATCAAGTTTTTCAATAAAAGCTTTATTTGTCATGAGATTCTATTTTTGCAGAAAATGCAAAGGGATCTGTTAAAATATTTGTGTGTGATTTCAAACACATTTCAATTCAATCAGATGAAGGCTTATTTAAGTGGTGTGTGAGCGGCAAAGAGGTATTTGAAGCCGTTGGTGCTTCTGGACTCCAAGTCCTGCAGAGGCTTCCAGTTGTACGTAAAGTAGTATTTTTTTGCCACCCCCAACCAGCACTCACAAAGAGAACAGACCGCCATGAACACTGATTTTCAAACAGTTTATTTGCTGATGAATGCCGTGCAGTGCTGGATGGTCCAGATGGATGAGGTGCTGGATGGTTGGTGGATGGCCACCCTGTGACAGCAGCATGGTGGTGGTGGAATGATGTTTTGGACTGGATTAATGGAAGTGAGATGGTTGGCCCCTTTCCCTGAATTTCCCTTCAAATTTGTTATGACTTCTCAAATGTTTTCCAAACTGCGCTGTGCATAATAATTTGGAACAATGCATTTTGAGTTCTTTAAAAAAAAAAAAAGTCTGGCTTGGCTTGAAATAACATCCACCTTCTAACATAACTGTTGAGGATAAAAACCTCCTTTAACCATATGAATGTTTGGGAAAAACAAACAAAAATGGCGCGCATAATAATTGGGAACACAGTGTACTGCAGAAGTTTTACACTGCTAGTTCAGAATGGTGTTCAAGATAAGTCAGAATCATACAATTTGTGATTAGAGGGCTTTCTAATAATGCTAATCCAGGTGTAAATGCACCCAAGATGTAGTGATGAAGATGCGCAATCCACTGCTTTCTGTGGAAGGCCTGAGATGCATCCTATCCAGAAGCCTGTTGGGCGTTCAGATCATCCAGATATAAGTTTTTGTTGCTTGATATATGTTTGTTGTTGTGCTGCTGCTGCTTCCAGCTCCTTCATCTCTGTATGGGGGAGACTGTGCTAGCTGTGTGCTGATACTTTCACTGGGGGGAAATTAAAAAATATCAAACTCTAATAGTAGTGGCTTTGAAGCTGCTGTAATCACTACTTTTATTTTAACAATGGGCTAAATGACTATTTATGTGTATGTGAAATGGATTTGCTCATAGTGACAAATCCAGATGGAATTATTCTCCACCTCTGCAGTTCCCCTCAGTTAAACTTCCCTCAGAGCGTTTCAGCATATTTTAGCTCAGCGCGCTGTCTCCAAACACAGCAGGCAACTGTCGTGAGCGTAAAATCTCTGATAAACCCACAGTATGATACCAATCAACGCACAGATTAATTCATAACTATTACAGAGGACGGTTGAGCATTTCGCAGCTAAGTATTTCACTCAGGAGTTGGTGGAGACCAGAAACAGAGCAAAAAGAGGGTGAAAATGAGACTTAAAACCACCAGGAGGCCAGAAACGTGACTTAACATGTTATGGTGTGTGCTGATGTGTAAATGGAAAACTGTTTGCAAACACTTTTGCAGTGTTGTGTTATAGCTTTTTCTTGCTGCAACCCTCCTGCATCAAATAACAAAGCTTTCATTGGCTGTAGCCACAAAGCACACAGATACCGAAGTGCAGGACATGCGAGGAAATAAAGTGGAGGCACGCCAACAGCTGCCAGTCTGGACTTTGGAAGGGAACAGACATCTGGGGTAGCTTTATCTGTTCGAAGAGTGCATGCACTCCAGCTACAGGTCGCCTGTTGGTCGGTGCCTGGTGGAAATCCACTTTCGGAGTGTGGGCTCAGATGCCTCGCTGTGATTTTAAACATTCATGTCTCAAACTGAAGACTGCAGCACGGTGTGTTCTGCATGATAGTCATGCACTGGCATCAGAACTGACAGGTAGTCTCAATTATAACCTCCGCGCGCTGCGGTAAAGTATTCAGCGGCATTGCGACTGCAGCTGGGAAAATGGAGGATTCGGTGGAATGTAAACCAGCGTTTCCCACATGGCGTGAGACGTGTTGCTTGTAGCGATAACCTCCCCGAACCTCTTACTGCTATGTTCTCGATGAATGCACATAGTTAGCTGTGTATATTAATTCATCTGTGATATAACAGTACCTCTACAGTTGCGAAATTAAAAACTATTGGCTCTTAATATTTCATATTGAAATTGAGTGTAAATTGCACGGTCAAATTCGGATTCCCCTTTATTCCTCTGAACAATGAAAGATTCATAACTGGGTTAACGGAGAGAGATCTGGCCGCTTCGGCGAGGGAGACGACGAAGGGATCAGATGCAGGAAGCGTTGACGCTGAATCACTACGCCACAGGTGTCAGCTAAAGCCAGCCCCGGTCGCAATAACGCCTCGGATTGCCCTCCCTTACCGGAAAGCGCTCAGTCACACAGCAACAGCAACTGCAGCATGTCAGTGGAGACGAAAGGACTGAGCTCCAGCAGAGGAGGATAATATTATGTCTCTGCACTGAAGCAGCTCACAGCTCACTTTGTGTAGATCCATTATGGTGATGATTACAGGGATTTTGATTGCAAATCTAGTGCTGGTTAGCAGGGTGGTGGGTGGTTGTAATAACCATGCATCATCCACAGTGAGATTTCCACATGGTGCCATACCAACCCATTTCACCCTGTTATTATGGTTTACTCCATTTTTTCTGCAAGAAATAATAAGAAATAAATAATAATAAGTTAATGAAATACATTTGTGTAAATCCTCTAGTTAATGTTTACCACATGGCTATATTCTATTATTACTAAGTATGTTGCTTTTACTTCTACCTCTATGCTGATTATTACTTGTCTTGACTGTATATATGTGCTCTGCCACTGTGCTAATTATTTCATTCAAATGTATTCAACATGTGAGACGAATAATTACACGATGACAAATGGATAATAATATAGAATCAGAGTTTCATTATAAACTGCAGCTTCACCTTTTATACACGGGAGAGAAGATTTTTCTGTTGCTTTAACACACATGGGTACTGATTGGAAAACAGTACTAAGATTAGATTAGATTAATCAAAAGCAATAACTTCAAATTTCCGATTGCAGTGTATTTATTTTGATTTGTATTAATGTTATTACACTTTCTATTACGAGTCACATGACTGGTAGCAGGTAAATACCTTACCTGTACCAGCTCTGCTGCATTCCTATGTTATTTCGTGACCTCTATATGCCAGAGCTAAGGTCATTCAGACACTGATCATTCAACATTTGTGCACCTATATTTATTGTAGAATTACCCAGCAAATAATGATACAGTACGCTCACTGTCCTGTAAAGCAAATTGCCAACCATTCGTTCTTAGCCGTGATAGCAGCATGGCTCTACGGATGAAGCATACTGACTCTGCTGATTTCCTCTCCTGCCACCATGATGTTCAAATTAATGGTTTTAAGCTAAACGTTTCATTAACTATTGGACAGATTGCCATGATATTTGGTATGGACATTCATGTTCCCGTCAGGATGAACCGAAATAACTTTAGATCACAAGGGATTTGTGATCCAGCGCCATTTCATCGAATACAAAATATCTGCAAAGCCAATGACGTTCCCCTCAGCCTTAGCTGTACTCTGTGTTTAGGGCTAAGTAACTGTAGCATGCTAGCACTCTATGCTAAGACGGGTGAGCATGGTAACCTGCTTCACACCAGCATATTAGCATTGTCATTTTAAGCATGTTAGCATTCGGATGTTAGCATTTATGTAAAAGCACTGTATGGCTTGACGTTGCTGCTATTGTTGAAGGTTAACGAGAATTTCTTGAAAAGGTAGTGACATTTATGTCCTCTATATACATAATTTATTTTTTTTACTTTATATTCATTTTGAACACAAAGTTTTGAATGCTCTTTACAATTTTGATGAATGCAAGACAGAAAAACAAGGCCGTGCAAAAATAACAGAGCCACAAAAGTCATCTCTTTAAATGTGAGAGATTCACTACAGATCCTGGGTGGTTGGTTTGGGGTGGTGTTATAGACCTTTGACTGCAAAGTATTTGACGCCACTGAAGTCCATTTATCTGGAATGACATCAAGAGAGATTCATGTCATATTTTACAAAATTATTCAGAATTTATATATTATCGATGAAATTCTATGAATTTCTGACAACTGAGTGCATCACATAACAAAATAATCCAGCTGCTAATTATAATACATAACCTCTTCTTAAGTTAACATTGCCTTCAAGGGTTTCATTCCCCACGTTTTGGATGCAAAAATTTGTGCTTACACGGTAATGGAGTCTTGTTTGCAGAAACACACTCACATGCAAACATTGCACACACACCTGGGGATCATGAAATGTCTCAAGTGATGCATTAGTTAAACCATGTCAATGTTTGCCAGGCGGTTGTGCATAAAAATGGCAGAATAACCCATCTTCTGCATCCACAAAGTTGCTTGCGCACTAAACAGGACAAACTATGGTCAGCTAACAGCCGTCTGAAGTTTACAGAAGTATTTCATCTTTAATAAGGCAGCAGAAGAGATAGGGGTCCTCAGAACATTTAGAGTTTCGGAAACCCACACAAAATGTTTTACTTCTAACCGTTAAAGACCTCACTGGGAACAGTAAGAAAACCTAAACTTGGTTCACAAAAAAGCATCAGAATTAAATAAGAATTTTGTTTTCATGACATTTTTGATAGATCTCAGTGGAAGGGCGATGTTTTCTTTAACTTTTCATGCAGTCGCAAGAGACTGATGTCGCTAACAAGTCTCTCAACTGTTGTACTGCACCTGCCCTGTTGACAGCGTGACTACGGCTGCATTGTCAGCGCCAGGCTGCCAACACTGTGAACATTTTGATAATGAGAAGTCTGTTTTTCACACCCTGTGTATGCGTAGGCTACTGCCGCTGTGTAGCACTGAAATGAAACACTCCTAAATATGCAGCTGCACAAAGCATAAAAGACGTGTGAGGTGCCAACAGAATAATTAAGACAGATACGGATGCACAAATTTCACAACTGCAGTTAACTTTAGAATTCACGTGCATTCACATTAGATTAGTTACTGCAGTTTCTGTCGTTTTTAGAAAAAGCATTGGGCTTTTAATTTTCTGTTAAGGTCGCTTTAACCACCCAGCTTTGGTTAACATGTAGCCTTTAAACGCCTCAGGTCCTAATGTCAGCAAACATTTACGCCGTTGAAGTTAATTTGAGGAGGACTACATTTCTTTTGAGCACCTGCATTATTTTTCCATAAGTAAAAATCCCCTACATTGATTCATAAAGTATTACATAAGATAGAGAAAGATATCTGTGTGGAAGGGTTGGAGTCAATTCTATGAGCAATAAACAGTGTAACATTAAACACTTTTACTCATCACCGGCGAAGGTTTTTTTTGACTTTACCCTTTTTTTAATTGGCATTGGACAGGGAAGACTGGTGTAGCTGGGCATGTCAGAACGCATCTAGTCTGTTTTGGTGGCTGTGTGATAGTGACGTCCACCCTGGTGCACCTCAACAAATCCACAGCTTCACTCTGAGACAGGCAGAGTGTGAGGTGGTTGGCGGTTCGCCCTCGGCTGATGAGGTGTCATCAGGAGATTTTGTGCACCTGGAGTTGTGCATGTGTGCACGTACAGCACCTGTTTATACCACATTTGCCGGGGAGTAAGGGATAATGTTGGCTTTGATTATATAATAACGATTTTAGTGTGCTTGCAGAACAGATATAAAGATGTACATACAGGACAAAGCAAAATAGAAATGCAATAAATAAAAACGACAATTGAAGGCAAAAAATATATAAGGAATAACTTTTAAAGAATCACAATCCAAATGGACAAAAAATGAAGCATTAAATTTCATGTTGATGATATTTAGATTGTAACACGAATTTGCCTAAACCCAGCTGTCAGTGCAGATTTTTATAGGAGACTCTTATTGACACTGTCACTTTGACTTTTTGTTGCTGTCTCGGCACTGTTACCATACTTTTGGTATTTGACGGATGTTTTCATCTAAAAGGATCACAGGTGCATACCTTTGCAGTACATATTCCAAATAGAAATAGCGGCTCTGACCCTGGAGGTGCTGCTGCCTTTGACCTGATTCTCATAAGGTGGGAAGCTCTCCTCAGATGACCACTCATGTGGGGTGAACTAATTGCAGTCTTTACGCAACAGGCCATTTTCGCAGCGGACGTTCTGACTCGCCGTAGCAGGGAAAGCACTGGGGTAACTGCTGGTATTTAGAATGGCTGCTATCCATTTAGCCGCGCTAAGTCCACGGCCGTGTTTATGAGCATGCTGGCTCTGTGGGATTCACAAATGGACCCGAGCCATCATTAATGGTATTTGTACCACCTGCGCTTTTCCTGCTATATAACAAGTCAAAATGTCAAAATGCTCAGCGGGTGCAGGTCCAACATGCATGGGACTCATATTCCTTGTTTTATAAGGGACCAGAAATGAACCGGATAATAGATCTCTGTTCCTGATCTCTGGAGAGGAAAGATGTTGTGCTGTGGTGGCCGGCAGTGACCCGATTTAAGCCAAGCCAGGTTGGCAGCACCCTGTTTCACTGAGACATTCCTCCTGCACTTGAACCATTTCTGTTTCTTTAGTATCAGAATTTGGACACAACGCATGTGCACGAACTGAATTATGCTATTACACACCAGTTAGATGTCAGTTAGCTAGCCAGTTACTTTCTCACATTACCTGTCAACTGAACATTTAAGCTTCCTGTAACTTTAAAGTAATTTGAAAAGGCTAAACAAGGTGTGTCGCCTAGCAGCATCTGGCAAGTAATGCAGAAACACCATCAAGGGTCACTTTTTTCTATAAAAGATGTTTTATTTCACAAAAGTTTGATTAGGCTGCATTCACATGGATTCAGGCAGACAGCAGACGGCAAACACCTGCTTGACAGCGCAGGAAAAATAGACAGTCTGAAAGAATTGTACGAGACGTACGTGACATGTCACTATGGTGATGTCATATTGCCAAAATGTTGTATTATTTTATGTAATTACTCTTTGTAGTTATAAAATGCAGTTTTCCCTTAATATTCTATCACAAATTAAATTCCCTCCTAAATGTAAATCAATATCAGATTAGATTAGATTAGATTCTCATTGTTCAGATAGTCCATACCATCCTCTCTACTGTCTGCATGAATCTGTGCGAATGCAGCGTCTATTTTTAGTCAAATCTCAGTCATTTTGATTTTGCTAGCATGCTAGCATTTGCAGAGCAACACCTTACTGTTCAGTAAACCTGAGCCAAGCCCAGATAACGCGGTTGGCTATTAGCAGACAACCTTTAGCGTAACGCTGGTGATTCAGATGTGCACAGATGTATGGACAAGCAATGTCTGGCCACTGCGCTGGATCATTGATCCCTCTGTGCTGGACTCATCAACACGAGTCCAAGAGGTCAAACAGCTAAATCAACAAGGGATATTTTGGGGTCGTGGAGGATACTGTTTCAGAAAAAGAAGCTGGCTGTAGTCTTTTATTCCATGGATGAATGCAGAACACTGAACAAGACTCTGTTTTAATTCACTGATGACAAATGTAATGTAATAAATATTTTGTGTGGGGTAAAATGTTTTATTTTTAAGGTTGTGCTAGACAAGTTCACACTGTTCCATGCTGAGAAAGGCGGAGGAGGCGACTTAATTGATGCAGAGCTAACTGCATTGATTATTGCAGTGATGAGATTTTTCTGACATAAATACAAACATAACATGAAAAAAGCAGTGTTCTAGTTAGTAGCTCATAGCACTTTGCTTTGTTGCACTATTACATGAGAGCTGATAATTCATGAAGAAAAACGAGGGCATGGATCACAGTTGTAGACCTAACATGCTGCTTTAAGCTCTTCAAACAACCCTTTCCCAGTCTGATCCGGCCTTATGTGCTCCGAACCCGTTTTCATTCAGCATCAAATACCGACACCTGGTCACACCCCTCAGCATTTCACACATGTACACAAGGTACCCTTTAGTGTCTGCATATGATGCAGCAGGCTTTCAACTAACTCCACTGCAAACCCAATATCAGACGTCTGTATGAGACACCGAGCTGCGCGACAAAGTGTCGGTGTTCGACGCTCTGGGAATGAGACCGGGCTCGTTCCGGCAGTGTGGAGGGAATAATCGACAAGCATCAAATTCAGATGTGAGCTTTGCCACAGTGTAGAAAAAAAGACAAACAGCTTTCAAGGATTTCAACAAAAGAAGCCCAATGGGACAGAAAAATATTGTGTCTGAAAATGCTTGTCGCTTCTGTCGAATGCATTTATTTTCATTCATCTGGAAGAAAAAAAAAACATAATTGATTTATCAACATCTGCTTGTATGAAAAATGAATCATGGGAAATATATACACAGATTGCGTGCATTTGTTATTGTTACGTCTGCTTTCATGGCACAGGAAGAAATACATTCACATGTATAAATGCAAAGGTTGACGCATTAGAATGGATGGATTTTGTAAGCAGGGCTGTGCCTTCTCAAGGTCATTTATCACGCTCCTTATCCTGCTTGTCAAATCTGCTGAAGTTGCTGCTTGCTTTTCAAAGCTTTTTCAAAGCGAGCTGAAGGTGTTTTCACGTTACAGAGTGCAAAGACTGAGTGAATCAGGCATTTTTATTCTTTATGCAAATGCCTGTTTTCAGTCAGTAGTTTTTTTGGGCTGCATTACTTTGTAAAGATATTAAAACGTTGTCAAAAGTTTGGATATCCGCCATAAGCCAAGTCAAAGAAAAAATGTCCTTTTTTTTTTTACAAATTCAAGAGCAGCAGGAGGTTTATTGTAATCACTGTGGTTTCAGCCACATGTTATATATCGCCCAAGGCTGAAAACATTTAAGGACAAAAGAGACACTGTGAGTTGCGGTAAAATCAAGTGGGTCCAAAATCCCATCAGCAGGACGTCCCATCTTTCTATAATGAATCACTGGTTTTATTTTGAAACAAGCCTGCATGCATGCACGCTGCAGACACAGTGGCTTTTAAGTTTTCCAAAATTAAATTAATCCACTTTGGTTTCTGAGAGCATGAATTAATAATGTTGTATCTTTACTAGCATTGACCACAATTACAGATATATTTAAATCCACGGTGTGTAAGAAGCCAACAAATGCAGTATATATATGTGCGCAATTTGACTTTTATAAAATCCATAACAAATCATGTGATGTTTCTCTGCAGCACTGCTGAATAAGCATTTATATTATCATGCAGTAGATCAGGTTTTTATTCACTAGAATATGCTTTCAGCGGCATACATTTTATTGTGAAATAAATAATCAATTTTCTTATTTTTGTGCTTTTTATTTGAGAGCTAAACAGTCAGGTTTCAGAATAAAATATATTAAAAAATCATTAATTATCATATATATTAGAGTATACATATATGATAGAAATATGAATGAGCAGTTTGAATATGATCTTCTCTTCTTAAAAAATAAGTAAAGACAGTCTGACATAACATAAATTTCCTGTTAGATAAAGATTTGAAAAAAATGAAACCACTTTGAATAACAATAATAATAATAAAAATGCTGTGTCAAAGAGCATGAGTTGTTTCTTTGGCCCTGCTTTAGACAGCTGGATGCTCGAATGCCGGAACAGATCATACACAATCAATGTCTGTCCTGCGGGGAGTGAGAGGGTGCAAGGTCAGTCAACAAAGTAAACATCCCCTGTTCTCTCTGCAACGGGTGTTAGAGCCCATTATGTGTGGAAACTCCCTTTGGATGTGTCCCGCTGTCCAAGACTCTGTGCCCTCTGGCCCTCATTTGAAAGAGGGACGTGACCTTCAGACTGAGCGCTGAACGCCCCGGAACTGAGCCTCGCACGTTTGTTTTATTCAACACAGTGGCGAGACAGAGAAAATGATTCTTCGCCGCAATAAAACATCCAGTGTAAACAAATGAAACGCAGCTTTTTGTTTTTTTGTTTCTGCGTGTCAAAGATGTGTGTCTGCGCATATTTATTTCATCACATGGGGACAAAAATCTGCTCGCGCGATCACATTCTGGGGACTCGGCTCTGATTTGAGGACGAAAGGCAGTTGCCTACAAGCAAAGCAGCTTCAAATGTCAGGGTGAGAACTTGGTCTTTGATGAGAGAAAAGGTTTGGGCATGTTGTTGTAGGTTCAAGTCAGTCAGGAATTAGCCAGTGTGTGTATGTGTACTGCTGCACTTCACCAATTTGAATTTTAGATTTCGAGAACGAGGACATTTTTGAAAGGAGAAGACAGTTCTCACTTCTCCAAAAGGCTATTTAATAGTTGAAGGAATGCTCAGCTGAAAATCCATCCTTTGAATATCAAATTCTCTCTGTATGTGCGCTTCAAAGGTGTCTTTTAAAAGGTTGCATGTAGCTTGCCCCTTCACACAAGACAGCAACTCGGCCTGGAGTCGCAGCAGGTAAAATGGATTGCAGCGGCAGCCTGGAGTCACTGCAATGAGCACATGAAGTATCAAAATGGCGTAATTCATTACTCCGCTGCTAATCTGCGCGTTCGCTACCCTGTTTTTATCTTCCCGTGTGCAACATGCAGCTTCAAACCGGATTCAGATTCCTTGTATGTGTTCATTGGATTTGCCAAATCAGTTTCTTCCAGGGGAGCTTCTGAGATGAGAGGAGGCAACAGCATGACATAGAAGTGGTGTGTTAAACATATTTTTTGGGTCACCAGTGGAATGCATTGCAACTGTTGTGCAGCCATCATGGCATCCTGTGTGAGCCATAACAAGAGCCAATAAATTTGAGTTTTTAAGATTTGGGTTTAGGTTGTAGGTGTCTGTGCGAATGCTTGCGTGCTTGTTTCGAGCAGACAAGGGTGTTGATGTCGGATGATTCTGCAAAACCTGAGAGTACATTCAATGCTTTTTTTTCCTTCCAGTGCATTTTTCTATGCTTTCATCAATATCTGCAGATGGATACTATGGTTAAGGTTAAACTCTAGCTAAGGAAGGGTCAGGGTTAGGAAACTGAAACGCTCTGTAAAGGCGACGGTTCTACTACTGATCAATATGGACAGAATTCCCAGACATGATTAGCTGGTGTGCTTGAGGGTGGTTGACTGTCATTCAAGTACTCTTGAACTAAATTAAAATTATTTAATGACAATTAAACAGCATCAGTTGTCTTTCACTCTGACTTATTTAATCTGACAATGTCTACCATTACAGTCGTAGCTGTCGTTTCTCCATATACATCATATATTTTAGAATATTTTCCAAGGCCTCTTTACATTAGAAGATTTTTCTAGACAGATTTGCGAGTTCACAGTGAGCAAACAGTGTGTAATCTTCAAATAGAGCTTATCTGACAGACCGCAATCACAACACAGATAATAATAATCATAGAAAGATAATTCAGGAAAGTTATTATACATGTGAAATACGTAAGCAAATGCATTTCTCATCGACTTGTCTGACAGATTTTGTCTTTCTGTGAGGATCCACGTCGCATGCACGATTCTGGATTTGCCCTTTTAATATAGCATTAATCATTTTGTAAGGAGGAGGAGGAGGCAGAGGAGGAAGAGGAGGAGGAAGGTGTCACTTTTTTTGAAATGATATAAACCTCTTCACTGAGTCACACGCACAGGTTTCCAGCAGTAAGTCTGTCAGACAGTTGGTAAGTGAGTTGCTGTTCATCTTGTGCCGTGTTCTATATGCCCGGCTCTGCATGGACTCCGCTCGCAGTTGTGTTTATATTATCCATCGGCTTGACGGAGGCAAGTTGTTTTATGTATTCTGAGCTCGGCAAGTAGAATAACTCTGAATCTGAAAAGGAGGGAAAGGGGGGAGACTTCCCGGACAGCAAGATCTAATCTAGAGGGTTGACAGGCAGAGCAATCAACCTTCCAAATCATTCAGGATGATGGGCGGATAATGTTCTTCTTACATCTTAATTATTAATCCCCCAGCAGTGTATATTTATATTTCTTTAGCAGCCTTGCAGCATTCATGCTGATGTTGATGGTCTGACTAACAGTGGCACTTATTCAAATTAGCCTTGATGTCCCACTTCGGCACCAGGATCAAAAATAGATGCTCAGGGAATCTGCAGAGGCAATCCAACAAGCTTCTGCGCTACAAAACCGACTGAGAGGAGCTACAATGTCTGCCACTCCAAAGTCACTGCTGGGTATTTTTATTGGCAGAGGCATGAGCATGAAGGCAATTATACAGAGCCTGTGGGGTGAACGCTCGATGTGACCCTGGCTCATATCTGAACAAGGTGTTTGTTTAGATTAAACTCCCCTTCTCCTTTTACTTAAGAATATTCTTGGCTGACGCTCACAAAGGATTTTTGTAAACCAAATGGGGACTGGGCGTAAGGGGAATATTATGAGGGCTTTCTTTATAGATCTACAAAAACTACATTAGGTAGCTCTGAATCATGATCTCCACACACACGTTTGAAAGTTGTTTTTTTTTTCATTAAACCTAAAATAACTGATCTTTTAAGCCTCTTGGAAGGAAACAACTTGTGGACATGTCATTGACATGTCTTCACCTTTTAAGCTGGTATGGCGAACCTGTTGAACCTGAGCAACATTATCATTTATTTGGAGTCCTGTTTGGGTCTAGCTGGTGAATGTGGCCCTGCCTTTGTCTGCAGCTTGACTTCTCTATGAAACGTCTGGCTTTTTAGAGCTAAATGCTCCACTAGTTAGCCTCTAACTGTGTCTGTCTGGCGTCGCAGTGTGTTTTTAGAGCTGTGTCAGTGAAAACAGCTGCCTGCTGAGGTAGAAAATGAACCAGTGCAATAAAGCACGTACACATAATGCAGCTACACAATGAGGTGAAAGTCGAGAGGAGCTGCAGACGATGACAATTCTTTGTAGGTTTATCACGACGAACAACCTCTTTCACACTGTCACAGCTGCTTTAAGCATTTCCTCCACATATCGTGAAGGTATGTCATTAAAAACAGTCTTATAAATCTGGCATAACAAGTAGCTGTGATAAGAAAATAAAAGAATAATACTGAGCTGATTTACTTTTTTTATTCCTGTGTTTTTTTTGTGGCCGAAATTAGCTTCCAAACCATGTACCATTCTACATTTAAAGTTATTTTTGTGGCAGTACATCGGAAAACAAACCAAAAGTCGCTGAGAGGCTGAGGTCGAGCCTGGTTCGCTTGTCTGAGATGCTACCAAAATTATTCACCATTCAATAATGTCAACTTTTATTATGAAACGGATAAACTCAGTGACTCCTACAACAACATCTCGCAGATCAGAAGTGAGAACCCTCATAACCCTTGTGCAAGCGTAGTGCTAATATAGGAAAAAGCTATTTCCTAATTACCATCAAAGTGACACCTTACAAAGTCTAAAATCTGATGTGACACCTTCATGTGAGTCATAAGACACCTGTTAGGTTCACTGTTTCAGGAGTGAACAGCTTCACATGTACTGCTGCCAAAAATGTCTGTGCTGTCTTCATTTACTTTTCTTTTTATTAAGGAGTTAATAATACAAGACCAACAACAAGACAAACACAAATAAAATAAAATAAATAAATCGAACACTATCGAGGCCTACCTAACTTCACCTACCTACCCTTTCCAACTATAGTTTCCTAGCAGTGACGAGCCTGGGCCGCTGCGTGTTCAGCTCCCATACCCGGATCCGCCCCCGCTGACTAAACCTGCAAGTGCGCGATCAGCCAGGGGCCCATGTATCCAAATGTAATAATTCCAGAGTATTTATGAAAACAAATATAGCTCGATAAGACCTGTTCCAAAGTTGCAAGGCGAGTCTGTGCTGTCTTCAGTCATGTCATCAGTATGTCGCCCACTTCTATCACGCTAAAAAAATCCATGACTGTTTAGTGTAAAATAAGGAAAGCAGCGCAGTAGTCCATGACGAGATTGTATGAGCCGACAGAAGGGCAAACGTAATGTTTTTGCGCTGAACTGTGTTGTGGCTTTGAATTTAGTTGCAGCTGCGGCTTGCAGCAGCAAAGTTGCAAATGTGTATGCACACAACTGTGTCTCCTTAAAAAAAGGTTCAAATTGACAATAACAGACGCCTTATTAAAAAATGTATAATGCTGCCTGGTATCTGTTATTTTATCCACATAATGGGAAAATATTTATATTTAATGTAGCTGCAAGCTGTTTACTGCCAAGGCGTAATATTTACTGTCAATGTATTTCCACCCCGCCCTCATCAGGAAAATGGCTGTAGAGGTTGTCTGTGCAAGCAGGATAATAAGACCCATATTCATGTTTATTTCTATTTTGCAACCACCCAACCATTCACCAACCATCTCTCTTATGTATGCTGTACAACGAGTCCTTAAAATGCTCAGAAAAATGAAATGGAAATTTGAAGAGTAGGACTTGATGACAACCAGAACACAGCTGCTAAATGGACCTTGAGGTGACACTCAACACACCTTTTTCACTGGGGCTGCCGCACTTCCTGCTTTGGACTCTTTGGACTAAGATGGTGCCAGTGAATGTGAGGTGAACACTTATTCTTTCAAAGTCTCGGGTGTCGACAGTAATGTTTGACATTATGGATGCAAGTCTCGGTGACATGGCACACCAGCAGGGCTCAGCGAGTTCAGCGCCTGTGTTAATTACCAAAAATGACGCCAAGAGTGGAAATTTAAAAGGATGGAGGGGGTGACGGAATGAAGTGGGCTTGAACCCCTGTCCCCTTTCTGGGGACATTACATAGGCTTACGCTTATTTCCTGGAGACTTAGCCTAACTTTAACCTTAATCTAAACCTGACTTGCACCGTACCCTAAAATCTCATGATGGGACTTGCATTTTGTCCCCATAAGGACGGCGAGTCCCCACAATGTGAGTAATCAAGTCAAGTCAAATTCAGCTTTATTGTCAATTCTGCAGTATGTACAAGACAAACAGAGAATCGAAATTTCTTTTCTCTCAACCTCTGTGACTGGACTATATTAAAAAAGAAATAAATAAAAACTGTACAATCTAAACAGTGACACAGAGAATGTAATAGTGCAAATGTAAATGGTAGTGCAAGAGAAAGAAGTTAGCTTCATGACTGGTGGTGAATAAAGTGATTGTGTGTTGTTGGGTCAACAGGGAGTTATAGTCCAGGTTGTGTGTTTGTGTGGAGGAGGGGTAGAGCAGGGAGAGAGTTCAGCATCCTGACAGCCTGGTGGACGAAGCTGTCCCGCAGTCTGCTGGTCTTGGCCCGCAGGCTCTGCAGTCTCCCCCCTGATGGCAGCAGGCTGAAGAGGCTGTGTGACGGGTGGCTGGGGTCTCTCGCAATGCAGAGGGCTTTGCGAGTGAGGCGGGAGGTGTAGAGGTCGTGGAGGGAGGGGAGAGAAGCACCGACGATCTTCTCAGCTGCTCTCACGATGCACTAGAGGTTCTTCCTGCAGGACGTGGAGCAGGCGCCATACCACACGGTGATGCTGCTGGTCAGAACGCTCTCGATGGTGCCTCTGTAGAAGGTGTGCATGATGGGGGCCGGGGCTCTAGTTTTCGTCAGTTTGCGGAGGAAGTAGAGGCGCTGGTTCGCTTTCTTGGCCAGCGATGTGGTGTTGGTGGTCCAGGAGAGGTCCTCAGTGACGTGCACACCCAGGAATTCGGTGCTGCTTACCCTCTCCACCGTAGCACCATTGATGGTAAGGGGGGCATGTTGGGGGCGTCTTCTCCTGAAGTCCACAACGATCTCCTTCGTCTTCTCATCATTCAGAGAGAGATTGTTGTGCTCACACCACAACGCCAGGCGGCTTACCTTGCTCCTGTAGTCCGTCTTGTCGTTGTTGCTGATGAGACCCACCAGAGTTGTGTCATCGGCGAACTTGACGAGGAGGTTGGAGCTGTGCGACGGTGTGCAGTCGTGGGTCAGCAGAGTGAAGAGGAGGGGGCTCAGCACACATCCTTGGGGGGGCCCCGTGTTCAGTGTGGTGGTGCTGGATGTGTTCCTGCCGACCCGAACTGCCTGAGGTCTCCCAGTCAGGAAGTCCAGCAGCCAGTTGCACAGTGAGGTGTTTAATCCCAATACGCATCTACACACCCACGCACGTACTTAAACAAGTTTAGAAATGCACACACTCAACACAGCAGCATGCATGTGAAAGTAAACTTAATGATTTACGTTATGGGGGCTTGTACTTTGTCCCCATACAGAAGACGAGTCCCCACCATGTGACTGTGTAAGCAGATTTATGTCCCCACAATATATGTAATACATGCACACACAGAAATGCACAGGCATCTACACAGGTTCAGAAATGCACACACTCAACACAGCATCATGCATGTGAATGTAAATTCAATGATTTACATTTTAGGGACTTGCATTTTGTCCCCATAAGGAAGGCGAGCCCCCACAATGAGACTGTGTCAGCATATTTATGTCCCCACGATGTTCGTAATATATGCACACACGCACATGCATCTACGCAAGTTTAGAAACGCACACACTCAGCACAGCATCATGCTGTTTTATTGCAGCAGCAGATCTAAGAACTTAACCTGCTCTGTTGAACTTGTACAGCTCTCTGTGAAAAACAGTGTCAGCTAAGTGCTCAGAATGGAAACGTAGTCATGTTTTAGAATTTTTGACAAGATGTCAACTCCAACAAGCGTTCTCCTCAGTGTCTCGACTTGTAGCCTCATTTCCTCTCTTTCGCTCACAAGCTTCACGTTCCTCTCGTTCGATACCATGCGTGTTGAGTGAGACAGACGCTTTGCCGTGTCTTCCCAGATGAATGAATCGCACAGCAGACGGTTTTGATATTTCTAAACTCTGCTCACATTCCACTTAAATGGCCCAGTGTATCACCTTGCAATGATAATCAGCTGTAAAGTATTTAATTCTACGTTGCAAAGACAAATGCTCTGCTCTAATTACTGTCCACATTAAAATAACAATGTTAATTAGCTAAGGTTGGGTTGGGAGAATTGCTAGTTAGAGGAGTAAATTACATACATCTATAATAAATTGCTGCCATTTCAAAGGTGATGAACAAAATGATTACCCATTTGAGTTAAAAAAAAAAAAGTCTCTGTCCTAATTGTCAGCTATGAGGGAGAGAAGATGCTGCCACAGTTTTGGGTGACAGTTCCCAATATTCAGTTAATGAACCCTCAGAAAACCAATCTTGATGTGAATAAAATTTAGATCGAGCCAACTGTTGTAATGTGGGGATCATCGTCAGTGTCACCGAGTGCCACGCAACTCTCTGCTCCCTGTTGATGAAAATCTCCAAGAAGAAAAACAATATCTAGCCGCTCATTGCAGAGATGATAATTGTTGTTCCTAACAGAATGGACGGCGTGTGGGAGTGTGATTAACCGGCTTGGCTTGAGAGCTGGCACAAGGGCCAATTTCAACTAAAAACAAAAGCCACACAATACAGTAAGGCTCGAAAAACATACCTGTGAACAGGGCCTTATCAGCTACCTACAGATCCTTATAAAACAGTGTGCTTTAACTCTGCATGCGCCTCGCATCGGCCCAAAGAATTACAGTAAATAACAGGAAACATCATTTGTCTCTGGAGGTGATTAACAAAAATAAACCCATGTAGTGTGACAACAGCTGGCTTACGTTATGTTGAATGGAAAAAATATTCAGGTGAAACAAACGAGAAGCCGACCGCAGTCATTAAAGGCCCCCCGGTGCTTTGCAATTTCAGTGTAAATGGTTGGAGAATGAAACGCCACGCAAGGACAATAGCTGTGAGAATCAGTGAAATAATTCTGGACATTTTATTTCATTGGGATTGTTACCCGCTGCCACCAGCATGATTGTAGGCTAATTTTAAAAACAAAATGATTTCGGGCAGTTAAAAAAGTCATTTTACAAACACGATACATTTAGTAATTTATTCTGGCAACTATTGTTCATTACAGGAGACAGTCATTTAAAGCTAACACTCGTTTTTAATGATTCCAGGTGATGCCCAACAAAAACAAATCTCATACGCAATCATTACAACAGACAAGGCTCTAATACAAATAACACTTTTTTCTGAACACTCGGAGGTGATCTCTGCATTGTTTCCATTTATTTCCATTTATATCTGAGGAGTCAGCAGGAAGTCGCCCAGCTCAGGTTGTATTTTCACGCTCCCTTCCTTGTTAAATATATGACTCAATGGGATTTTATTGTTGAAAGGCTGAAACATGCGTCTCAAACCTGCATGGGAAACATTTGGAGACATTCACTTGACGTGTGTTTTGGACCGCGTTTTCCGAAATTCACATCATGACTTAGCAGAGAAACAAATAATACGTATGTATGTGTGTGTACAGATGGATAGATACTGGATGCTGTTGAGGCCTTTCATTTTCATTATTAACATTTGTTCATACTCAAAGCCCAAAGCTCAATAACATTATGTCGAAGATGGGAATCATTACTTCTGACTAACTGGAAATGTCTGAACGAATCTAAGCTCCTTATGAGGTCTTTCGATGTTATTGCATGCGGATCAGAACTGACCTTGGACAAATACTGTGTATTGACAGAGGACCATTACCTTATTAAGTATGTTCTTTATTAGCTGTGTGTTCTAATGACTCATCCCTCCTCCCCCTGACAGCTCTGTTTACCGTAAGTGATTCCTTTGTAGTCCTCGCATAGGATGGTCTTGGACTTGAACTCCACAGCTGAATATTTTCTCTCTTCCTGGAAAGATGTGGGTCTCTGGCCTGCTTCCCACCTCCCGTAGGAGTGCTGAGAGATGCACAGGGAGAGCCAGGTGAGACTGGAGAGCCATCTGGAGGAGCCGCTTGGTTTCATAGCGTGAAGACTCTGCTGGACATTAATGACGGCATTGTCTGGAGCCATAACGAGCCCCAAGTCCGGCTACTTTCGAATGCCTTCGGCACGGTTGCCCTTCTAGGTGTAAGCAGATGGAAACAGGGGCATGAACACGCTTTGAGAGAAAACTTCACAGACGGAAAAAAAAAAGGATTAATGCTTCATGCGAATGCTTCCCAAACAGCAGTAAGCTGCTCATTACCCACACATCGATGCATTATTCTGGGGACAAACACAGCACAGAGAGTCATTCTCCCGCTGCTGGTGGCCAAGTGGGTTGTATAACCACTGGACTCCACATTTACAGCAAACAACTAACAACTCTGCTGTAGAGTTCACTGGTATGTGAGACTCAGATCAAAACGTAATAATTCTCACTCTGTCTTTCACAGAGCTTTTATATGTTTCAAAAGTTTTTGTGTCTAATGTTAAAGCCTTCTTACCATTTCCAAAAAAAAAAAGAAAAAAAGAACAAGTCTTTTTTGTGCATTATAAAGGCTTTCTACAATTCTCCCACAAAACCTCTCCTCCAAATGGGAGTTCTTAGGGAGAAGTGGTAGTCTCAGCCCCCACTGTTGCTACGCAACCACAGAAAACCCAGTTGAAGCATGGCACCTTTACTCAAGTTTGAGTGTTATGTTGTTGTTTTTTGTTTTTTTTTTTAACTTTCAGCACCCACTGTGTTGAATTTTTAAAAAAATGCTCAGAGTTCTTAGAAAGTTGCAAGAGAAAATTCTCTCCATTGAAAAATAAACGTATCAGTGCAGAGAGAGGCCCCCAGCGGACATTCAGACGTCTCTTTGGAAGATTTTCTGTGTCAAAACAACAAGAATGTGCTTTTTTCTCACACCTTTTCAGCATTTCAGTCTGTTTTTCTGTGGCCTGTGTTCGAAATACCTGAAACGGCCACAAAGGACAAACGCTGACACCAGTTTTAAAACTCGTTCCTCTTATCAGTGAGAGTAGTGAGGAATGGCAGCGACTCTTTAAACATCTTGTTGGATAGTGTCTTTTGTTTGGTCCATCAAAAGTTGCATAAGAAAAATTAGACATCCTACAAGAAGACCCTAGAGGCCGCTATTGTTATTACGCAGACAATATGAAAGTCTGGCACAGAACAAACAAACCCCTGATGGATTTGATATTCTGAGATCCTCATGGGTATTTGGACTAAACAGGCTCATCCTGAGAAAACGGTGCATGCAACACTGATTCTCCGTGGCAAGACTTTGAACCAAAGCATGTGTGCAGCTGTAGTTTTGTCGTGAATGTCATTTAAAGAAGTTTTTGGTGAAGTGGTCATTTTTCGGTTTAATCCCATTCCTTGTTGGAAGGCAGGAAAAACCTTTTAGTTCCACTATTATACTGACTGTGAGCAGAAATGTCTTCTGTGGATTAGAGTGGGGGATAGCAGGGGACAAAACAATCACTCTCACTTTATCCCTCATTTACATGACAATAACAAACTACTTTTGATTTGGTTGCGGTTCAGACACAACTAGGCTTTATTCTGCAACACAGTAATCAGTATTTGGTATTGGAGGAAAAAAAACGTGGTAATAGCATTGACACAAAAATGCTACAGAGCATCTTAAGTGCTTGGCAGTGAAATAGTGAATACAAAAGGACTCTAACATTCAACGCAGGTCTAAAACAAACCTCACATCTCAACACTACACCTACACAGGTGTTTTCAGTTATGTTGACTGATTAGACCTCTTTTCAGGACTGTGTGGGCATCTACAGACAATGACTGATTGACATTTCCATGACTCCCCTGTTTTGATGTACTTGAACAGCGCTTTAAAAACACCTGTGTGGGTTTGTAGGCAAACTGTTGAATGCCTCCTTAGCCTTGTAGTTTAACATTTACCTCCGTTGCGCGTCGCATTGAGTTGTGTTTTGGGCTCCAGTTGTAAATGCACTCGAGACATATTGGGGACAGACTGCGATCTGATCGGCCGGACCACCTCCAGAGATGGCAAGGGAAGCCTTGTGGCCACTTTGAACGCAAGTGTAGATGCAGTTACATTTTCAATAACTATGTAGGACATGGTGTTGTATCCCAAACCTGTTGCTAGGCACCAAGTGGTCACTTCATAACACCAGTCGCAGTCATCCGCGAATAAGATAAGAAGTTTGACGGTGCATATGTGTGTTTGACACCCAGTCTTCATACCTAAAGGTTCCCATCATGCTGCATAAAGCAGCATTCATACTTTTGTCTGGGGCATTCAGTTTGTTGAAGATGGCGTCTTCCACTCCTGTAAAACCGTCTTTTTGTTTGTATGTTTTTGTTTTTTGAGGGTGTAAGAAAGAAGAAGTAGAAGAATAAGAAGAAGCAGCTGTAAAGAGTGATCGTATCTCAGTCTGATCTCAGTGTGGTAACTGGAGATACATCTGTAGCCAGATTCAATCATATCTAGACACAATCTGTATACAAGATGCTTAATGCAAAGTTTAAAGGGGTTGATTCATGTTGGGTTTACATATGTTTCACCCAAGACAGCACTCATTTTTCACTAAACCAAGAAGGAACAGGGCTCGCTTCTCAACGCCGAGCTCCCAACTGCGGCGTGTGCTCTCTCGCCGTCTGGCAGCGGGACAAAGGAAGCTCCACCTGTTGAGGATAGAGTTGGGGTCGACCTCCTTTCAAGCGAGTCGGGAGAGGGTTTGACCTCCGCTGTGCTGACAGTGCTCAAGCTGTAAGACTAGCTTGCAGCTTAGCCTGTGATGGGCTCCGTCAGCCTTCTCACCTGTCAGGAAGTCAAGTCAGAAGAAATTGCCGGGTTTCAGGCTAAAGTGGCAGCCTTAGTGCCCGCCACACAATGAGGTTACACAGTGAAATCCATTCTTGTGACCTTGCGCAATAGTTGGTAATAGAACCTTGGCATAGGCTACCTCCACTTTCTTTCACTACCCAGACATTAGGACACTTTATCCAAGGGGACTTATTCATTCCATTCACTCCTGTGTGCCACATCTCTTTTGTGCAGCAGTTTATATTCTGTCAGAGCAGGCATATACTAAAATGAATGGTTCTTCCATGTTGGGCTCTTCATGTCTCTTTGTTCCCATCAGGTCCAGCACTGTCAGGACATCTTGTAATGGGTCAGCGTCGTAGCATATCAAAGTTCACTGAAGTTGAGCATCACACGAAATGCATTACGCCTCCGTTGATTGCAGTAATTCAGTTGAAATGAAATGATCACTTGCAAAAGAACACTGTGTGCAAAAATCAGCACAGGCACCTCAGCTGGAATGGAGAGCTCTTTGCACCTGGCGGGTTCCTGCATCCTGTTCGTTCAGGATCAAGGATCAAACCTGGAGCTGTGTTGGGTCCTCTGTGACAGTGAATTCCTCATCTCTCTCCACTCTCTGTGCCTCACAGAGAGAGGTAAATGGAGCGCCTCTTTCCATCTGTGCTTCCCTATTGCAGTGACCCTTTTCAACAAGACTTCCATGGGTCTCCCTCCTCAGCATGAGGAAGACGCAGAGCTGTAAAATCCTTACCCTACTGTGCACCCATTTTCAGAGCATCACTTTGTGTGGATGGAGGCTTGAGCCCCTCTCTCATCATGGCCAGACAGGACGCTGGGGAGAGGATATGCAGTCAAATTCAGCTGTGGGTCGTCTTCCACTTTGTCCAACCATGCTGAGATGGAGGCACTGGCAAAAATAGCCTCTCTCCTGGGGAAGAAAGCATCACTGAGATTCCTCCCCAGGAGGCGCACATGGGGTTTTATTTTCTGCACGTCCTGGTCGCCAAGAAACCAGGGGGGCATTGTGCTATCTTGCGCTTAGTCGTTTAGAGCCATCATGGTGCTTTTTTGCCTGATGATTTTGAATCAGCTGAACTGAATGTAGAACTACGCATTGTGTAGCTTGCACGATGTAACCTGAAGGGAGGTCTGCTCAACTATGCAGGACTGAAAACAAAGTGTAGCAAGTATTTCAACTTAAAGAGCAGGTGCAGTTTGGAGTGATTAAATTTATAAAGCGCATGCTGCATATCTCACACTCTGAATAGCTCCAGCTTTTTATCAAGTTCCAGTACTTACATTTTTTGTTCTTCAGCTGTTTGAATGAAAATCCTTGCAGCTAGAGCACATTTATATACGACAAATAAGATGAAAACATGCATACAATTCGTAGGAAATATTTGAACTTTTCTTTCTGACACACCTCTTGCTTCTTTTTGGCTTTGGGCACAGGTGAGTTGTTGGACGGCAGGTGGTGCCTGTGGTGGGTGATGTTCCGTTGTTTGGTCTTTTTTTTTTTTTGCCCAGACAGTGGCTGGTCCCTTGCACATCATTGTGTATTCAGGTCCAGCTAAGAATGGCTTGCATCCTTTATGGCCTTCCCCTCTGGTTACAATTAACAGGAAAATCCATCAGAGGGTAGAGCACATACTGTATGTATGAAAATCTAAAGGGCATGCAACCACCTGTTTGGGCAGTCAGTGCATGCATCTTTCAGGGCCTTATTATTGATGCCTCGCACAGGGCGGTGCACATACTGATAAGCAGTAGTTACATCAAGGCAACTTCTATTTCCTGATTATTAGTAGTTGAAAGAACAAAAAATATCCTGATCAAAGAAATTTATTTTTGGAACGAGAGAACCATATCTTTGTGAAATACGCTACTTTCTTAAGCCAAAAACAATAATGAGAAAATGATCACAACGTGTACAGACAAAATTGAATCATGCATATTTTTTTTAGAAATGTGTTTTAGTCTGAATGCTCCCTCATATTGGCACACACAGACAGCTGCACACAGTGAAGTGATCTTCAATTAACCCGTCAATCAAATGTGGTTTTCGTTAGGGTCACGATTCATTTCTTCCATCAGTCCAAGGTGAAAGGTCTCATTATGCCATTACTTTCTCAAAAGCCTTCGTATGTGCACCAATTTAAATCTAACAGGCTTAATAAGGGAAACTGAGGACCACACACTCCGGAAACTGACAGACTAATGGACAATCCCAAAGCTTTTGGTGCTGAAACTATAATTAATTGAAAATAATTATTGCTTTCACAGACTGAATTACATTAGAAAATGGTTTCAGAACCACCTAAATGACTTGGCGAGAGCTTGGTTTCACTCAGCTTGGAATGTTTCTAAGATGACTGTTAGATGGGATAAAAACTTTACTTGAAACCCAGCTATTCATTCATAATGCCTGGAAATGAGTTACATAACAACTACGTGGAACATTCATGAATAATGATGTCTGACCCAAAATACTAATACAAGGGAAATAAGAAGTGACAACCTCAACCTCTCGTGAAAGGTCACTTTTACATCAACAGTACAGTCTTAAAAGGAGGCGCCATAGTTACCATGCAGCCAGTAGCTTTCTCCTCATTCTTCACCTGACAGACACTTATTAGGGGGGGAAGTTCAGCAGTTCGTTGTAGCCATATTAGTCTATCACATGTAAGCTATTGGCAGCAAAAGTGTCAAAATGGAAAGATGATTTTTATTTCATGTTCAGGGGCCTCACAAATAGTTTCCGATGACCACCATTGGCACACGGGCCACACTTTGAGAACTCCTGATTGAAAGAAATCGTCACATTTGTCGCATCTGTTGTCTGTGCATTTAGCTTTTTTTTTCTCTGGGACTGGAAGGAAACGGAGAACAACATGCACTTTTGTTTTTAAAAAAATGAGCAAACAGATCAAAGCCAACCAGCAACAACCATGATGTACACACAGTGCTCTGTAATGAATAGCTCTAACAATAGCTTCCTTCCGAGAGCGAGCAGCTATAAAAAATACAAATAAGTTTCCACGAGTATCAGGAGAAAAAAACAAAATCAAAGAGGAAAATGAAGGCACAACAAATCTGTATTAGTAAGCAAAACGCCAAATGAAATGAGATGCATGTGCTTCTCAGAGAGGGCAGAGAATTAATCCAACTACCTTCAGATGCCTTCGCTGGCTTGCATCTCGAGCTCTATCCCAGTGCACCCACCTTCAAGGTCACTTCATCAATAGCCAATCAACACATAAAAAATATCAATCGGTAAACATCACCCAGGTACTCACTTAGATTCACAGATGAAGTCTCAGCCCACACTGTGGGTCAGTATGAAAATCCTGTTATGTAAACAGTCTTTTAATTTGTGAGATCTTAATATTTTATTTCAGCTGAACTTTGATGTGGTCCTTTAGATGGATTATGTTTTATCACTATAAAGCTCATAAAACACATTGAAAAAAATAAAACATTCAGATGAGTTTTATTTGATGATATTGAGCATCAAAATAAGTTGTTTAAATGAGGTAAACCAAGCATTTTGTAGCAAAACTTTTGGCATCCATTACCATTCAGGCTGCACCAGAGTAGATTTTCCATATAACCTGAAAAAGCTGCAGGAACAAATCCCCGCTATGCACGGAAGGAAATTGAAGACTATGGCATGACCTCAATTAAGATGGAAATCTTCAAGAAGTGGAAACTCTCGTGGAAAGTGTGAACTCTAAACTATATGCAAATATAACTTGGAGAGGATATCAGTGATCTAAAGTATATTTTCAAAATGGTGATGCAGAATAACATCAAACAGAGGTTGATAAACTCACCCTTTTACTGCAAAAAAACTGCACAAAGTATTCAAATCCAGATTCAGAAAAATCTTGTCGTCAGCCACAAACTGATGGAACTTTGTCCGTCACGTTGCACAAAAGTTAAAGATTATATACAGTATGTGTTTAAGGATGTAGCAAAGATCTGTGTTGTGCAAGCGTAGCATAACCTGGGCATCAACGTTTCTTTCTCAAAACCCTCCCACAGTGGTGATACAAAGTTTAATCAAAACCAATTTTCTTGCTGAAAGAATAATGTAACGCTCCCTGTCTTTGCTGACCTTTTGTGGTTTTTCTTCTCACCTCGTTGCAGCGATGTGCAGGTGGACCCTTGAACATCACCGTTTGGTGTGGTTACAGGGGCAACAGTGAACACTTCTGAGCACATCACCAGTGAGGTCAAGTTAAAAGCAGAGGATCACCAAAGTCATTCAGATTCATCTGGTCCAAATCTACCAACTGTACCAAATTCCATGTCAATCTATCCAGCAGTGGTTAAGATATTTCATTGCCATCCCCAGACCCAAGCTGGTAGCAACATATGTTAAAATGACACACCGGTCCAGTCAGATTGTTGTTGGTGGTCTTTTAGGCAACATGGCTGGAAGAGAGAGATGACTGATGATGAATTCAAGCGAGCTCATTTTTTTTGCCTGTTCACATTTCAAATCATCAGTTGATCAGTGTGATGAATTAAAGGGGAAACAGGAACTTTGCTAATCAATGTCAGCAAGGCTTATGTTTCTTGTATTAATATATTTCCCACACCTGACTCATTGATTCAAATTAAGCAGGTACTGTTCAGTTCTCACTGATGAATTAAAGCCTGGAGTGCAAACTGCGTTTCAAACTAAATCCTGGTCCTGGGAGTAGTATTAGATGATATTGCATTGATGTACACGCTGAGCAGCACAAACTAATTGTGCTGAACAGTGGTAATAATTCTAAAGAAAAGGAAGAATATCACAAGAACAGCATGTTTTAGATCGTTTGTAGTTATAAAATCCCAGCGCTAACATCAAAAGATTCCTCGCTAAAATCCTCTTGGAATAACATTCAACATCTTATCAGAATCAGAGTAATGTGTGAAATTATAACAGTGTTTATAATGGCAGCCAGTTCTCAAAGCCGGCCTTAGAGAAGGTGTGTGCATGTATACGCTACCTGCAGGTAGAGTCGGTGTCCTTGTAAGAGGATGAATAAACAACCTTTTGCACCTCACCAATCTGCCAAACAGCACTGCAAAGGGAGAACGTATCAGTCAATGTCACGCTGGTCACACAGCACCGCAAACAAAAGTGGCATTCTCATGCGAGTGAAAGGACTTCGAGCTACAGTGAGAACGGAGCGCTGTTGTGGCAATGTGCTGGAGCTCTACCTCCAGGAATCAAGGCAGCATATTTCTCACCTGTCTTCACCTCAGCTGGTCAATGAGGGGGTGGACTTTTTATCACACGCTGTCTACAGGTCTTGTCTGGATCTAAGTATGTTTTTTTTGTGTCTGAGACACTTCAGTGACATGAGATAATCTGTGTTGTGTAAACAGATCTGAATAGATTTTTTTCATGTGGAGAGCTTTTCTGTCAAATGGCCATCAGATAGAAGACAGGTGGACGCATGAGCTGGACACCTATTTCTACAACACTCAGACTGAATGCTCTTCCTTAGGAGTGATTATGAATAATGATGATTTTTATAAGTTAGAAACAATCCTTGTCATGCATCACTGTTCTCACTCTGCATGCGAGAGCTTCCATTAAAGCAACAGAATGCAAAAACTGGCAATTTTTGCAGCTTTGAGCCCCTGCAGAGTGAATGGACTGCACTGAACATATTACAGCGCTTTCTAGTCTACTGGTCACTCAAAGCACTTTGAGACACATGCCACATTCACCCATTCACACAAACATTCACACAAACATTCACACACTGGTGGTATTTACCATTTGCTTTAGCAACAAGTAAAGCTATCCTTCCATCAGGAAACATTTCACCACAATAAGTGAATAAAGTTGTACTGTGTTTGGGTGCATTAATCTGTGATGCCAGGCTCCCAGAAACACTCCGCTCCAGCATCTGTCGCTTTTCCAACCTAATTCTTGTCTCGTTTGTGTTCTGATCAAAAGCAAATTCATCAAATCCAGTGTGAGTGCAGAGTGGGCTGGAAAAATGATGGACTTGTAGTGAGAGTGCCAAGCTGGCTTCCTCTTAGCTGGACGCCACAGGTGCATGATGTAGTGTTGTAACATGTTACGTACGCACGCTACATAGCGCAAGAACAGGTGTTCAGGGCAAGGAGAGGGAATTAAAGATTAATTCTCCTGATAGCAAATTATTTTTAGGTAAAACAGTTGCATGGCGTTGCTTTAAATTTACAGCTTGACTTCTAAATGTGTCCACTTCCAATCAAGGCCACACTCGCATCACATGGATCAAAATTAACAAGTAGCACTGTATTACAATGAGTGTGCCACACACTGTAATTTCATATTTGCCAGTCGGAGCCATTTGTACCATTTGCTGTTATTTGTATTTTAAGTAAACCCAGAGGAGAATAAAAATAACCCTGGATTTCTTTCAAATGAGACCAGTGTGCTGTTGTAGAAATTGCCAATTAATACAAGAAAACAAACAATGTTAATGGAACTGGGAAGTAAATTAAGATTTATAAACAAGTAAATGGCTGTGGGCGGTTACAATAACTGGGTCACTTTACAGTAAAATGCAATCATACAAAGCAGCAAATTAACAACATTAACAAACTCTAGTGAAAGTAATGTAATACAGGGTGATGACGTGACGATGGTCGAGCAATGAGCCCCATTCCTTCACAGGGGGAGGTGTTAATGCCACTCAAACTGTTCAGCAACTGCTTAAAGGGCACAAGAAGAACGACTTCTGCGCTTTTGCAGTTTAATTACACACTAACAGTTTAGCTGCTAACTATCAGCCACCCATAGCGAAACCAACACAGAGATTAATCACGTTCATGGACTGTTGAGATCATTTTTGAGGGCTCTGATTCATGCCACTCCAATGGCCACACAGATCATTCACCGGTAGCACTGATCAGGGATCAGATAATGATGACATGTCTGATTCCACTGTAATTTCTTTATTACTTCATGTGCCATTAGCTATAAACCAACTAGATTTGTCCAAAAGCCCAGGAGCCCCTAAAAACGATAACTAGAAAATGCTCTGAAACCTCTGCCAAGGAGGCAGACAGTGCTCAATACAAAAGCCACAGTTCAACGACCAGTGAATGAGTCCTTATCTCAGCAAAAAAAAAAAAAAAGGATACCAGGAAACAAACAAAAATACTCAGTCTGAGACTCAATGCAACAGTTGGCCAACGAAAACAAACCCAGGTGAGGCCTCTTGTGTCAAATAGACGAACTCGGTGATTCTCAGACAACTCCAGAGTTACCTCCCGCAGGCCGTCCAGTTTGCTGCAGTTTGATGGTGGGTCCGATTCTTTGTAAGTGGTGAACTTTGGATTACAGACTTTTTAGCTCGTTGCCAGGAGTTGGCAAGCTCGTCAACAGTCGCTCTCAAGACGGACTGGGCCTCTTCCGCTGCTGAGGAACGTTTGATGCGCACATTTTCTGAATTCATTAATATTCTGCAGACCAGCTGGGAAGCTTCGGCGGGCTGGATGTGGCCCGCAGCTGATAATCACTGATTTAATGCCAACTTCCAGACCAATTACTGACATGCAGTATTTCCACTTGGAGAAGTACTGCGTGTGTGTCTTGGAGAGTCAGGTACATATATAACTTTTCAACATGTGGTTAAAGTGTGTCTCAAATCACCTGTCTTGAACGCTTCTTGGTTGCGTACAAAGTGACAAAGTGTAAATTAGGTCATTTCTGCCCTCCCTCCAAAGTCTAGACGTCAACTGATGCTAAATCTGTGCTCTTAGGTGGTTTTCTTTTTTCTTTATACTACTCCGACAGCCAGTATCTGCTTTGGACGCCATTGTTTGCTTCCATTTTTTATCCCAAAAGTCGGTGACTAGCACCTTCGTCCACGCAGGTCGTCCACAGCAAGAAATCCTGACTCTGCGATCCTCTAATCTGACAGTGACCATCTTACCAGACGAATATATTGTGTGGTCTGAACCCGGCGCCAGAGCTTGTTGCTGCCTCTCATCTAGAGTCTGTTTCTGAACGTCATATTTGTCGCTGTCTACTGGTCAGGGCTTGTGGCTGAGTCCCTGCCAGAGCTGTTTCTGCTTCTCAGCCTACTGCTGAACCCTTTTCTCATTTTGAAACCGCTGTCTCTCTCTGCTTCCTCTTCAGCTGCAGACTCAGCCTCCTCTCTTTGTGTGTGACATCCACACTACACACTACATAGTGTGTACTGTACTGATAATCATATATTATGTGGTTAGTAGAGTGCTGCAGTTAGTATGATATGATATATATACACTATCTAGTATCATACAGCAAAGAAACCTCACCAAGGCAGAAAAACAGACATATTTAGCACGCAGTCAGGTTTTTACATTGTGAACACACTAAATAACCTGCTTGTAATTCCTATGTATTTGGGACAGGCCTCACGTTATGCTTTATTTGCCCTCTAATCACCCTACTGTGAGTGAATTTCTGATCTCTTGAGATCACCTGGCCCGCTCACCTTCCTGCCTGGCTCCCCATTTCCTTCTCTACCCCTGCCAGTATACATAGAGAACAGTTTTCAGCATCACTTTCTGAGATTCTCCACATTGCAAAGATGCAACAACATGTCAGCTGGCTATTTTTCAGCCAACACATTAATGCATTTTGCTCAACTTTGCTTTGACAGCGTTCATTTAAACTGAGCTAATTGCTCTGGAATGGAACGTTTTTAAAGGTTAAATCAAAGTGACACATTTAACGCTCTCTCTTTCTCTCTCTCTCTCTCTCTCTCACACACACACCCTCGACCACCGGCTACATGAAGGCAAGGGGTGTGCTTGTGCGCATCATTCAGTGTGACCTTTTGTTCCGCAGAAGCCGTCACTCCACGTGTTGATAATTGAGTTGATCTCATTAAAGTAGCAGACCTCCCACCTTGTGGACCATTCCCTCAACACAACTTAAAGATTTCTGCGGTGCTTAAAGTGGAAAACACGCTAAGAGGGACAAACCAGAGAGAAAATTTGGGTTTAAGTGTGTGAGTGTGTCGGAATACAAACTGGCCTTTACCACGGCTGACAGTCTGGGGTGAGAATTAAAGGACGAATGTGTTTTATTTTACTGTCTTGTACAGAACGAGCATGAATCTGCATTGGTTTTAATGGGGACTGATTAATTACTGGTGACTCAGTTTCATCCTTTCCTACTGCGGTCAGCCAACTGACTTTTGGCGTAACTATGGCTTTTCTGGCTTTTGAAGCTGCCTCCTTATCAATCGGAGCAGGTCATTTTAACAATGTCAAGTCAATCTGCTTATTTAGAACAAGTTAAGTTAAGTTCAAATAATGCTAGAGTTGTCTTGTGCACCTGCAATGTGAGCACAGATGGTGTGGCTTCTCTTCGGCTGTGCTCGTCGTGATGCACATGAAGCACATTAACGCAGGAGTCGCCTGGCTTTTTTCAGGTCCTCGTTTCCCTGAGGGCTGCGTTGAATAGTGTCTGCATCCTTTTGTTCTCATTATTGGGCCATCAGCACATTGTCATCAGTACGGACTCCAAACCCCCCGCAAACCAAGACAGCCTAACCCTTTAAATCACTTGATAGTGTGATAGTGATAGTGAAGATTAACTCATAACTTCATTATTTGAAGTATCCAACAGCCTAGATGTAGCCTAGTATTAGTCTTACTGCAGCCAACAAACACATTTTAGAGTTTAGAGCATGAAAGTGCTGACTACCAGATCTTTCACAGCTGACAAATAAGGCTAAGTTTGATTCAACTTAATATTAGCAACACTGTTTTTAAATTACTACAGATTTCAATAGCATGTTTATTTATTATTCTGTGTACCTCAGGCAATTCTAATATGCATGTGAGAGATGCCTCATTATCTTATCTCTGTTCAGATGCACATTTCTGTCTTAATTTAAGCAGAGAGGGTCCTACACAAAAAGCGTTGAACTCTCTGGACTCTGTAAGCTTTGGACAAGTGTTTTCAGTACCTGAGGCCGGGCACACAGGAACTACTCAATTACCTGAGAACCAGGCAGTTTGTTGGCACTGATACCCTTGTAAGTAACTATAGAGATGCCCAGTTAAACTGAGAGGGGGCAATTTCATTGACACTTTTATTGACGAAAAGACAAGGAAGCAAACTGTAGATTAGTGCTGAATTACAGTGAGTGAAGCAGCAAGCAGAATCACCGCAGTACACCACCACATGCAGTGAAGGTCAGGACCACAATACTGTAACTCAACTACTCTGTGAGTCCTGCCAGGAATGACTGACAAGACTCTGTGAAAAAGGCTGGATAGTTAAAATGTTTGCCACCACAAAAAAAAAAAAAGATTAGCGCAAACCAAAAGTTTCCAAACAATGAGCCCCCTCACTAAATCCCCTATTCACACACCGTCGCTATGCTAATACAGAATCAGTTCACCAAATGCAAAACCAAAACCAGAACACCAAAGGGCAACAAACACAGCTGCACAGCAAATGTCCTGAAATTGCAAGCAGCTAAAACCAAATTATCCCACTGAGACCATTCATTAACATATGCTCACACGTTCACATGACAGAACTCAAAGCATTGCTAAATGTTTTCACCTCAGCAGTGCAGTACAAGAAATCTCTAGCGGCACGCACGAGGCAGTAGCTCCTATTTTAAACTTCTACCGAACATAAGGACATCAGTCTTTAACAAGACATCTGCTTTACTCACAAAATCAGTCATCCAAGTCTGAAACATAACCAATAACTTCAATACCTTCCTAGTTTGCAAATGCGCTGATGCCAGCTGTTACAAAAATCCATCTATTTTCCAAACTGTTCTTTCCTGTCCAGGTCTCAGGGGACTGAAGTCCATCCCATTATGAATTAGGTGAGTACACCTCGGAGAATTTGCCAGTCTATCACGGGGCTAACACATATAGACAAACGAATTCACACTCACATTCACACCTACAGGCAATTTAGTTTCCAATTCACCGGACCTGCATGTCTGTGGTCTGTGGGAGGAAACTGAAGCACCCAGAGGAAACCTACGCAGACGGGCTGACAACATGAAACTCTACACTGTTTTTGTTCAGATATTGTGTTGAGGCATCAAAGATAAAACTCATAACTTCATCATTTGAATCAGCCCCTGCAAAACCTGGCGAGTTTAGTGTTTAGTGGCTCTATTGGCACTGTCAACCAGGACATAGTCTCTATGAACGGACATGTGCACGTGAATGCTGGATCTGTAGGCAAGGGACGAGATTTTAAGTGTCAGCAGCATTCTGGTTTCCATTTGTTGTCCATTTATAGTCTGAGCAGTACTGACCAATCATATTTGAACAGGCTGTGGTTGCACGCAGGCAACCAGTCCCCAAGGAGAGCCAAAGAGGCAGAAGGCATAGGCCAAAATGCAATCTCCAAACCCTTCGGCAATTGTCTGTCTTTGTGCACGGTTGAAAATAGTCCCCAACAAATGCATTATTTCCTCCACTGACACTCTCCCAGGTTCCACTGTGTGAAAAGAGCCACAATTGTAGCTGTACCCAAGGAAACACCAGCAGCAGGTCGAAATGATTATAGGCCCATTGCTCTGGCATCAGTAATAATAATAAGCTTTGAGTGGCTAGTCAAAGCTTACAGTATTGGATGTAATGATATACCTGCTTCCTTTGATCCATTAAAGTTTGCTCATCAGCCAAGTAGGTCAGCGGATGCATGTCCTGCACACTGCTCTTGAACAGCTGGAGGAGAGGAACACCTATGTCGGACTACTTTTTATTGATTTTAGCTCAGCATTCAATACAATCGAGCCAACAAAACTGGGCCTAGGTCGTTCCATGTGTGCTTGGGTTTATGACGCTGGCAGACCGCAGACAGTGAGGCTGGGAGAAAACCCACCCTTCCACTGGGATGCTGCCTCAGACCTCCACTTTATAGTGTCTCCAAATATATTAACAATCAAGCAGTTATATTTGCAGCTGACAACGAAGAGGATCCTCCAAAACAACACTTGACTCAGGGACAGTTCTACCCACAGGGGCCCATGAATGAACTACTGCACTTTATAAACAGTTTTAACTATTGATCACCTATTACCTAAGTGGATGCACCCAGGTGAGCTTGTGTCTATGTGCATGTATAGCTGCATGTATACATAGCACTCTACTGTTTCCTCTGTGCACTGCAGGGAGGTAGACAGAGCACAAATGTTTCACTGCACTGTTTCGAATGCATGTGACGATAAAGTTGAACATTAGTATTTAATAAAACTACAGTGCTGAGCTGTTACAGGAGCAAAACAGTTTGAGTGCCAGAGGGAGGGCAGGAAAGTCAGGAAGTCTTAAGAGACCTCTGCATTTGTGGTCTTTTTCACAGGATTTGTTGACAAAAAGAAAAATATAGAACAACACCAGCCTTATCTTTTTAAAACACACTACCTCTCAGAAGAAAGCATTTGCCTAATTAACAAGAAAAGACGATGCAAAATCACAAAGTCACATTCACATGCATCCATTCTGAATCAGTAAAATACACAGAATTGCACTGCGCGCAATTCAAACACAACAGTGCGGTTGTGTTTAGTACAATTAAAGCCAGCTGTTAAAGGCAGGGGAATTGCTGCGATTACATTTAAATAATTAAAACGTGACAGCTGACTGTGAGACGGACCCTGAAGCAGCGGTGTTGAAGGCAAACACTCATAAACAGGAAGACAGTCACATTCTGACAGAACACATCACTCATGAATTACAGTCACAACACAAATCAGCACCTAACAATAAACATTGTTATTGTGCTATTGTGGTTAAATGTCAATGCCGACTAGCGTCAGATGGAAATCCAGGATGTATAATTAAAGCCAGACGTCCACACCTCTCTATCACCCTTTTTCCAGCATTGGCACTGAGGGGGCATATGTGTAGCGAGGAAATCAAGAATGAGGCAGACTGTGTCTTGTATATAGCCTGGGACCGAGGGATTGTGGCAGTCCAAGCAGGTAGACATAAGTGAAAAAGTGTCGGGACATTTCCTGTAATAGCACCCAGTTTTTTGGGACAGCTTGCCTCCCTTTGTAAAACCTAAAGTTTCTGCTCCCAGCACAGGACCAACACATGAAATTACTGGTAAAATCAGCCAAGTGACAGATTTTGAGTTTCATCAGCTGCTGTGACAAGTTAAAAAAAAAAAAAAAAAACTCTTTTGCTCAAACCAGATTGCCGGCGAACTTCACTCAGCCACTTTCCTATCGGCCGCTTTGAAGTGCTCCCTCTCCAGTATATTATTCCTGCATGTTTCCACTATTTTGGCTCCTTCCCGTTTGAGAACACTCAACAGTGAAGGGGAGAATTAATCTTTAGCTGAGGAGAGCAGATCGGCGGGCGACAAAGCAGCACAGCCATTAGGGCTGCGGAGGAGGCCAAGTGCGCTCGTGGTCGTAGATCGACGCAAATGACTGCGCCAGGGGGACAACAATTCCCCTCTGCCGGAGCTTCTGCTAGATGATCATTAGTGCGCTGGGTTTGATTGATATGGCACATTTCCGATGGCAGGTGGACGACTCATCTCGACATGGCAGTCCCCGGTGATTAATCTCATTTTAAGATGCATCTGGAGGAGTGGAGTCATTCTAGATGGGCTGGTGTAAATTAAAGTGTATAATAATGCAGTACAGTCTGAGCTATTCGACGCCGGGATGCCGGTGTTCCACATCATTCAAATCAACTGCCAGGGCGGATTGTGGGTCCTGATGAATGTATACGAAGTGGCACAAAGCAAGTGTCAGATTAATAATTCAGTGCACCATTGTGACAGAGGAGTGTATAGTGTTGAGACAAGCGGGTGCAAACAACATTGGGAATATTTCATCACGGCTTCTCGCTGTCGAGATCGACTGCAGCGACCCTCCCGACAGTGGCGGTGGCTTGATTAAGAGCTCCTGACCAGCCGTTCTGAAATGAAAACTTTCAAGTAGACGCACTGGTGGAAATGAAACTGAGCACATTTCCTCAAGCACCGCGCTTAAGTACAAATCTGATGTACTTTCCTTGAGTATTTCCGTTTTGTGCAGCTTTAAACTGTAGTTCTGCTGAACTCCCTGTCCCTCACAACAACGAGTGGAGCCAGAAATCTTGGCGCTGCCTTGGACTCGGATTTAAATTCCAGTGGTCACGTCAAATGAGCCGCTTCGTCTGCTCGCCTTCTAAAAAATATTGCAAGAATCAGAGGAGTAATGTCCAAGCTAGACCAAGAAAAAGCTTACCCACACCTTTATTTCCACTAGATTGGATTACTGTAGAGGTTCGTTCACAAGGCTTTCCATAAAAGCTCTTTGGCAACTCCAACTTATTCAGACCACCGCTGCCAGGGTCCCGATGAGAACTAGGAAATATGACCACATTGCAGCAGTTCTGAAAACCTTACACTGGCTACCAGTCACTCAGAGAATTGACTTCAAAATGCTGCTGCTCGTCTGCAAATCACTCCGTGGCTCTGGGCCCAAATACATCTCTGATACGCTTGAGTCACATGAACCTCCGAGAACCCTCATGACACCTGGGACTAGTCTACTGGTTTAGAACAAAACTCGATGAAGCAGCATTTTGTTATCATTCAGCACAGACATGGAATCCTCCCAAACCTCCCAGTCGATGTCAGACAAGTCCCAACTCTGGCTACTTATAAGTCAAAGCTGGAAATGTAGGCATCTTCTTACCTTAGCCTTTAAGAAGCCTTTATTTTATTTTATCTTTTTAATTTTTTAAAATGTAATTGTGCATCTGAATATAGAAGCATTTTCTGGTTCTTTTATCTTTTATTCTCACTTGATTTGAACTGCGCTAGCTTACTTGCTATCTCTTATATTGATTGCCTGTACTTTTGCACTTTTAAAATCCTAAATCTTTTACTTTTGCTGTATATTTATTGGCTTGTAAAGTCCATTGAGTTGCCCTGGTGTGTGATAAGTGCTGTACAAAGTTACCTCGCCTTGCTGTACCTACATCTCAGAGGCAAATGTTGTGCTTTTTACTCCGCTGCTTTTGTGGACGCCATCGTTGATAACCACTTTTCAGATGAAGATTTTTCATACCATTCCGGTCCCGTTAAAACCATGTATCTCCATGGTTGATGATGGGTTAGGAAAATTCCTTTACTTCTTAAGTTAAATAAACTCTTAAAAAAGCGCCCTCTTGGATTAGTTGGAAAATGCATTGTCACAAAGTTGAAAACAGGCCTGCTTTTTACGAAATACAGTTTTCACAAACATATAATGGTCTTATTGAATATGATGCATTGCTTTAGATTACATTACACACATTACAGTCCATAAAGTACTTAAAATGGTACAACCTTACACATGAACAGCAGTAAAATGCAATCTGGTTTAATGCAGCACTAACATTAATCCAAAAATATCACAAATAATAGTAACACACTGATAGGGACTATTTGCGTGCTTTACTTTGGCACTTAAATGAATTTTGCAGATAATACTTTCACTTAAGTAAGATTTTGAATGCAGAACTATACTTAAGTCAAGAATCTGAGCTGAGGTAGGAGCTGATGGCTGAAGAGGGAATATGAAGGAGGAAAAGTATGCTCACGTTGTGCTTCATGCATGGAGGGGAGAAGCAGGGAAGTGCAGATAAAGAGCATGTATTGTCAGCAAAACAATTAACCTTGATAAATAAAGGTAAAAATACAACAGTGGAGGCTAAGGCGCCCAAGGTTAATGGTTTGGGAGAAAACTTATTTCTGCCCCCAGGAGATTATTGTAATTATAGGTTCTAGAGGATGTAATTCTACAAGTGAAATTAGATGTTTTTCACTGTGGTCTCCATAATCATGGAACTGTGTAGAGAGGGTAGAGAATCTCTTGGTATGCTCATTTCACACCGTCTTAAACGATTGGACTTGTTCTGGAGTCTCATTCAGTGGGGTTCAGTCAAAGGGCTCCGAGGCTGTAGAGTTCAGTGGTATCCATGGATTCTTTCAGTCAGTTAATGTCTTTTGCTTGAAAGCGAACCACAGCCTGAGAACTCATTGTCTGCTGCAGATATTTAATTGAAACGAAGTAAGGGGGTTTGTCATTTGCACTCTCATTCTCAAGACTTTTCCAATATTATAAAACTTTCTGTGGGTGGTTGATGTGAAATGATTTCTTGTTCTTTATAACTGAGTCTGCTGCTTGGAGAACTTCATCCTGGGCTACACCACACAATGTTTTCATTTTTGCAAATAGCAGCACATGATAATCTGGAACTTCAGCAAATGATGAATGCATTTCATTGGTAGTAACTGAATTACAATATAAATAAAAATGGGACAATCAGTGTCATACCAATATGCATGAATTGATCCTGGACTGAATGATAGAAAATGATTTAAAAATATCCTATATCCCATATGTCCTATTAAACTGGGTGACAACTTATGCAAACAACTATACTGTATTTTATATTTGGAATGAATTTTGATCACCACAGAGATCTGCTTTCATTTGGACATTAAAGGGTGTTTCTGTGGCTCAAAAATTCCACAACTTTGGATCAATATGTAAGATAATAAAATGTGAAAACATATAAAAGGGTGAATATTTTGATAGATGCTGTATATCGATTAAACATGGAGAAAATGCTGCTTTTGGAATTAAGAAAGGACTTTAGGTAATGAAAGTAATGAATACTGGTGGCAATTATACAGGACACACGAGCTTAAACATTTCCACAAGGTTACATATTTGTTTAAGGGCTAAAACTGTGCTTTAGGGTTACGTTTACATTTCTTTAGGTTTCTTTATAGTGGTTTCCTCCTGCGTTTAACATCAAATACAACTGATGCAAAAACCCCATTAGATTTTGGGTATGTATATGACCCATCGTGTGGTAGGAACGTTCAGCATTTCCTTTGAATTCTGGTGTCAGAGCTCTTTCTATCTGGATCACAGGCTGTGCTTTCATGTCAAGTGTATGCCAGGTGAAGGTCTTTTCAAATCAGCAGAAGCTGCTCTGTTTTCTGTCTCCACTTGACCTACATGTCATGTTTTTTTGTTTTTTTTTACAAAGACAAACATCCAACACAGAAAATGTCTCAAACTAGTGCACACACTCACAGCTGTAGATTCTTGGGACACCTTTCTTTGTCCCACGTCTGCATTGTGCCCAACTAAACATCACTGGAAAAATAAATTATCATATTCTCGACATTTTCCAAAATGGTCTGCAAGAAGATTCAAGATTCAAGAGTCTTTAATGTCATTGAGCATGTCAATGAAATTTTCATTGCAATCCCCATGTTAGGAACAGATAGTAAAGTAAGAAAGATAAGAAGATTAGAAAGAATAAAATTAAGATAGCTAAAATAAAATAAAATAAACCAACATGCAATAAAAATATTCGTAAAGCAATTAAAAATATACCAGAATGAAAATATACTAAGGCAATACAATATACTAAACAATAAACAATAAAATATGGAAGTGAAATGTGCAAACAGAATAAAATATACAAGCAGAATAAAATATACACAGTGAAATGTACCGACAGAATAAAATATACCAGTGGACAATAAAATATGACAATGAAAATGAAATGTGCCAATATACTAAAATGTATATAAGAACTGAACTGAACATTTTAAACTTTTGAAAGCTACTCTTTGTTGAAGGGCTATTATGGGTGATTGTGCAGGTGTTCACATCCAGCATATACCGCTAATATGCATTACATTAAGATACCAGGATGAAAAGGGACAAAATCCAACATAAAGTTGTTCAGGGATTTCGGAACTAATTTCTAATTGATCCCCATAAATTCACAAATTGATGCAGTGGGTTTTAAATAGGTCTCATGGGCCCGGAGGGCACGAAGCTCCTGCAACACATTAATGACAATGTAAAATCTGAATTTAAAGCTACAATATGCAACTTTTCGCCGCTAGGCAGAGAAGTGAAATGCTACCCTTCTAAACCTCCAAGCCTCGGTGGGGCAAGTTCATGCCCTAACACTGATGAGCTGTCGACTTTGAAACCGTATCCAGCCTGAAGCTAAAGTAACTGACATCCTAAAGCCACCACGGGAACACTGATGAATATAGACAATATGCAGAACAAATGTCGCATCTGTGTTTCTATAACTGCCTTCCTGCTGCTGTTTCTCTTTCTTTTTGTTTGCCTGCACTGCTGTCGCGGTTTCGCTGCATCAGAGTCATTGCAGTCTCACGTTGAAAGCTAAAACCCAGCTCACCGCTGGTCACGCTCACAGACGATGCTGTGATCACAAAAGCATGCAGACAGTATTACTTTAAAATCTAATATGAAAAGTAAATCAGTCGGCAGCAAGAGACAAAGCACTAACAGGATCCTGATGCAGCTTTCATATCTACCCACAAGATAAAAAGTAACCCAAGATTTCGAATTGATTTTGGGGAGCCGGCTAAAAACAGTTACACTCCGTCTACAAGAGCGAGTCAATACAGGGTAAGATGCAACACACTTCTGCAGTGTGTTGCAGTGTTCATTTCATCACAGAATCCCTTACATCATGAGTCTGGAACACAATGGCGATCAATACAAGGGGGAGTAAGGAAGGTGCCCCTGATTGATCAGGGTCAATGTGAGCGTAATCAATATAAAAACAGACTGGATCATGAACTTTGGAGGGAATTACCAAAAACTAGGTCACGTATTTGCATCTCTTGAATCCACCAATGGTCAATTATGTAATATTTGAATCAGACGCTTTCATTGCCTTATAAAGTAAGTTAGGGTTTGGCAGGATATGCTGTACTTACAGTAGAAACGTGTTTACCAGCAGGGATTTTGCAAAACTGTTGACAGGTAGAATAACTGACCTGATGTGTTTCGACCTGGTGCATATTGTATTTGTTCAGTTGGACTGGATGCTTATCAAATTGTGAAATAGGATTTCTGGATCAATAAACAAAGACATCCGAAATGCTTTCGGTGAGAGTGCACATGACTGTGGCTTCAAGCAACTTTTCCTGAATCGTTTTGCGTTGGGAAGTTGAGTCTGTGAGGTGTCGTCTCTTAACCATTCAACCATCTCTCTCTCTCTCTCTTGAACACAGACAAAAAAAACACACCTAATGTGTAGTTACTTTGCAAAGGTGATTTTTTTTCCTCTCAATTTCTCTCTGGGTTTCTTCTTTCAAATTCCTCTTGTGTGTTTCCTATCCTTTCATGGTAGGTTGAGCTTTTCAGGCATTGTCAGGCTTGTTTAAATTTTTAACAAGCAGGGGGATAGAAACAAAGAGACTGAAGGGAGAGCCCCACATCTGAAATCCAAGGTATATTTCCCATGAAATGTTGTGCAGTGACGTGGAATAGTCTTCGCCTTTTGTGTCTTCTGAAGCCGTTGGCCCCTTTTAACCAAATGGTGAGCGCTATGCATGCCTCAGCTTGCAGAGTCCGGGTCGGTCTACCAAGAATAGCTGTGCCCAGGCGGTTTAACTGAGCATGCTTCTTTAAATTTCTTTATCTACTCCCAGTTCTTTCTCCAGTTACAGTTTTAGAAGTATTTTACCTCAGCTTCGGCTATGCAGATAGTTTTGTAAGGTTCGTTTGCTTGTGCTCTCGGGTGATGAAATCTCAATAAAAAAGAATTATGCTAATCAGCAACAATTTTCAGCTATGCCCCACACATGCGCTCCTTGATTGAAATGTAATTGGGTAAAATCATCAGCGGAAGATGTTGATCATGGCTGGCCCAGCAGAAACGGCATCGTGCTTCATGTTGTCTTCAACAAGGAGTCGTCTAATTTTGTGACTTATGTGAGGGTAATTGAATGCTTCCAGACAGCGATGGCAGAGACGAACATGAAGAACGGCAGAGAACAAACTCAGACAGCCATGCAAACCTGGAAATTGAGTTTAGGACCAGACACATAAACAAAGCTTAGATTATTTTTTTTAGGTCTGAGGAAATCATACAGACATTTTCCAGGAGACAGGGCAGTAGCCACCAATGAGGTAACTGATGTAATTCATGGGTTTTAGCAATCTGGAAGGAGTTTGCATTATCCACTTAGAAACTTAGTGGTTATTTTAGAGGCTGATCCAGGCGGAATATATTTTAAAATTATTCCTGGCAGTATGAGCTTTCTAAAGGCACTTAGACCTCCATGTTGGAAAATAAAATTTACAGAAAAAAATAACTGACCAGTTAATTGAATATAAACAAGACTTTGTGTCCACAGCCATGCCAGCATCTCTGTGAGGCTTTATTAAGGCACAAGGGTGCTTTGAGCAACGTGCTAATGTCAGCATGCTAAACATACTGTGACAGCGCTAACATGCTGATGCTAAGCAGGCTCAGGCGGACAGCCTCACTCAACGCGAAGTACAAGTGAGGCTGATGGGAATGTCATGGGTTTTGCAGGTGTGCAGAGGTTGAAATGATCTGTTGATGCCACTAGATGACAAGTCAGAGGATCAACATGTCTGCAGCACATTTCATAGCAGTTCATCCAGTAGTTTATGCTGATATTTGACTCAAAATCAGTAATGTGAACCTCAAGGTGGTATTGGAAGAAAAGTCACCAGAGTTATTTGGATTAATCCTCTGGGAAGCACAAATGCACAACATGCCACTGCAATCTGTCAGATAGTTTTTGAGATATGTCAGTCTGGACCACAGTGGTGGACAGAAAGACCAACTGACAGATGGACATTACCATCCCTAGACACATGCTGCCTCCATGGCTAAAAATCTAAATAATAAAAGGGACTTAAACACTTTCCTGCTGGTAAAAGACTCACATTTTGTAAAGCTGGTGAGGAGTGTGAGGGAGGTTGGACTCACAATCTATTTCTAAAATGTTGTCTCTGCTGGGAGTCACAGACTAGTAAAGTAAAGTGAAGTAAAATTAGAAAGAATATATACTCACATGTAACATAAAGGGACATCCGGACATAAAGTGCAGTGGAAGACAGAGACAGCAGTTACTCAACAAACACCTTCAGTGTGCAGCGGTTTTCAATTATGATGCCTGCCTGCTTGCGTCTGAGGCTTAATTGCAGCTAAAGGATCTTATACTAGAAATAGAATAAAAGTCTATGATCCCTATGAGATGCATTTGAGAGCATGCCAATGTCAAATGAAACAGAGAGTTGGCAAAGTGGCTCCATCTCCTGGAGGAGACAAGAGATGGGGCTCTTTTGAATGCACCCCCACCTTCACATGCTCTCATTATTCCGAATGCTTGAAGGCTATGGCATGCTTCACTGGAGTACGCAGCAGTATATAGAGATTTTGCTATAGCAACGGTGTGTTCACTTGACGGACAGGAATGCAAGGTAATGCATCCTTTTGGAGGAATAATAACGCCGTATAGCATGTGTTTGATTCGTGCTGGATGCACTTGCACTGAACATACACTCCGGTGGTGTTTTTAGACGTTGAATGAAAGCACTCATGAAATTGAACACAATGCTGCGTAAATGTTGAGCACATAAACGTCAGAAGAACGCAAGCAATCGTTGGAAAAAAAACGACTTAAAATCTACATTAAATGCAGAGCGCCTCACACCCGAACAAACAAGTGATATTTTACTGACCTCATTCACAAGAATCCTACTTCAAAGGTGTCACTGCAAATGAACAATAAATTATAGAACTAGTCTATTTGTTCCATTTGTTTGGGGATGTCTGCAGGTGCAGCAAAGCATGAATTGGCCATCCATGACCAGTAATCATGTCCTGTCTATTAGACTGTGCTGCTGGGAAATAACACAAGGAATAGGAAAGAGCTATGAAATTCCTCGAATTACTACAGCTCACTTGTCACAATCCAATTACTTTGTCTATGTTGCAGCGGATCTCCATTCCTCCTCTCTCAGCCTCGACTCATTTCCCGAGGTTAACACCTTATTATTTTTGACCACACATTCTGTAACCTGCACCTGAATGCGTCTTTACCCTTGCAAAATCTAAAATTGAAGAGAGAAATATTGAATTCTGACACAAATGTCAGCACTTTGATGTCTGAAATGATATATGCACCACAGTTCATGAATATCACGTTGCCCTGTGCAGCTTCCAACATATTGGATTTTCCAGTGGAGAAGCAGCAATTATATTCAGCTGTTTGGTGGGGTTTAGAAAACAAGGACTGATCCTTATTGTGCATCTTAAGCTGGTCCCTATCCCTTAAATGAATTCGTTTAACAAGCACTTCTCGTGCGTTTGTGTGCCAAGAAGCACTGAGTTACAGCTGTTCCACGATGCCTCTGCCACAGTCCAAATTTAGCTAAATGGCCGGAAGGGAAAATGCTCTCCGAGCTGGTTCAGGACCTTACATGGAGGTGCACGCAACTACAAAGCACTATTACATTTTCTCTTCTTTAAGAAACAAAAAGTACAACATTTAGGCCCCTAACCCGTGACACAAAATGAATACAGTACATCTGCAGGGGATTGAGAGGCTTGTTGATCAAGCCATATTGATTCACTGCTTTTTCTTTGGTGTTGAGATTAGTGTTTTTTCAGCTCATGTTTTGTAAGAAAAACGCTCCCCTGGTGTCTTGAGGCTCCCAGAGTCCCATCATTCGGCTACTGATGTCCAATTCACTCGTGTCACCATTTGTGACCGTAATACATGAATTTCTCTTTGTTGTGAAGTGCTTTTAAAAGACCCTTGGGCCTCTGTCTCGCTTGCAAAATTAGCATTTCTTACATTCTCTCAGTTTCATGTACATGCAAATAAACTCAACTAAATGAAATATATTATAATGGAAGGAATAAAGCGTAGACTTTCCATTAGCACTGAGCACCCGCTGAGTGTTTATTCCCCTATGTGGTCTTGTTTGTTTGTTGCTAGTTTGTTGTGGCACAACATTTTCTGAATAAAATAATCTCCTCTGAACAATAATGAATCTGAATTTCCTGCACCACATGTGCACAGGAAACATGATGTGTTGTTCAAGTGCAGCCACATGCTGTATGTCCATATGGTTGTCCTCTAATGATGCTTAGGTTTGGCTTCAGAGTGAAATTGTAAATGACTGTAACCAAGAGGAACTAGCTTCTTGTCACACTGATAATGGGGTAAAACTGGATACTTTGTCTCCAAATTTCACTTGAACCCACTCGGCTATCATGGCTGTCAATGTCAGGCAGTCAGCACCATGGCTGTTCACCTTGAGGGGTCCCTGGGAAATTGGCTCCTCTGGAGCTAACAGATATGGACTGGAGCCCAATTTCCTTTTGGCTAATTAGCTTGGCTACAATACCAGTGGCAGTCCTTATCAGCCTCCAAGCCTTCTGCTCTCTGTCTGTTTTTTTTTTCTTCTGGAGAGCAGTAAGATAGCTTGTCCAAAAAGTTAACAGTGACAGGTTTCCCTTTGTATGTGCTTGATAGCAAAGGTTATGCATGTTTTGTACCGTGCAGACATACACCCATCATGCCTGTGTGAAATGTGTCAAATGTCAATAAGGCACAAAAATCATCAATCGTGCATAAACTAGTAAGTACTAGTACTAGTGCCCAGAGGTTTGTTGCCTAAATGGAAAATATCAGCAAAATGATGATTCAAAATACAAAAAAAGGCAAATCTCAATACATTTCCTCCACTTTTGACACTACCAATCAATAGACTCCTTTCATGTATCTTATCTTTCAAGTTATAGCCAGGTGAGGTTTACAGATTAACTTGAGTTGGTACTGGTACATTCAATATCAGGCACAGAAGATGTTTTCAGTAAGGAGGGAGGCCGACTGAATGTACAAGTGCGACGACATGTATTTTTTCTGCAGAATAGGGGCTCTGTGGCGACGTCACTCCCGACAGTAACAATGACGACGTTAACAGCACGCACACACCTTTCTGAAGGCCCGCCCACAGACCACGCTTTCCTTCCTGTCTATTGACACAAAGAGTACGTTTACGTTCCCTCTCATGTTATACGCCATTAGAAAGCAAAGATTCAGGTGAATCGACTGATGCAAACCACTTCACCGTCTACATCTCTCAGTGATCCGCAGATCGATGACACTCTGACAGAAATGGTCTGATAACATTAATAAAGGTCAAGATGATCAAAAGCAGTAAAAATACGAAATTATGTTTTTTATCCTTTCACATGGTCTGAACCATGCATCTACTTCAAATGGTTCAAGAACAGCTATCACTTTTGGGGTTAACATTACTGATTACATCTAAGATTCTAAGCAGCCACCACTGGGGTACTGTATTTTTAATTGTTTTTTAAATAAAAGCAATTATGTTTTTTAAAGAGTACTCAGGTTGTTTTTAGAGGTGAGCTACCACCTTCTATCTCACATCGAAACCAGACAGTATGACCTCTGATTCGCTTTTCTAAGCAGAGAGTCGCTTTAGATGCTCTGTAATGTCTCATTTGTCTTTCTCCTGACTGCTTGCTATCTGTCTCGTTCACACTGGACTGAAACGCACCCACTCAGCAAAATCACGCATTGTGCGAATTTTCCCGCGTGCAGGATATCTTCTGCAAACCTTATTCTAATTCATGTAATCCTCAGAGATGGCACAGGCCCAGCATGCAGCCATTCAGAATGCACCAGTGCCCTCAAATGCCTGCTCAGTCCCAGAACACAGAGAGTAAGGACCTCGGGGTAATTTCACACTCTGTTATGATTTTGTTCAGAAATAATATGGGTTTGGAGAGAAGTTCGGGTTGACTTCAGAGAAAAAAGCATGCTGGTGTTGCTGAAATTGTACTTTATGTGAGTCCAGCTTTGATAGCTTTGAAAGCCCAGTACCTGTCAAATAAATGCAAATGTGTTTGCATATTAAGCAGAAAAATTGCAGTGATTATGGCTGGGTCGTAACAATAAAGCTTTGTTCTTAGTATTAGCACTTAGCATGGGAGAAGCAACCTCTCTGCTGAATCTAATGAAACTAAAGAAATAGTATTCTTGCAATGAGAGCCTGTTACTGTGCTGCAAGGTTCATGATGGCAAGAAAAATTGACAAACGGCATTTGAAGGAAAGCACCTGGCAAACACAGACTCTCTAATGTCTCCTTAATGTGTTTCTTTGGAACATTTGGCTGCCGGGCTTCACGGGTTGACACATGTACACAATAATAGCAGACTTAAAGAAGCATAGGACCATATAATAGCTTCCATGACCATGAAACTTTAATGGGCCCACATAACTTATGCTGTTAAACCTGCTGCAGACACAGACCACCAGACTCACTGGTTAAATTTCTAAATTAGATTGATTTGCACAGACGTGACCAATGGTTTTAATGTGACAATGCATCGGAGGACAGTGTGGTGGGTGGAATGACTGTGGTCACAATTACGTGACTGGCTTGCAGCTCGCCTGCCAAACAACACAGAATTACCACCAAGCAAAGGATGTCAAGGCAACCTAATGCTCTGTCATTGAAACCCATCTCAATTAAGCTGAGGCTGGACAGGTGCCGGGGAGTTGACTGATTGGTTATTCCCTTCCCCTCTCAGTGTGGTGATGTTCCTATTTTCCCAGTGGAAAAACTAAGGATGCTGAGGAGCTCCTAAATGGAGTTTCTCTGTTGTTCAATAAAGAAAGGCAGTTACTAGCCCTTGAATGCACAAGTCAGGATCTCCCTGTTGTGATAATAGCTTCCCTCTACAGTTTACAGTGTTCAGCTGTTAGCAGCCTCGTTAGAAGCCTATTAGTTCTGTTATTAAAGTGGAATTATGCTGAAATAGCAGTATCTTTCTGTTACTAGGCTACCATTATTACCATATGTATAGTTTTATTTTCCCTTCGTACAGGAAAACTAATGGTTTATTAGGAGCATTACAACTGTCATTATTGTCTTTGGCCATTGGTTGTATAAGTTATGATGGGAAATGAACATGACGGGTAAAATCAGTTCAGAAATATCAGCTTCGAGTTTATTTTGAAATGAAACAAGCAAAGAGCACGCTCATTATGTCCATAAAATGCAGTGGTGTACAGTAACTAAGTACACTTACTCAGGTATAGTACTTGTATTTCCAATTTTAGTTAATACTTCAACTCAAACACAATTCAGAGGAAAATGTTGTACATTTTACTTCACTATGTTTGTTTTATAACTTCAGTTACTACAATACAATATAGTAACAGTACAAAATATAATCAACAACAATCAAGTATATTATGATGTAATGTTATAGATTCACATAAGATAAGACTTTATTGATCCCTGGAGAGAAATTCACAAGCTTCCCAGCACTACATAAAGTAATTCAAACAAAGTGACGCACACGTTAATGCGTTGGTAATCATAATCCAATCTATATTCTGAAAAAGACCACTCTGCCTAATGAGTGCTTTTACTTGCAGTGCTTTATATTTTTGTACTTTTAATCACCAAACATTTTCAATGCATGACTTTTACTTGTAACAGAATATTTCTAGTCTGTTTTACTGCTATTTTACTTAAGTAGGAGATTTAAGTGCTTCCTCCAAGTGAGTGCACTCAGCTATCAGGAAGCAGGAAGTCAGTCTGTAAACTGATGGGTGTTTTACAACAGGCAGTTCGGGTGATAGTTTACAGTTTGCCTTTGCTTTCTCTCCCAAAGGCTTTTGACCTGCGTGATTGTGTGACAGCTTGTATTATTTGCCATGCCGGACCTTTTTTTTTTTTTTTTTTTAATTAATGTTAGCGTTCTGTGAGATTTAAAGAATTACTAAAGTGAGTTCAGCGTTATCTGAACCAGTAGAGCCAATGATGAGAGCTACCTAAATAGAACCTGAGTTGTAATAATCCACAATTTCCCTCTAAGTAAGAAATAATCAGTGTAGATCAAAAAAGATCACAACACAGGGGCTAAATATCTAATCAGTTTTCTTCACACTGCTTTATTTTTTCGTTATCACATGAACATAATCTCATGTTTCAGAATGGATAAGCCTGTTTATGTCATGGCGGCTTGCCAGTGATCAAGCTATAAGTATTGTTTCGTCATTATTTAGGGGTGGTATGCTTTTAAAATTGATCTCCAAATGAATCTGTTCAACTTTACTATTCCAAAAAGTATAGAAAAAATAAAAGCTAAAATAAGTTCTCTTCCAGCTGTGCGTATTGATTATAAAAGCCAGGCAGTTACATTAAAATAATGTGCCCTCTCTGGCCAATAGATTTAAAATTCAAAGAAGTGGCTTGATGATACTGTTGAAACTATTTTTAAAGTCAACTCAAATTCTTTACAAAAGTAATGACTGTGAATGAATATTATGCATTACTAAAGGAAAATGACTCTACAACAGCAATAAAAGTATATATAAAACTGCGTTAAAATGTGTGTTACCATAAACGTAGGCAGTGGATATGTGGCTTCATATAAAGGTGCATTTGAAGTGGGTATTTTAAAGATTGTACTGATTAGACTACAGCCTGAGATGCTCAGGCAGGGAGTCCCACAACTGAGGGAGATACAGTATGATGACTCGCATTAACTGCTCACCCTGTCACGACTCAAAATAGAGGTAAATGGTGTGGGGAGATAGCAGGAACCTCCACATGTGCAGCACTCTCCCAGTCAAACTCCCTACCGTCAGGTGAAAAGCAAGTCCACATGCATTAGAGGAGGCACACACAGGGGCTGGCAGTGACAGGGACTGAGCTTCACACTGGGAACCATGATAGAAATCTTTAGCATTTTTTGGCGAAATTGCGCTTTTAAATGAAACAAATAGTTTTTGTTTGCAGCCAAAACAGAGGCACAGGGGTCTTAATGATGCTGAATATCAACACAATAGCTAGCCAGACTGTTAGAAATAACGGTCAGACGTCTGTATTGAAGCTGCAGACAGATGTCACAGGAGTTAGGAGTCCTCCAGGAGGTAAATTTTCCATTTCATGAGTTTTGTCACTGTAGCTGGCTGATGGGTAGACCTTATCAGACATCAGATAAAAAGAGGACAGTTTCGCGCTGTTGGGCCGAGAATCTTAATCACAACCTGGGTGTATTTTCTTCCTCAAGATGTTGAAGACTTCCTTTGGATAAATTCCATAAATGACAGCTGCTATCCAAGCAGTATGTTCTTGACAGAAAACAGCAGACCCGAGTACCGGGGTACTGCAAATGTGCCAGCTAAAATATACTAAAACACTAGTAAATAATAACCTAAAGTAAGTCTGTCTTGCATATATCATGCAGGACATGCCTCATCGAATTTTAGGTGGAGTTTTTGTCCTTGATACGTCCATATATGACCAAACCTGGTCAATCACTGGTTTCCATATTAATCCTAGCACTAAACCAGATTATTCAGGTCCATCAACTATAATCATCTCCTAAGGAAATAGAGGAATTATTTAAGTATTAGTCAGCATGACCATTAGACTATCCAAGCAGTTCCATCTCACTTGTCTTTACTAGACTCTAAAAAGGCAAAATAAAATAAATCACTGGCTAATTAGTTTATAGATGAAAGAGTCTAAGATCAAACATCAGCATCTCTGTGATTATGAACTAAGAGAAAGGGCTGTTTTACTCTTGTATTTGCAGGTATTACTGAAGTAAACCAGCCGTTAAACGCATCAGCATAAATGAATAATTTAACTGAGTCCAGTGTTTGTCTGTGTATTAAAAGACCTGTCAATCAATGTGGGAGGGCAGGTTCCAATCCTGTGTGTTGAATTACGCTGGAGGGTGATTCTTTGGTTTATATTTAGACCGCATGCCTTTCATAACAGCTTCCAGTGTGTCCGCTGTTCTCTTCATCTCCCTCATCTCCAGTTTGACCTTTTTTTTTTCTCATGCAATTTCTACATGATTCTTTACCAGTCTGATAATGGTTCTCAAAACAGGCACTATTTGGGGAAAGGGCAGACATTATATTTCATCCATAGTGGTTTTGTAGGAGAAGAAGCGAGGACGGGTCAGGGGAAGGTTTCCTGGAACTGAAAGTGTTCTATCATCAGAAAGCAAAACAGACTAATGCGCTTTGCATTGAAAAAAATGCCACTTCTTTGGTTCAACAACTGTACAGAAGCTCTTTATTCTTAAGTCGAAACTCAAGCTCCTTTTATCTCTTATGCTCTTTTGTGGAGCACAAAGCAACTCATGGATGCAGAGAGTAAGTCAAACTCTAGATTGATCAATATTCAACAGACAGATGCTGTTTGATATGTTGGATTTTAGCAAATCTCAAACTCTACATTCAAGAGCAGCAAGTTTCGCTCTCTGGCTCGAAATGATAATGTCTTACTTTACTTTATTGCACGTAAACGGCCATAACTCATTAGGAAGGAGTAATTAAATGTTGCTTTTTCATTCTGTTGGTTAATCTGTTGACTCTCGTGTTCATTGAAGAACAGTTATGGTGCATTTGTCAGTGTTGCATCTCAATGGTGGAAAGAGCCTGATCACACCAGAGAATTATTTTTCTTTCAACAAGGTGGAAATAATTTCATATGCAAGAAAAAGTCATTCATGTTGCCAAAATTCACAAGAAGCACAAAAGAATCCTCCAAAGCAAAACTCGGAGTGACCTTGGGGGTGACTCATGTTTATTGGAAATGATTTCTGATCGTATTTATCTGCTGTTGCGTGACTTCCCTTGGCCCTCCATTCTCAAGAAAAACAAAAAAGCAGTACTAAACACACAAAGCAAAACACACACACACACACACACACGGAGCCTTGAAGTCAGACATGCACATTAAAGTGGCAAGTCTGTGATGTTTGTTGCAGTGCATTAAAGAAAAGTGAGCAACCTCAAGTGGCACGGGCCTGTGCACCTGTCATTCCAATCCCGTCCGTCCTGTCATGATGGTTTCACTGCCAGCCTCTTACAATTGTACCATCCAGTCAGTCATGAGGTCTTCGTCCCCGCGGGACGGCAGGGTGACCCACGTGGTTAGGGGCCAGCTCGCAACCGAAAGGCCAAGTGACGGGCCGCATCTATCCGTACCCATGTGTCAAAGTGGACTTGAGTTAGACATTGAAGTATTACTTATACCTGTGGCGTGGCATCCTGCTGACTGTGCACTGTTCCCCCTGAAATTTTAAGCTGTGTCCTGTGTTAATTTTCATCACAAGGTTTAAAGGAAGTAATGGCTTTGAAATGAGTCTCAAAACCATTTGCAATTCTATTTAAAAACCTCACAATGTACGAAAAATACAAGCACAATAACACATTGAGTCAAAGGTCCTGCTTTCCAACACTTGCATTCATTTGTACTTGCCAAAAATAGTCAGTCAGGGTGTTCACTGCAGTGGACCTTTACTTATGCCTCTTCCACCCCAGTAGATTTGTCATAGAACGGCCCCACTTTTCCTCCTGTCCAGATTAATTCTGAATTTAAGAACGAGTCAAAGTAAAATCAGTTGCGTACTTTTCCCCATCCTGCACAGTGAAGAAAGAACGACCCCAGAGGCAGAGCTTGTGTTGCTTCACACAGATTAAATTGGGCTAGCCTAAACACACAAAAGCCAACAATGAAAAGGGTTGTTAAACCTTGAATATAAACGTAATTCGTATAATTTCAGCCCTTACTATAGATTGCCACCACAGCTGCCTCTTATTAACAGCAGGAAGTGAAGGAAAGTGATTCTGTGTAACTTGAGATGTGTTAATGAGGGTTTTCCCACCCTGGTATTTTTTCTGGTACCTGAGGAAAGTCCAATGCTTCATACTGTAAGTGTTTTGCGCTCTGTGTTAAAGTGGAAAAGAGATCTTGAGATTGAAGAGAATCACCCTGCTTGAAGTGACTTGTATCAGCCGTGACCACAGTGTATTATCTGGAAACTGCACAGCTGATGCAGCATTTAGTGACTTCTGTAAGGCCTCAGGTTCAGTGTCAGAATTAAAGCATAGCACAGTTTGTTCCAAGGCCAAACACAAGCACACACTTTACATCTGCAGAACAGCCATGATATGGTTTCATGGTCTCGTTGCTCCGTAACCTTCACCCCTCAGAACGCCTGAGGAGGAAGTATAGTGTTTCATGCTAACAGCCAAGAGTTCAGCTGCATGCCAGCTAAAAATCAAAAGACTGAGAACCAGAGCATGTGCAGGCTCCTCTGATATTGACTCAAAAGCTCCGGGTTCAAAAATGCAAGACCTGAAAATCTGGAAAAAAGGGGGAAAAGTGAACTGAATAAGATGAAGATTATGTTACATTGCAGGATCCCTGTCATTGTGTCATGTTTTGAACCAATAACAATCGAAGCTCACAGGAAAACTCCAGAAATAACAGAAATATGTTTCACTCTTGGACAGTTCAATTTATATTTGTGCATTCCAAACAAATTAACTGATGAATAGAGAGAGTCCTGAAACAGTCCCATTGTGAATGCATTAAACACAAAACCTTCTCCTTTGGACACAAATTGCATTCTGGGTGCTTAAATGGATATTTTTCTGATTGATGACAATGTGCCCTATAATATAATAAAACTCATTTGGGTGTGAAATACTACACATCATTTCAATGAGTCCACAAATCCCATCCACTGCTTCAGCGAGCTCCACCGCCAATGGAGCAGCTCTGGGTTTTCCCTCTTCATCACATCACAAATTAGAGCCTCAGTTCAGCCGAAGCTTTAGGACTGAGATGCTTAAGCAGAGAAATAACATAGAAATTCTGCTTGAGGGTTGATGCCTTGGCGTCACATTGCTGCTCCTCAAATATACAGAAGGCGCCGAGTGTCAGAGCCACCTGCTCTTGCCATGAAATAGACTGATAAGGTGAAGGTTATGATCTTTAATTGATTTCACTCCCATTTCACTCATGAAGGGAGATGTAGATGGAATCATTTTTAAGCCTGGTGTCATGGTGGAAAAGGAGGGCAACGTTAGCAAGATGTGTTAATATTTAGCGTAGTCGGGGTATGTGAAATCAGAGCAGATTAGACCTGCATGGGAGGAAACAGCTCATGGAAATGATTCCCAGTGTTTCCGTTGGATTATTTTTTGCAGCGTTGCAGCGAACTATCTCAGATTCATTTGTGCTATCGAGTATGTGAGGCACATCCACCAGACCTCTATATGAGCTGCATGGATACCAGAACATCCACATGTAAAGAGGACATTTTCACTGTAACACAATGTTCTTCATATTGTTCTTTACATCATTAGAAAAAACAAGCATTTTCATTTCCTAATCTGTAATTTCAACACAAGGAGTCAGTTAATTATTGCTTCCTGTTGCACAAAGTTCTTACACTTATTAGACACTACAGTGTCAAAAATAAACCTTAAAGCCAAAGCAGCCAAGAATTTCTTAAAGTGCATAAAAAAAGGGAAAACTCCACAAAAAAAAATGTGATTTGCTTCTTGTTCCCTCACTTGGAAGCTTGACCTTCGCTGTGCAGAATGATGTCGGTGCAGTTTTACAGCAGAAGATTTCTCTGTGCTCATCTTCATCTCCAATCAGGAGCATTTTTGTGAGTTTGGAAGTTGATCCCGGTCCGGTATGCAGCTTGCACATGTGTGGTTGGAAACTTGCAGCCTCTAGTGTACGTGCACTGAGAATTGTCTTCACAGAAAAAAAGAAGACACCTTGAAAATGAAAATGATACTAAATAGGTTATAGTCCCCCCCCCCCCCATTTTTCAATATGACAGGAGCAGATTTTAAGAATTTTTAATGAGGTAACTGAACTTTTGTGGAAAAACCGCATCAGACACAAATTATTAATTAAGTATTAACTATAAACTCTAAAAGTAGTGTTTTATATGCCTTAAAGTTCACCTCCTCAGATTGATTAAACCCCTAAAAACTCATCTCAGTTCTTAAAAATTAGAAGTTTTTTTTACCATGAACAGAAAAAATGCCTTAAAAGCTTTGAGCTTAGGCATCCCTATTGTTTTGTTTGGTGCAGAAATAAGGACTATAACGGCCTCTAATAGCTCCAGGATGCATGTGAGACCTTATCAGAAGAGCCAGAATATCACCGAAAATGAATAAATAGATGAACAAACTGGAGTACGCTTGCACATCACTCACAAAATAAACACAAATGGTGTTTTTGTACAAAAAAAGCCCAAAAACAAGGAAGCTATTCCGCTCTAAATATGAGATAGCTTACTGTACAACAAAACTGTGCAGCTTAGTATGCTGCATGACATCTTTGTGGACTGCCTCATTATGCCTAATTCATCGCACAAACACAGTGCTTCATATTAAACATTCCAAAAAGGAAAAAAATGAAGTGGTTGCCACTCGCAGAGAGGCATCATGAGCAGACTCTTTATGCACCAGATGCACCCTCAAGTGAGCAGGGACATAATCAGTGAGATGTCCCACCACCACACACACACACTGTCTTTCAACTCCACCATCTGGCTGATGCTACAGGTGGTTCAGAGGGAAGTCAAATATTTCAACCATCACTTCTTTCCCCCAAGCTGTGCCAGTCCTCATCTGTCACTGTTAAATTTTATCATCTGTCACCGCAACAATAATGACATCGTTAGAATAACGTCAAATGGTTTGGTTGTGGATTGTTTTGGGAGTTACAATAAACGTGATGACAAGTGCCGATCTATGAAAATGTGCACGCATTTTATGGAAGCAAATTCTTCACGATGAGACAGAAATAGATGTCTGCTGTGGGGAAAACCACATGCACGGGAGACCACCTCCGTCAGAGCACACGGGCAGCCTCCCCTGCTGTGTCTCAGTCAGGACCATGCATTGCAGGAAAGTGATTGCATCATTGTTCTCCTACATTTTGGCTAAAGATGTCACCAGCCCTGCAATTTTTCTGTTTTCTCTCATATTACTAATGCCTAGTCCACATGTACGTGGGTATTTTTCAAAACAGAGCTTATTCTATGCGTTTTGGCCTTTGGAGTTTTGGGCTGGTGACGACAGTGCGTGCTGTTATCTCCTTTGTTTACGTCATGAGATTTTATGCGATGGCAGAGAGGGGCGGAATAGTGCTAACATGGCGAGCAGGACATTTTTTTGCATGTTTACACAGATGTGCAGTTATTCTTCCACTTTTATGGAGGAACAGAGGTTGCAAAATGTGCTACAGAGGTCGCTGCTATGTGATCCAAAACTCCTGCCGGCAGAGACCCGATCAGACCTCTACTTGCAGGTAGCCTACTGGCAATACTTTTTTTTTCAGCCTTCTTATTGGCCAACATGACTTCAGGATTAGGGTTATGTGGGCACCTCTTGGTTTGGCATGCTCTCGACAATGTTTCTGTGTTTGATCATATTCATGTGGACATGTATTGTGAGGAAGAGGAGGAGGGAATACATGTGCACGTGTGGTTTAAACATAACTCTCCTGTGAGTACAGATCCTGCCACTCCCTCCTGCCCCGTTAATCAACTCAACCCCTTCACCTGGGGCTTCCCTGCCCACTTCCTCACCTGCAGCTCATCCCCTCATTAGTCCCTCAGCGTTGAAACCGGTTCAGCAGCCTAGCTGTCCATCGTTCTGTGCTCCTGACCAGCCTGTCTGGACCCTCGTCTGATTATCCAGACTTCTGACTCCCCTCTCTGCTCCTTGTTGGATTTGTTTGCATGTTGGACTGATTTCCTGGTTTTGACCCCTGCCTGCCTGACCTTACGTAACCTGAACTTTCTTGCATCTGATTGTTTCTGTGTTGTGCTCTTGGGTTCAACTCTGGCTCACAGCATCACTGGAGACTCAGTGCAGTCCAAGATAGCTTTTGGAAAATGGAGCTTTTAAAAGATATTCAGACTCTGCAGTGTTGATGTGTAGACAGCGAAAAGCAGAGTGTGCACCGTTATCTCCTTTGTTTGAAGTGATTTTTGTGAGGTGACCAAAACAGTGCTGGTGCTAACCTTCTTAACATGACTTTTACATGTTTTGACATACATGTAAAGGTACTGTTTCACTTGAGGAACGGAGGCATCACAATGTGCTACAGACTGAGACTACATATCCAACACTCCCACCCAGCCTACAATTTCCTAAACTGTTAGAAAGCTACCTGATCCTATACACAACAACGTCAGTGTCTAATGTCAAATTTAGTCAAATACTGTCATCAGTGCAAACCAGGCAGTGTAGTATTTGCATAGTGCAAAATAAAATCTTTGTAATGATATGTCATCACAAACAACCTGGCCAGCATCCCCAGGAATTATGTCCACATTGGTTGATTTGATGTAAAAGGGCAGAAGGTTAGGATGTGGAGGTTGGGGTGGCAGCCATACTTTTATGTGGAAGGCCGGAGTTTGTCTCCCATCACACATCGATACATAATAACAACAATAAATAATGATGAATAAATAAGTGAAAATAAAAGTTATAGCCTTGAAAATTATTTATCAACCACCAAAAAGCTAAATTACATTGGACTGAGCACAGCCTGAGAGAGAAAAACAACAAACATTAAATCCAATCTGAATTCACCCGCCTTCTTCACACCAGTGCAGCACAGGCAACAACACGAATACAGAAATCTCCCATATGAAATAACCAAAACTCTTCCAACTTAGGCAGAAAACTGTGTTCTCATGTAGGAGCCTAACACCCAGAGCAAGATAGCGAGTGAGAAAAGAAGTTTTCAGGGCATCTTACCATGTGTTTTTGTTGCCTAGCTGTACCTGTAACCTTCACTGTACTGCAATAATACCGCAAGGACTGTTGGCACTGAATGCAATCTGGGGTTTTGCAGAATTGTCCAATATTAACAGAAACTTTATGCTTAAGATGAACTAAATGGAGAAAACAAATAAATCATAATGAATCAGAGGACAGCATAAATACAAGTAAAGAAACAAAAATGACAAGACGAGGAACGATGCTGAACAGTCTTCTGTGTCATCCGTTAAAGCTATTCCATATATCCTCGATAATGTGTTTACAAAAGGCTGGGCCAGTGTTACACAACCACACAGTCCCACACATAAGATTAGATTGACTCAATAGTGTCTCTGGGATTTCTTTAACTGAGGCAAAGTCTGACAGAGGGAGGGCTGCAAAGAAAAGAAAGAGGGAAGGACAAAGGGATGGTGAGCGAGAGAAAAGACGAGGCAATGAGTTTGAGAGAGAGAGCGAGAGATTTGGAATTGCTGCCTACTACATTGTGAAAGATATCTCTCTATTAGCATAAAATTACAATGGTGAAGGGTTGCCTCTGCTTGAGGGATTGTCTGAGATCATCTTAATCTCCAAGTGCCAGCAAATCTGATGACTCTCCCAAAGTTTAATCATGCCACCAGGGCAAGAGAGGACCTGATGAGTACCAAATGACACACTGGGGTATCCACTCCAGCAAACCGCTTTCTTTATGAGCACCACGTGATCCCACAACGTCCCGCACAACAGGACATCAGAGTTTTTAATGTGTCGGGTGGCCACGGACTGCCCCCATAAATGTTAGAAGTTCTGTGACATCAAGTGACACCTATGAAGATTTATTTTATTTATCTTATCATTATCACGCCTTACAGTGCTCCAGCCATTAGACTTATATATATTAAAAAAAATAAGACCCTGGATAGAATATATTGTATGTTCCTGTAATCGGTTGTAGTGATGGAGGGTTTCTTTTGCCGGCTGCAGATCAAATGCCTTCAGGCCGCCAATACTGCATTTTTCACGAGCAACGATTAAGACTGGAGTAACTCATCATTGCATGACTTTGGATCACAACCCTAACAACCTCGTTCTCAACCTAATGGTGCTGTGGGTGCTGCACAGCACTGCACTTCACTGCACACTACAACAAGTTGCTGCACTCATGGAGTTTGGTTTTACATGGTTTTGGGAAGTTTTTACATCATTTGTTCTTCTACAAAATCATTTTTGAATTAGATTATTAGACCAGGCCTTTGGCTGTGTGTGTGTGTGTGTGTGTGTGTGTGTGTGTGTGTGCACGCACATGTGTGTATCTGTGTGCAGCTAATCTCACATTCCACTGGACTCATCAACCTAATAATTTTTGCACATTTATGACTGCATGCTCAAGGACCTCTCGTAGCTGCAGTGATTTACAATTTTTGAAAAACCTGTTTTATTGACTGCTCTGTTTTAGGCCGCCATTGACTGCTGACTCCTCACTGCAAGTGATCAACAGCTGCTCCACACGTTCAGTATGATTTCATCATTTTAAAAAAAATACAGTTTCTGCATTAGTTTATGCGTTAAATTTCTTCAAAAAAAGGGCTTTCTAACCCCTGTGTTATCAGGACCTGACAATGAAAAATCACTGGACAACATTTCATTTGTTTTGTTGCTTAACTGAATGCAATGCACATTCAGTTTGTTGCTGTAGGAGTTGAACATTATGCAAACACTCAAGCTAAAACAGCTCCTTTTGGATTTTCATCGTATCTTAAGCATCAGAATGGATTCCAGTTTTTGTGGAATGGAGGATTTGCTACTGGAAATATTGATTGTCACGCTTTTCGCAAAGTATATCCCCAAAACACATATCTTATGCACAGATGGATACAAGTATTCTTTCATTTAACAACTCCCTCCCAACATCTAACAAATGTCTGAAAGGGTTTTACATGTTAAGCAAATGCTGGATCGATTTTCCAGCATTTAACAAAAGTGTGAAATGTTTCTCCCTATTTACAAAAGCACCCAACATTCAATTAATGTACAAAAACTTTTCACACATTTGTTAAATACTGAAAGTACTCCAGCATTTAGAAAAACGTGTGAAAGGTTTTTTTTTTTTTTTTTTTTACACCTTTGGTTCGTGTTGGACTTCTTCCAGCATTTAACAAATGAGTGAAATGTTTTACCTCACGGAGAGCTTGTACTTTTCAGCTGTTGGCTGGAGGGCAGCACTGTCTGCGAGGAAGAGGAAGGTAAAACTCGTCACCAAAGAAAGAAAAGAAATGTTGAAAATAAGCAGAATTTACTTCAGCACCACTGATGTGAGCCACCATGCAGAACTGGGAGCAACAACAATACATTAAGACCGATATCATGTGGCAAAGCAATCAGTAAATTAGAGTTTTCCATGTTGTTCAGATAGCTGTAAATCCTAATGCCCGTAAGGAGGCCAGACACTAAACTCAATCATTCACTCTGCTCGTCTGCATCATTACTCAGCTGTGCAGGGTTCTTCACATCTATTACATTTAAAAATGAAACCCCATTTTGTTTCCCTAACACCACCACATGAGACATTTTCTGAGTGAATTAGCTACCGTGAACTCCCCGACGTCCGCATATCACTTCATTGTTTTTTTTTCCCATATCGTGAGCCTTAATGCCTTATTTGTCACCCATAATTGCCTGTGCTTCAACATGCAGCCAGTCGTGGAAAAGGCAAAACAGCGCGCTGAAGAGAAACTGACATTTACATTTTTAGGTTTTCGGCGTCTGTTCTTACAAAGAGCAACTTAGAAACCGCACACAATGTGAATTTATCACAGAGCTAATTGTCTTTTTCTCGCTTCTTTGCAATTCCATTGAACGAGAAGTGGAGTTACATCAGAATTATCTACAGACAAGTCCTCATGAATCCCTTTTTTCCTCCTTTCTGGCCTGGGGGTTTTTAGTTTGCATTCAAGGTCCAGTAAGACATGTTTGATCTTTACAATACAAGTGCCAGTAAAAGTTAAGCCTAAAGATTTAAATTCACTCTAAAATTCATCCTCTCTCCCCAAGAACAATACCTCTATAAGCTCCAACACTTTGTGCACTTCAAAGGCCTTAAAACTGGAGCTTCTTTGTGCTTAAAACAAAGACGGCCGTGCTTTCTTCCAGGTTTTGGAGGGCAATATCAACAGAAAACCTCTAAAGTATTACAGAAACTCGACAGAAAAATTCACCTGGAAAAGTTTTCACTTTTTTTTTTTTGCATTCTGCAGCAAAGTTGTTAAAACAAACGACTGTACAGCTTGAGCCTAGACGGAGCTTGTAGAAAGAAAAAAAAAGCACAGAGAGTAAGCGAATGTGCCCCGTCTTATCATCTGCTGCCACTGCACAGATTAGTGCTGAACAGAATAGAAAAAGGTTGCAAAGGAGAAGAAAAAAAAAGAATAAAAGCTGCTCTCCAGTATTAGAACAGACAGTTGCATTAGCTTTCTAATAAGAAGAGACAGAGCAATACTGAGCCCTGAAAGGGGGAGAGAGAAGCCTTTCCTCGCTCCTCGCAGGGTCCTCCATCCCCCCTGTTCCCACCCACCCACGGTGCTTTGCTCTCCACCCACAATTTCTCCTCCGTCCTTTCTACTTAAATCAGATAGCAGTGGGTAGCAGCAGAAGCATGTCATAGGTTTAACTCATACAGTATTAATTATACTCCCATCCCCTGACCTCGCTTGTACCGATAATCTACTTCCCACAACCCTGCTCTCTGAATGGAGGCCCTTATCGTTACCAAAGTTGAACCCTTTAGCATCCGCTGCGCCCCGGTGCCATGTGATCTCCTTTGTCCTGTAGGCCCCCGATGATTTATGAGGCTTCCAGCTGGTACTCGTTGTAATATTCTGGATGCGTCGGACGAGGCGAGGAAAAACTCCTCCTCACTTTTCACTCAGCGGACTGACTGTATCATGGTGATGAGTCTGCAGTCCTGCGATGGTGTTCATTAGATGTGTAGCAGCTCCACAGAGCAGCACATTCACAGCGGATTTAGCTGATAACTGATGGTGTAGTTTTAGCGTAGACCTTGTATTAACCCAGGATATAACATCTGTCAAAGATATGAACTTCCAGCTGCTGCATTTTATTTTTTTTCGCTTTAAAAGAGTTAATGTAATATTAATCTTCTCCCATCAGTCAGCACAACAGATGCCACTCTGATGAATTATCAATAGTGAGGTAACATCCATGAAGCTAGCACTGTCCATAACTTCACTGTTCAGCCAAAGCTCACCTCTGGAGCTTGTTACGACCAGGTGCCTGACATGGTTTTGTCCACCCGTTCGCCTAAAAAAACAACAAAAGCACAATAAAAACATGGAAAATATCACATAACCGCCTCTCATTTACAGTGTGACTGCTCCTTAAAGACAGTGTGGAGGAAATCGCTGTGTTGTTCTTCATCTTCTGCGAGACTTGTGTTCATCTTGAATGAACTGGCAGCACTCAATTTACGTGCAATGTCAATGTTCAGCGGTACAACAGGAAGTGCTGTGTCCTTTATGTTGCACAATGAAAGGTGAAGGTATGGAGGTTGGAGTTGCTGATGCGTGCATAGTACATCAGGCTTTTATTCCAGCCACCAGTTTGTGCCTCAGACTGACAGATGTTAGATGTTCAAATACACCAGGGTGTTGAAAAACCATCCAATGGGAACATTCGGTTTGAGGGGTGGGTTGTGAATCTGCTGGCCGGCTGGTGGTGTGTGATTTTTGCTGCTGTCATGAGTGCAGCAAAAGAATGGTACATCACTGACCTGCAAACAGTCTCAGTGAACTAGCTAGTGGATTTCTTACCCATTTTAATCATTAGTTACTCTTTTTGTGCACCCCCAAGTGAAGTGATACATTATACTGAGTACTTACTAATTAGTCCCTCATTATATAATGATGATGCTCCCCAAAGTAAAGCATCATCGTACAAAACTGACAAGTGGATACTCAGTTTTTACAGAGGACTCCACAATTAGTTCATTAATAAGAAAATGTATTCAAAAAAATAATTGAAAATCATATTTATATTCAGGGCACAAAAGGGTAATAGTCAGATAATCATGCAATAATGAGAGACTACTTAGTAATGACTCAGAATGATGTATAACTTTACTTGGGGGTCCACAAAAAGAGTAGCTAGTGATTGAATAATTGCTAACGAATGAAGGTTTTCAGTAAGTGCTCATCATATGAGGTAATTTTTGACTTTACTCATTTTTCTAATCAAGATTTCAACATGTCTAATATTTTGGTTCATGAACAAACCTGCAAAACTAATGGAGCTCCCATCAGCCGCAGCTGTACTTTGTGTTTAGTGCGACAAATTTAATCTCAGAGTACTAACATGCTAAACGGTGACCATGTTAAACATTAAACCTGCTTAAGATCAGGCTTTCTAGCATCTTGGGCGTGTTAGCATGCTCAAGTTTGTGTTTAGCTCAACGTACCGCTGTGCCTGAGCAGAGCCTCACAGGGCTCTTAGCATGGCTGCAGACTATTAGCCTTTAGAACATAACCTAGTTTAGATGGACAAAGACAAAGCAACATTTCTAGTTTGGTGTGCCAGCGAGTCAAAGAAAGAGCCTCTGCGGCAATTCCAACGTATGTGCCTGTTCCAAGGACGTGCTGGAAACCCGGTTTAGCTGAAATGACTGCCATGTGCCACAAAGGACATTGCTTGAAATGTGTCCTTGTTGTCATCTGTCATTATCAGAATAAAGCCGCCCCATGGCTGCATTTACACAATCACGAAAGCATAACATGAAAACAAAACTTCACCAACAAACGCTCTCCTTCAAGTCTCGCACCCTGAAATGTAGGCCATAAGTTCATAGGTGGACTTATGTAAGAGCTAAACCAGTCTGTGCATTTTTACTTGACCGGTAACTGCGGGACGACGGGGCCGAGTGATCGCAAAAGATCTGAGAGCCTTCAATTACTGTCGCCACAGGTGTGCACCGGGCTCAGGATGAGAGAAAATGGAGCAAACCACTGTCAGGTCTTAGTGTTAGACAGCACATGCACCCTGCCAAGAAAGCAAAGGGAGGAATAGTGAGCTGAATCCCAACACCTGGCTCTAATGAGATTGGCATGCACACCCCACAGCCATTAGTTTCAACCCAGCCGTGTGAAATGTAGATTCCTAGAGATGGCAAAACCAACAGGATTAGCCTCCAAGGTCTTTTGTCCACCTACTGTATTTCTCATCTCCGGAGTGTTATGTCTACCACACACAATCACCAAAATACCAGGCACATAACAGATGAAACGCTGTGCGTGTGTGTGTGTTGAAAGCAGAGGACCCACCCTTGTCATTCAGCTGAAGAGATGTGGAGGAGTTGACTATTCACGGCCAATTATGTAGAGGAGCCGTATTATTTTTGTTTGTGTTTGCATTGCTCTCTCTGATCCGTGGTCGGCCTGACGGTGAGTCCGTTTTTTTTCACAAGATGCTGTGTTACTCGACATGCAGCAATTAAAACTTTAATTAGGCCGAAATGAGAAACTGTCTCTGATGCTTAATTTCTCATTTACTCATGTAAGAGTGAGGCTATGAAGTCTCATTAAGCTCCATCCACCAGGACAACCAATATAGATTTGCTACAAGAGCCGGAGCAACTATCTGCAAATTCTTTGATTTATTCGAGCTTTGCAATGAGAAAAAACAAGACAAATGTGAGCATTAAGCTGTAGTTATTTCAGTGTATCAATTTGAGAGAGTGCCCCACCAGACATAGCCTTTTTACCCTGTTATAAAAATTAAAATTCACTAATTATGGTCATATTTAACAGTTTGAATATCTATCAGACCATTCTGTACAAAGCATGCATAAAAGCAGACCGTTCCTGGCAGATTACTGGAATCGCAATACGGTATTTTTACAGTAAGAATATCCTCAGAGCCTGAACTCCACTCCTTTCTGTGCATTTTGGTGTAGTGCAATCTACAGTAATGTAGCTCTCCCTAAATTTCTAAAGCCATTAGGGACTTCATGGGGATTTTTAGCCATTGATTTTGATCCTTGAGATGCTCCAGAAAAGCCTGACCACGCTCTTAATTGCCTGGCCACCTTCAGATAAGGGAAGTTCAAATTCAGCCCCGCAGTGAAAACAGTTTCTCTGTTCTTCGGCTCTATTTTTTTGCTTTTAAATATAGTAACTGCAATGCAAACCAATTATCTATATAAATGTGTTCGCTTTTAACAATGCATCGACCTGAATATTGATGCGGTCTTGTGCATTTGAATTTACATTTCCTCTGTGGGGTACTTCGGCTGAATACAAAGCAGACTGGATTCTCACATTTTTAAGGCTGGTTCTTCCGTCTCAGGTTCAAGGACTGTGCCTACTGTTGCATAGCTTCAAAGATATTTTTTTTTGGGGGGGATGAAAGTGATAATCTGCTTTCGAGTCACTCCCCGACTGTGCTTGCTTCTTAGGCCACACAGACACTCTTGGAATCAGAAATGAGGGTTGCCTTCCTGTCCGTGTCTGCCAGTCAACATGCTAAAGTCTCTGCCTAATGACAGGACCCCTCTTTTAAGACAAACCAACAGCACCAAGGCAGCCCGACTGTAAGGGAACAATCAGTATTCCTGTCTCATAATCGATACATAGAAATGCGGAAACATGCTTGCCTGTTCCCTCCGCCACACCCGCTTGTGTTCGCGTGCGCTGAAATCTGGTTTGCCCTGCGCGTCACGGCCGTCGTGTCTTCCTGTCATGTCTCAGGGCTCGTGCCGTAGCTCAGACATCTTAGATGATGGGAATCCTGAGGTGATTTGTATGTGCTGATTTCACCCGGTGTCAGCCTGACTGTGAAAATAACTGTATTCCAAATTGTCTGTATGTGAGCTTGGGAAAGTCAAATAAACTACATGTAATTCTAGTGCTACGTGAATACAGCTGACTCACCGATCGGGTCACATTTACTCTCCTTTCGTTTTTTCTGAGCAGATATTCAGTGTGTTACTGACACACACACTAGTGGTATACAGTGGTTCTTTGGTGGCTCAAACCTACAGTATTTGCTTTATTGGATAATCTAGCTAATATGGACCCTGCAGCCTCACTTGAAGCTAAAATCCATATATTTTGCACCCTTTGACCACATCTTTGAGAGAGACAACAGTTGCAGTTTATCTGCCACTGCAAAGCTTGCACAAAAATCCAGCTAATAAAGTGCAACACTGTTTAATTTGACTGCAAAAATGGTGTGACTCACCAAAACAGTTCAATGGGTTTACTCACACCAGTCTAGATTTTCTAGGTGAAGGATTATCAATTTGGATAACTGTTTAATGGATAGCTCATTTCATAGCCGATTCTTTCCTCCTCACCTCTGCCTTTTGTCAGATTTTCTATATGGAGTTTGAAGGTTTCAGCACTGAGGTTTTCTTGGCTTTGCCTCAATTAGTGGATAACAATCAGCTCGAGCAGCAACCCTGTTTCAAAGAAGAGGAATTAACCTGCTCCAATGAACAGAGTAGAGTAAAGCTTTAAATGTCCCAGAGGGGCAATTTGGCTTGCAAATATGAAATAAAATAAACACACAAGTACACAGGTTAGCGCTAATGTCACTGTTGTCATTGTCAGTAAAACCATCAGAGCGGCGACGAAACAAAAAGGCACTGCATCACATCTCACATCTGTCTGTTTGCGTCAGCTAACGGCAGGCAAAACCTCCACCTGGACGGAGGCAGATTAAAGTTTGTGGAGAGTCTAGTGAAATGACCTCTGTGGCTCTAACTTAATCATTTAAATTTACACCAGCAGCTTCATTGCACACATTCGCAATTTGTCCAAACACTTTTGTTTTTCACAATGAGATTACCAAACAAGGGAGGATTTCAGCAGAGACTATTCAATAATTAGATAATATTAAAACATCTCAGCTTCCCTGAGAAAAAAACAATCTTGGTTTGCCTTTTTATGAATAAAAATCAGTGTTGGCATCAATGGTGTGTTTGTCATCCAGGATCGTTCCCAAGTGTTTGGACTGCAGGACTGCAGTCACAGGCTCCCCATTAATGATGGAAGAAGCAAGAGAATCAGAATCAGCATTATTGGCCTTTATTGTATGTGTGCACATATAAGGAATTAAGAAATAAATGACTACAAAAATGAACAGTATTTTGTCCTTGATGCATTCAATTGTAGGCAAGCCTGTTTACACCAAATGACAAATTCTCCCCCATCTGGGCCTTCACTTTGCTCCTCATTGTGCAAAAGGCAGACCATTACTGAGCCATGTGCAAAAATTAAGAACCTTCCTTTATAATGAGGCCGACATTGATTTGTATACAAGACAAATAAAAAAAAAAGACAAATAAAAGCAGCGTGACCCTGAGAAGACCCTGCTGAAGATGAGTGGAAGCTAGACAGAACCATTTACTCAAACTCTCTGTTTGTCCAAAAATCAATTAACCATCAAACAATATTAAAATCCAATTTGAAATTTGACAGCAGCCTGTGTGCGAGGACGTGGTGCTGAATACAATTAGAAACTGAAGAGAATGCTGAGGATTTAATACTTTTAATGCTATTCCTTTTATAACTGTGCATGCAAATGTGCATGTATGTGAAAATTAGAAAATGTTTCTCACACAAACACAGGAGATAAACATCCTGAGGAAACACTCATGCAGCTTAAATCAGTATCTTTCCTTGTGTCCTTGTTCCTTTTTGCAAGACAGGTGAGGTTTAACTTCAACAGCAAACATTTCAGCGTGTCAGACTTTCATTAGTGTTTACAGAGTCATGGTTTCAGGTCACTTAAATATACCAGACACAGGTGCTATCAATGAGTTGCTTAATCAGTCCAATTAAGCAGAAGGAGGAAGTGCTTCCAGAAATACAATGTTGTGTTGTTGTGTATGTTAAAGGAAAACAGTGCTCTCATATTAAAGATGATCACAGATCAGAACGGCTGGTTGAATGTTGAATATTCATTTCGTCCTACATGTGACCGCTCAGGGAAATTATCTCATTTCTTTTTTAATAGCAAGATCAGAGATTCTGTTATTGGTGAATTCTAATACACAGTTTCACTCCACCAACCATCCATCTTTGAAGAAGTTGTTCTTGATCCCATTCGCTTCCAATAATCAAGAGTTGTGAGATTTTCTACCTTTAAGTAAGGAGGTAAAATAGTAAAATTCACCAAAAACCTTTAAAAGTTCCTCAAATGAAGAATTAGTTTTGTTTCTTACACACCATATCCGTATACCATATCACACTAGACTTACTGCTTAGCTAGGTAGCTTAGTTTATGTCTGACATTACAGACATGGCACTCGGCATGTTGCAAGTGATAAGAGAGCCTGCTGAATTTACAATTGTTGCAGATTTTGAGTCTACGAGCTCAGTTAATAGGTCCAGCAGGGGAAATGTTGCCAGTGTAGACTGATCTCGCTCCCCTGACATTTTTTCTCTAAATATATGAATCATAAAAATCAGATTTTTCCTATCGCGGGGTGTGAAGTGTCAAGTGTTTCTGACTCTGAAGCCAAACTTACTCAAAAGCAGAAGTCTTTTCTGCTTAAAAACAGATGATAGTAAAGATAGATAGAAAATTCTATCTCTTCTAACTCATCTCCAGCTGCTTCTGCCAAATCAGTGGTATAATATTCATATACTGAATTCCAGCAAGTCTCTGTTCTTACAAAATGAGGCTTGTGTCTGAGCTGGCCTCTAAACCAACGCCCTGCCTCTTCTTTCACGCCATAACTAAACTTTTCTCTGGCATTTTCTGAGACCTACAGTGTTGAATATTGAAAATGGATCACTCGTGACTGGTACTGTCTGCTCTAGCTTTATGACTGTTATGACTGACCAGGGTCTCTGAATAATTATCGACCAGTCTCTAACCTTCTTTTCTTTTCAAAAGCACCAGCCAGCAGGGGAAACACTGGGCCCACAAATTTAACAGTAATCTTTTTGAACCTTTTTATTCATCTTTCAGGGCCTGTCACACCACTGAAACTGCACTTACTGAAGTGATGAATGATCTTCTGCTTACTATGGATTCAGATTTCACCTCCGTGCCTCTAATACTGGATCTCATTGTGGCTTTTGATACCATACATCATTTTAGACTCCTAGACTGACTAGAAAATCAATTTGCTGTCTGTCTGTGGCCTGGCTCTCGCATATTTAAAGTCTTACTTGAATGTGTGTCACAGTGGGTTTCCTCTTATAATACATCACATTTTTCTGATGTGAAATTTGGAATACCTCATGGATCTGTTCTTGGCCCTGTGCTTTTCTTCTTCTGTATATTTCACCTGTTGCCAAATAACTTGCAGTCATGGACTTAATTCCCACTGCTATGCTGATGATACTCAGCTATCTGTGCTTGTAAAGGCAGATGAACATTCACAAATGATCAAATCAGAGGCATGATTGGCTGGGAAAAATTGGACGTCCTGCATCTTCCTGCTTTTAAATTCTGATAAAACTGAGATGCTGGTCATTGACCCAGGTCCAGATAATCTCTTTGATCAGCACATTAAACAAAACCACCAACTGCCTTCTTGCACCTATGTAACATAAAATTAACAAAATAAAATTTAGTTTTTTCTGTTCATGGCTGATTTTTGTTTGTCTTTGTACATTTTGTTGTCAGGCTGACCATGTGCTAGTACTTACAATCTTCAAATTGTTTTCAATGCTGCAGCTAGGATCTTAACTAAAACTAGAAAATTTGACCATATTACACCAACTCTAGCTTCCCTTCTTTGGCTCTCTATCCATGTCAGATCAGACGAGCTTCTGCTGAGTTACAAAACTCTAAATGTGCATGCTCCTTTGTACCTGTCTGAGCTCCCAAAACCTCATATTCCAACCTGTGCCCTCCACTCTCAGAATACAAGGCTCTTGTCTTTCCCAGAGTTAAAATGAAGTCAGCAGGCTGCAGGGCCTTTTCCTATCATGCCCCATTCCTGTGGAAAAACCTCCCTGCTGACACCAGTCTGGCTCTATTGCAGCCTTTAAATCCAAACTTAAAACTCATCTTCCCACCTTAACTTTCAGTTAGTTGTTTATTCTTTGATTACCTCAGACATTGTACCTGTTATTATCCTTCCATTTTACTATGTTGGCCTATTCTGTACACGAAATCTATTGCATGTCCGTACGTCCTGGTTGTCTCCTCTATTGCTCTTTCTGAGGGTTCTACCATCTTTATCCCTGTTAAAGGGTTTTTTTGGGTGGGGGTAGCTTGTCCTTATCTGAATTGAGGGTCTAAGGATAGAGAGTATAATGTGTTGTGCAGACTGTAAAACCCCTTGAGCCAAATTTGTGATTTGTAATATTGGGCTATATAATTAAAACTGACTTGATTTGACTTCCCCATCAACTTTTCGTGTAGTGAATATTCACCCAAAAGGGGCATTCCCATATATTTAGCCAACCAAGCTGCCTGGGAGCTGATTGCTATTTCCAGCACTTGCCTGAGGCGAGAGAATAACAGACATACAAACACAATTGGGAACTGGCCAGTAAAATTTCAGTGGAGTATTTGAAGGTTAATTGCCTTGCTCAGGGGCAAGGCAGTGGAGGTGGTTAAGAGCACATGGTCAGTCTTTCTCTTTAACATCCTTAATATCATTTGTAGAGGAAGTGGATTCAGAAATTCAGAACAGTAAAGTTACAGAAGGAAACATAAAATCCATTTGTGTTGTTAATGTTTCCGCTGACATCCATCTAGATTATTGGAAAACAAAAATATTTATTGCGGTCGGAGACTTTGTTGATTCTGCTCTGCTGCTGATTGATTTGTTGGTTTGCACCTGAAGTCTGTTTGAAACAGCTGTTGAACCAAAAGTACAGCATGTCAGCATACCCAGAGAGGGTTATAGCACATTTTACAATCCTTACACAACAGTTCTACCATTATTTTTGCAGTGCAAACACCCCCCCACATCCATTAGAAGGCATGATGTAGTATATTATGAATGGAGAGTGTGCAGCTCTGCCTCTCCCAAATAGATTGGGCTTATTGTGAATGGCCCATGGTGGTTCATTTTAGCCTACGCACAGCATTAACTTTTTATTGCATTTTAAGAACTGCTTTCACTAGCCTGACAGGAAGCAACAAAAACATAAAAACATCAACATAAGAAGAGGTGTTAAAGCGAGATGAACTGGATTAGACTGAGTGGTCTAATCCAATAATGCTATATTAATAAAACACTAGGTAATGACCAGTTCATAAATATGCCTGAATCAACCACTTTCTTCATGAGCCTTTCCTGATTAACTCTGAACAAGCTGCTGAGTGGCACAAACTATTGGTGACTCATTAAATACTCATTCATTAATTGTTAGTTACTCTTTTTGTATCCTTTCAAGTAAAGTATTACTATTCTAGAGTATACTGAGTAGTTACAAAGCAGACCCTCGTTACTTCATGGTTATAACAAATAGCTACGGTCTTTATTGAGAGTTCACAATTAGTTACTTAATGCCAAAACAGAGACAACAAGACAACAAGAGACAACCGTCTGCGCCCTCTTTCTCTGGTGGTTTTGTTGTCTCCCAGCTCGGCTGCTGCCGTCCCTCCAGACTCCTCTGCTGCCGCTCCCCCTGGCTGCCTGTCTTCTCTCCTCACCTAGGCGCGGCACAGCGTAGGGATGCCGAGACAGAGAAATTGTGAATTTGTGGCGTGTAAAATCGGCCATGTTGTGCCTTATTTCCTGTGCCTGATCAAGCTCTGTTCAGGTGAACTCAGTGTGGCCACACTGTGAATGCCTGCAGTCATGCAGATGACAGACTGACCTCACCAATAAAGGTGACGTCTAGTGGACATTTTTTTAGAGTATATGTACATAAAATGTGAGTCAATTATTTCTTCTTGTTTATGTTACATCCTGTTAGGAAGAAAAGTTGATTAGTGACTATTACAATGACTGACAATGTTATTCATATGTTGCTCGGTTTGAATGCTAATTCTGTGTTATTCTGTGCTAGGTTTTTACATCTTCATTTCTGGCCCACAGCTCTGTTTGCTAGCTGTCATCTGTGTTACGTCTATCTTAGGTTCACCTTACTGTCCATGCTAGATTCTCCACCACTACTAATCAGCCTATACTGTTGTGTTCTACTGTTACAGAACTACACAAAGAACTCATCTTTGCTGGGCTTTTGCAGTTTTACACCTTTATTTTTTCATCAGGAATCATAAGCAGCCGAAACCATAGGCCTGGACTCTGCACCTGCTTTGTCCCACACTCTCACCTGAATACCAAAACGGTGTCCTGATCCAACACCCTGAAGTGATTTCTGCTACACCTATAGATCTATAAACATCCGACAACTGTTTTATTACTGAAGTTGCTGGTGCTGATGTCGACAATGACTGCAGAGGCAGAGTTGTGAGTCTGAACCAGCTGCAGAGCGGTGGGTGTAATGTTCTTACACAGGCACCTGGATAGTTCAAAGTTCAGTTACTGTGCACCACTCGATGCTGGACAATAGAGGTGCTGACAACAAGAACTGCTGGTGAGGGCAGAAGGCAGGCAGCCAGGGAGAGCGGCAGCGGAGGAGTCTGGAGGGACAGCAGCGGCCGGGCTAGGAGAGCACACACCCCCCACGGGAGGAGTGGGCAGATGTTCGGACGTTTAAATCAGTGGCTGCGGGGTGGTCCCGGCAGGCAGTGATCCAACCGGGGAGCCGAGTCGGCCCTGAGCAGCACTGGAAATAGTTGCAGCAGGTTCAAAATGAGGTCAGTGCCAGCAAACGTTTATTTTTAAGGTGTCAGCATCACTAATTCTGCAGAATATGACTTGGATGTGAATACTAATAAATATGTGGTGTGAAAATAATGATTAAAATATTTTTTGGAGAATCCTGCTGTTTCTCATTTGTTATTATGGAAGCAATCATGAACTCCCAGTAAAAACTCTGTAGCTGCTTGTCATAATCATGAAGTAATGAGAGACTACTTGTAAGTACTAGTAAGTACTTGATGTACCACTTTAATTCATTGGGCACAAAAAGAGTAAATAAAGACCTCTAAAGTGATGAGTAATTAATGAATCTATTCAATAACTACTCAGTATGGTGTATCACTGCTTGACGAGACGCAAAGAGTAACAAATGCATAAGTAATTAGTAATCAATAACTCACCACTCAGCAGCTGGTTCAGAGTTAATGAGGAACGACTCATGAAGAAAGTGTTCATGTTGTTGATTCAAGGATATTCATGAACTAATCATTACCTAATGCTTTATTAATATAGTATCTCCCAGACCGTTCTCTAGTATCTCATCATTATCTACTATATAATACTTGAATCACAGCTGTTCAGGACTTACTCATGAATGACTCATTAATTATCAGGTTGCTCTTGATTTATAACTCACTCATTCTTTAGTACCTACTCACATTTTGTGTACCATATTGTAAAGTGTTACCTATTTTTTTAATCATAATTTTCACAAATATGGAAGTCAACAGAAAGGTATTGAAAATAACCTTGTTCATTATTTTTGAAAACTGAAAATAACATTGGTTTTGTGTCATTCAAAAAGTTATTTCTTGACGGTCCCTGTGTGAAACCCCTGTGGTTCAGAGCGAGGGCTCGGGTGGAGCTAATCGACCTCTTACTGCCAACACTTGTATCTTCTGAATCTAAACTTCTGTGTAAAGTGACAAGCAGTCTTTTCTGCCCAGACTTGTCTGAATGCCTCAATCAATGCTGATCCGACAATGGCAAAAGATGTTTCAATACGACTCCTGTCAAGGTTGAAGCAGATATGGAAGCAAATATTTCACAACTTTTATGGGCTACGTATTAAGTTTAATTCAGCAGTACCTCAGCTGGTCATGTTTACCATTGCCACGGACAGCAGAATCATGTCAACTATAACTTTTTTATTGCTGAAGCAAGGTTGTTGTGACAACAATATGTCTGTGCACATTGTGAGGGGAATATATGGAATTGGGCTGTCAAGATCACTGAAGCAGAATGATAGCTGTGTGTTTCAGAGAGCAGACTGTCTAATAGCCAATTTGTAACTGTGACTGTGGGATCCTGGCCTGTGGTTTGTGTGAAGACAGAATTCAGTGTGTAATCCTTTTGATCCAATATCACAAATATTGAACTGAAGTCATTCTCTGTAATCAGAACTAGCAAGAACTAACTGTTCAGGGGCAGAAACATCCAAAGGACGCGGCCTTGCTGTGGATGTTTTTTAACAGTCTGTGCAAGTGATATATTTAAGTAGAGGTAAACCTGTTCTCAGTCAAAAATAAGTAGTTTTCAAACCGCTTCAAGGTCTCATTTTATGTTGATTTACAACCCCAATCCCAAAAAAGTTGAGATGCTAAAATATAAAGAGAATGTGATAATGTGCTGATCCCCCTTTGGCATATACTCAATTGAAAATACTGCAAAGACAATATATTTAATGTTTGACCTCATCAGCTTCATTGATTTTTGCTAATATCTGCTTATTCTGACTTTGATGCAGCAACATGTTTCAAGCAAGTTGGGAACGGAGCGACAAAAGACTGAGAAAGTTGTGGAACACTGCAAAAACACCTGGAACGCTCTGAAAACACCAGGAAGATTTCACAGGTAAACAGGTTGATTGGTAACAGGTGATAGCATCATGATTGTGTATGAAAGGAGCATCTCAGAAAGGCTCAGTCGTTCACAAGCGAGGATAGAGCGAGGTTCACCTCTTTGTGAACACATGATTGCATAAAGGAGATTAATACATGGACTCGGGAACATTTATTTATTATTTATTTTATTTTATTTATTTATTTTTTTTTTTTGCATTTTAAGTCCCAGTAATGTTTGGGATTGGCGTTGTATTATTTTATGTACTTCAGTGATAATCACAGCTCACTTGCTTTTTAGCAGTTAATAGGGTCAGTTGCAAGCAATTCAAACAATGTCCTAGAAATATGAATAATCACTGTATTTGCCCCTGAATGCACCTGGTAAATATGAAGTGGCCATGTGATATCTTTATATTTTTACAACGCAATTTGCCTTCTTCATGGTCGACATTTTGATATGTCTCAGTAGGAGACATTGGCAGCTTTGGTTTCAGGGTCCTTGTATTGTGCATGCTGGCTCACTGTCACACTGTCATGGCTTACTGGGACAGCTAAACAGAAAGGAGCCACTGTTAACATTGTTAGTAGCACGTGTACTTTTCCTACTCTGACAAGTCAAATGTCTGCTGTGAAAAATGTCTGTGGACCAGTGCACAAGTAAACCTTCTTCATCCCAAACATTGTGACGTGCTATAGCAGGAAAATAACTGCATGCAATAACCTTAATGATACTTCATTATGTGAACCAGTAAGAAATTCCAGTGAGCTGTAGCAGCTACATGGAATGGCTCTGATTTCTAATGCTATTATTGTAATCACACCTGTGCTTTTTCAGTATGGCTTGTCAAAATGTCTTCTTGTAAAAGGTCTATAATGGGACTCTGGCAGCTGCAAAAGCATGCCGGTTATGTCTTCCAAAGTTGGACAAAGGAAACGCAGATCTCCCAGAGGACCCCGACACCAAATTGGGGCACAGAAGATGTTCTATATTTTTTTGTTTACCTGTAGCCAATTATGCCCAGTATATGTTCACATCATCTGGACCCACTTACAGTGACTCTTCTCAGCTGCAGGGTTCCATCATTTCATACACTATAAAATATGTATTCTGTTATCGACTGTAAAAGACCACCATGGTCATTGCAGTTGAAATTGCAATATCTCTGTTTTTGCCAGGTTTGTATCTGAAGACAGCACTGTGTACATTTACCATCTATTTTAACTCCCATTAGTCTAGTTCAGGAAAATGTGTGGTCGAGCAGTCATTAGCAGGAGCCTCTGAAATTGATTTGTGGGTTCTGACACTTCCTGGGCCATGAGGGAGACTGAACAAAAAAACAACCCTAAAACTGCACTGTTATCATCCAGTTTATCTCGTATTATGTATTCGAAACTGTGGTAGCCTAGGGCTCTCTTTTGTTTTGAAAATGGTTCTTGGTACAGTCAGTCAGAAATGGATGCGCTCATTGTTGGCAGTGCGACAGGTCAGCAACATAAATCTGCATTGTAGATAATTTGTTTTCAGATCCATTTTATACCTGGTCTCATATGGGAAAAGAATAACAGAATTCTTATGGTGTAAAGGTGTTTCTTAATTATAAAGTTCAGCCACACGGGTTTCCAGGGCCATAACAGGGTCATAAAAACAGAAAGTAACCATGTGTTGCAACACAGACAAAGGTTCATATGAACAGACATTTAGATTCATTAGATACAGATGTGTGCAAGTGACAGTCAGGCATCAACAACATTATGGGTTGTATCTGAAGACCCGGCATGGATGGATTACTGCACAGGTCAGTGACTGTTATTTTTTGTCATTAGAAAGTCAAAGTAGAGTCTCGATCACATAATTTTGCTGTTGATCCCAACTTGAGTCCTTTAATGTTGGCTCTGTGCCAATACAAAGTCTGATCCAGCATCTATTTACATGATGATTTTTGATATTTACATACTACAGCTGCAAGGTGTATGTTCAGTCTAGAAATATTTAAATTTAACAAAAGAATAACTCTATACCTTAAAGCATACTGCAAAAATGACATTTTCTTATTGTCATCAAATCTCTTGAAAGACCAAAACAATCAATAAATTCATCCTACTAGCAAGCATTGTCTGTGTACGCACAGCCTGATATACAGGTATCTCATTTCTCTGTGCCACAGAGCTTAAAACAGTTAGCCAGTGTTAAACTAAGTTACACGTTGCTTCATTATGATGAACATGGGCACTGTAGTGAATTGAGGCAATCCCATGAACACACATTGTAGTATGTGTACCACATGGGTATTTATCTGCTGCTGAAAATAGTCCCAAAACAAATGCACTACTTCCTTATGTTTGAGTAATGTTTGCCAGAAACGACAGTGCCCAAATGACTGCGGCTTTTTTTTAAATAAAAACATATATATGACCTATTTGTCTTATATGGACTTATATCTGAGTGCACAGCGTTCTGCAGTGTTGTGCTTAAGATGTCATTCAGCTGTGGCTGGAAGCGTTTGGATCCACGCGGATTCTGACTTTATCTCCAGCAGAACAAAACACTGAAGTTCAGGTGGAGTTTTGACATGTACAGCAGCACTTAACCTGCCAAACGTCACTGAAAAAGACACAAACTGAGTGTGAGCGAAGACATTTCTGGCTGCATGGACACCTTCAAAAATTCAACGCTGAGATGTCCAACTCAGACAGTATCAAACAGAAGCAGGTGTCTTGTCCCATACACGAGAACAGCCACACTGGAACACCCGGTTATTTCCCACTGCATTGCACATTTCCTCTGGAGGCTACTGCTGTGCGACTGTGTGCTATGAACTAATGAGCAGCCATATATTATTTCCTACATCTTTATGCTTTATTATAACATAAAACACTTAGAGGGAATCAAGGGCACTTTCTGTTCACAGGGAAGACCCATACAGTACATTCTGCCTATAAAACATTTTACTATTTACAAAAAGCCCGCCTGTTTTAAAACTTTAATATTCTATTAATTAAACTTCAGAATATTGCTTCCTCATCTAGGATCCATCCTCAGAGCCTCCGAAAATATGCAGATGAGATTTTACTTCCAAAGGCAGTCATTACAAGTGGGGCAATATTGATTAAATTACGCAACTGAGAAGCCCGCGTGAGAAGATCGACTTCCACTTACAATGATATTGTGAAAGGAATGAACTCTGCGTTTTAAAAACAATGACAGTTTAAACGATGGCGCTAGTGGTGGTTGTCACACCAACTAATGCATCAACTGGGAGTTGAAGAAAGGATGAATAAACCGCCCACAGCCCAAGCAGGTGGTTGTCATTTGGTATCTCTTCAAGTGCTAAATTCTTTGGCAGTATTCTAATAGGAATGCAACAGAGTGCAGCCACCCATTTGAAAACAGACCATCTTGTTTGTATTTGCATATTGGGTCAACAGTTGCATTCAGTAAGCTGGCATGGAGTCTGTCTTAAAATAACCACACATTTTTCAGATATGTGTGTGTGTGTGTGCTCATCAATATTACATTTTTCACTGCTCCCTTCTGAAATGAACTCATTATGTACCCTCCAGCTACCCTGAGGTATTACTCTAATCAAGCCAAATACTTGATGTGTAATTGCCTTCAGCTTCACTCAAAACAGTAAAGGGATCCGTCCCTCGCTTCTGCACGTTTTACAGTGTGACCGGGATGCAGTGGCGCCGCGATGAGCGTGAAAGTGGGAGCGAGGAGCGAGACGGGGGTCGGGCTTGTATTTTCTCCGCTCTTAACTGCCCAAGGTTGAGGTTGCAGAATATCCCGGGGTGCTTAACCTCGCTCCTAGCTTGCATTTTCCCCTCCACTCCTCAGGCAGCCACAATACATCTATCACAGCTCCTTCCAATAGGCTGTCTGGATGCAGTGCTGCTAGTGAAGAATATTAATGATTGCAGATACCCTTTGGATACGTATTAATTAACTCGGCTCATTTATAGTTGATTGATAAACTGCTCTAAGTTGTTACAGCAAGGGTGCAGTTACAGCAGAAAAAGTGATTTGTGGGGAGGCTGTCTGGCTTTGTATTTACTGAAAGGCTCATTAGCAGTGTTGGAGCGTGTTACAGTAACCCTGTAACTGTTGGCAGTAACTTCACTTCATAAACACTTCCTGTTTATGCTCAGAAATTGATTTGATCTCACACGTGAACAGGTTTGGACATGCATAATGATGGGGTACAGGTCAAATTTCTTTTGTTGAGCAGAAGAACAGGTTCAATCCACTGCAGAAAAACAAAAAAAACAGTAAATCTAAAAATTTGAAGCACCTGGTCAACACCATGCCAACAGAATGCTAGCTGCTAAATGACCTGGGCGCATCCAAAGTTATTCAAGCCACCCGAGCCGACCAGCTGGATCGAGTGCTGTCTTCTGTGATCCAGGGACAACTTTACAAACTAATCGAACAGGACGTTGTAGAAAACATGCAGCCTCCGGCAACTGTTGACTCTACTGTTGAGGTTAGCAAGATACCCTGTGCAAGTGGCCGACAAATAGCCAACTTCTGCAAGCGTTTCCCAACTGGCCTACCTGGACGGCAAAATAGGGAAAAATGGATGATGAGCTAAAGAAAACCTTTGAGCTGTGATGCCACAACAAAAGCTGTGATGAAAGCTTCAGGCACATTACCAATGACAGCAATTTAACTTTTTAATTTTTTTAAATTGTAATCAGTCATTTAGTTTATTTTTTTAATAAGGAAACTAATTACTGTGACTAACTTTTCAGTAACTAGCACAACACTGCTCATTAGAGTTCATGTCAGGCTTCGATTGTCCTTTTGTAATCTTCTCAGTGATAGTGGACGTGCTAATGAGTTTTCTAATAAATGGCAAAACGGAGGAGTAGAAACATTTCGATTTATGTCAAAGAAAGATTCCATAGAAAATGCTGAAATGTTAATACTCCCAGGAGAAGTGCCTGATTTGTTTTCATCATGTGTTCCTCTCCGGAGAACTCATTAACATTTTCCAACAGCCTCAAAGTGTGGTTCATCCCCAGGTTGAATTACTATTGATCACACTGGGAGCTGCTGGTTCTTGAAATTTTAAAGTTTCAGTCTTTGACTACTAGATTGTATTTGGTGTTTTTATCACCTTTCATGTCTGAGATTCAAGCACATGTTGAACCAACCATCCATTTCAAATGAATACGTTCATACCTGAACTACTGAGGGCTCGGTTAACCGCATCGCCTTTACAACAAACATTGTCAGGACCTTGACTTGGTGAACTCATAATGCAGAGAAGACATTCAAGATAGCATACAAATAAACCATCTAATAGATAAAGCTTAATAAAATACACAAAATGTCATATAAAGGAGTAGCTGAAAGCCAAACCTAAGGTCAAACATATTCAAATACAAGATACATTCAGCTAAAAATAAACTGTTGCTTAAAGTGCCAAAGGTTTGAGAGTTGCATAGTCTCAGGGAATGTATTTCCATGTTCTGTGCTCTAGATTTTTGACCCAATTGAATCAAGAATTTAATGATGTTTCCTTCATCAACACCATCCCTCGTGGGATGGTGTTCGCGTGGAGCGGGTTCACCTACACTCAGGTGTGCAGAATGAAGTGCTTACTGGTTTCGGTTCATTATGCGTCGAGACACCCTGAGGAAGTGTGCCGCTACGTGTTGATGTCTTTTATAGCGCTGCAGCTCTTATGGGATTTTATGTGTCACCCCCATGCTAAGGATGAAAGCAAGCAAAGCACCATCTCTCCTTTTTCTGGTTGAATTACATCACTGTGTATAAAGAAGTATGTACATGATAATCAGTATTGCCTGAGCAACTATTCTTCTGTCTCAACCTGGCTGGACACTGAGTGGCATGCTCAAATAGATTCAAGTCTGCACAAAGCGAAAGAGACGGGTCGAAGTGAGAGCGTCTGACCTTTTTCCTCATAGTAACAAATGGGGAGCGATATCAGGTGTGACCACACCTGAAAAACATCAGTGGGAAATGTACATGTTTATCAGCCCTAAAATGTCCAACACAAGACGCTCTTTTATTTATCCAGATATTTTTGGTGCTGAGAGCCCACTGAATTGAGTCTTACGATCGAGTATGTGCCAGTTTTTCTTCTACAGTTTATGTTAATCTCTACAAATCAAATTGTTTATTAACTTTATAACTTATTCTGGATCAGCCCAAATTTCATCAAAGTTGATTTTTTTTTTCTTGCTCCAGCAGTGATTCATTGGTTGGTCATCTTTTCTTTTAACTATAAGACCAGTGCTGCCCAGAGTGAAACATTTAGACATATAGATCCAGTAGTGAAACAGAGTAAAGTCTGTGTTTTTCTGGAAGCTGTATTGCGTGTGTGTGTGTGTGTGTGTGTGTGTGTGGGTTAGATGCAGTTCTTGCCATAAATCTTACATCAAGCTGAGCTTCGTACCGCTCTGATGAGATGTACCTCTTTCTGTTCTACAAGCGTGAGTCATTGCATTGATTGTTTGAGATGAATATTTTAGTGACATCAGGATGAATCAGCTGAGTAAATCTGAAGGAAATTGGTATCTGTGCTGAATGTTTTGCAAACAAAGCTCTGGGCCCGTCCTCTGGATTTGCTTTTAATATATGTTTTAGACATCAACCTTCAAACAATAGACCGCAGAAGGATTAAGTGAAGCGAGAGATAACGAAATGACCTTTACCATAAGGGGAATTGAAGTCCTCTTTAAATACAAAGCAGCAAATGAATCCATTCTCTTTTTTACTTATCTGTAGAATACAGGAGGGCCTGTTGTCTGCACAATGTCCAGTGCACATTGTTTCCTCAAGCCTGCAGTATGAATCCAATTATAAAAGAGTAGACGCATGTACCTTTAACTTCTCCTGCTAAGTCTGCTTCATCAGGAGCAGCTCACTATGTTTAAAGGTTATCTCTCAACACCCTTCAAAATCAGAAATGTTCAGTCTATTAGCTGACCGAGAGGGTAAAGTTGCCCTTTACGCAAGCGCATCCAATAACGTCTGATTTCGCTCTGTTCATTATTTACGGGGCAGCAATAACTTTCCATTCAAGCCACTGGTTTTGACAGAGGGAACTATGAAAAGGCAGCCTTGAGATAAAATCAGTGTTCATGCAAACCGCGGCGCAGTGTTTAGAGACATGTTCATCCCCAGTATTGACCGGGTAATATTCTGCTGTTGTTTCACTGGCATCTGCAGGAATTATCGATGGCACTGCACCCTGGGCTTAATCTTTCAAATAATGTTCTTCTGAAAATGTCAGGGATTTCAAGAGAGAGCAAGCTAAAACCCCCAAAATCAATAGTAAATTATGGCAAAAGCTAATAATAGCCTAGATGGTAAGGTTCAGCATTTGGTTTTGTTTTAATGTAAAGACTGTGCAGAAAGGATGATGGGTTGCAGTTGGATGGACTGCTCACAGAAGAGGTACTCTACTCCTAACACAATACATTCACTTCCCTGAAGATAGAAATTCTGCAATATCCAATTGCCTTGATGAGAAACATGCCAATTAATACATTTATGTCTTTAGTGGAAGTATTTACAATTAACAGCTTATGTTTAATGGATCCAATCGAAGAAACTCAGTCTTCAGATGACCTCGGATTTTTCACATAGAGCCTGCATAGCTGTTGACTTTTTGGATCCTCAGTGCAATTACGTGGTCAGCAATCCCTTCAGGACCACAAGGTATAATTAACCCATACAGTTTGTCAGAAAATCAATAAACCAATTTTGCAGTCTGCATAACAGGCCTATGTGTGTGTGTGTAATATGACAACTGAGACTGTCCCGTCATTGAATGGCAGGGGTTAGTTTCCCAGCCACTGACACTGTCACAAACAAATGTGAACCTGGTTATTATTATCGTGACACCGATGACTCCAAGTATGCAAAAATGGACAGTTGCTGCATATGCATAGTAAGCTGTCACATGTCCAAACGTCAACTAAAACTAAAACACCGAAAAGGCTAATGAGCCAAAAAGAACAGGGTTATATCAGGGTAATATTCTCATAACAACAGTGTGTTAAAATTGTAAAACCTTTGCTGTTAGAGAGTAATAATGGGGTTTATGTCAAACTGTCATTATCAGTATATTAACAGGGAATTACTTGTGTAATTACAGACAATCAAACGTTATTATCTTGTTATTACAGGATATTACTAATGTTGTGCCTTACAAAGTGTTTCTATTTCACCCATCATGTCATAATATGTCATTAATGTGGTTTTACAGTGTCATGAAAGACACATATACCAATATCAACAATATTCAGTGATGGTGAACATCTCTAAGACTCATCATGTCATACTATGTCTTTGCTGTGGCTTGCAGCAGTAATTATGTAGGATCAGCCCCAAGCCAAATGCTGGTGATTTTCTACTGTTGAGTTGAACTTATCTCAAGATAAATGTTTCAGTTGTCTAAGCAAAGACCTGAAAAGTCGATAAACAAACAGTGATTCATTGTGGATTTGTTCATTATGAATATTTTGTCATCACGCTGATAAAATAGTGACATTGGATTCCTCCCCAAAAAAAGAGGATGGGGATGGTGAAAATACCTTTAAATGTCTCCCGGGCATTTCCTGACAAACACTCGACCAGGCTGGAGGGCAGGGTTTTTAAGAAAGTGATGTGTCAACATTGTTCAGTCGTCACCACAGCACTAAAGGTCCCGAAGTGACCCGGTAGACACGAGGCTGAAAAGAAGCTTAAAGCCAGCTGAAAATGTTGTTTTATTCTGATCTCCAGTGGTTTAACTTGTCACCTGCTGCAGGGATGTAAAACGTGTAGTCCAGGAGTGCAAGGTGACATCACTGCTGGGTGTGGTTACAGGTGCACCAGAGCCGCACCCAACCATTTACTGATTTATGCACATATGTCCATCATGGACATCATATATTGGGGAACTAAAAAACCTTCCCACTGGACAAAAGAGAACGCTGTATAGTTAATAATAATTTCAATTACATTTGCTATAACCCAAAGTGAATGTACATAAAGAAAACAAGCAAAAAATATTTAATTAATCAATAAAACGTCCTCCATAAGCCTAAAAAAAGTCATGTCAATGATTCGAGAATGTGATTTATACATAATTAATGATATTGAATAAATGATTGGAGCAGGAGGTGTTAGTTAAATCCTGGTCGGTGTCACAGTTTTATTTCCGCCCTCCTCCTGATCATGTTTCACATACCATCAGAAGTGTAGACAGAGGACACAGCCTCCACATGAGCACCTAAAACGCTCTGCAAGGCGTTGGAATAGCTCTGCAATAAATGCTATCACTGGTGTTTGTTTAGCTCAGTCTGACTTTTTAGGGCTTTAGTTTGTGTTTGTGTTGTATTGCCTTCTGTGGTACAGTGCAGAAAAACCTCTCAGACATAAGCAAGACAACATTTAAGGCAAAAATGTTCACCTTGAGACACGGAGCATGTCTGCAGGGCTACTTCATTATATTATATTTAACTATAATTGTTGTTAAATTAGTCTAAAACTCCAAACTGAATATTAATAAAGCTGTTCTTGAACATTTCGAGTGCATGCATGGTTTTGGTCTCTTTTGAAATTCTGAAGTTTTATCCTCAGAATCAGAATCACTGTGAGTGCTACTGGCATTGAGTAATAGAAGTTTGAACACACTGAAGCAAGAGGTTTTTTATGTCCACCTGAATATGACTATATCTGGGTCTTATTAACTGGTAACCACAACGGGACCACAGCATGGAGCCTACTTCAAGTTCAATAATAACTGAACACCACAGAAAATGAATATTTCACATGTGTTTTTCTAATGTCTAGGTGTTCTTGAAGACAGGGCAATTTCTAATGTTTATCTAAAGAAATATCTATTTTCATATTCAGGAAATCTATATTTAGGCCATCTATACTCCTACTTTGGTTATATAGCTTTATATTGAGGCCATTTACTGTACTTATCTTTTCAAACACTGTAATATCCCTATTTGCACTGAATTCCTTGAATTCGCTGTGAATTAGCCACTGAAGCAACATGTCCTCATTTTTGGGATTTCATTGGCTGTACAAAGTGTCAGTCATCTGCACTCTCAGTTGCAATTGGCTCAATCTTTAAGCAAAAGAAGAGACCGAGGCCCATCCTTTCACTTCAGACTCTCATTTGGTCTTGCCAGCTGTGTAGTTCAAACAGAAGATCCTAATTGGTCAAGTGAGGTGTCAATCAAAAGGCAGCCATCTTGAGACCAATAAGTGTGTGCTTGCTGGTGTTATATTGGACAAAACATTGAATATTAGCATTCTGCTGGCTAATTTGAAATGCTCAACAACGTTTTGTGGATTATCATCGTGTTTTGGACCGAATATTTACTGGACTGGATTATCTGGACCTTTGCCAATGTACCCAGACCAGTTTTTTTGGAGTGTTATTGATTGGTGGATTACAATGAGACTTCATAGGTGAGTTGCCAGTTTTATGATCGTTTGTTTGTTTGATGTTGCCGTTGATTGTACCTGGTGTTGTGATTGTGTCTTTGCTTCAGTTGATTCACGAGAACTTCAGCTGAGTGCAAACTTAGACCGAGCGTTTGTGTCTGTAATTTGTTCCCTGCTAAAGCAACCAGCCACAGAAGTACATACAGTCACTCAAAAATGTCCTCATGTAACACCGATCGCCCGATAAAAGAAAACATTTGGTGAGCCAGTTGTTGTTCCGATAAGCTCAAAGAACCAAAAGGGACATGTGAGGTGAAATTGAACCCCCGTGGACCATTACACTCTAGTAGAACACAGGACCCAATCCACGGGCTTGCCAGGAACACACTCTCACTGTAGGCATTATGCAGGAATTAGGCCTCTGACTGCAAATGACTAAATGGGGAAATCTAATTAAATACAGGATTTGTAAAAGTATCTGTGCTGAGGATTACAAAGGCTCAGCCTCACTAAATCCACAGAGTGATATTTCTCCAAATGGTGGTTACATAAACCAGCGGACAAGGCGGACCTCTCTCAAAAGGCCACCTCTGCATTTCCTTTAACGCCCGGATCAAAAGGGTGAAGTTGTGTGCTGCGCTACTGCGTCAAACTGAAAGCACTGTGGGCCTTCTTTTCCTGACCATGCCAAAGGAAATACACTCAATCTACTACTTCCTACACTTAAGATAAAAAAAAGTTTGAGGGGTGCTATTAAGAGGAAGGGCACTCTAAAGGAGAGACTGCGCTGCTGTGATGAATAGATGCTCACTGTCTTCTGATGCGCTAAAAAATAACTTTCCCTGTCGGTTTATGAGGCATAGCTGATCAAATTGACTGAGCTTACTGGATAATATTACTTACTGGACACTTTCACCTTAGGCTGTAACCTTGTGGCCACATCACCCATGAATTGTATTCATGTGCAACTACTTTGCATTAACATAATGAGGGAAAATTATATTTCCTTTTGTATTTCTGCAAAGCGTCCATTGTTTTAGTTGGTTATTCCAACAATGTCTCTGTGTTAAACTAAATTATGCCAACTGAAACCACCTGGTTAGAGCAGCATGAGATGGGAGGTGAATGCGTGCTGCCTGTGTTGAAAGCAACATTACAGAAGCCCATCCACCTCCTTGACTTCTCCACTGTCTCATAAAAGTTTATATATTGCTCATTTGTTTTTGCCAAGTATGCTACGATGGAAAACTGATTCCTGTCTGGATTATGTTTTTCAAAAGAAGGAAGGACTTAGTTTTGTGCCACGTGCAAGCTTTGGGAAGGTGGTCGGGACTTTGAGGCCGGAGACCGGGGTTGGCGTCATGAGCCCTGCGTGTGGTTCGGTTTAGGCAGCAGAAGCGCTTTGGTTAACATTAGTGAAAGGTTTTGGTTAAATGTTGATAAAGCGAACATGTCAGATGTAGAGCTTCACGTCAGCTTTGACTTTTTGAATATTTAATCGAGCTGCGATCGTTCCGTCACTTTAGCCAAGAGCTTTCAGCGCTTAAACATAACTATAAAAAACACTCGTGAATTAGTTGATGGGAACAGATATTGCATGAGAGTGGATGTTGGAGGGAAAACAAGTTTTGAATATGCTGTCAGCTGAAAGCTTTGCAGATCATTTCTGCATGAACATTCCTGATACCTTACTTAGAAAAAAGCACATCCTCATTGCGTTGATTAAAAATGTAATCTCAGTACCATTACTTTTCCTTTACACATATTTGCTTTTGCAGTAACGTGATGTCGACGGGCTTTACCTCCGCAGCATTGCTTTTCATTGCATAATGTGACTTTGGCAGACTTAATGAAAAAAGTCAGTAAAGCTCAAATCCGCTGCAACTCTCACAAGGCACACTGTATGTACTCTTTGATCTGCTCATTCTTTTGCTGTCATGCCTGCTGCCACACGGCTCACCTGACATCCATGCTGTAACTGTGGCCTTATTCAGACTGACAGCCAAAATCCATTTTTTGGCATATCCAGCTTGTATCCAGATTGAAGGTCTGGACATAAAAAAAAAAACATGATTTTTTTTTGCAATTTTTGCTAATTGGATCTGAGCGTCTCAGTACGGACGCCGTGGCCGCTAACATCAGATTTCAAAGCGTCTTTGGTGTCACTTGCAATGTGACACACAAAGATGACGTCAAAAAGCGTGCGTACACTTACGCCTACGTCGTTACCACGGCAACCCATTCAGATAGGTTGGTGACGTCTGGATGCAGACAGTCTGCACTTAAAGTGTTGTGGTTTGAGGTTTGCTTTGTCTGTTTCCTGTTTTATTTTGAAGGTTACACTCCTCACATGTCAAGTTTTATTCTACTTTTTGCCTTTGCGTGTTTTCCGCGTGTTTTCTGTATCAATTTTGTTTAATTCGCTAATTAGCCTCTTTTTTATTAAGTTCATCACATGTAATTCAGCAAAAGTGTTTAATATGACTGCAGTGTTAATTTAGCCATTGATTTGAGCTAACTGATTCACAGTTTGGGAAGTTCAGCATGAAAGATAACATCTTAGAAGCATTTCCTCAATATCCTCAATATCAAACAACCTTGACACCTGAGACCTTTAGCCCATAAAATGTAAGTGCATTTGTGCAGTGAAGAAATTAATCTCATGTAAAATGAGCTCATATCAGATAGAGCTGTAGTCAGCTAAGGCCTGATGCATGTGTATGTGTGTGTTGGGAGGAGGGAGATTTCCCACATGGTGACCCTGACAAGGTGCTCTGCATCTCAACAAATGAGTGCCGAGCTTCAGGGGCTTCGGCCAGCCCATGGCACGAATCCATGTCCAATTATCTGCCTTGGAGATTGCTATGGCTTGTCTAATGTATGCCAAAGATACCCCTTTCTACACACACACACACACACACACACATACACACACACATACTCAGGGTCCCTCTCTCCTTATTACATAATAACAGAGCAGTGGTACCCACCCTAATACAGAGGAGCCATTATATGTTAGGCCACCTTCATTTTCCTCAGCTGAGGGGGGATGATTGCTTCCCCACTGTAGTCTTTAATGACTGATAAGAGGTGCTCTCAGTGTCATCACAGCTCTCTCACCACACTGACAAAAACACAGAATTTCTGAGTGAACAGGTGCAGAATAAAATAATTTCATCGTGAAGCTTATGAGCTCAGACCTGAAGAAAGGTGTGTTTCTACTGCACTCGGCTCCCTGATAAACATTAATCATGCATAACGAGTTTAATAACTTGCAGAAGAATGCTCTGGAGAAGACACATTGTCACCCAAACGTCCGCTCCTTCTTGAAGTTATTATTTTGTTCATGCCGTTTCATAAAATCATTGCAGATATATTCATTCATGAATAAAATTTGCACAAACGGAATCAACTTTTAATTTCATTCTTTTTGCTTCGATTACCTATAGAACAACAATTTTGATAAGTAATCTCATCGCTTAAATAATTTATGAAGCAAAAATGCTAAACATCACAGGTTCTTCTCAAATGTGACAATTCAGTTATTTTCCACATTTGAATGTATCTTTATAAATTATATACTTATATCTGTTTGGTCTGTCGGTCCAGCCAGTTTCCTGAGGAATTATGTATTCTGCACCTCATGATTGATTTCCGTTGCTAATTTTCGGGCTGGTACAATGAAGGTTAATGTTAATGCGGTAAAACAGTCGCAGTTTGCTTGGGAAAACTACTTGGCTAGGTTTGGCAAAAGACCACGGGTCAGTATGTTATATAACCTACAGTAAAATGACACGAACAGCCGTCTCCTGGGTGAGTTTGACCCATCCATCCTCCACAACTTCCTCCAAATGCAGACTTTCTTGCTCTTTATACTATGCCACCTGAGTTCCTTCTTTGCTCCCATTATAAGTACTGCGGCCACTAAAGGCTGCCACCAAACAATTAATCAAAATATGGGTCAGTCATTTTTCTGGTGAGGACAGGCTCCTCTCAGAATCAGAATGGGCTTTATTGGCCAAGTATGTGTGTACATATAGAAGGAATTTGACTGGTTTCTTTTACTAACCTCGTACTAACACCGTAGTTACCATGTACAGATTTCTTAGAAAGCAAGAATTTAAAAATGCTGCCACAAAAATAAGCAAGATGGCATTTTAAAGACTAATTAATTAATAATAAAAGGATTCAGCAGATTAGCAAATCATTAATTGCAGCCCTATAGTTCATATATATATATATATATAAGATATATACACACACACACACTTTTTTTCAGATTTTCTAAAGTGAAAATGTCTGTAAACATCTGTGTTGTTATGGTATCAGAGCATCGTGTGTAATTGTAAGAGTGGACTTTTTCATTTGACAGCCACTAGTACCACTCCGGTGCTGCACATGTTTCATGGCACACTAATATCACAAACACATTCCTACAGGATCGATACTTCAGTCCCCTTCTATTTTCCATCAGTGCGATGCTTTGGAGATAAAGGGATTGTATACTTGACACGGCAAGTTTAGGAAGAAAGGCTCCTACGCGGAATAAACCACCTTCCAGCTCCTGTGGGGGCTTTAAACTTAAAAATAGTGTGCCCTTATCTCTCGCCTCCTCTATCTCAGCCTTTCATGTGCTGTATCTCACAGAAAAGGTATTTGTGAAAGGATAATTCTGTAGGTTATGGAAACATGCTGAGCAGGTCTCCGCCTCTGGCGTGTAATACACAGCGTCTGTAGATAGTGATAGCATTCAAACAGCACTTCAGCTTTTCTTTCAAAGATATTGACAACCAGTGGTGCTATGGCTCATACTGATGTGGGATTTCATAATTGGTACGGTCCTTTATCTACTGAGGCCTTTCAGATTATGCAGTATAAAACCTGGGGGTGGGGGCATAATTTTCTCAGTATCAGGAGGGACACAACCCCAAAGAATCATGGTAACACCTTTGCATGCAGCAGCAGACATAGTAAACAGGGTCTTTAAATTAAACTTTAAATGCATTAAGTAGTTACTAGCAACTATCTGTTGAAGGTTACTCTTTATTCAAAGCAACACATGATCAGCCAAATAGAGGTACTCATGTTGAAAATAGACTATAAAAAAACTCAACATACAACATACAAAACAGTTTTATTCATGTATTTTGTACATTTATTATTATTAAGAGGGTTTAAAAAAACAGACAGCTAGATTTTTCTCGATAAATTAGCATTATGGAGACGGAGATGGTTTAGTACGTACTACAGGAAGGTCAGCAGAGGTAGGGGAGAATAAAGGAACACAGTGGTGGAGAGGAAATGTGTGTTTTGCTCATGTACTGCATGTTACCATCATTTGCATGCTGTATAAATAAGACTCAGGTAATGAAGTGAGACCATGTTTTTAAACCAAGCTTGTTTCCATTGACTGTGCTTGGATCTTTGCTAATGTGACGTGAGCACAAAGTTTTTCATTTGTTTGTTTCTTGTTTACGCTGGTGGTGACACACAGCACGAACCTCCAGGGGATTTATACAACTGTTAACACAAACCTTCATCATCCCTGTCATAATTCATTTAGAAAGTAATTAGTCAAGTGGCCCCTGATCTAAAACTGTCAGGTAATAGCGAGAGTTTAATTGGCTAATCTGACAGTCATGATGGCAGAATTGCAGGTGGATAATCTGATGTTTTATTCAAAGCGGTTAAAAACAGTAAAGTGCTTAGATGAAGTTTTTCAAGGCGCTGACTGACCATGCATTCCAGAGGGATTGTTGTATTAAATGAAACAAGAGTAATGATGGTAATCATGAGTCAGATGAGACAGGCCGAGCACGTACAGATGATTCAGATGAGCACAGAAATGGAAACACGATAAGCAGATGAACAGTCGCAGGACTGAATGCACGGAGGGAAGAAACGGACAGATAAACAGACAAGCAGACAGATGGAAGTACGTGATTATTCTCCGACCCACAGATGGTTTCCGGCCTTAGCCGAGGTGTGATGACAGCCAAACCGGAGACAGAACGGCTGAGCACGACGTCCACTGAACAAAGCATTTAGTGTGGACGCAGCACTTTCTGTCCGGCTAATTCGCCCGATCGTATTCAAATTCTGTCACGCACTGAAAAGATGGCATCCCTGTGCCGCCACAGGAGCCCCTTCCCTTACATCTCAAACGTCTCTTCAAGGGGAAGAACTATAGAGGAGCCGCTGCGACAGCTCTCCGACTTTGTGACTTTAAAAGTCCCTCTGGCCTTTGGATACAGTGCAACTCAATGCACCGCGTCAGTTATCGCCCGCAACAGCGTGTGAGGATTATCACCTGATGGTTCAGCAGGAAGTGCTTCTCACCCCACCCCACCGCCTCCCCGCCAGCAGACTTTCTGTGACCCCCGCACGTGTTGTGCACAGCAGAAAAAAAAAAAATCTCACCTCGCAGCGAATGCAGCAAGCAGAAATTAATGACTGCGAGGGAGTCGGCATGTGCATCAGACAGAGAAGAGAGGGGTCGCAGGTAGAGAGCGCAGGGGCAACTCACCGTACTTGAACTAACATGAAAAGAAACAATCCACAGTGTTAAGTTGACCGAGTTGACACGAACAACCTGAAACACTTCTTTACAGAGGAGCATCTCTCAATATCCCTCAATCCTTTTTCATTTCAAGGCCTCCTCCTGTTGTGTTGCTGGTTTTAAATCTAGGCACCTCTGGCCCTGAGTGCAGACACACAGAAAGCGTGGAGCGCTGACATCGACCTTTGTGTGTGTCTGGATGTGTGTGTGGACCACGGACGCAGAAAAAGAGCCTCAACACTAGGTGTATTATGTCTTTCTATTATCCGAAAATTACAGGGGCTGCAATGAATATCTGTCACGCGACTTTTATCACACCGGCACTCATCAGGGGCTTTGCCACATTGCGATCGAGTCATCGCAGCCAGATCCAGACCCCAGAGAGAGGGGTCAGACTCTGGATTTGGCTGTGATTGTGGTTTTCAGTCTGGATGTAATTCATCTGCAAAATGCATGCAAGTGATGCAAGGAGATGGTAAGAAGGAGAGCGAAAAGGCCAACATGCGTATGACAGTCATTTGGGTGTAGACACACAGGGTGACGTGATCTCATTAGATTATATTTTCAGAATCAGATTCGGGTAGCAGGATGAAATGATATTTGTAACCGTGCAGAATGGCCTCCACGTGAGAACCAGCGTGCGAGCATGTGCGAGGGACTGTGTGGGAAAAACAAGAAGCAGATGGAGTGAAGTAACACCGTACCTGCTCCTTCACTAGCTTGAAAACAGCATCTGTGGTCATGTAAGGACCCTGTAATCAATTACAAATTCACTAAATTTGTGCATCATCGAGATCATGTCGTTGGTGAACGACACTCAGAGTCTGCAGCCGTGGTGGATGTGTCTTCTGGAAAGATGTGTCTGTCAGGTAGAGCAGCTCACCGCTGCAAACGCTACCTTAAATGTCACAGGCAGCCTCAGCCACGGGCTTGATCGCAGGCCTGGAGTCCGCCATACAAATGGCATAAATTAAACTAAAAGTTGCTACCTCTCATGGCACAAGTGAGTACTGAATTATAAGCATGTGCCGCCTGCTGCTAATGCCACATATTCCTGTCGCTTAATCATCAACGAAGCTGGATTTCTTTTTGATGCTGTGGCCAAACTTAATCAAAACAGGCGTCTGTTAGCTGCTCGCACTTTCCAGCTCCTAGTTTTTTTTTTTGTTTGTTTGTTTTTTCTGAGGGAAAATAGATTAGATGCAAAATTTGTTCCCTCAGCTACTTCTGCAGACGTAGCAGAGCAAAATATTCATATGTTGACGGCAAGATAGTCTCTGTTCTTACAAAATACACTTGAAATATTGTCTAAGGTAGTGCCAGCTTCCTGCCACTCCAACGCCCTGCCAGCTAAACCTTTTAAAGATCCGTGGCAGTTTCTGGGTCCTACAATGCTGAATATTGTTAGTTGATCACTTCTGACTGGCAGCTTTGAGAAGGCTTTGGTTAAACCTCTACCTAAGAATCATCACCACATCCTGATGCAGAATGTCTGAATAATTATCAGCCAGTCTCGAACCGCCCATCCTTTCCAAAAGCCCCACAAAGAGTTGTGTCTCTGCAACTTTTGGTCCATTCATCAGTCATCTTATTTAAGCATTTTAATCTGCTCTCGGGGCCTGTCACTCCACTGAAACTGCACTTTCTAAAGAGATGAATGATCTGCTGCTCACTGTGGATTCAGATTTCATCTCTGTGCTTCGATTACTGGAACTCAGTGCAGCACTCAGCACGCTCCCAAATTCTGGATCCAACCGCGTAAATCCCATAGAGTTCACAAAATCGGCTTTTCAAGGGAACCCTGATCCAGAGGGCAGCGTTGCGATGTTTCAGACATACACGCAAACATTAAAAACCCATAAAACAAAACCGACAGTATTAACTCACAGACTCATATGCCCAAGAGGACAGACAGGGTGAAGCTAGCATTTGCTAATCATGACCTCATGATGGTACTAGATGAGGAGCGGAGGGATCACCAAAGGGATTTCAATGAATCCTGAAGGAGGCATTAATGCCTGTACCTGACTTCACTGGTAATATAAGATAACCAATAGTTGGCAAGACATTTATCTAAAAGGGCACAAGATCAAGAGATCACCAGGATTCATCATCTAACACTTGTTGAGTTATTTTAGTCTGGACCAAAGTGGTGAGCCGTCTCGTTGGCCGACGTCCCTCGAGCCAAACTGCTAGTATAGCTAAGAATTATGGTGCGTAGCAGAGGTCATGCCAAATTCTCCCTTGTAATGTTCCAGAGGTGTCCGATAGCTACAGTTAGTTGCATGATTTCTGGTGCGGCAGCTGAAATACATAGGTAATATGAACAGGATTCATGTACCGAACCGCAATAGAACTGTAAAATCTGAGATTACCTGACCTTAGAGAAAACGACCGTGTTCGAACACTGGCTGAAGACGCCCTAAATCAGAAGACGTGGATGTGACAGAGTTTATAACGTGACATAAAGCCCTTTTAAAGGAGATTTCCTTGTGGAGAATCCCTTTGTTTCCACTGGTGTCATGTGGCTGACAGCAAGTGGAGGGTTGTGTGATGCAGCACCAGAATAAAAACACTCGCACGCTCAAAAATAACAGACACACTGACAACACCAGATTAACATACTGTGATGTACTGGTTTCTATCTGCTGCAGTTTCAAGGCTGTGAAGGTTTTCATAGCGTCCAATAATGATTTCTGAAGGGACAGAAACAAGCTCTGTATCTGTAACTCTGCTTACTGTTCACACATCATTAAGAATTATGCCAAAATGAGAGCCGGGAAAGGCAAAAAAAATGTATCATTGCAATAATGTTCTGTTTCTATCAATACTTTTATGTAGATATCTGAAACCAAAATTTGTCTTGGGCATGCAGGGGGATCTTCAAGGTCCCAATTAGAGAGGAGAGGAGACACTCACTTCTGTTGCAGACTCGCTTTGCAATTTAAGCAGATAAAAGCGCCTTGTGTTTACTGGATGGTCCCTGTGGTGACGGATTAAAGCACAGCAGCGGACACTGAAGCAACTCAAAGAAAGCCAAACAATGAAGATTATTCCACAGATTCGCGGCGCGGCGCCGTAGAACAGCTTGACGGGAGCTGCACACAGGTTCTGAATGATCAAGCCGCGTCCGTGCTTCACTCGTAGTTTAAACAGATGTATCTGTGCACGTGCACGAGCTCATTAAAGTGTAATTGTCGTGACCTTTGTTTGAAGCTTGTAAAACGATGTTTGTTAACGGTCAGTATGTAAAGATTTATTATCTGATATAATCTGTATGTTTTAACCGATATTCAGCCAATCGTGAGAGAGGAGCCTTTTAACTGTGACAGTCAACAGTGTATGCAGTTAAATCAATAAAGGATTAAATATTGCTTATTTGATGTTGTTAGTACACAAATTTCACTGAAAACAGACACAAAACTGAAACAACGTGTTATCTGGTCTACTGTTGATAGTCAAGGCAAACACATCGGTCAGTTCAGAGATTTTGGGCTATTTTGCTTTCATAATGTGTCGTCTTTCAGATTAGTGGAAGTCCAAAATGCAGATTTTGACTATTTTGACTATCCATATTCATCTATATTGTCTAAAAATGTATGAAATTTTACAAAACACGCCTTTCAAAGCCATTTTCCCAAAAGGAGTTTTTCTTTCTCATGCTCTGGGACAGAACTCCCCACTTCACCCGCACTGACATTCATCTTCATCTTTTAGAGTATATTTATCTATATTCTGCAGGCTTTCACAGATTTGTTCATATATCATTTATAACCTGATTTATTTCACATTTTAACCTTAAAAATAAGGTGAAAATTGATTCTTTTTTTATTTTTTTATGCCTGTTGACAGATTTTGTTTGGATTTATGCAGTGATAACAAGAGAAATCCAAAATTCACTCTGTAAAAAAACAACAAGAATTCTGATCCTGGCATTATTCAGTGTTCAGATTTCTGTCCAAATGAGCACTTATTTAATTAGAAATGTGCATTTTGCATATTGAAAACCTGTAATACAAAAAATAATTGTCCTAGTTTAAGCAATCAACTGGGGAGGTTTCATGGTGAAACCTATTTGTTAAAATTTTTACCCAGTCCACCTGTAGCGTCTCAGTTACCAGGTGTAAGGAGACAGATGTTAAACAAATGCTCGTGTGTTTGCGGACTCTCCACAGACAGTGTAGCCTGGCCCCTCTTGTAACCCTGCCCATAGTGCTGCTGTGCCAGAGCTGGATTTCCACACTACCTGGACTCTGCGTTTGCACGGGGGGGGGGCGTTCTGGCTGAACCTGCTGTCTTTTTGAGTACCGGGTTGAGATTTGGGATTTCAAATTTCTTAAACCAATTAAAGTTGTCAAGGTTGGATGTGCTCAGCTCACCAGTGCTCTTGTTAAATATAGAGCCGCAGGTGTTGGAAATGTCGTTAAGGCACATTTTGCACATAGCTAATTACCTGCCTTATACACACTTCAACTTTGTGTCAAAGTTTTTCCATCACCAACATACAGTTTAATATCAGTGTCAACTGCTGGTCTTTTTATTGAAATGGCTATATACGTCCAGTGGGAGGTTATTTTCCATATCTGCTGAGTCAGACTGTGCCCACCTTCACTGTGTTTCTAATCCAGCCACCTAAAGATGAACCCTAAGCCTAAAATTTATTATACATAGAATATTTCTAACTCTTTCCTTTATTGTGCCTGTTTAACTTGGTAGACTTCTCTTAAGGCTAATCGAGTATCATCAGTGGTCTGCATCCAATAAAATGTGACCCAAAAAAAAAAGAAAGGACAGTACTGTCCAGTACTGTCCAGAGAAATTACTGCAATGATTTATCCAAATATGTCGGGAACGTCGCTGGTGCAGTGAATTTGTATTCGCTGGAAAGTTCATGGTCCCACCAGGGCCGGACATTTGTCTCTGTCTCACCAACACAGAGAATAAAGAGTAAAAACAATAAGCATAACACAATAAAAGCAAGACAACACACATCAAAATGTGTATCAGCAATACAGAAACATATGAGCAAAAGCAATAAAGTGCTACAGATAAAGGCACCAAATCTCGAGTTTATGTGCTTATGAAGCATGATCAGAACATCAGCTGCTGCTAACTAAATGTTTAAAACTTATAGCCAAGCATGTTTTAAACACAGAATGTGCAGATTCAGACCTCATTGTGGATCCTTTCACTCAGAAAAATGTCGATGAAAGAATCCATTTAATCATCTTTGTATTTCAAAACACAACTAAACTGAACCAAGAAGCTGCAAAACTGTGTCTCCTCTCCGTCTCCTCTTCCCTGTAGCCTCTCAGAAGGATTATTTCCTCTCCTTTACCTGCCTGACGTCATTGATGCTGATCATGTGCGCCTGTGTTAAGAGTGTGTGTATTGCTTGTGGTCCATTTGGAGTTTCATCTAATGAAGGCCGCACACCGTCAAGCCTCTTGCTTTTGAATAAATCTTCCATTTTGGGCAGTGAGAGGGTGCCAGCCTCTTTTTTTTAACATTTACAGTGGTACTTCAGGCAGGTTACACATTATGAAGTGTTGCACGTTCAGTATGGAAAAGGTGCCAAAAAAAAAAAAAAAAAAAAATCCAACACATACAGAATGAAAGAGCGTCTCTGCAGCTTCTCCCAAAGTGTAGAAATGTATTAACACCTGCACACCAGGGCTGTTTCAGACATGCTGGATTCATGAAAGAGGAGTTTTTTTTTTTCCTTTCCAAACTGAGCCAATTATTTAGAATTAAAAGCATGTTTCCTTCAACGAGTAACACTTACCAGAGATTCACTTCAAGTCTGACTAAGTCATCAATTATTTTAGGTTTTATTGATCATTTGACATTTTTGTCTAAAGAAAAAACAATATTGTTGCAGCAAACAATCCTATTACACCTCACACTGACATACTGAGATGACATATGAGGACTGTATATCAACTTATCTTCTATATGTTTTATTATTGTGACTAGTCTGTATTGTGCTATTATTCGATCAAAAACAGTTGCATGTAGTGTAGCGCTCACAGGGTTGAATCAGTGATTGGTCGTGGCGGAGCAAGCAGTGCTTTGAGGGATATGCATCATGATTTCAAACAAATTAAACCATTTAACGATTATTACCCACTTTACTGATTAAAAATGTGTTTAATGTGTCTTTGCATTGCCTCTGCTTCAGCTAGCACACACAGAATAAAACATAAATTGTGAGTTTACATCAAATGAAAGTGCATCAAAACAAATGCCATCAACATCAACACGCCAAATCCAATAGCTAGCTCATTAGGGCTGGTTGCTATTGATGTCTAAACTCCCCTCAGCAAACAACACGAAGCTCCCACTGTTCCTCAGAGTCGATGAGTCAGAGCTGCACTACACATGGGCCACAGTGCTCGCCGCTATTATACCCGAGCTGTCCATCAATGTTCTTTTCATGCTCATGATCAAAGAAGGAGAAGGGGCATCTGCACGCTTGACATTTATTTGTGGCTACATACGTCTTACCAGAAGTTATGTAACAGGACTCTGCAGCCACACTAATGTCCCTGTGAGGCTGCAACACTAATTACACACAAGAAAACAGCACTGGATGGATGAAAAATGGGATGTTTGTCATCCCACTTTCTTTAATGCTATTTCAGCTTATTAGTTTATTCGGCAGAGAAAACATTCATTGATCAATGGGGAAAAGAAGAGCAGTGGATAGAACATAATGAGGAACGCATCTGACAAGTGGCAAAAATGTTGATACTGAATATATCAGTAAAATGTTCAGTGATTTCTTTTGCCAAAATATTTGATATTGCAATGCATCATCTGCTTAGAGTGACTACAGTGTTATTAAAGCTGTTTAGGCTTTGGCAGCACTTGATTGAGGTCTCGCTTTAATACAGAAAATGCTGCAGTGACTTAAGTCGGGAGGCACGTTGTGACTGTTAACGTCTAATTGACACCACAGTCCTCTTCCTAACCTTAATCAGAGCACTTTGTTGCCTGGCGCTAACCACAGACGGGATTCAGGATGCCAGCCCTCGTCTCTGGAGTCAAAGTCCAGCCGCTTCACACGCCCACCATCCACCTGGGTCGCCTCTCTGTGACTCTGCTGCGGTTAATAAATTGAACATGTCATCCACTCAAAAAAAAAACCCAGCTGCCTCCTAGCATAATCCATCCTGCTCTTACACTTTTCAGCACAATTTGGAAAACAATTTAGAACTATATAAAGGTAATTTCCAACAGTTGGACAGTGACCAACTGAAGCATGCAAATTACACCCCCGATACAAACACACCTGAAACCTGCAGATTCAGTACACAGCTGTGCTTTGAGCAAGCATATATGAAAGGGAAGGAAGAGCATCAGCTTCTAATTTGATCATACATGACCCAAATCGCTTAAATTCTACATCCCTAATTTCTTCTCATGTTTGTCCCATATATATATATTTCTGTCAATGTCAAAATCTGTGTAGGTTGCGCATACAGCACGAGGTGCTTCTATGCCACTGCGAGGCATCGAGGTGATATTGAGTTATGGTGTTTACACGTGTCAACCCAAACCAGGTTTTCTTGAGTAACTGGGTTGAGGATGGAGTTTTCTGTGCGTTTGCATGCAGCAGATGCCACTGATTGATAGCCACCTGCTGCGTATTCTACATCCATATTTTATTCCTTGTCACTTGTATCTTTATGATCAGAGGCTCTTCTTGAATGTCTCGACGTGACACTTGGCCATCGCGCTGATGTATTTATCCTTGTGTGATATCGCTTGCATCTCTGAAGGACGTCCAGCCAATCACACACATCTGTTTTTCAGTGATTCCGAAGACGTTTTCCTTCAAAAGTTTGTGGATGCAAGCAAAAAGCAAATTTTATAACAGCGTGCAACATTCACTTTGTCTGCATTGTGCTGAAGATTAAAGTAACCCGTTATTTTCAGGGGAAGCTAAAAGCACTCAGCCTCTGGATAGTATTTCCTCAGAGGCGATGAGTCCCTCATGAGACTCTTTTGGTCTGAAAAGAGAGCAGAAACAACAACAAGGTGATTTCCATTACAGCGTAATGACAAATCGCCAATTTCTTCTCCATCACAATATGAAAAGCCCTGGAAAGAGGAGAGGCTGATTATTTTAGATGAAAGTCGACCACACAGTCGACTTCCATCGAGCACCAGACAGCGGAGGAAACGCTGAGACGTGACAGAGAGCGCTCGGTTTGAACACACTGCCAACAACACCAAATACCTGCTCTCCTCTGCTGCTTTACAAGATGTTTATTACAGCTTCAATGTCAGAGGACTGAGGCGATTTACGTTTGAATTATAGGCATTATCTGACATGCTAGTTAAGGGGAGTTGAAATCCATTACTCTCCGGATGTCGCCACCTTTGAGAGCTTTTCAGCGGAGATGGTGAATTAGTTGTGTAACGCTGTGAAGAGCTCTGCTGTTTATATGAATCACCTGCTTGAAAAACTTCAGTAACGCTGCAGCGAGGAAAATCATGCAACTGACTGCATGCTACACTGCAAGCATGTTTCCCAGCTGCAGAGCGCTGCGTTAAACCATCATTCATGTGTCTGTTCGTCATTGATTGTGCAGGAGTCACACCTGCTGTATGCTTTTGGCTGTCGTGCAGTTATCCGAAGGCCACAAAGTTGCCTCAGGGTGAGACGCGTCCATGCTTTGAAGGTTGAGAATGCTGCTGTAGTGCTGCAGCAGGCCTCGAGTTACAACTGAGGAAAGCATTGTTCATTCAGTTACTTTAAATTTACAGCATGCCAAAATTTGTAAGAGGAGCAGTATGCAGACAATGAGGATGGGGGTGCTCTTCAGAGTGGCACTGTCATACAACACACACAAGCTTCTGTTCCGCAGTGGCACATTTTTTGTCTACTTGGTATTTTAGAGCTTACAGAGTTGAAGTATGAAGACATTTGCACAGGAGACAGTAATGACATACGTGTCAGCTGTGATCACGACACAATTTTAGTGTCAGAGATGTATTTGTGTTTGCAGCTCCTGCCTGATCGATGCTATTGTCATGACTTTGAAAGCAACCCATCTGATGCACAAATCCTGGAAATCTTTGCATGTTTGGGTGGAAATGATGACCGATTTCACTTTGAAATAAATAGAAACGCTTCTATTGTGGTTTCTATACAGTTGTCCCATAATTGTCCCATGTACTTGTCTGTTCCATACTGTCTCCAGCTAGCCCTCAGTCAACCCTCTCTCCAACAAATTATGTTTATATACAACTAATGTGCAAATACACTGAAGGAAAAACGTATGTCTGGCTTATGTTTCCTCTAAGCATAATGGTAACACTTTACAATAGGGTTCACTAAAGTGTTAGTAGTTACTAAGGAACGATCTGATAATTAATTCATAATTAAGCAATTAGTTCATGAATATCTTGGATTCAAGGACTATATAGTAGATAATGATGAGTGTCTAGAGGACAGATTTGGATTTACTATATCAATAAATCATTAGGATAATGATAAGATCATTAATAATATCCACTTTCTTCATGCACAAACACATCAATCACTTGATGATTGGACAATCATCACTGGATGTGCCAAAACTTTCTCCAGTTAAACAAAGATGAACCGGGGGGGATAATATATTTTGTTTTACTGTCATTAAGTGTGTGGTCTTATTTCTCTCTTCTGTCTAGTTATTCTTGTGCCCCCCCAAAATTAAGTAGTCCCTCATTACTTCATGATTATGTCAAGTAGCGAGTCAGTTTTATAGAGGAATTCACATTAGTTCCTTAATAACAAACCAGAGACAACAGGATTCTCAAAAATATTCTCTTATTCAGACCAGATATATGTCAGTGATTGTTTTCTTTCCGGTCGAGACTGGACAAGGACATAACCGAGGCTGTGAGACTGTGTGAACTGTTTTAGCAACACCTCAAGACACGTCTCAGTAACAGAATATCCCATCCTGTGATCTTATTCAGAAGAGCTTGATTTACAGCCGTTCTTTAATATTAAATGTCAACATAGACGAAAACAGTGTCAATAACAAGACACAAACAGCAAACTTATTGCTTCTTTGTCGGGGGTGTAATGAGCGCCTTTAATTCTTTTCTAGTTTTGAGGGAAAAAGTAACTCAAGTAACTCCAAGACAGCTATCTTGCAGAGGTATTGTCTTTTTAGCACACATGTCCTCTTTGTTTTACTGTCTCCTATTACAAAACACTGCTCAGGGAAATACAAAGAGTGAATTTTGTATTATAACTTTGGAAAATGCCGACTTGATTTGAATAACTTTCTTTGTACTGCGGGTTTTGTCTCTCAGCTCTTTCATTTCTTTCAGAATTATTAGTTATTGAATGTTGTTTTGCATGCAAACAAATTATATTGATCATAAAATGCAGTCTATATTTTCGTTATCATATTGTTTATTATCATTGTTACGCTATTCCTTGGCTTTGTCTCCCCCTTCTGGCAGTGAAAGTAATTACATGAACACTGGCGACATGCTTGTGATGCTATAGGCTCCCTTCATCTCCGATAAACCAATCATTGCTGGTTGATGTAATGTGTATCATTACCGGTGTGCTAGTACGCTGATAATGTCACGACAGATAGAGATCTGAAAAACACAGATTTAACTGCTGCTGATTGGCTTAATCAGTATTGTGAAAACATGTTGGGCAAGACCATGAATGTAACACACTCCAGCTTTAATAGTAAAAATGCTGAGGAATAAAAACATAAACGATCCGTATATCCCCTCAGCTGCTCTGGCCTGAGCACAGAGGCAGATATTCAGTTACATCCACAGATCGGTTCCGCTAACAGGCCAGGCGTCATTTTGCGTGAGGTCTTTAAATTTCCCCTCATGCCTCATATTTTCCTGGAAATCTGCTTTGAGAGAAGCCAAGAATAAACCGTTTAACATCAGCGATACGAATTCAAACAGATTCCTGCTCTTTCCGTCGTCCCTAAAAGGACAACAGACTTCACTCCTGCTCCCTGGTGTTCATGTCAAGAGCTTTGCCATTCAGTGGACTGCCACTCACTCGGGCTGCTTTTCACTCCATTAATGATCCCTCCTGAATATTCCCTGGCTCTCTCTGCGTATTTAGCCATAGAGTGAGGATGATCCTCTTTCTCCCTCCATCTATCTTCCCAGGGGTTTTAAATGATGATAATGCCACCCAGGCCCCCCTCCTGAGTTGCCATCAAACTCCCTAATGGCCCTCCTGGAGCACTGTTGTGAACTTGTCACCATTTTGACAGAAACATGTAGAAGGAAAAAAAAAAAAGTTCTTATCAGCATCATTCATGTGTTAGTGAATGCTTCTTTTTGTCCTTTCATTCAAAAGATCGTCTTGGATGTCGCTAAAAAGATTGTCATCCCTGGTGCATCCAATCTGTTTGCTTAATTTGTTTTTGACTTACTCAATTTGAGGTTATCAACATGTGCACAAGTGTATGAAAGAACAGAGACGGAGGTGCTTTTTCCGAAATTGGATCGGGGACGCCAACAACATACATGACTGTAGCAAAACTATCCATTATAATTTTACGGATCCAGAGTTGCAATGACACACCTCTCATCTGGGGAGTATTGAATTATTCCACATGGATGAAATTGCCCAGACAGTCGTGTAGAGCAGCTGAGAAGTTGGAAATAAAAACAGAAAAGAAGCTGAAACACTAACTGTGTGTGTGTGTGTGTATGGCGACAAAGGCCTTTGGTTTCCCTGCATGGGACCTCAAATCCATCTTCCGCTTGCCACATTAATGCAACAACACATTCACCGTAGTCGTGGGGCGCCAACATTGCCAGAGTCAGGGGTTTGATTCCCACTAGGATTACACCTGTACCATGTGTTTACTTTAAAGCCTTTTGGACAATAGCATCCGCCAAGTTATGCTTATGCTATAGAGGGCAATGCAGGAAGGTAGCGATCTTTGTAATGCACAGCAGCAGAGGAAGAAATAGTTTAGTCTGGAGATGTTTTCTTGGCAGCGTCGGCTGCTGAGGAAAAATGCAGCAGGGCAGGCGTTATCATTGACAGGCTGTGTTTATATGAGTTATTTATGAAGCCTTGATTGCTCCCCAGACAGCGAAGCAATGGTGTGAAAGTTATTTATTGTGGCTGGATATGTATAATAGGCTTGTGATTAGTTCCGGTAGGTTGTGATGGTGTAGCATGAGAATACTGTCAGTAATTACATGTGAGAGGTGGCCTGCTGCATTTCACCAGGCCTAAACCGTGAACTGCTCTGCTCCCATGGTGTTCACGCTACTGGCTATCAGCACTTATTATCTTTATTGCTTCTATGCACTTCTATGTGTGAATCCCCTATTGACAGGAAATATGTCCTTATGCATGTCTCTGGATCAGTATGTCGTTAATCACCAAGTGCAATCATGTGGAGGAATTCCTCCTGGTGACACAGTGTGTTCGATGCACTGAGAACTTAAAGGATTAAGCTTTAAATACATATAGACAGTTAAGCTTTATCACACAAATGGGTGCAAGCAGTGTAAATACTGTTGCTGCCAATAAAGTGGAAACCATATATTCAATAATCTCCTGGAATACCATTCAAACCATTCAATATATTTTGACGTGTTAGGAATCACTGCTCTTTGGCATGTATAGAGGCAGATTAGTATCTTGTGTTCAAATTAACTCATAAAAATGCTTTATATGCCATCGATTCACACGTGATCCTTCGCTATGCGCTGCATGTATTATGCCAGATTTTATGATTTTAACACCTTGTACAGCACTTCGCAACAACACCTCCACAAAAAGCTTCTTTTGGAAAGAAACCTGCTGAGCCTATAACAATAGAGAGTATATACGTTGATGTCACCTCTGCACACGCGGCAGCGCTCCTCTCCCCAACTGAGTGGCCAAACAAACCTGAAACAGCTGCCACGAACAGGAAGATGTGTGACACCGGCAGGAAAAGGAACAAATATCCTGATAAAGTAAAGCCTCTCCTCTGCACTTTACACTGGACAGTCAAGGGTCTGTGGGTGTTGAAATGTGCCCAGAAATTGAGTTCACCAACATTATATACTGTATGTGTCTTATTTCAACATCAGGGAAGTCCAATAAACAAAAGCCCGAAGGCAACCGAGAGCCCAGACACCTGATCTCAACGAGATCACAGCAACTTCAGACGGAGAGGTCGCCAACATGGAGTCACAGAGTAGTCTGAAAGAGTCTGAGGTACAATTTTACCCTTAAATACAACGTAACGGACAGAAAATGGCAGAAACATGCCCAAGTGTCAGCAGCAGAATTCCATTGTCTCGCTGAATAGCAGTGGTCCATTTGCTGCACTTCTCTCAAGCCTTCGGCAGTTTGTAAAAACTTAAGCTTCACTTCCTTCTGAATCCATTTGTTCAGTCAATTGCACAACAACTCTTTAACATTTAAGCAGTGTTTTCTTTGTCTGTTTTTTTGGTAAATGCACCAGTGGCTGAATCTTTGTATCTTCGAGACACCATGATGACACCTGTGCCTTTCTCGCCCGCTTGCATATCAGAATAAGCTCTTATTAAAAAAATGAATGTGCATGCTTCCTTCCTCAGTTAGCTACTCAGGAGATCTCTTTAACCCCTTAACACCTATACCGCTTTAATCCACATTGCAGCCGAATCGCGCAGGCATTCCTCTAATGCCAGTTTATGCATATTCAACACACACCTAGGAACCTTTGCAAGCACTGGTTTCTCATCAGACAAAGTGAAAGAACCCCTCTTCTAATTGTTGTTACAATATAATAGTTGATTTTGTGGCTGTTTCAATGAAATAACAAAAAAGATGTTTTTACTGCATTTAAGCATTGAAAAAAGTGGACATATACTGTTTGTTTGGACCCTATTCTAGTTGGTGAACCTACCTAAGTTTATATTCATTGTATGTGCTACAGAAAAAATAACAAACTCCTCTTAATTTAGGATCAATTTGAAAGCAAAAACACAAAGAATTAATTTTTTAATATAATTCTTAATAAATTCAGGTGTCAAGGGGTTAAGATCAAGATCTCCTTTGCAAGAGAGACCTGAGAACAAATTACAAATGCACAAGATCGCAATAAGACCAGGTTGAAAAGTGAATCAGAGTGAATTAGCAAGGTAGGCTAACCATGTGTAGCTTTCACTCTGCAAGTGAAACACAAACTGAGGAGCCCGATGGGTCCCTCCCAAATGTTGAATGTTGCAAAGGGACAGATGGCTGTGCTTGTTGAAAAAGTGCCTTGTAAAATGCCTTTTAGCAACGTGTGTGTGCTATACTATGACGTGCTCCAGTGTGCGGCTCACCACAGAAGCTGACAGCTCGTCTCCTCCAGCGGCACCAGCCCTTAAATGTTCAGCAACTGTTGCGAACACCCACCCAGAGGCCCAAAGCTCACATGCCGTTTCCAAACATATGTCCGAAAACTGTTTTATACGCTTTAGATAAATGGAAAAATATGCACAATAGCTGCAGTTTCATTGTGATTTATATTCCTCTCTTACAAAAAGTGAGCAGAATGCAAACTTCAGTTTGACATGCAGAATTACCTCCATGGCGGCGAGTAAAATCCTTCTGGGTGCAACATGTGACGCTGCGCACATATTCAAGCATAAACACATCAAATACCCATAAACACGCGTATAAACATAGACCCAGACACACATTGGATTATTATGTATCCACACACAACCTTGAATGCCACACTGAGCTGATGGCCCCGTGCAAACAAACCTCTGCCTGCTGCATTCAAATGTCACATCGTCTCACCGGGACGCTCTCTTTAACTGACATATGCCACCCTCCAATTTGCCAGTGGCCACTTCTGGCTATTTCCTCTTCTGTTAATTGCTTGAGGCACTCGCTACCATCTTGCTTCTTTTTTCTCTGGGATTAGAGGGGCACGGGGCCCCAAAGATGTCCCAGCCTCCCCTGACAAATAGATCGCAGCCAGAATACAAAACAGGCGCACCAGGGAGTCCTGTCAGTGGCGTGTTCATAAATGTCATAAAAGGATTGCATCGAGCATCATCAGAAATGCTGCTTTTCGTTGCATCAAATGGGTCATTTTTTATGTTAAACACATACATAACATTTTGAGTTTTTCAGCTCTGCTTCTTATGTGGTGCTTGTGAGCAACCTTGATCAGACAAATGATTTCATCCTGTTACTGCTCTGTACAGTGACAAAGGACGAAGAACACAGAGGCGTGGTTGTCAAGGCAACATGGTTATAGAAGGCAAAAGGCAGATGTGTGCGTACACACACTCGCGCGCACACACTCACTCACTCACTCTTTGTCAATGACAGCCTCGCCTGGCTTGAGGATATTCAATCTGTGAGGACTCTGGTGGCGTTACAGTATTGTCATTAGAGGTGATGGCAGGGGCTACGTGCAAGGCTGAAGATACAGACTCTGGGCGGAGAGACATGACGCACGAAAGACACCGACACACAAAGGCACTCACTGCCGCTGCACATGTACAGCAGCCGCCAACGCACACACCGTGCACACGTGCGACGTGTGCGAGATCAAAATTTTCTTTTTTTTTCCTTTTAAAGTGAGACAGCTAATCATAGAATAACTGATGTCCTGAAATTAAACTGTCAGTTCATTGAATTCACAAGAGGTTTGTGCACCAGCCCAGTTATACTGATGTGAATGGAATTTGTTATGTGGTCAAAATATCTAAAATTTATATGGAAAAACTCAACAGCATAACAAATTCTCACATCTTAATGACAAAAAAACATTTATCTGACGACTACAACCACTTATGTAAGGTTACACAAGGACTGCCGTCATGGTTTAAGTTTAAGTTTTCAGAATATTTTTTGAGGGAAACAAAGAGAAACAATTTCCCAGTGCAGGATGTGCAACATTTTTGTAAGGCATGCAAATCAGAGAGTTGTTCAGGGTGGCTGCAGGGCACAGGACCTTGACAGCAGTACAATGGTGGTCCTGCATGTGGTCAGGTTTAGCAACAAAAGCACCGTGTCAGAGGAAGATAGCATTCCTTAAATGTTTTTTTTCTGTATTAAACCAAGACGGTGATCTTTCTAACCTAAAGAAGAAAAAATAAAATAAATTTTAATAAAGCTGTCATTTCTTAGAGCGGATAATGTAGGAAAATGAATAATAATAATAAGACTTATAGGAGACAGGGTTGTTGCTCATCATTGGCAGAGATGAGACACAAACCATCAGTTCTTGTATCAAAGTCCTGTTTTTGGCCTCTCCTCGGTGCTGTGATGCACTGAGGCAGTGCAACAACGTCGCCATCTTTGTGACACAGGTCACATTCAGCATTTGAACTCATGATCATTGCTGTCATGAGGACAGTTTGCAAAAGCGTTTTTGAAAAACATAATAATCCACAGACTTAGCTGAGGACAGATTTGTTGCAATCCTCTTTTCAAGCTGTGCAGTTCTCCCAGTCAGTCGCTCGCGCTCTGTGCAGCTCACACATTTTGCCATGTCGCCTCCGTCCTGATCCGGGGTTTCCAGTCACAGGCGCAGCAAAAAGGCTTGTGCTGTTTGGAGGTCACGCTCTCACAACACTGAGAAATAATGAAAGTGATAAAAAAATATATGTTTTTTCGTAAATCTAAGTCCCTGTGTTTTGTGAGTATCCAGGATCCACAAAAAAACAAGAATATCAGCAGGAGACGAATGTAAGGAAAGAAGAGAGTAAGCAAGAAACATGTCTGCTCTGTAAGAGAGGAAGCAGGAAGAGAGGAAGCAGGTAGTGCTGACCAAGACATCTCAATCAATCCTCTTGAACAGTCAGTTGGTCTTTCTGTGTGCTGAATTGATTCAAAATATGTGTGGAAATCACTTGTCTGAGGAACCACATCTGTTGTGTTGTTGCACAAGGACGCTGCCGTGGTCCATTACTGTTCTCATTATACATGCCGCCACTGGGTGACATCATTAGAGCGCACAATGTATGTTTCCATATTCCTCATGCAGATGACAAACTGCACATCTGTGCTGAACCAATTGATGCCGCAGCTGAAGACTACATTGCTAACTGTCTTTTGGCAATAAATGGATGAGCAACAATTTAAAGTTAAAATGAGGAAAAAAAACGTCACGAGGCGTTGTCCCACGTCGACAAGGTGACGAAAACTCCTTTTTTTCCACCTTGGAAACAGAGCTGAAGTACGACCATTTATAGATCAAAAACTGATTCATACCTTTATTTCAAACTCGATTACTGTGACTCACAAAAAAACGTATCCCTTCACTGTAGCTTTTAACGAGCTTTGACTTCCTGATACAGGTCTGAAACTTCAGCGCTTTGCCTCGCACTTATGCATTATATTATTCAAGTTTTCATCTCCATCTTATGCGATGCATTGTTTTTATTTTCATCTTCTTTTTACTATTACTATCAAGTGAGTTTTATTCTCCATCTTACGTTCCGATAATCTTCTATCCTTGTTTTTGTTTTAATTCTATATGTGATGTCTTTGTTGGAAAGCACTTTGAGCTGCATTTCTTGTATGAAAGCTGCTACGAATAAAGTTTATTATTATTATTAACATTGTTATTATGATATACTGAAGAATCCAAAATGCAGACATCTCTCCACAGAATGATTAAGTCATATTAGATGATAGCTAACGTGGAGATATACCACTATAGAACTGGCTTTTTATTCAGTTGCTAACCTCACAGTCTTGCATGAGACACCCCTGGGGCAAAGTTTCGTTAACACCCAGCTGTTTTCTTGCAGCCAGTTTTGGCTGTTTTTTCCCCGTAGTTACTGTTCTGCAGAGTTTCTTTGACCCTTGCACTGTGCACTGCTGGCTGTTTGTAATGTTAATCTTTCTGAATACGGTTACAGTCACACTGGTTGAGGTCAGCTAAATTTATTCTACCCCATTAAAAATGACCGTGGCTCATAGTGAAATACAGATCCTTCAAAACTTTTTTTCTCCTCTCTCTCTGTAAATTTTTGTTTGAAGTTATGCAGCCATACAGGACTTTGTGTAAATGCATGCTGGTCCACACGTATACATGCAGAGAGCTGAACTTTTAAAGCGAGTGAACTTTTGAAGAGTTCATCCAGTCCAAGGAGTAAAGATGCAAGTGAGCAAGTGGATTGAGCTGCTCTCTCATATCGATCTTGTTCATTTGGTTTTTGTTACTTCACTGCCGAGGCACGAAGTGGAGTTAGGTAGTTCGTTAGGAACTTTATTGTTCACAATGTGGAAAATTGTGTTTGTGCTTCATTACCCAGCATTAAAACCAATACAAGACCCGATGAAGACGGACAAATAGCACCAACGAACGCTGTGATTTTAATACTGTTGTGATTTTTTGGAAACTAAAGAGAAGGTATGCATTGTCTAAAAGGGTTGAAGTTAAGTCACCCAAATGCTGGAACGATATGATGTTTTTTGCACAGTCAGCTCAGGTACAACCTTACCTGTCGTGCATGTGTCCATCATTCTGATGCTTCTTTTGGATTTGAAAACATAAAGACAGAATGAGTAGACAAATTGTTTTGTCACTATAATTAATATAACTTCCCAGAGCTGTGGTTCTTCAAATGTTTTGTTTTATGCAAAATTAAGAAATATCAAGTTTATTGTCATTCATACAGGAGAAAGAAAGCTTGAAAGTGATTAATAGATTATCGGAAGTTTCAAATTCATCTCATTTTGATTGGCTCCATTCATTGACTAATTGTTTAGACTATAATTAACTACGTACGCATTTAATCTGTAGGTAACTGGGCCGTGATCCATCAGACGTTATATTAAATAATCGCAGAAATCAAAGCAGATAGAAATGTTCTCGCCATTTTGGGAGTTTTTTCACACCGTGGTTGCAAGCAAATGTGAAAAACCGACACATCTCCACTCTCGACTCGTCACATACGGACTCTTGATCAGGACTCCTTGGCTTCACTTTTTTATCATTCGCTCTTTATACTACATGATTTGCGGGTAAATCTATCTATCCATTTATCTATCTATCTATCTATCTATATATATGTGTGTGTGTGTGTGTGTGTGTGTGTGTGTACACGTTGGGGGTGTGATCAGGCTGTCTATGGAAGTCTCTCAGACCCTGTGCATTGAAAAATGACCAAGCGTCCGTATGTCACAAGTCGGGGTTGGAAAACAAATGAGCATTCATGTGAAGGAATATTATTTTTGAATAACTTGTTTTGAAATGTCCTTATTGTGCTTTGAATACAATAAGATTACACTGCGGGTTTGCAGCCTGTTGTAGCCATCATTCTGCAAAGAGGTGATTGCCACAAGGCTGAAACTATGCTCTGATGTAACCTATTATTTGACTGTGAATAATTTAGCTGCGTGACTTGGCTGATGAATGATTTAGTCTGGGCATTAAAGTGAATTCATGGGCTTGACATAGACATAAATTCATGTGGGGAAAGGTTAATGCTCCTGATTAAGGTCTATGTTGGTGAAAGTGGGCTTTTTTTAATAATAGTGCTTTTTTGTAATGGAGGTAGTCCTTATTGTTTAGAGGCTACAATGTCTGCTGCAGTGTATGACGTTTTCATGTAAGCCTATATTCTATGTGAGCAATAACTTCATGTGAAGATTCATGTTTAATCTAATTCCTATTTTTTCCATCTAATCTTTGCTTTTTTACTGCTGCCCACATCCACTACGAACACATGCGTCACACACATGACCTGCAGCAGCACAATAACAAGACAGCCAATCAAATTAATATAACAGCGGAGCAAGAGCTCATCTCAAAGCTTGATTTGATCCGACAATTGTTCCTGTGACTGCATCCCCACAGATTGGATATGTTTTTCTATACAGCATGACCTTTGTGTCAATACTTCTTCTTTTGACTAAAACTTCTTATCTGCTTGTGTCGCCACTGCAGTACCACTAAGTAATAAGTAACAAATTAATGGAAAAAATAAAGTGTCTTAGCAAGGTGTTCCATGATTGCCCCTACTGGAAGGATGAACAGTGTTTTTGCAAATAATAAAAATAATGATAAAATACAAGAGTGCAGCTCAAAGTGCTTTACAACAGAGAATTTTCTTATTTGGTCATTTGAGAGCGCCGCCTAACACAATCTCCCATACTGGTGTTCAGCTGGGCTGAGATCTGGAGATGACGACCTGAAGCTTATTCACATTAATTTCATACTCATTAAGCCATTCAGTGACCCCTCGTGCTCCGTGTGGAAGCATTTGCATTCATTATGTGTCTCCACTCATTTATTGAGGTTTTCCATTAATGTTTTTGCTTGTCTGTATATGCAGTTTAAAGATTTTTATTTCAAATGTTAACGCATGTAAAGGACGAACTTGCCACTCCTGGTCATTCATACCTGTGAACCCTACTTCCATTAGATTTACATTTCTGTGAGGATCCTCAGTCATCAAGGTGATCTAATATCTACAGTCAAAGGTAGTTTGATTTGTTAGTCCCAGCCACCAGTATTTTTTTTAATATATTATGCAGAGACGTGAACAGTCTCCGGGCACACTCACAGTGAAGACATATACTGTACAGCGTCTGATGAATGATTCATATATTTGAAAGTCGTTTCAGCTCTCTCTTGATGTGTTCCATAGCTGGTCATTGTCTCTTCAGGAAAACAACACAGTGATATCACCAGGTTTAAATTATAGCCTAAAGTTTAGACATTTATTCACATAATCAGAAAATGTCAAGCATGTATTTGTTATAGTTTTATTATTGTTATTGCACATGTTGTCGTCGTATATTAATATATATAGCACCCATCTTTGAAATACACATTAGTATCATTGCTATATATATATACTGTCATGTACTATTATTATTATTGTTGTTGTTGTGCATCTCTCTCTCTCTGTCACTCTCTGTCTGTCTCTCTCTGTCACTCTCTGTGTGTCTCTCTCTTGCTCTGTCACTCTCTCTCCCTCTCTCTCTCTCTCTCTGTTTCTTTCTCTCTGTGTGTGTGTGTCTGTCTGTCTGTCTCTCTCTCTCTCTGTCACTCTCTCTCTCTGTCTCTCTCTCTGTCTCTCTGTCACTCTCTGTCACTCTCTCTCTCTCGCTGTCTGTCTCTCTCTCTGTCTCCCTCTCTCCCTCTCCCTCTCTCCCTCCCTCTCTCTCTTTCTCCCTATCTGTCTCCCTCCCTCTCTCTGTCTCTCTGTCTCTCCCTCTCTCTCTGTCACTCTCTCTCTCTCTGTGTGTCTCTCTCTGTCTCTGTCTCTCTCTCTCTCTCTCTGTCTCTCTCTCTCTCTCTTTCTCTCTCTCTCTCTCTGTCACTCTCTGTCTCTCTCTCTCTCTCTCTGTCTCTCTCTCTGTCTCTCTCAACCCAGCCGGTCAAGGCAGATGGCCGCCCGCTTAGAGCCTGGTTCTGTTTGAGGTTTCTGCCTGTTAAAAGGAAGTTTTTCCTCGCTGCCATCGCCAAGTGCTTGCTCATGGGGGGATTGCTGAGTCTCTGTAAATTAAAGAAGAGAGTCATGAGATAACTTTTGTTGTGATCCTGCACTGTATAGATGCAACTGAATGTTTACAGTTGTAATGATTTAGCTCTGTGATGACAGACATTGCAGTGTCAGAGCCGTATGCAAAGATCAAGGCAGGATGCAGAAAAGTCAAGTGATTTTGTGTTCATTAATTACTGATTGATGAATAACAGACATGTTGCAGGAAATGATTTTCAATATGCAGACAGCAGATCTGACAGCAGTGCATTGGGGCTGAAGGAGTGGCGCCTGACCCCTGACTGACTTGACCTGGCCTGTAAATGACATAATAATATGTCTTGTATCAATAAATGCTCCAATACCAACAAAACAAAAATGCTTTGGCTAAGTCAGCACAGATATGCTGATATTCAGATAAAATATGATTCTTGGGTTTCGTATGCATCCACCAAAACAGCAGATTCAAATGAAGGTGTTTTTATTTTCCTCTCATAAAGCAGCGATCATCAGTTGTCAATCTTTTTCGCGGTGAGTGAAATTTTGTCAGAAATAAAAGTCAAACAGCATCCATTGGTCTCCTGTGCACCACATTTCACATGTTTGTCAAGCTTCATTAATCTTCCCATTCAATCGCATCCAGAGCAGTCCTTGAAAATACTTTCCACTTTCACAACTGGTCCTTGGAGGCACACTGAGAAACGTAGCGGGAGAGGAGGAGAGAGGAAGGCTTGGTGGAGCGAGGTGGTGAAAACTCTCAGATTGATTTTCCCATCATCGCTTGAAATAGCATATTTATTGATTGCTTATAGGGAAGGGGAGGGGTGAAGGGTTAAGGTCACTGAGGAACGGTGTGATGTTGGTAAAGTCAGCCAGCCTTTTCTCCCAGCTTATCTAGGTCATGTTTGGTCTGAGGATACAACATAAAATGTTTCAAAAACTAATTGACATCCTTTGTATTGAATAGATCAATATTCTTGCACTGCATGTTGCTGTCAGGGAGCCTCAGACAATTTAGCTGCCTTAAAAGGTGAAAAACACTTGTATTTAGTGGCTGAAAAGCTTTGTTTTTTTGCTAGGTGATATGTTAATATTGCATGGGTTGTTTCAAGTTGATCGCACTTTTGACCTCACTCAAGTGTGTAGCCCACACTGCTCAGGCGGTGGAAAAAAGCATGAGCGCATCTAAACCACTTCTAAGGCCGGTCAAACCGCACGGCTTCTCAATGAAGTCAACTTAAACTGCCGAGATCAACAGATTCGCTCACGGGGGCGAAGTAGGTGCACAGATTGATCGTGTTATGTTCAACTCTGCTGAACTTTCATATGCAAAATTTGTGGTGTATATCGATGCCAAACTGTAGGTCTGTTATTCCTATACCTGTGTTTCACTAGGATACAAACTTGTTTAATCCTCCTGTACCAGAGCACAATGTGGTCTGCAAAACAGACAAGGTTATGCAACAGTTGTAAGTCAGGAGTCAATAATCTGTGAATTTACATTGTCCTGTGAGCAATCTAGCTAGCTAGTTTGCAAAGTGATAGTTAGCTCGTGAGAAAGCTAGCTTGTTTGGAGGAATTAATGCGACTGAATAGCGCTAGCCGTTTCCCGGCTGGCTAGCTTGCCAGCTGCGATATTTCAATGACTAGCCCCGTGAAAACCAACCAGCTAGCTTGTAGCTGAGCTTGTTTGGAGGAATTAATGCGACTGACTAGCGCTGGCCACTTCCCGGCTGGCTAGTGTGTCTGTACTTAGTTTGCTAGCTGTGATACTTCACCGATTAGCCCTGTGAAAACCAACCAGCTAGCTTGTAGCTCAGCTTGTTTGGAGGAATTAATGCGACTGACTAGCGCTAGCTGTTTCCCGGCTGGCTAGACCTGCACTTAGCTTGCCAGCTGTGATAGTTCACTGATTAGCCCTGTGAAAACCAACCAGCTAGCTTGTAGCTGAGCCATGTTCTGGTGTGAAAGGCCTTTAAAGTGTACATCTAAAACCATAATGGAGTGTTTGATAATTCTGTAAAGAATGTACAATATTCTTAAGAGTGAACATATTATAAAGATACTGTCTGCACTTTGCCTTTGCTAGCCTGGATATGGAGCACGGTCATAGTCATCCGTATGAGGCACCCCAGGCTTTCAGCTAATGCCACTGTAAACCCATCCACAGCAATATTAAACGCTCAGAGCAAGATGACACAGAATAAGGAGGGTTTGTGTCCTGTGAGAGACCAAATGTGAATATTTCCCTGTACCTAACCAAGTAGTTCTGGCACCTAAACCTAACCAAACCATGACCGTTTCACAACATTCACCACGTGTGAGACAGGCTTTCTGGAAGAAGGGATTTGGGTGTCTCTGGGACACCCAAATCCTGGGTTTACATTGAAGTTAGCTGAGTCTTATACGGATGTTAAAGGGTATACTGTGGATCTGTATGAGACGCTGACGCTATGCAAGTACAAGTGCATTAGTGACATGTCGTCTTGTGACCGTAGAAACTCTCTTGGAAATTTGGTTCCAATTGTCAGCTTGTGACATGTAGATATAATAGTCTGACATCCACGATCCCTCTTAACTCATTCATAATGGCAGACATGACATGATAATCCCTAATATCATCCCATACGTAGATAGAAGTCATTATTTCATCTTTTTTACAAACTCTCAGCAACATCACCATTTATGTTTTTCTGTTTGAAAATACAATTTGAATCTTACTGTCTTTGTTTTACATTTTCTCAACACTTATTTAAATTCTAGTAGTGTCTAGAATATCTCAGCTGTTTTCCTGTGAGCTCAGGAGAAAGAGCATCAAATCAAACCAGCTTATCTCCCGTTCCCTCCAAGCCTTTAGCCGTTGGTAGAATTTCTTTGTTATGTTTCTTTTTACCTATGTGCTCAGTGAAGTTAGCCCTTGGCTCCTGGCCATTGCAAGAGAAATAAAAGCTCCACTCATGAGGATATTTGCATACTGAAATATTGGTTGCCTTGATGCTGCTGACTTAAAGCTGCTCTTTTGACACCGAGTGAATTGCAAAAAAGCCTTTAATGCCAACAAGGATTTCAAATATCCCAAAGCAACAGTAAAAAAAAATCTTTATAATCCCAAAATCATTTTGCAGAATTCAAATTTCCATTTCAAGCACTATATATACCTCACCACTCATTCCAGCATAAACGAGGACAGTCTTCACTGTTTGCACATTCCCGAGGCGCATTTGTACACATTTGTCATAATGGCAAAACCTCAAAAGCATAATACGTCTGGCGCAGAGAGTACACTGTGTTGAACATTAGGCAGTTACATGCAATTGGTTGGAAGAAGGAGGGTTTCTCCTTGTTCTTAAATAAATCAGACTTCTCTCTGGCTTCTATCTTCATAATGCAGGTGTTACATTGATAAGAAAGTCTTTTCAGAACCCTTCCTGTCCCCGGCAAAACTGTTTGTACTACCTCGATTGATCATCACATATTGTGCCTTCCTATTCTTTTTCATGAAAAGGAGCCGGCTAGTTGAAAATGAAGAAATATTTGATGTGAAAAGTTTTCTCATGGCTTATGTAAATGCTGTATTCGGGTTGAGATAGAAAAATCCTTTGTGTCAAATGTGATAGCTCATTATAAAACTGTAATCCAGAACATCCTTGAAATCTGTGAGGATCCGGTATAACTGACAGCAACTATGGGTCAAAATAGTGTCAATTCATGACATGGCAAATTGATAAAGTGAGTAAACTTTTACTCAGACCAACTTTCTGTCTTCATCGGGTCAGTGGTCAACACCTTGAGCATCCCCTATTTTCAACAGCGTCCTAACCAGTAACATAAGTAGCAGTGAACTCTTTAAGGAACAGCGCTGTTGATATGCAGAGTGAGATTCTTTCAGATGCATTTCCAACCTTTGTCAATAGCTGACCCTTGGATTCTAACCTACGCAGCCAATTACAGCCAACAAAATCTAGAAGTGGCCTCAGTATGAAGAAGCTGAGTGCTAGCGTCAGTGGTTCAGATAGCTTGAACATAAAGATCCATTGTATTCTGATCCACTGCGATGCAATACTTCAGTGATGGAGTCGCGATGTCCAAAGAAGCCAAAGGCTTTCACGCGGCATGTGATGTACAGCAGGCTGGCACATGAAGTGCTTGGAGAGTCCGTCCTTGAATATATAAGCTTTAAGGTTCAAGGCCCAATGCTCTGATCTGCTGAACATATTGGATCCATTCCGGCTGCAAAGGGCATTTTGCTGCTGACCATGTACTTTGACCTTCTTATGGGAGGGGGAAAGCGATTGACTAATTTCTCCCATGGGTAATGAGGGAATTAAAAAAAGCGGGGACTAATTGGCAGTTGCAAGGTCTAGACTGCAGGCCAGAGGCTGTATGGTCGGAGCTACCTGGCACATCCCATCTGAGGAGTAACAGCTTCTAAAACCCTCATAATCCTCAAAACTGCCTCTTCAAACAATTGTTTGAGGACATGCTTTATTGTGATTGTTTTATTCTTCTCATGTTTGTCTGCTGTATTCATTTTTAATCCTCATAAAACTCGTAACTGAATTAATTACTCACAGGCTTTGTTTATTAGTGTTTTGGTTGTTTTGTACTTTGTCCTCTGTTTTGGTAAAAGTTGAAAGAAGAAGAAACATTAAATGAAGATCAGAGTATATCCAGATTGTTAAAAGTTCATACATTAATTGCTATAGTTTTAATGCTAATGCTAGTTACATTACGTCAATCATTGTGTCACCTTTGTGGTAGTGTTGATAGTTTGTTTCAGAATGAATTTGCCCGTTTGTTTGTACATTATTGTAGTGCTGGTTCTGGGTTGTGGACTGATCCATTCTTCACCTGTGGGAGCTGTCTGTCCCTCATGTAATGAACCTCTGTGTGACTTGCTCAAAGCTGGACAATTTAATCCTCACCTCACAATCTTTTACATCCAGGCAATTCATAGGTCTTCCCCAGTGAGGCGAGGACATGAGCTGGCGATGGACACAGGATCTAATGCAATCAGGCTGTGGTCATGATTCCCTCAGGGACCTGCTTTATTCACTTGTTTTCCTCTGTTTGGACTCCGTGATATATGTGCATAGCTGTGCCCTGTGGGAGGCATTCAGACAGGCCTCCCTGATATTCCACTCGTAAGAGCCCAGAGGTGGAGTGGAGAGGTGGATTGGTGTGAGGGACTGGATAGTTATTTCATAGCATTGCCCACCGATGTTAAAGCTCTAATCTCCCCAAGGTCAAAGGCAGGTATTTCTGAAGAGGAGGCCGATTCCTGCGTTGAAGTCTAGATTTTCATTTAGAGCTCCTCTATTAAATAAACTGACCAGCATACAGCCTTAAAGCACCTGATATAGCCTCTCTGACTTCCCCGGAAGATGATCAGTCACCCGGGAAGACAAATGTGGTCCTGTGTTTTTATAGGTCCACACTGACGCTTGTGTGTGCGCCGTTGCTTTGTGAGCCTTTGAGTTCCCTTTAAAAGATGGAAGCCATTACGTTTGGTGGTGAGCATGACACATCACAAATGGAATAAGGTCACCGTGAGCCGAGCAGACTGGTCAAACTTCACTCTGATGACACTGAAATGTCATTCCACTCGGGTAGGAAGGACTGCGCTCAGCAATACCAAACGCTGCCGTTGCGAAATGGGCTTTCCTCTCGTGCAGGACTCCAGATACAAAAGGTACCGCGGAGATAAGAAATGTTCAAATCAGACAGAGAAGCGACCGTGCCTCCTGTGTCTTTCTGAGCCCGAAGTCTCCAGCCGATCTGATGGGATTACACCCCAGGAACGGGAAAATTCCCCACCCTTTGACTTACATCATTTCATCACATCAGATGCCCTTTTCTGAGAGGGGCAGGGAGAGAGAGTGAGGCGGAGGAAGGAAAAGGGGGAGAGATGGGGGAACGATCGAGTGAGGAGGATGTAGAGAGAGGGAGAGACAAAGTGGAGATGGAAAATGACAATATAATATGATTTGATTTGTGGGGCAGAATGGATTCTCAGTGCCCATTTCCTGAGAGAGAGGAGATGTGGGACGGGGAGAGGGAGGGTGAGGAAGACAGAGGTGGGTGGAGGAGGTGGGCGGAGTATGAACAGTAAGGCCGTGGAGTTCATTTAGCATCGGGGCTGGGAGATGGCTTGACAGCTGCCGGTGAAGGCATTAGGCTGCTCACTTTGGTCCAATTTTGCTCTGTTTTTCTCACCCAATATCCCTCCCTTTCTCGCTATCTGTCTCCAAAAGCCGTCTCCGTCGGGCCCGTGGCGTCCATCACGGCTCGGGCCCGGCTGTGGATTTCAGCGGCCCAGCAGAGCTCACAATAACGGCGAGAACAACATTACGATTCATTAACGGCCAGAGAACAGCCGCGGGCGACGGGACGTTTTAGAGGTCATGAATTAGAGAAGTCTGTTCCCGTAAAAACCAAAAAGTTTGGTGCCAAAGTGAGACACTGCAGCTGTCATTTGAGAAACATGACACCTGCTCTCAGAGAATGATTGACAGGAAAAAAAACTGGAATGCATTTAGATGAATCTGATATGTCCACCACTCTGAAAACAAGACACTTACTCTTGCAAAGTGAGTGACAGGGGGGAAAAAAGAAAAAAGTAATTTTCAAGGAGAGTTGTTCGGTCACTCGGATGACAAAGTAATAGCTCTATTACAGGATGGATTGTCTTTATTACAGGGATAATTAATTAACATCATGTCATCTGTTGCATCATAATTTGGGGGCAAATTAGCTCTTAACAATTATCTTACTAAATCTTTTGAGTTTTGACATACAGTTTCATAATCCTGCATGAAAATGGACTCAAACTGAGCCTTGAATCAAAGTGAATCCATTTTCGGGGGTATGCTTCAGCAGAATGACAGTGTTTTTTACTAGCAGCTAAGAGGCAGCCATAATTACTTCTGTCAAGGACCTGAACCCTCTCAGAGAGGAGCAAAACAACATTACCTGTCAACAAATCTGTCTCACTCTGTTTCTATCTCCGTCCCTCTTTTTCTCAATTCTCAGTTCAAAGAGCGTCAGCGGTGTAAAAAAGCTGAGCAATACTTTCAGGAATATTCACTAAAGCATTGGTATAAAAATAACCAAATAAAATGAAAATTAATTTTTTTTGTCAAGAAATACCTCTCTGCAGAAGTGCGAGGAACTGTCTGTAAACACGGGATTATGAGGCTGAAAACATGTGAAACCCTCACAAAACATATTTATTTACTGACTCTCACAAAGACAAGCTTACACCAGGGGCTGCCTTTTGCAATGTGGTATAGATAAGTAATATATTTGCGTCCTACCGATTCCTTTTTCTTGGCTGGAATGGTTTCTTTTGCACGTAATGCAACCCAGGGATTCCTCTGTATAGATCTGAATATGAGAGTCTGTTTCTGTGTGCATCTCTATCTTCATGATCATTAACCAGACCTTGAGGATTTGCGTTAATCTATTCATTTGATATCCTGAGTTGCTTCCAGGATGGTTGCTCTAAAAACAGCTCTGAACCCAACCTTCTGTCTTTCCTAATCAGAACCAGTTTGCCTTCTCATCTTGTTCTAATCACTCAGCCGCTCCTTGTTGCACTGTAACACAATTGCATGTTACCACAGGACGCCTAAGGCTAACGTTCGCTTGTTTAGAGGAATTTACATCTCAAATGTGTGCATGTGTGTTTGCAAGCCGCTCTTCACTGCATGCTGCTCTCACGTCTGTGTTGTCCTGCGTGCCAGTATGTGTTCAATTAGGCTGTGAGAGTATAAAAGTTCTGTACTGACAGACAGTGTTGTTCTACTTTGGTGTAAAAAGGGGTCGTGTCTGGCAGAGGGAGAGGCTATTATGGCTCCTTTATGGATTATGAGGCAGGAGTGTGACCCTTATCTCAAGGTGAACGTCAGTAGCTGCCCTTGTCGCAGTCCATCACAACACTGTTCCCCATTACATTACAGGTGATGGCCCTGGCAGCACCTCATTGCAAACAATATCCATCTTAACAAGTCGTTTCATCCGGTAATGATCCTTACAAATTTTATCCCCCTTAAAACAAGTGAAAAATTCTAACAGTAAAGTGAGGTGATTTTATTTTCTTCCAGCGCACTTTGTCCGGGAACAAGTGACAGCGTCTGGTAATAAGGCAAATCGCTCAGTCTCGCCATCAAAGATAATATCACTCAATTCACGAAAATTCTTGACACAAGGTGCTTCAGACCAGAAGCAATTGGGGCTGCACCACCTCACAGATGGATTGTTGACTTCTTAAAAGGAGGTATTGTGAGGCTAATTACTAGAGCGACCTGTTTCATTCGGTGGTGGAGACACGCACACACACACTCACACACACACTGCAGAGTCTTCACATATCAGGTTTTTGATTCTTACCGCTGTTTATTGAAAGAAATACAACACACACACACACACACACACACTCATCAGGTTTAATTAGTAGAACCTCAAAGACCTTTGTGATCTGGGAAATACCTTTCTCTAATAATAAGTAAGTAAGTAAGTAAGTAATACATAGTATTTCTCAATGTGCGTCCTTCTTCATTCTTATATGCCACACAGTGCTGATACAGAGGCTCTATGCATGGAGAAATGCTTAACAGTTTTTACTTGATTTACCAGCACAAAGCTTGCATTAAACATCTTTCTGTATTCTGCCACCAACAGTTGGTTTCAGCATTCATTCTGCTGTTAGCAGCAGCTTCTACTGGAACAGTTCTATAGCAGTCACAGCTACTGTAAGATTTTAGTCCTGGTTGATTTGGCGACACCTGTGGTTACTGTGGTAACAGCAACTGTGGTTTAATACAAACACACTTATATTAACAGAATCATTATCGTTATCTTAGACAGCTCCAGTCTTACATAATGAATGTGACGTAGATTAACATCTAATCGCAGTCAAAGTACAGTCCCAGAATTAAAGACTAGCAGGATCGGAGCAGGATACTGAATGCAGGCTGATTCTGCGCTGAAGATAAACTCTGAGGGAAACAGAAATGAGCAGAAACAGAAAACTGTCTCTCTTCCACTAACAGGCCACGCTCAGTGGTTACAGTTACACTTCGAGCTAATGTGTCAGGTCTGGATCAGCACAAATCTGGATCTGATGAGGTGACCTATCTTACACCGTCATCTGTATTAACTTGTAGTCTGCGTTTGATGAGCCATCACCGAACACTTTCACTGAAAACCGCCATGAAACCATGACCTTTAGTGGAATTTTCTCCCGACTAACTTCTTTATTTAGCATAAATTTTGCATAGAAACTGCAAACCCAGTCACCGCCTGTGTATTTCTGTGCAATATTAGCTCTTGTGGAAAGTTGCTGTCGTTATTCCCCCTACATTCATGTCCTAACCTTTATAAAACACCGAGGAGCTTTGTTACATGCATTTTCAGAGCTGTAATGAGGTCCATTGCTGCCATGCAAAGTTTCACCTGTTTACTACAACACAATGTGATGCAAAATGTTCTAAAAATGTGAGAATATCTAGATTTAGACCAACCTTTATTGAGCAATGAGTAGCCCTCGGTGATTAATCTTGGTTGGCACTTCCTGGGGCTGCTTCACAGTAAAAGTCTTCAGCAGCACCTCGTGCATTTCTGACTGTGTCAAAAACCATGAATCAAATTAAAAAAAAAAAAAAAAACACCCTGCTTGGACACATCTAACCGAAATGTGATCCGGTTTTAAAATTAGTCTTACCCTGTGAAATATGGACACGCTTTACCCATTTAGATGAGACTGGCTACAGTTCAATGAAATTACTAATGCAACCATAGGTCATAATGTTACTATTAAGAAAGTTTTTTTTTTAAAGTTTTTTTTTTTTTTTTTTTTTTTTTTTTTAAACCCACTAGGAACCTCTGCTGGACACTAAAGGTGGTGCAGGAAATCATGGAAAACTCTCCACTAATGCTCCCAAGGCTGAGACATGCTGTTAAAAATAAACACATGGGAGAAAAAATCACTATCGATTTCTCACAGCTGCTCAGCTGCTTGAGTGACAGCGGCATATTATTAAATAGCTTGTCTGCTACAATGAGAGACCATTTTGGAAACTTTGGAGAGATTTTAACTTGTTTCACATTTAGCACCAATGGATGAAAACATGGCAAGACAGCAAAGAAAAAATGCTGCATCAACATAACTGCTCTCCTCCTCATAAATGCCTTTTTTAAAATAAAATCCTACATGTATATTTGCATAATTTTATAATTTCTTGTAAATTCACCATATACGTTCCGCTAGTTCCAACAATCCCAGACAGCCACGGAGATGTTTAGCTTTAAGATGCTCATTTTTCATTTTAGGACTAGTCGGTAATGTAATCAGGCAATCTCTTCTCGATGACTCCATCCCTGACACCTGACATTCAACTCCATGTCACGCAATTGTTGTACAAGATCGTAGCATACGGACCAGACAAGTGGCAGAAAAGTCCATGTCAGCACTTCAGAGACCTGACGAGGTGGAGGGCTTTTAATCGACAGCGCTCAATTAAAATGTCCCATGTTTGTTATGCGCTTAGATGTCACCATGATGGAAGAGCGGTACTCTTTAACCCCACAAGCAATGGTTTTCCACATCAATCCTGGAAAACCATGATGTCTGCAGCTTTTGACTGTGGGGCAGCCAGATATAATGCTTTATCGAGTTGGGATAGAACTGCTGATGAATCTGCACCGTAAAATCTTTTAATGCCGACTCTGGATCTGGAACCTGATTACAAGGACCGACTGATGTTCATCCAGTCAAAAGGCCAACATTATTGAGTTGATTTGAGGATGGTGCTGATATTAAACCCACACTATTGAGCCAGTTCAGTTATTGTACAGTGATTTCATCTTTTGTTCTTTTGACCTCTAAGCAAACGATATTTTTCAGAAAAATACTGTGTGACAAAATGAAGGGCTTGAGGGTATTATTAGACCATAGTTAGAGGAACAAATGAGCCGTCAGCATTCTCAATTTATCTCTCAATCAAAAGCCAGCTCAGCTCCATCTAAATCCTCATTCGAGGCAGTAGTTTATTTAACGTCATTAGAGTTGTGAAGCCAGAAACTTTCCTCTCTTCTCTCTGGATAGATAGATTTATATACAGTAGTTACTGTCTTGCAAAATCCGATAACAACCCCTGTATTCTGAGGAAATAAATAAATAAAAATATGTGTTTGAGTTCAGGTACAGGGTATCCTGGTTTTGACTGCTGTGTGGCTTTGAATTTTAGCAGCGGGCACGATCTGCTCTGAGGCTTAGTCCCGTTCAACCAGCCTCAGAGGTCTGGAGAGCAGGCTGTCTATCAGCGTTGAAAAGAGAGCTGCCATGACCTTTTTCCATCCATCACTGGTCTCTGATGCTGCTTTCTGAGCCGGTCCTCAATAGAAAAAAAACAGAGTATAGGCGGCAGGTTATTACAACACCATATTTACCTCTAGTATCTGTCGTAATTATGACGCAAGCAAAGGAGGAAGTCAGGCGACGTAGTATAAAGAGCAAGAAAGTCTACGTTAGGAGGAAGGTGGAGTGGATGGATGAGTCAAACAAACACAGGACTTCCACCCAGCTGTCCAGTGTGAAACTGAAAGTCAGTGTTAACAAAGGTTCACCTTCGTCGTACCGGAACTCCGCTGATACTCTCTAACAGTGATATATGTTGGTTTGGGAGTCAATGGAATCCACCTATTCAGTCCTCTAGGTATGAGGATGTGTTGGTCCAGAAAGATGGAGAAAAAAAAAAAGATTGACCACTTGAAACAAGTATAAAGAAATCTTGGTGTCATCGGTGGTGAGCCTGTATTTGAGTGAAAGTCCTGCCTAAATAACTACAATACTGCTTTAAACAATGCTATACACAGTGTTTGGTGGATCATCGCTTTTACCACTGCTCTCTTCACCTCTGTGTGGAACCCAAAAAAGAGTGTTCACACATGCTCTCTGGGGATGGTCAAAAGATAATCTGGGAAATGTTGAGAATCCTTCACTGAAGCAGGCAAGGTAAGGTCATCTGGTACTTGGCAGGTACATCAAAAATGTCATTTGTACCATTTCATCACAACACAAATTAAATGAACATGACTGATTGCTGATGAGTGGTTGGTACACATTGTACACGGACAGCAGATCCTCATAAACCAATCAACATAAAAGATATAGGATGTACAGCACAAATACACTTTCATCTTAGTCATGCATAAAAGCAGCGTGACATATAGTGAGTGTGCAGCTGCTAAGGGGGCCTGCGAGGGTGCTGCGGTGCATTTGAGTAATGCACCATATGATAAAACATACAGAGCAGAATGAGTTTCATAATAGGAGTCAGGGAAGATGTCATGAAACAAACCGTCCGTGTGTTCACTCCACCACATGAATGTGAATGCAGCACCTGCACGGAGCGCAGTGTGAGGTATCCACTTCAAAGCAGGTAAAATGAGACAAAGGAATTGTTTAGTTTTTATTGACTGTGGATATCTGAAATTAAACAGTGGGTTGTTAACAGGTTTTGAGGGCTCAAGAGTGTGGTACTTGGAATTTAAGTAGGTAAAGCTAAGCTGCAAAAACATGTCTTTTTTTTCCCACCATGTTTGCTGCGAGCCAATAGCTCGCCGTCTGAGATGAATGCATGCACACAAGTACACATTATGCATGCTCGCTGCCATAATTGATGGGGTTTGATTTTTTTTTTATTTTTATGATGAACATCTTCAAGAACAACTTGCAAAAGATGGTCACTGTGTGCTCACAAAACAGAGACAATTCAAGGATGTAGCAGCATTTGTGTTGAGCAGCAAACATTTTGGAAAGAAACACTTAGACACATGCAAATTAAACAAATTAAGTTTTTTTTTTAACCCCCCACCCCCTCCTTTTCAATTAAGCAAGTCTGTGTGCTTACTCTGCCTTTTGTTGGCCGCAGGACAGGAGAAAGTGGTTGAGGAGGGGAAGCAGAGTCTTGAATGTAGATTGAAATCCCCAAACAGAAGCTGCCCTGCGCCTCTGCAGCGAACACTCTTAACCTGAATTGTCTCTCAGTACAGTTCGGAGGACATTTGTCCTGCATACACAACTCCCAGGATAAAGCCCAAAGACAGCCTGGATTGCACACGCTGCCAGGAGCTAAGAATGATAGAGTGGTCTGTGTATTCACACTGTCTCTCTCACTACTATTATATGTTTATTAGTCTGTCTCGAAGCCAGCCTTGTAAAACTGGCCAAGGCCCTCTCTGTCATACAAACCATTTTTCACTCCTCACCACAGGACCGCTTTTATAGTGTTGCTCTGCCCTCAGAAGAAATGGTCAAAAAAATTCAAATGTGCTCTCTTTTTCAGCTGTCGGGCAGCAAAAGGAATAGCTTAGCACCCAGTTGTTTGAGATATGAGGTCACTGTCGCAATATACTGCAAGTCTTCAACTCCACTTTATCACATTTTTAAAAGAGTAGGTTGCAGCGGCTCCTGCAACACTAATGTAAGATAGATGCATTGTGAGGGACCTTTACCTTTGCTATCATTACAGTATTAATGCAGTATAGTTGTCGGGAGGGGGACTTATCACTGCAGTATAAATGCAATATAGATGAAGGAGCTGGGACCTGGACCATGGCCACTGTAGTATTAATGAAATATAGATGCAGGATAGAGGATTTTTATCATTGTTGCCTGCCACTGTAGTGGTAATTAAGCACATGTGCAGGAATTGGTTGTGCTTCCATTGCCTTTTGGTTATAGCTGTTGGGAAATGCTTAAGCTCCACTGAGAAGAAAGTGATGAAATTTTCAACACGATCAATTGTCATGATTGCAAAAATGGTGAAAATACGGCTCAAGTTGAAAATATCCCCCTAAAATCGACTAAAGAAATAATCTCTGACCAAGGTCTAATGCCCAGCAAAGAGCCATAAAGCATTGTCATTCTCGAAATGAAAGGAAGGGAAATGATTTATCTTCTCTACATAATCCTGATCACCCACATCATTAGTTATAATAAAATGATAATAATGTATCATATGTCTTCAAGGGAAACTCATTTGTCAAACATTCATTTGAATACGACAAGAATCTCTGCATACATTCCTCTAACCTTTTGCAGCGGCGGAGATGATTACTTTCAACACTGTGGTAATAATGGCCTTACATCTCACGGTGTAAAGAATAAAGAGACTCTTTATTCACATGTTTCCAAAAGGGTACCTTGAATCCGTAACTGCGTAAATTAAATTGATGGTGGTTTGAATGCATGAACACAAAAGTGAGCACAATGGCGAACACTGACCCCACAACTTCTTCCAGCCTTTTTGTGTCCTAAGTGGAGCAAATTGTGAATGATGACACAGTGTTATATAACTGGTAAAAAAATGAATCTTTAAATATGTTCCAATTATCTTAAAGTGCTGTTTGAGGCTTGTTTGGTTTTTGAAAGTCCTGTTTTTGTTTGACCCATCCATCCGCTCCACCTTCCTCTTTTATTCTGCGTCACCTGACTTCCTCCTTTCCTCTGATCGTAATTACAAGACGTTGCTGCCTAACAATAAATGTAAATATGAGTTGTAATAACCTGCTTGTGCAGACATCCTACTGCGCTATTTTTCTGGTGAGGATGGGCTGGTGATTGCCTATCAGGACTAGCTACTTGCAGGGCTAGTGGTGATCTTTGCAGGCAAGCTAACAGCTAATATGCTAGCAAGCTGGGACAATGCTAGTGCTAGACACAATGCTCCTCTCTGTCTTGCTTCTTCTGAATTTCCTCGCTCTGGCATCCTGTTGAGGATGCTTTTAGAAGGAGTTGCTGAAGAGGGGGAAAAAAAACAGCCAGAGTGAGCTAATGCTACCTTGGAAACTGTTTGTTAGCAAGCTTGTTAGTCCGGTTGCTAGTGGGAATCACAATTTATTCATGATTTAGTTTCGACTTCTGTCTCTTAATTGTCTAAAAAACAAGGCTTTTATGTGAACCGGCCTATTTTCCGACACAGGAGGTTAAATGAAACAGAATAAACCACTGATAGCTCCCTCCATCGTGGACTCACTTTCTGTTCCAGCAAAAATCAGCACTGACGAGATGGTCAGCGACACACATTTGTGAGAGTTCATTGAGTGACAAGCCTGGAGGCACGAGGTTTCTGGACTCAAGAACGCAGACTCACACAGCAGTGAGATTTTCAAAATAAGAATAATTTATTAACAGAAATCGCTCAGGATGTAATACAACCTAATATGGCAAGATAATCAAAGTACAACAAAAAGCGCTAAGGATAATAATGACTGGAAAATAACAAACTAACTATGGCACAAAAGACTATGAGAAAAGTAACAAACAAAAGGCTAAAAGCAAAAACTAGGCACTAAGGCTGAATAACAAAGTATAAACAAAAGACGCTAGGCAAGACTATTTGCTAAGGCAAGGAAACAAGGTACAAACAAAAGGCGCAAGGCAAGACTAATCGCTAAGGCAAAGTTCAAACAAAAGACATAACTCTATACTACAGACAAGACTTACAAGGTAATCAGGAGACAAGGATCATGAAAGCTAGATAGCAAGGCAAGTTCAAGACAAGGCACGAGACAATCTGGCACAGGACAAAGGGAGACACAAGGTAACAACGAACAGGTGGAGATAATTAGGGCGGGGTAGACAATCAGACAGGCGGGAAACACACCGGGAAGTCAAGGGCCTGAAACGAGAGGAGAGTTAGGTTTCACAATAAAACAGGAAGTGCAAGACAAGACATGACGCTCGTGAACAAAACACATTAACAAATCTGATGAGACATAACATTGAGTTTTATTTGCCCCTGCAAGGGAATCCACTGATCACAGCGATGCTGCTGAAATGCATCAATTTCACTGCAAAATATCAGCGTTTTAAATGCTGGTGTGACGAGGCCTTTGCGCTTCATCTCCTCTCTGTTATTTTGGCTCCGCATCCTAAAGTGCTGCTTACAATAATTGAACATTTTCTGTTCTGTAATCAGCACCATGTCTGAGAGCGTGGAAGAAGGTTGCAGAAGCACAAGCTGGAGACATGAGAGAACAGATAACAGCTGCTAAAACGTCTTCTGAGACCTTAGAAGACTTTATAAAAGATAATGTGTTGCCGAATAGAGTTAAGTCCCCTGGTTGCGAACAAGTACCACCTGCAAGTGCATATGGTTTACCAGCATTAAAAACAGACGAAGAAGAAATCGTGGGTGCAGCAGCCTCAGTCTGTCAGACACACGCCGCTGTATCACCAAGCCACTGCCTTCCTATTTTAAACCTCTCGTGGAGAATGAACTGCCATGATAGGATATATATTGCTGCCCCCGCTGTTGTCAGTTTGGCTGGATGTCTAGCCATGTTATCTATTACCTCCTATAAATTCCAATTATCTCTCTCCTCAGATAAAATCACACACGCACATATGCCCACGTGTCAACATCGTAATGCGCACACACACACACATACACACACACAAAGCAGGAGGCACCAAAAATTCAGCGATAGCAAGAAAATAATCCCGTCCTTGAATCTAATCTCTCCCACCTCAACTGTAGACAAACTCCACTCCAGTGTAATTAAAGCTGATTTAGCATGATTTACACGCTATGGGCAAGATAAAATAAACATGATTAGGTTAGACAAATACTGAGGTCAATATTTTTGAAGGCTTGGAAATTAATAATACATTTCGAATGATAAACACTTGCACCGCGGGCTCAAAGCCTGGAATGCTAAACAGTTGGGTTGCTGTGCCAAGCGAGGATTTGGGGCCCCCTGCTGTTATCGACTCAACCTCTTTGCTAATTGCTGGAATATGTCTCTTAAGGCTCTTGTTATCCCCAGAAAAAGGGGTATGATGTGTTTTGAATTTGCAATATCAATTGTTTTCAGCACTTTTACTGTCATTGTCAACTGTAACCCACCATTACTCTTTTCTTTTAAAAGCAATCCGCTGCATTTGTTCTGAATGCATGCAGACATCACAGCCTTAAGTACTAATTTTGTACTTTTACCCCTGCACCTTTAAACAAGACGACAGGAAATAGATGTAAGATGGAAGCCAGATGCATGCTCCAGAACTTGGGGTAATGATGCAAAATGTGTTCTGCAATTTCTGCAATCTGCAAGATCTGGGACACGCTGTGTTTACAGTGATTTCCACCTGAGACGGACTGGAACCTGAGAGAGAAAGAAAATAATGTCCTGCTCATTGTGAGCTGCTTATCGCAAGCACTCAGCAGTGTCATCCTCTAAAATTAGCTTGTGCTGGCTGAGCACTATCTGGTGAAGATAAAATAAGGAGGAGGGTGGGGAGGGGGTGGATCAGTTATGCTGCATTATTAATCTTGAGATGTGGAGGGAAAGAAGGAGGGAAAAAAAGAGGGAAGGGTGGAGAGAATTGAGTCGAGAGAGGGGGACGCAGTGTGAGGAGAGGACAAGATAACTTCCCTTTGAACTCCTTTTACAAGCCGAAGCTCCTGGAGAAAAAGAAGAAAAACATTTAGCTAAATGAAGTTGCCACTCGTACCTGGCGCAGCTGCAGATTTAGGTGGGTGGAGAGTCCGCCACTCGCTTGAGGTAAAGAAAAGTGGAGGAGACGACTGTCCCTTCGAGGCCGGCGGGAAATCACTGCAGCCAGGGACACGCCGGTGCTCTCTCTCAGACACAATCACACACACCAGCAGAAACATGACTGCCTCTTTTTCACTTTCTGCCCGAAGACAGATTTTGGATGGCCCCATTTCACCCAATCCCACCCCTTTCTCGGGTCGCTGCTACATTGCAGCTCTATATCTATTCTTGAGGTCAAAATTCAATTACATCACAATATAAATGCGTCAGTTCAGTATAGTGTTTATTCTGTGATAAGCCACAGCCATGAAAAGTTAATGTGTGGTTGTATTATACCTTGACTAATAGCTTGGGGTCTGAGGATCAACTTAACTGTTTTTTTCTCTCTTTGTAACGGAGTACCTGTTATATAAGGCATTTATATCATTTGATATTTTGGTCATTCAGTAAATAGCTACTTATCCAGAGCAGCCATACAGGAAGTGGCTTCAAATGAGGCTGACTCAACGTTCAACTAAGAGCATATAACCACGCACAGTCAATTAGCGATGCGCATGCATTTGTCTTCCCACTGAAAAGCATTTGCTGTGCAGCCGGGGCAAAATAAGCCATGTGGGCTTGGTGCAGAAGATGTGCCAAACAGGGAGAATTTATTTTTAAAAAAACACTTACATCATATGGATCATATGTACCATAAGAGGTGAGGTGTGACGCTCGCGAGTCAAAATGACATTTTCCACAGAGAGCCACGTATGGAAATATCATCAGAGGAAACAAGGGAGTCCATCAGTCCCCATCCACAATTTATGAATTCATGCATCTGGGCAGGTCAGGAAAAAAAAAAAAAAATGCCAGCGTGGCACTTCATCCACCAGTGATGAGAATTCGACCATGATCCAGCGGGGTGGTTCAGGACAGGAGAGGGTTTTCAAGATAAAGCCGCTATAAAAAATGAATGACTATTTGCAACAAACACAGTGGCTCCTGAATCATTCATGGGTCATGTAATGGAAAAGTATGAAGGAACGGATGACAGAGGAAACCCTTCAACCTGAGAAACTTCCGTGCAACAACAAGGGACAGATGTCATTGAATCCCAGCAAGGCCTCTGACCAACATGTTTTTTTCTATTGGGTGTTGTGTGTATATATAGTACATTGGTAGGCGGGACTAGAGGGAGAGATTCAGCCATGTATCCAACAACAATGTCAACACTGAACCTACTGAACTTGTTGTCAGCCACCATAAGACACCTTCATTAAGAGCACAAGCTAAAGGTTTAAAACATCAACGCTACGTCTGCAAATTACAGACCATGCTGTTTGAAACCGCCCTCCAGATAGTTCATGAAAGAAATGACTGGAGACATGCAGTGTGATGAAAAAACAATGATGTTCCTGGCCTCAGTGTAATTAGATAGTGCTTTTGTGTTTACATTTAATGCATGTGTGGTTTATGCTGTCACTCCTCAAGGTCCTGGTCTATGGTTTCTATGCTGGAGCTTCACGTTTGGAGGATTCGCAGGGATTAGTCACTTAAATCCAAAAGGTGACTGCTCTGATTACTACATTGCTGTAATATTTGCGTTTTCCTCTGTCAATTTAGAATTTTCCACGCGTATAATTTTCAGAATCAGCATCGGCTTTATTGGGCAAATGTGCGTGCACATGCAATGAATCTGACTCCGGTTTAAACAATGCTCCCAATGTACTTGCATAGGAGAAAGAAAAAAGGACATACACAAGACAAAAGGAAAAAACAAGCATACAAAATACTGAACAATAAGTTAAAATGTGCAAAATATAAAGTAAAAACATTATATACATAATTATATGTATATATATATATAAATATTAAATAGATCAATTATACTTATATATAAATAATGCTTATAATTTAGCCTCTCCCTAATAATCCATTATAATGTCTATTTATCATGTTGCACATGTTACATATTTTTTATATTATCTCTTGATTTTATTCCTGGTCTGATCATTTGTTCGCACCTATTTCCCGAAAGCTATTAAAATGATATGAAAACAGTGAAGCAGAGGTAATGTGGTCATTACATAGATAACTTTCTGCTTCTAACTTTCTTCCAGGCAAGTCACTGAAATGGTTCAGTGCATAAACCTCAGCCGAAAAAGAAATTGCTTTCTTGTTCAGAAAGTGAAAGGATATAATTCAACTGACCAAAAGCCTAAATGCAATAGATTAGATCGCCATAAAGATCCCAGTCTCAAAGAGATGAACACCTCCCTGCCAACACCGAGGACACAGAAAAGCTAGAGATCTGTCTAAATCGCTCTCTCAATTATCATAGCAGAAATGCTACAGGAGGATTCAAGGTCCTTCGATGATAAAGATGTCAGAATAAGAATAGCTCAAGTCACTGAGAGCAGCAAATGTGAATTGAGTTTTATTCATGACGTTGGTGTGGTGGGAACATGCAGTAACCGACTATCAGAATCATCTCAGAACATAAAGGCAGATACTACTTCAAGTACAACATAGCCTCAGTCACGCTGCACAGGGCCACACATAAAGCGACGGCTGCTGCTCCTCTGGGAACGTTTCATTGTTTGTGGTGTGATTTTCTTATTCCTGTACTCAGACGTGTGTCACGTGACATCGCGTTGAGCTTTTCCTCGCGTAGCCACAACAGCTCCCGTTGGGTTTCTGATAATCTCCGACTGTGTGTTGTGTTTTTGAGCAAATATAGCGGTTTTCACCTCCTGCCACGTTCTTAAATCTACCATCAGATGTTGCCAAAGCGAGGGATTCCCAAATCACAACCAGAATCAGAATACTTTATTGATCCCCGAGGGGAAATTGGGTCATTCACAGTTGCTCTCATCGTAGAACAGTAATAAAACAGAAAAAGGAAATAAGAAATAATTGAGAGAACATGTAAAAATATGAAAGAAATATGCAAAACTATGTACACTGTACAACAATATGAACTAACTATAAATAATAAATATGTAAACATGTAACTATGTACATTATGCTCCAATAAATAGCAACCATCTATATAGCAATATATCTGTAATACATCATGTAATAAGAATAATTAGTGTACTAGAATACTACCACTGCTTATACAAATTCTATAATAACAATAGTAACGATACCACTAGTAATAAAACTAGTAAAGTAATATATACAGTATTGCAACTACTACTACTACTCCTACTACTAATGATAATATTAATAGTAATAATACTGTAGTGATAGTAGTAGTAGAATAATGCAATGCAAATATGCAGTATAAATAATATACATGTATGCTGTAGTGTTACACCTCTGAATTAGTGCACATGTTGATAATAATTCTGCATCTCGTGGCTTTAATAAACTTTAATAAAAAGCATAATGAGATTCAAAATGCTGCACAAACGCAGTAGTTTATTTTTAAGATGACTGCGTATCACTTATTATGATGCCATGAAGCAGCATCTGACAGCAGAGACATTATTTCAAATGTCTGGCTGAAAATCAGTTTAAGCTCTCTACATCATCAGGTTAATAGCCAGTTGCTGTTAATAAGTCTGTTATTAGTGTCCTAACATGTTGAAATGTTGAATGGCAGCATGGTAATATCCAGCTGGCGTTAAAAAAAAAAAGTTCATTTTGCTCGGCTCTTTAAAGACTCTACTCTCAGGTGTTTTCACTCGTCACGCTTGATTAGACCTCGTGCACTGAGCTTGATTGACATCTGCTTCATTTTCCTCTTTCCTGTTACTATCCAACTTTCATCGTTTATTCTTTTCGGTTTAGTTTTTAACGCAGAGGTTGACTGTTGAGTCTTACGGGCTAAGATGTATAAAGGCATAGCCCAATATTTTGGGCACAGTGGTTATTTGCTTTCTTGTCGAGAGTTAGATTGAAAACATCGACACCACTCTCATGCCTGTGCATTAATTATGCAGTTAGAGCTGGGAGATGATTGGCTTAGCTTAGCATAAATACTGGAAGCGAGGGGAAACAGCTAGCCTGATTCTGTCCAAAGTCAGAAAATAGGTCCAAGGCTCACTAATTAACATGTTTTGTCTGATTTTTTCAGTCCAAAGTGTACTAACAAGTTACAGTTTTTGTAATAATTCAACTTGGCATCACCACGAAGTTGCCAAGCATCCAGTGGAGACGGCAGGAAGTCACTGTGCAATAGTCAGAAACCACAAAAGCTGCTTCCCCCTGTTTTCAATCTTTATGCTAAGGTAAGCAAACCACCTCCTGGCTCCAGCTTCATGCCTAATGGACACATAAAAGCCGGATCGATCTTCTCATCTAACTCTCAGCAAGGAAATGAACAAGCACATTTCCCAAAATGTTGAACTATTCCTTTAAGATGTGGCCTTCGATCTGACTTTGTTTCCCTATAGTGGTAAGTTGTCTGTGCAATTTTCATCCGAGCAAAAGTTTGGCTTTCTGGTGCGAAGGAAGTATTACAGCCTACAAACGTGGCAGTAGAATTGTTGTCTTGCTGCTGCTTGCAATGACAGAAAGACAAAAATAGTGCAACCCATTTAGTGATGTAAGGCCACATAGTGACAGTGCTGCACTGTCACTGACTGTCTCACCACAGACAGATCACACAGCACATCTGGTTTTTCCCTGAGATGCAGTTTGATGTGAGATCAAATATAGGACGGTGATAACAGCGAATACAGCATCAAATACCAAGTTAACAATATAGGGCATCAGTCACTCTCTCTCAAGCGCATGCAGCACACAGACAGATATGGAGAGACCACACGCAAGCCTCTATTCAAGGTGAAGCTTTAATCTAAAGGATTTTGACATCTGCGACTGCAGAAGAAATGTATGCAATTATCTCATGTTAGACTTTGTTTATACCTCATTTCAAACACAAGGTGGATTTTACCTTTTAGCAGCAGAGGGAGAAAATCAATAGGTAGAATAACAATGCTGTTGTAGGTACTGCTTCCACGCCTTTATATTCACGGTCATCAATTCACGACAGCCTTTAGACCTCAACCTCAGCTTTTACTCGTCTGCTCCCTTATTTATTCGTAACAGCTGCAGCTATGGGGGCGAGAGCGTGTGACGTGTGTGTGTAGCATATGTGCCAGGAAGTGCTAAAGACATGAAGAAGAAGCTATTAGAAAATTAGAGAGGAGGGAGAAGAAAGAGAGAGGAGGTGGGAGAGAGAGGCATCGAGAGATCACAGAGGCAGCGAGGGATCACAGAGGCAGGTAAAGCGTCTCTTGAGGTGAGATTTTTCTGACAGACCCTGTCAGCACACCACGCGGCTACGAGCAGGAATGGAAAAACAGGACGAGTTTGGATGTCGAGGCTGGCTAGTGGTCTTCCTGCTCGCCAGCCTGCATAATGATGGGAAAAAGAGGAAATGTTCTTACTCCGAGCCGAAGATAAAAGGATTTGTAAGGGTATGTAAGTACAGAAGAGGAGTCGAGAGAGCGATCAATAATTAATTTACTTTCAACAGTCAAGGGCAATTAACACGCTTTTTTGCCCATTACCCGCCTAAAAGGGCCGACGCTGTGGCTCTAGCCCCTAATCTCGCTGACCATTGTCACAATCGAGGATTACACAGCTAGCAAATCGATGCACACACACACACACACACACACACACACACACACGCTCCTCTAAACACTGGAGACTTGGATTAGAGGCAGTTTTGTATAGTCACAAATGTCGAACATGCAGGATTTTGTTGCATTAACCTCCGTCCAGAAGAGCGGGACGGCTGAGCGAGTCGCCGTTTGTTTTGCAAACAATATCGGGCCTCTGCTATCCATCACGAAAATGCAATCGCGAAACTTTAATGGCATATCAATATCTGACGTGGCCTGAATATTTAGAGCAGAACGAAAAAGTCTCTGTGGCGCGGCCGCATGCATCCCACTGCAGACACACTTTCCAGGGCTCTTTGCATTTGTTACACTGGCAGCAGGGCGGGCTGGTGCCTGAGAGAGCTCTCGGTATAAAGAGGTTAGAGGTTTGTGCCCCTCAATTGTCAGAGTGTTCCAGAAGAATTCATCTTCATCTGCTTCATAAAATGATAATGGTCGACCGATGGATGTTTGATTCTGTTTCCTCTCCGCCTGTGTGTTGAACCACCACCCCCTCTGGCGAAAACGTCCACACACTCACCGCGTGTGCCTCGAATTAAGACACTTCATATATCAATTGTGTCCTAAATTCTAAAATATTCGCCCTGTGAGATCATCATCATAAGCTCTCGCAGCCTGTGAACGATTTTCTAGATAGAAATCTCCACTCCACTCACTCCACTGCGTTCATCAGCATTTCTCATATGGAATATGTTGCCAGGGAAACACCATTTACGCATGATGAGCTGACCTCAGAGTCAAGATCAAACTCTGCATAAGAAGCATATTCCAGCGGCTCATCCTGCTTCAGTATTACCTGATGTAAATGTGTCGCAGATTTTTTTTTTTTTTTTTTTCCCCATAAACTGGGTCAGAAAACCCAACTCGTCCAAGGAAGCAGGCTCAGAGATGGATGATACCCAAAGCTTTGGGGGATAGATTTAACATAGACCGGATTCTGGAGCTGTGACACCAGTGATTACTGCTGAACCGACAGGAGGCAAAGCTCATTTAACTAAGTAACTGCCAGGGGATCTTTTTCCTGCCCAAATTGAACATGTGTACGAAAACCGACGAAGGGGAATGAGTGCTTTTTTTTTTAAAACAACTTACTCACCATGTTACACACATTGCTGCCTCACCAGATGGGTCAGAGCAAAACGCTGCCAGGAGCAGGTAGGAGTTCACTGTCTTGCTCAAGGACAAATCAGCATGGATGGAAACATTGCTTGGAATATGGAAGCACCTCAGTTTATTTTTCCTGTATAATAAAGACCTGAGGATGCTTGTTTCCTCACTATTTTTGCATAGTCTCATTCCTTCCCTTAGAGACTAATCAGATTTTGTTACTGTTAATTACTGGCTGTTGTGGGGAGGGAGGCCTTGTTATTACTTGTGGCTCTTTTTCAGACAAACAAAAAGCAGTGCTATCACATTCCATTACACTCCATAATTCGTATGATACAGACAAAATGCAGAAGCAAGTTCAAAGCAGTTCTGGTCCAGTGGTATAAACAGAAATGTGAACTGCAAAGAAAATGACAGTAGATTTTGTGTATTTAAGATGACTCGTGGTGCTTTCAAAATACTTGAAATAATTAAGAAAGGATTTAGAGGCAGGCTCAATAGAGAAGCTCCTTATACTGTATGCTTTGTTTATGCTTTTCAGTCCATAAAGGCTTGGCCCTTTTGAACTGCTGACATTCTGAAGGCTGACTCGCAGTATTTTTCACTTTGCACTTCATTAGTATGTGATTTGTGTGTGTGTGTGTGTGTGTGTGTGTTGAGGGTTGTAGCATGATGTTGGTCTGCAGCCCGCTGATCATGATGCTGCTTTCTTGGCGAGCTCTCTGGACAAATGCATTTTTAAACCGATGCAACTGCCATGGCAAGCAGCAGCAGCAGCGCATAAGGAAAGAGCACTTGGGGAGCGCAGGCCAAGAGTCCACGCTTCTATGCAAATCTGCAAGTGCAACCACCGTTAAAGTCTGGATACATTTTAAATACTATTAGAATTATGTCAAAATATGGTTGTGCCAGCTAAATCTCATCATCTCAGCTTGGCTGCATTTACAGTATGCACTTCTAACTTGGAAATATTTCACATACTTAACATGTATTTATGAGAACCAGGAAACACTTAATTATCATGTGCATGTATTTTATTATCATGCAACCTTCAGATTCATTTTACATTTGGATGTTAGTTGCATGATATATGTGTATCTGCGTTCCCATAAGCAAACCTTAGCTTGACCACAACTGACTTATAGTAAACCCCTCATTGCGTGAACCCCAAGTTTCATGTAAATTGAGCCAGTAGTTTTTTTTTTGTAATAGTCTGAAGCGAAACATATCCCGCTCAGCGGAGGTAATCATGTTAAAAAAATAAAATGTTTGCTCATGTAAAATTTCAAATATACAGTTAAACCAACAGACAGAGGTGGGAATATAGATTCATTCATTAAGCTCAGCAACATTATAATGCATTGTATTCTAGCTCACGTTGGTTTTCTGTGCCCACACACTTAGTTTCTTTTTTTAGCAAATTTCCATGAACAACATTTCAACACGAATGGTCATTTCTGTTGCTGATAATTAAGTTAAGGTTAATTAATTGCAGCCTGGTGGTTTTTTTTGTCAGTGACAGCAGCACAGAAGCAGCCGTCCGCCTGGAGATTGCGTCACTTTAGTAGGGGACGACCGTCGAGGACAAGCTTACTGTACTCTCGCAGTGCAACTCAGTGAACTGTTAAATAAATTAGCTTACACTGGTTGTTCACTTCATTGAGCAATGTCATTTTGCAAGCACTGATACACATAGTCCTTTTTTTTTTTTTCTTTTTTGGTGCAGGGTTCAGGCGTCTTGCTAGCACAGCTGCCAGCGTCTGGATTACAGACATATCAGTGTTTGCCATTTTGCAGTCTGTCAGCTGTCACTCAATCAGTAAAATTACAAAATAAAGAAGTAATTCATTAACAAAAGGCGCTCAGGATAAATAACAACAGCACATACAACGTATGGCAACAAAGTACAAACAAAAGACGCTAAGGATAATTTAGAAGGTCAATTTCAAAACTCAAAAAGGGCTCAAATGGCAAGGATACAAAGTAACAAATGAATCAAATCTAGACTAGAAAAATACTTGTTAAACAATGATTTACTTACAAAAAAACACAAGGCAATAACAGGAAGACAAGGATCAAGGAATGCTGGATAAATCACAGCTTGGTACAAAGACATGGCACGAGACAATCTGGCACAGGACAAAGGGAGACACGGACTATATATACACGAGGTAACAATGAACAGGTGGAGACAATTAGGGCGGGGTAGACAATCAGACAGGCGGGAAACACACCGGGAAGTCAAGGGGCCTGAAACTAGAGGAGAGTTAGGTTTCACAATAAAACACGAAGTGTAAGACAAGACATTACGCTCGTGAACAAAAACACTTAACAGATCTGACGAGACATGACAAGAAGATTATTTGTGAACGAGTGACGAACGAACGAGTGAATCCCCTTTGAAATCTAAACTGCTGTGTCCTAGGTTTACATCTGTCTGTCCATCACATTCCATGGAAATCCAGTCTAACATTTTTTGTGATAAACTGCTGGACGTGCATAGCCTCCTTGGTAAACCTAGCAACAGTGATAAGTGCTGGAATGAACTGTGATCTTGGTGCTTACGCAATGATAATACTGACAGCAGCACCAGAAGCTGACCCTTGTTTGGGTTGTAAAACGTCTTCTGCATACCTGAACATGGCTCTGTTTGAAGCAATTATGAGTGTAAATATGAGCTGCACCCCTCAGTCCCACAGTGGACTGCTTTTAGCCCTGCAGCCCTCCCACTTCCAATGAGTCAAGTCAAAAGTTCAATTTATTTGCAAAGCATTTCCTATCAAACAAGTTTGTCACAAAGTGGTTTACAGAACAAAGCACATCAGCACAGGTTAAAACAGGACACAAACTCAGGGAGGAACAAGGGAATCACACGTTTCAGGCCAGGATCACATGTTTTTATACACTGTTTCAAATGATCTGTTTTTACATGAAAATCAATTCACAGTGAAAAAGACACTGATGTTCCAAAATATGAAACATGTTTCCTTGAGTTTTGACTTTAATTTCGGTGTCTCCAGGAATATCAATAAAGTTGTCAAGCTTTTTTCTGTTATACACAGTGATCCTCCCTCCTGCTGCTGCTCAGCCAACCTGTCACAAATATCAAAATATGGCCGCTGTCTTAGATAAAAGATGCAAAACATAATGAGTATCTCAGCATGCCCACCGATAACTTCAACCCTTTCCCAATCAAAACCCTGGATATTATGATTATTTAATTATTTATTAGCATTTTTAGTTTATTGGCATGTAATTCAGATTTTATTTATTTCATTTTCAGACCCACATGTCAAAGGTCACCAGATGTCATAACCCAGATGCTGTATTCACAAATCAAGGCGCAGTGGAACGGCCGAGCAGGCTGATTTCTATACAGTATGTAAATGATTTTATGAGAAAAACTGAATAATTGAACCAAAAAGGCCTGATCAAAGTATTGCTTGAGGCTGACTAATATGAGGAATCAATGTAAACTTTGTTATGCAATATGTATGCACTACTTCTAAATGAGGGGAAAAAATGGAACCTGGTGCAGCTTTTTGCTTGTTAGTTTGATTTGAAGCTGTGTTACATGAGGTTGTGCACGTGTGTATGCCTACATGCATGAATTCCATGCAAAATAAAGCCCCCTGCATACGTACCGCTTGGCAAATGAATGGATTCCTCCCTCTGGTTCAGACAGAGAAATGACAGGATTACTATTAACTCTGGGATACGGTCTGCAGCACCACGGATAAGAGCCTACCTACTGAGCCTATCTTAGATTCCGCAGAGGCAGCCGCTGGTGAGGTAAGCCTACTGTGAACGAGGAATAGTTAAGTGTCATGTCTGTCTTGAAGCACAGAGGGAATCGGCACCTCCTGCAGATGCAAGGAACTATCTGCAACCTCTTATCCTGCAGCCTCGTCCGGAGCGGTGTCATGTCACTGGGTTTTAACTCTTGCACTTGTGCATAGGAGGCGGTACAAAAACATCAGTCAAGTGGAGGGTGCACGGCTTGACTCTCCCTGTCCCCTTTTGTGCACCGCACAGGGGCTGGTGAGCAGGAGGTTGACAGTTGCCGAAGGCGATCGGGGGAGGGAATTGTAATGTGGATTTTTCCCCTTTTTTTTTTAGTGATGGTTTGGTATATAAATAAAAAAGACACCCAGCTGCTATTTACAGATATCTTCTTCCCCTGGTGTGTGCAACAGACACACTCAGCGGAATCCCAATTCCATCTACCAAAACGTTTGTGGAGGATTGAAAGACTGGAGGCTGAAGTCAAGTGTGAAGCTTCGCTGCCTCCCTGTGGACACTTTATAAAGAGAAGAGACACCCACCACTGTCGCAATCACACTGAGGAGCACACTGTGCCATGAATTATTATCCATAGCAAGTGTGCTAGGTGTGTGGTGACGGATAGATGGATGGATGGATTTTGTTGTGAAAGGAAGCGAATGTTGTGCAGAGAGCCCTCACCTCAGCCACCTAACACCTTCGGGATAACTCACAATGCAGACTGCAAGCCATCAGGTCCCGACTACTGTAATGTTTTTCTGGCTGAATGGGAGGAAATTCCTGCAGCCGGGTCCCAAAAATCTTTTGGAAAGCCTGCAACCAGCAGAGTGGAGGCTGTTAGAGCTAATGCCCATGGTTTTGGAATAACATGTTCAGCAGCGCGTCAAGGCTGACTAAGCCCATGGAAAAGTGGCGATGGATGTAAGGTACTAAGTGTATGTCAGCCAATTATAATCCACACAATTCACCTAGCAGGAAACAAACATGACATGAAGGAAATCCTAAGATGCTTTGATGCCTGCAACAGCCAAAATGCTCAAAAACAGACATTTTATCAACAAAGTATCCTTTGTTTAGGTGTGCAGTGAAACTAAGGCTACTCATTGTAAGTCACACTTGATATCAATGCTACTTAGTTGTACGTGGCACATTAATTTGTTCAATCCTCCAACACTTTGACCTGTTTATTCCATTTTTGTGAGACTTTCTCTCCCCACCTGGACCAGCTACGACATTAACAAGCTGCTTACATATTAATGAATTCACAATTTAACACGCAGAGTGGGAGTTTTTATTTTTAATGCGCATACTATAAAATTTAACGTTCGTAGAATTTGACTGTAGAATTCATGCTTCAGTAAAAAGTTTTTACCTAAGTGAAGGGATGTGGATAATACCTCCACCTCTGGCTGAAAGCCCAGACTGACTTTACAGTGCACGGGTCTCAGAACAGCTGCGTTAAAACGACATGTTTTTCTTGCCTCCGCTTGTCTTTTGTGACCTCGAGAGGAGCGGCACATTTACGTTGCCTCTGTCAATTGCAGGTATCAACTCGGATTAGCACTTCCATCTGTCAGGACATCAGGGTCATCAAATCCACACACCCCGGATGTCAGCTGTTACCACTACAAGGTACTAATCAGTGAAAAAGGGCCAAGAAAGAAAAGCGAGTTTTGCATAAATCAATACTTGACGGCGCTGCCAATAGATGATTGTGATCAGGCTGCATCATCGTCTTGTTTCAGACTTTGAAATGGCATGCAAAAGCAAAGATAGGCCTGTGAATGGTGAAAAGAGAAGATAAGGTCATAATTAGCCTGAATGTGACTAATGTTTGCATCTGTTTTTACATCTCTTTGATGCAATAACTGAAATGTTATATTATCATGGAGGAAAATAATTACATTTCCCATAAGAAGATGTTTTGACATTATCAGGCAGTTAATTACATTATCACATTTTATTTAATCTACAGTTGGTTGAGGGACTATACCTCTAACACACACACTTCCACACAATAAATGGACAAATAGTCACAGACTGTGACCTGTATGAGGACATCTGAAACCATCTGAGGCCTGAAGGATTTACTGTACGTCCTTCAGGAAGTTAATTCACTCGGGCTTGTGTTACAGCTGAACAGAGGAGAATAAAAATGCTGCAAAAATAAATCCACCAGGCAAGTTTACTTTGCCCACACTATGTTGGATTGTTCTTATGGCTGGCCATTTGTTAACGAAATGCCCGGCAGCCTAACAGGTTATCCATCTGTAAATGAAAGAGTGGGGGCATTTCTGACTTTTGGAAAACCGGTGGCATCATGTGCACATAAAATATATTTGTATGAATTTTATTACAGCAAAAATGTGACATAAATTAAGACAATAAAAGCTTGCCTCGGGGATTGAGAAACCTTTTTTTTTTTCAGAAGGGTGGGTCTGAATCACATCACACATATAAACTGAGGGAGGGTGCCTTCAAGTGCACCTTCCAACAGGTGTACTTTATAACTTCAAACCTGACACAAGTATCAACACACCAAAAAAATTAAAAAACCAAAGGGGATATTATCAGTTACTTTAGGGACTAAAGCCAACCTGGCCAAGGTTAACAACCTCAGTCAACCTTACAGCTGAGACTCTGCTCAGACTTTTTCCATCTTATTTTATCAGAGACGTTACCATCACATCATCTTCAAGCCTGACACATCTGAGTGTCCAGCGTGTGGCAGCAAGCTTGTCCTGAATTCGACCACATCGGCCTTCTTTAGTGACAAAAAGCATGACGTAAGTCGGCGGTGACACAATCTAGCCTTGTAGTTGTGATTCTAGGTTGTTCTGTTTCCATCTGCTGTAGATTCTTTCAGAAGTCTGCAGAGTGAGTCGCACAGGAAGCGTTGAATTACCTTCAGCTGTTCACCAGCGGCAAAGAATAATTTGAATCAACAGCGACGCGACTGAAAAGGCTTTCGACCAAGGCTGCTTGTTGTGTTCTGCATTGTGTGGTGGACTCTTCACCTTAAACCCTCTGGAGACATTTCTGTGGCTCTCTCTTCTAATTTCCTCTTTGCTGTCTCTAGTGTGAAAATGTGCCTTGATTGATTGTGTCAATTACAGGGAAGCTTATTTCAAAGGAACAGGAGGGGCTGTGTTGCTGTTGCTCTGAAGTAGCAGTCAATGGATTTCATAGATTACTTAAAGCCCTTTTAAGTCCGGCTGCAGCTCCTGTAGCCTAATAAAGGTGATGGCCAAGTGGGCCATAAATTACTGCAGCTACAGAAATCCCTTTATCTACCTTAAACAGTTGGGAGGCAAACCAAAAATGAGGATACAAACCGAGCACACGATGAGGAGAGCCGGCAGATAGCGGTGACTTTGATGATAACAGCCTCGAGAAAACATTTACCTCATAACAAAACACCTTGAATTACTCAACATGAGTTAAGTGTTGAGTCACTGAGATATTTAGATGTTCCAAGATATAATAAATTGCTGAACAGCCAATTATTAGCACCCATACAGAGCTTTCATAAGTAATTTAAGTTTAAATGGTACACCTATTTAACTTACTTTTCAGCCTCTAAACCACCAACATGCACGTCATTACGATGCAACATTCAAGACAATCCCCTGATAATTACAACAAGTTGTTTTAAGAGAACACACTTCACTGTACATGTTTATTTACATCACTCCTTTGTACATTTACTGCCCAGAAATATGGGGCAGCGCGTTACATTCAAGGCACAGGTCAGTCCCTCCAAACAAGGTTTGCTCACACCACAAAGAAAACCAAATCTGGAATGTAAATAACTAAACGATGTAAACTTATTCAGAGCAGATCGACAAACCGCATACCAAATGAACATTCTTAGCTGTACACTGTAACATGGCTCGTCCACTCAAAAAAATAGATACCCAACAATACACATATTTGGAAAATACCATCCTCATTAAAAACATACTGCGACACAAAATGTTTTCATCGCTGACATCTTTCTGTGCTCTGAAACTCAAAATTCTAGACATTTAGGTTTACGTCTGTTTTAACGCTTTCTGCTTGACGAGAAACTAAACAGTTCAAACCAAGACCTCCTTTTTGCAGCGTTGGCGATAAAGTTACTTTCAAATAATTTGTCAAACTGGAAAACCACAACTGCACAAAAGTGTCCACACGTTCCTAGTCTGCTCACATGTCTTTGAAAACGGGTTGAACACAGATTTCCTATCAAGCTGTTCGTTCGGCTCTCTTCACTTTGAGAAGATGTGAGTCACAATGCACGGTTAAAAATTCCACCATGCAGCTAAATGTGCAATAAATCCAAACATTTATACTCCAGCTGAGTGAGGACATACAGTTCAAACAAAAAAACTACAGCTTATACCAAAAATATAAAATGTTCTCCTTTGTTTTTTTTTCTCCTTTAATGTTAAGTGCTTTAAAGAAATATGCATATACACTCGGGGGTGGATAAATCAAATAAATTCAAATAAATACACAGCTGCATTTGGAAATGAAACAAGGACATGAAAAATCTTTTTTACTCATCTTCAGCCCACCACCACAAAAACAGCAAAGTTATAAATTCCCAAACCATAGTGCGACACTTTAACTGCACATACTCTCACCAGAACCAAACGCTTTGGTAAAGTGGCCAAAAAACGGAAGCAATTTTATCTCCACTTCAAAATGTTTGTTAGTGGACAAACACGTCAGTTACATTCATGGAAGGAATACAGAAAATCTATGCTGGCAACAGAAAAAGAAAGCACGGCTGATGGTACTGGTTATCGGTCCTCAGGCAACAAACTTGTTCTTGGTTGTGGAGCCGCTCTTCGTGGCGGTGTCTGCGTGCGACTGGTATCCGATGATCACTTTTGGCGGAACGCCTAATCTCTCTTTATACACACGCCTAAAAAAATGCAAAAAAAAGAACAAACCACATTGGATATTATGAAACACACAGACACAAACGTTCTAAATGTGGCAATAAATGACACATGAAATGCAGACAGACGCTGGTCTATATATTCAATAATCCTTGCCAATGTTATCTGTTACGCTGCTGTCACAAACTACTTTTTGTGAGGCTGTCCACTGATGCTGTGCGTTTGCCAGATTTTGCCCCAGAGGGTTTTTTTTTTTTTATACAGAGCTTTGAAAAGCTCAAACATGATACTGAGGTTTTCTGGCCAGCTGTTAGGCACGATGGATATCTGCCACTGTACTAATGAGAAAAAATTAGCTAGCTCATGGGATTAAAATACTTGTTAAATTAATAAAAGCACCTTACATGTAGAAATAGATAGATAGGTGTTAAATTGACCAATAGTCCCTTTCCTATTACTTCTAGGTGCTTCCAAAGGCAGCTTCTAGAACCTGGTACCATGACCTGGATGAATGTGAATCTTCAGACATTTCCTATGACTTGATGCACTGCTGATTATCTTTTTGACACATTAAGATTCAGGTCACCCTATGTGTGTGATGGCCTCTTTGTTTTCGTAGTTCGTGGTCCATATTGCAATTTTGTCCCCTTTGGCTCGGATGTTAATGACGGCTCCGCACACGTCGTCGCTGTAGTCATCAAAACCTTCACCCACAAGACACAAGAGCTGCAGGAAAAACAGCAATTATTTCCAAATTCCTTGTTAGCGGGGAGCAGTTCATGGCAGTTAGACAGTCAGAGGCTGAAGGGCCGTCGTCAAAGCGCACATTTCGAGTTCTCACGGGAGGAAAGGCACAGGTGCTGCTAATAACATTAACGATGGCTCTGTTCTATTCAAGTGTCCCAGTGTGACAGTGAGCCGGCGTGCACAACAGCAGGACCCTGAAACCAAAGCAGCTAAAAACATTTTATTTACACTTGTGCTTTTCCTGCTGCGATGTGACAAAATGTCTTCCCTGAAAGACGCCTCCAGATGAAACTACTAACGACCTCATTAAAGTAAAAAGTACTCGACAGGACTCAACATACCGTCTCCAACCAGAACCGATCCAGGTCTGATTTTCGCTGCTGCTTGGACAGAGTTATCAGCCAGCGTCCACCTCGTCGATTCCGTTCATCCTCCCACATGGGCTCAATCCCATCCTGCGTCCAAATAAAGGTTAAAGATTTCAACACTTGAGATATTCCAACATGTCCATAACGACCAAAGGCTTTAGCCTCACCACTAATTAGACAGAACCGAAAATAGTTTATTTCTGAAGTTTCATTGTTGTTCCTTTAAAAGCATAGTTTACAAGACTGAAACTTAAAAGTAATGCTAACTATATATTTTGATAAAGTATTCCACTCAATAATACAATATTGACTTGAGTCAGTATTGTTTTCGAACTCATTTGCTGAGTTGTGCTCTGGTGCTTGCTGCAAGTCTTACTGTTAACTGTACTGATGTTTCATTACTGCTGCGCTGTTTATTGTACATTCTTTTACAAACTGTGCTTATGTTTTGTTTCTGGTGCATTGTTTACTGTAGGATTTCATTGCTGATCATTTATGATGTAAGTTGACCTTCAGTGCCACAAGAGGCACCAATAAATAAAGTGCATCATCATCATTATTGTTAATATTATTATAAAAGAGACAAGCTCTTGATTCACTTAGTCTGGACCAACTTTGGCATCTTGGAGTTCTGCCTGGTTTGAGCTCATTCTAAAGCCAGACATGCATTTGTATGGCTATAATTCAGGCAGATCATGGATGTGATGAAAACTAAAAGGAAGAAAATAGCAATCTTAAGATGAAACAATCTGATATGAACAGGACATAAGAGTGCCTTACAGTTCCTTTTAGATACATTAAATACATGTGCTTTTAGATTACACAGAACAGTAAAACATTCATTCTTTGTTTGAAAACAGGAAATAAAGTAAATTCAATTAATTTCCTGTTTTGTTATTTGTTGCGTGTAAGGATGCCAGTTTGATTCTCTTTGATCTGTGCTGCAGAGTTTACATGTCGGAACAAAAAAGTCTGTTCTTGTGTACAACTTCACAGGGACAACCATCAACTGTGTGCTAAAATCACAAGAAGCACCAGATAAAAGTGATCCACCACCAGCATTGTGCTCTGTTGATCTGGGTGGAGTGAACTCAGGTGTCTGTGCTCTCAGGATGTGCTCCCACCTAACTCATTTAAACACTTTAAATGGGGTACATCTATCAGATAGGCTTCCAATAAAACTCTGATGTGGGGCCAAACAACCACGCTGAACTCAAAAGTTAGACTTAACTTTTCATCTGCTGATCACGACAACTGTCAAGAAGCATCTCTTGTCTAGTTAGATGTGCATTTAGTAACCATGTCAGCATGTAAATGTGGCAATAAAAGCAGCAACCACCCTCATATGACAGCAGTAATTTCTCTCCACCGTATTGCAGCATAAGATGCAACCTTTCCATCCTCTGTTTCTAACTGTCAAACATTATTGATGACAGATGTGAGCCAGTTTCAGTCTTGACTGATGCTCGTAACTCTTTCTTCATTGGCTCTTTGTGGCCACCGGAGAAGATAAAGTAAAATGCAGTGAAGTGCAGCCTGACTTGCTGCTAGTACCTGGATAAACTGTGTTTTGATTCCCGACACTCAATGGGTACAAGCATCAGCGATGATGGAGGGTCACAAGTCAGCAAAACTCAGATGAATGAATTACCTTCGGGACATGTGACTCAGGTTTAATATTCTTGGTTCCTGTGTGTGGATCCTCCAAATGGATCAGAATTACAAAGCACCAGAAGAAAGTTTTTTTCTTTTTGGTTCTGAACAAGTGCACCTGAACTACTGTGCCAGACCAGGTCCCATCCCCCTGAATTAATATGAATATGTATAACCAGTGGAAGCTAAGACCATTAACCATTTTAAAGTTTTAAGCAGTTATATTGCACACTGATAAAAAAAAAGAGATAGGGATAAACACACTCTTACCTTAAAGAGCGAGTAGTCACAGCCAGACATCAAGTTACTTGATAGCTGAATGTGATTGTATAATCTGGGAAGGATGGAGGATATTTTATGTTCAACAGAAACCTTTAAGTAGCCTGGCTGAGAAGATGGTGCAACATGAACATAGTATCACAGCAGTTGGTGAAATAGTCAATTTAGACTAAGATTCATGTAGGTGGACTCTTTGCTTGCTTTTTAGTGGGGGGGTAGAACCAATTTTGCAACAAATTCTGCTATGAATAGGTCTAGGTATGAACTGATGTTGTGTAATTCTGCAGCTTTTAATGCAGTCATGTATATCATGATATACTTACGCCCAGAAGTCTTCCACAGTGTCAAATTTGGAGATGAGACGAAGATTGGCTTGCCATGTTTTGCTTTTGTCATTCTTGAAAAACCATAGAGCCCACCTGCAAATCAAAGAAGAGTTACTATAGACTAACTGCATGCTTGTGTCTTATTTGTCATGTCTAATTAACAACTTGTTTCACTGTTTTCACCTGCTTAAATCCTACGCGCTTTTAAGTATCTTGAGAGAGAAGAGCAATGTCATGTGTAATTCTCAACTGACCTGATGCACTTGTTCAGTGAGTTTTATGCAACTATAAAACTTTCTGAACACAGAGGGGAATAGAGCTGTGGTCTTACTTGTTTTGTAATGGATGCTTGATGTACACTTCAGGACTCACAACCTTCTGAATGGCTGTTTCACATGTTTCCTTTTCAGGATTTGAAGGAACTGAAGTTGACACCTAGAACACGAAACAGTACAAAGAAGCATCAAAAACAACTTTCAGAGAAATGTTAGGTCAAGTTGTTTTTTTTTTTAAAATCAGCATGTTTCTTATGTTCAGCCACTGGTGTCATCATGCTGCTTGTAATCATCTAACTTCTCTGAGTGAGTGTGTGAGGGAAGTATGTAAGCGGGGGTTGTAGACTGTAGATAGTATTCATATTTAGGGAATTTGAGCAGTTTGCAGGGAGAACATACATTACACAGCACCCTGTGACAATAATGTCCTGCACATTACATGTCATGTTTCTGTTGTTATTTATACTGCACCTTTTATAGTCCGTCTCTGTTTATTTACTCTGTGTATCTTTGGCTCTTCAAAGCAAATTAACTTTCTTCTTTAGATAATATTGCATTTTATTTGATTTGATTTTACCCTTGTCCATGAGACAAATACACAAATTTATCCTTTGTTATGTCTGCATTTGTATTCAGGGCATTGACAGCTAACTGCCTGATTGATTAATTGATTTGTTGTTGACTAATAAATTAATCAGCAACTATTTGGAGCATCAATGAATCAGCAATTTTTCAAGAAAAAAAAAATTATGTGATTCCAGCTGCTTAAATGTGAATATTTTCTATTTTCTTTACTCCTCTGTGACAGCAAACTGAATATCTTCTGGTTGTGGAGAAATCAAGACATTTGAGCACATCATTTTGGCCTCTGGAAAACTCATTAATCAATGTCTTTCACCATCTTCTGACATTTTATGGACCAAACTACTAATCGATGAATCAACAATGAAAACTGTTAGTTGCAGCTCTAAACAGGAGCACTTTTTAAATCCAACAAACAGCAATGCCCAGACCTAGTTTCATCATATTTATCCAGGCAGAATAAGGTCAACTCAACATTAACTTAATTACTTGTTGGACTTCTTCACAAAGTCAGCATTTATTGTAAGTTCACCGCTGTGGACTGCATAAACAGGCGTTGTTGTGATCTGCCCAACCTCTACCGTTAAATATATATATAGAGAGAGCCAGAGCTCATTCTTAGTACAACGTTATTCAGTCCAGTGCTAGCTAGCTAGCTAGCTAGCTGTCTGTAGAAGTTCCCACTGAACTGGAACACAACAGAAGGTTGGCTACGTTAGCGACGCCTCTCATTCATCCAAACATCAGAGTTCATGTTAGGGTAACGGCTGAACACTACACCCGGTCAACTCTGTGTTTACACCGGGCACCAGTCCCCACGTTGACTACACTTTCACCTCAGTAACTGTCACTAACACAAACATTAACGTTAGCGCTACTCTTAAACAAAAAGCGATACACATCAGTGTTAATCTACAGTGCTGCTAACTTAATGTTGTTTGGCTAGCGACTTCTGTTACCTGCCAAAGGTAATAACAGGAAGTTTACAGAATCACTGCGGCTGCCTGTCTCAAAAACCGTCATTATCTTTTACCGTCGGTGTTTTAACAGTGGATGAAAGCACTGTCTGTGGAGCTGAAGCTCGGGCTGGGTGACTTAGTTAGCTGACGGTGTATTGCAGTGCACTCACCACCAGAGCGGTCGCCATCTTCTGAAAATCACGTTCAGTTTTTTTGGCGTGTTAAAATAGCTGATTGGGCCATCTGGTACGCTACAGCGCGCATGCGCATCAATGCCCTTTAGTTATTGATCATTCATCATGGGAAGATTATAAAAAAACATATATGTAAATCTATCTATGTATATTAGGTAGTATTCCATTTTTTGTGGAAGTAGCAAAACTGGATCACACATATTGTATTAGTGGAGAACTGCACTTCAAGTGATGATATATTTATGGCCATCATGCTGAAATTTATTTTGTGGGTCACAGAAGTATTTACAACCTATATAAGGCAAAAATGAATCAGTCTAAGAGGACATCCCGTCAAAAAGCAGTCCCTTCTTTAAATGTTAAACTTAAGGAACACACAAATGAGATGATAAAGATTCAAAAGTCCACTACATGCCACACAATTTGTGAAAAAAAAAAAAAAAACTAATTTGTATAATTGCTTGTCCTGGATCACACATATAGAGACCAATTAGGAGTGCAGAGGATTACTGCAGTACACTTTGGGGTAATATTGCAGAAACATGCATTAAACTCTTGGGTCACTTTGAGTCTGTTTGCCACCCCTGTTGAAGAATGTTATAGGCTTTTTATATTGTACCCATAAATATTACATCTATATTCTACATTGTGCGAGCTTAGCAGAAATGTGCACTGATGAACTGTGTTCCTCTGGGTGATAAAACTGTCATCAAGTTATGAACAGTAAATTGATTGTGTGATAACAATCTTTTTTTTTTCAGGCTGCAGTACGCACTCAGTCTGCGTTGACCTTACCACACATCCATGTAAAGCCAATATATAGTTTAATTAAAGGTCCAGTGTGTAGGATTTAGTGACACCTAGTGGTGAGGTTTCAGACTGCAACCAACTGAATACCCCTCACCTCACTGTGGAGGTGAACCTACAGTGGCTGCAAAAGACAGCCTCTAGAGCAAGCGTTTGGTTTGTCCATTCTGGGCTACCGTAGAAATATTACAGTGCAACATGGTGGACTTTCTCAGGTATTTTCAGGTGATTACACACTAATGAAAGCATACTTATGAATATTATATTCCATCACTACCAGTAAATCCCCCTAAATCCTACGCACTCCTTTAATCTGTGATGGTCTGACTATGTCCATGTTGATGGGTTTTTTTTAATGTTTTGATTCAATATGTTGTTTCCATCTTAAATTGTGATTGACTGTATGAATGCAACAGTGTAATTATTCTTCTGCCTTGAGAAAGATTTGCAATCTCAATGAGACTTACTACTGGTTAAATAACTTTTTTTAAGTATTAAAGATATCTTAACTCTAATATTTGTTCCATTTTAAAAATATTGTAAAACATACTCTTCATAATAGATCATATTAATGTTTATATATTGTTTGATATTAAGGCATAACATGAATATTAAGCATGAATGTCATACTGTAACTGTTAATACAATTAAAAGCTGAAGTCTTGGCAGAGTGAAAAAATGAGAAAGAGACTCTCTGTTGACTCTATCTGACAAAAAAATTTAATGACACTTCTTGTTTCAAACAACTGATCTGCTGTTAATAAAACTGATGTTCAAATACTGAAAGTTATGTCATCAAAACATGTGAACAAGAAATACGTTAAGTGCTGCAACTATGGGAGGAGACTGTTTAAAGGCCGGACGTGAACGATGCCAATGTTTTAGGCACTTCAGAGGGTCAGCACTGTGCGGATACTGCAATGAGAAACAAACAAACTAGGTTACAAACAAAGAAAACGGGAGCAAACATGTTTTTCTGAACTAATTGTATACATGCTCATTCTTCTCACCTCTCTCCAGCGTGCATGAGGTCGAATCCTTCATTGATCTTTTCAAAGGGCAGTGTGTGGGTCACAAACTCATCCACCTTCAGCTTCTTATTCATGTAGTCTTCCACCAGTTTAGGAACGCTCTCCACACTCTTCCACCCTGGGGGTGAATATCACAACCACTTTAACGACCGGAATTCTCATTTAGACAGAACATTACTGTTTGAACGGCACAACTGTTTCACCAAAAGGCCTTGGCAAAGGCATTTATTCCCCATCCAAACAGCTAAATAGCTGCTCAGACTTTAATTGGTAGAATTAAAAAGATGAGAAATGATTAAAAAACTACTGCATTTAACATGCCGAAATCAACAGTTTATGCCTTCTACAGAGCATCTCAAGGCTAATAAAATACCACTAATAATGCATACATTTTAATTAGAAAGCAGTTTGCCACCTTCGAGTCCAAATTCTTCAAAGAAAAGTTGTGCTCCAGTTTAAACTCATCTTGAGTCACAGACTTTTAGCTAATAAAGTGGATTGTAACAAAGCATAATTACCCATAATTAAATGTGAAATATGCAAAAGGTTTTGAACTCGCAGGAAGTTGGAGCTGCAGCCAGACCACATTATGCCCTTTATGACATGTAATTTTCTAACACAGTCAGTCACCTCCAAAGGCTGTGCCCCTCCACACTCGGCCTGTCACCAGCTGGAACGGTCTGGTTGAGATCTCCTGTCCAGCTCCGGCTACACCGATGATGACACTTTCACCCCATCCTTTGTGGCATGCCTCCAGAGCGGCCCTCTGAAATAATAACATGCTAATTTTCCTGGATTCTGTGAGTTGCCAACTTCTGAAAACTATTTTATATGCTGCTTGTGCTACCTGTTGAGTGCACTGAACACGACGAATTATTTGCACTGGCTCTACTATGTACATCGAATGAACACATTTATGACCATGTTTTATATGTTGCTCAGCGCCGTTTCTGTACGATGTCCTCATTATACAATGTGATCACACAAGTCTCACCATGATTTGCACATTTCCAATGCACTCAAAAGAATAGTCCACACCCCCGTCTGTCATCTCCACCAGGACCTCCTGGATGGGCTTGCTGTGGTCCTTGGGGTTCACAAACTCGGTGGCCCCAAACTCCTTGGCTTTCTCAAACTTTGCAGGGTTGATGTCCACGCCAATGATCCTGGTTGCCCCAGCAACCTTGCATCCCATAATAACAGCCAAGCCAACAGCTCCGAGGCCAAATATGGCACACGTGGAACCAGGCTCGACCTGCATGAGGAAGAATAGCAACATGAGAATTCAGAAGAAGAAGAAGAAGAAGAAGAATTTCGCCAATAGCAAATCTATGTATGAACTTTAAAGCTGTATTGGCAGATGTAGCTTAGTCAGATTCAATTATATAAATATCAGTGCTACATTTTTTTGCATTTCACATTGTATTTTCTCTTTTTAATGTATGCAAGTAGCAGGGATTAAAGAAGGTGACAAAAACTTGGAAACACACCTAACAACAGGGTCCCATGTCAAGCTGTTTGTAAAGACGCCAATAACTGTTTTTAATTTCCAAATGAATTGTTAGCGCGTCAAAAACAGACTTTTTTTTGGGTCAAAATAATGTCACAACAAAATACTGAAAAAACAACAACTTGGAAACAGACACCCTTGGCAAATATTCATTTTCACATCAAATCTGCATGATTAATAAGGGTGTCCCACTTCAGAGTGAGACCTGCGAACAATGACAATGTTGTCCTTTGGGCAACAAACTTGTTCTGCATAACAAGCTTTAAACAGTAAAATGAGTCACAAATGTCCTGCAGCGTTTGTCTCACTTTGGAAATAAACTTGTGTACAAATGCTTCTTTTTTTGTATGGAGGCAGTCTTATACTGCAGCACGGCCTTCAGCCCGTGAAACCCACCTTGGCAGTGTTAAGAGCAGCACCGTAACCTGTAGAAATGCCACATCCGAGAAGGCACACTTTGTCCAGTGGAGCACTCTCGTTCACCTTGGCCAGAGAGATGTCGGCCACCACAGTGTACTCGGAGAAGGTGCTGGTCCCCATGAAGTGGAACACTTGCTTTCCTTTGCAAGTGAAGCGTGAGGTCTTGTCAGGGAGCAGACCCTGGCCCTGGGTCACTCTGCAGGGGTGGAGGCACAGAGAAAAAATGATTTCTTTTCATGCATGTGTGTATGATTAAACTCAACTGCTGTGCATTGCAGTACAGTGCAGCCAGAAGCTCAAACTGATGATGACTGAGCTTTGATTTGGTTGCCCTGGGGTGTAGTGCTTGAGGCTATGAGTTCAACTATTGAGGTCACAAAGAAACAGTTTTTTAGATTTCTTTTTTAACATAAAAAAAAACTCGTCTGACAATATTACCTTATTTTCTGGCAAAGGTTGGTCTTGGGATTTTTGCAGAATTTGCATTCACCACACTGTGGCACGTACAACGGGACGACAGTATCGCCTTGGTGAAGAATAATTGTAAATAATTAGAAGTGATGCAAAAACAGTTATTCGCAACAGCACACACAAGGTTGTCTGGCAGCTTCATACCTGGCTTGAATTTGGTGACGCCCTTGCCGACGCTCTCCACTGTTCCAGCACCCTCGTGGCCCAAGATGACGGGGAAAAGCCCCTCAGGGTCACTGCCGCTCAGAGTGTAGGCATCTGTGTGGCACACCCCTGTAGCAGAGATCTGAGAGGCACAGCGTCATTTAAACTTCATGTCAGACACAGCTGCTAGATGCAAGAGCGGGATATATTTGGGTTATCTGTGATTCTTTCATAGGTGATTGAATGGTGTGTTATCTGTTGCACCCATGCCAGGCTTTTTTGAAATCTAAAAGTTGCAATGGTTTAGTTTACCTTGATGCGAACTTCATGGGCCTTAGGTGGGGCCACCTCGACCTCTTCAATGGACAGAGGCTTCCCAGGTTCCCAGGCTACAGCTGCCTTGCACTTGATCACCTGAAGGTTAAGTACAGGTTGTTTTTTTTAAAAGATTCTTCTACAATTACCTGTAACTGAGTACCTGCAGCCACAGGTTGTGCTCAATGTATGTGTGTGTGTGGGGCAGATCAAGCTGGCTGCACAGTGTAGCTGCACTTTGAACTTTATCCAAGATTAATCAAAACCAACCGACGGTTCCAGTGTGTCACCGTTGCTCTGCTTTAATAGCATTAACCCAATATAGCTTTATCACATGCCTTCGCTTTCTCATACTAACTGACTGAGACGTGGCTACGACTTATCGTCCACCAAAACTGGTTTTGACTCACCAGGACTGGAGCCAAAATACCAGTATGAACCGAATGACCTAAGATCCCTGTCAGGCGGTCAGTAAACGTTTGTACTTGTTCATTCAGCTCATGTGAATGCGGGCTCGTTATTTGAGATAAACTCGCTTTTTCTGCGCTGCTAGTGAAGTTTATGCCAACCTCACGACCCATATGTGAGGAGGGAGTGCATTTAAAATATTTCTTGCGCATTTAGTGGGAAAGGTACCTACTTTTCCAGCTGTCTCCATGTTCGTTCCCTCTGCACGAGAGCTTCTAGGCGGCGCGCAGCCGTAAAGGAGTTAGACACCGGACCAATCAGAAACGAGAACGCGCAGGGTACGCATGACGTAAGAACGGCGAAGAAAAAAAAAATCAGTTGAGTTTGAACAGGAAGCCCAGTCCAGAGAGAACAGCTTTAAAATGTTTTAAATCTCTCTTTTTAAGAGGTGAGTATAGTCTATATATGAATATCAAAACATGAAAGTGAAAGGATATTCTTCACCTTTTGAAATAGTATGATGAAGACGTGAGATGGGTTTGAGAGCTTCCAAAAACAGTAGTGGGACTTGAGCAACCAAAATGTATTTATTCTGTATAACTGAGTGTCTTGCTGAATATATTAGATATTTTATATATAATGTGTAGGACAGCGAAGGAGTTGATTTGTTGAAAAACACTGCTTCACAATTACATCACAATTATTAATGAATATTGTATTGTTTCGCTTCACAAAGTTCAATGACCTAGTTGAAAATTCTGAAAATATCTACTCCCTTTTCCTCATTGATATTTCTAGAATCTCTGACTATGCAAATATTTTTAATCCTAAAAGTTGAACTACTGCAGTCCAGACACATTGTACTACACTAAAAAGTCCATCAGTATAAGCATGTGCAGTGAAGGTTTCAAGTTTGCACATCACACCTTTGCCTGTTGAACCCAACTGGCTGCCAAACTTGTGCTTGTTAATCCATGACTGAAAACTCACATTTAGGATGAAATTTTACCCTTTATGCAGACGGATATGAAATCTTGATTCTGCACTGTCAAAGTCAACCTCAAAGTGAAGTAACATTTTTGAGTGGAGGGGGACTTTAGAATATTCTCTAGCTACGTTTGGACATTTATTGAACCCTGACTTGCTGTGTACACCTTAGGATGGCATTTGGCATTCTACTCCGAAGACCTGAGAATTTAAAACATAGACAGTTACAAAGCACCTTTTAATCAAGGCCAAAAAACGTGACAATATTCTGCTTAAGATTTTACAAATTATGAATGTTAAATGTTTTCAACTGACAGCATACAAAGTCTGATTCCCCACACATTTCCCCATAGCTGAGGAATACATGGAGGTTTGCGTATGTATCTCTTGAAATCTTAATCAAAATACAAACATCTGACATGGCCGAACATTTTAACACAATCAGCACAGGAAAATGACATGTCTCTTCACAAAGGGACCCAATAATCCTCCCTAACAGACGGGAAAGGTCCTCGCTATGTTACACACAAGCATACGTGTGAACCTCTTAAATAAAAATTATGAAGATCCATCACGCATTCAAAAGTGGTACAAAAATAAAACAAAAAGAGAAAATTCCCTCCAGTTCAACAAATAGAGGAAATGTCCATATTATGAGTCCAACAGGCCAGCCCTGGTATAGAACGTAGCCTTTTTACTTGTGTAGCAGAAGACTGGAATGGGACGGTCAAGCCAGACCATCACTGTCAGATCATTTCCCACCTACAAGCAAACAACAAAAATATTAGTACACTCACACCTGGAAAAACAACTTAATTTGTAGCACTGAAAAAAAAAGGACCAACCTCTGAATCCACGTCCACCACCACCTCCTCTTCCTCTGAAGCCTCCTCCACCGCGTCCACCTCCGAAACCTCCACCACGGCCGCCTCCAAATCCTCCACCACGTCCGAATCCACCCCTGCCACCCCGAGAACCGCCTGAAACAAAAACAACAGCAACAGAAAATTAATCAAAGCACTTTGGGACCACAAAGCTTTTATTTCCACTTTAAATCCACAGCAAGTAGGACAGACGGGTAATTTTAGAAGTTCCCCAGTGGGAAAAAAAAAATCTGGGTGTGTCATGAGCTACACATTCAACAATAGGAGACAGGAATATTCAAAACTAGACAAAATTTGGATGCCTCACCTCCACGACCACCACCTCTTCCACCTCGTCCTCCTCTTGGTGGACCCTTCTCTCCTGGCGGCCTGGGGAGGAATCTCTGCAGTGGGAGTAGCTTCATTGGATCTATATAAAACTACGAGACATCACAAATGTCATAGAGTGTAGTACACAGAGGCACTGAAATGCTTTCAAGGATGGAAATGAACTACTTCAAAATGTCATGTGTTTTATACCTTCTGCAGTTTCTTAAATGAAGACGCCTTCATATTTTCGGAAAGTTTGACTGAAAAATACTGCACGGATACGTTAAGGAATTAACAGGATTTTGAGCAGCAACAATGACATTTCATCACAAACTGTTTCAGAGGTCCAGAGACTGAAATAAGTACAACAGAAAGGATACAAAGTCCCGGAGCTGGCCGAATATCTCATCCACCTTCCCAATCTGTTCCTTGTTTTCCAAGTACACCGGGGCGTTGAAGTAGGGAACTTTGTTTTCCTCTGTTGTACACTTACACACAATGTCATCTTCACATGGATGCACGAACTCTCCCAGTGCTGCAGAGAAGAAACACAATAAAACACAGTTAGTTGTGTAAAGTTGTTCTAGCCACTATTGCAAAGGCTCAGCTCCATAAGTCTGCACTGAAGCATTAAAAACATTGACCAAACGTGACATGGGTTTGCAGAAAGAACATTTTGAAACAGGGTTGAAACCCACATCACTAACCAGCACTATGTGTACTCATCATCTTACGATGGTGACTCTCAAATAATGTTTGCTGCTTCTGTCCCAGCTTGTTTGAAATGTGGTGCATCAAATTCAGAATAAACAGATATTTACAAAAATCAATGAAGCTTCTGAGGCAAAACATTAAATATATTGTCTTTGTACTATTTCCAATTGAACAAATGTCAAAAACGATTAGCAAATCATCAAATTGCTTTACTTTTACACAGCATATACATTTTTTGGAAATGAGGTTTAATGTTTTCACAACTTGGAACTTGAGAAAACTCAAGATGGCTGCGTGAAGACAGAGTTGGCTGTGGAGCATTGCAAATAATGTGCACTATATTAAGTTTAGGTTTTATTATTAAATAACAGAACCTTTCAGGTACTTCCATATTATTGAGCCCTTTCCTAGAAATGATTACACTCTATGATGGTTCAGTGTTTAGTGCTAAAGGTGGATCCTGGAACTGGACCCTACAACAAAAAGCATCTTAGGAAAGTACTGTCACTTCATTACTCAAGCTTTAACCTTAGTCAAATAGCTCACTGGCACCAATATTTGCTTCTGCAACATCTTTCATCATTACTGGTTTGAGATTTTATGATCTTACCGACAACATATTCTGGGGGACCGTAGTCTTGTTGCCTAAAGCCACCTCTGCCACCACCTCGACCAAATCCTCCACCACCTCCTCTGCCTCCTCCAAATCCTCCTCTGCCTCCTCCACCTCGGTTAAATCCTCCACCTCGGTTGAATCCTCCACCTCTTCCCCCACCACGTCCACCTCCTCCTCTGAAAGACATTTTTCTTCAACTCCTCTGTGAGAAACACGACAGAAGAGAGGAAATAAGTCAGAGCAAAACAAAGACAATATGAAAAAATTTAACTCCATGGCGTGAAGTCATTGCACTCAACGAGCTAACACTGTGGCTTCGGCTGCGCTACAGAAGTTTTAGCTAGCATGCTAGCCCAATTCAGCCATTCAAACTACAAAACTACGCTCGCACTTATTCCGGAAACCAATAAATTATACAATGGCTTCAACATCTAAATGCTGAAAAGCCTGCTACACTTTATACACACAGTTAAAACAAATTACTCACAAATTCGCTCGGCTAGCAGCAGCTATTTACTCCGGCGGACTTGTGAGGACTTCCATGCGATGACAACACGTGTGACCAAGGATTGCCGTAAAGCAACTCAGCAGTGTCGGCAAGTGTCGTAAATTCAGATATCTACCGCACATACGTTTAACAACGCTGGTCAGTTGGTTAACTTAAAATGAATCAGTTATGATAACAGACTCGGGCAATTGTTGATATAATATGGCACAAAGTTATCTTTGTGTGACTTGATGATGTACGCATATGTAAATATATAACTATTTTGTTCAATCGAAGGGAATATAACCAGTAAACCTCTGTCAACAATGACAACAACAGGTCAGGTATGTTAGAAAAAGCTTAATTTACGATATATTCACTGTTTTATAAGTAGAAACTGAGATTGCTTGTGTCTGTCTATTTTGACTTTCAGGATCAAGCCCAGTTTAGCCACATTTCCTTCCTCATATTGTATAAAACGTGTTTAAGAGATCATTCCACAAAGAATTGGTACAACTTTCCCTATCAAGTTTCTTATTTGAGACAGCCTTAAAAGCACGGTGTAACACACAGCCTATATCTCTCACAGGTAATCAGATGCAAGGCAGCTGTTGCATGGGGGCCTGGGAAGCCTCTGTCTATTGAGGATGTGGAGGTGGCCCCACCAAAGGCCCATGAAGTCCGCATAAAGGTTAGCATCCAAAGATTGTCTATAATGCAAGAAAAGCGGATGCTTTGCTTGGAAATCAGCAGCTTACCTCTTTGTGCAGGTTGTTGCCACAGGTGTGTGCCACACAGACTGGGAATTCCTGTTTGAGACTGGAAAGGGGATGAAGATTAGACCATTCCCGTTAGTTCTCGGCCATGAAGCAGCAGGGGTGGTGGAGAGTGTTGGTCCAGAAGTTACCAAATTCTCAACAGGTAGATTGCACAGCTCACGGCATACGTGGCTGTAATTAATCTTAAACTGTGACTTAAATGGTTTGTCTGCTCTTTGTTGTTTCTGCAGGTGATACAGTTATTCCTCTTTTTCTGCCACAGTGTGGGGAATGTGAACGATGTCTGAGTCCTAAGACAAATCACTGCAGGAAGAACTGGTGATTTTATTGCCACATGTTTACACTCTTTACACATGGTGGTGGAAGTATTTACAACTTTTACTTGAGTAAAAGTACGAGTATATTCATTTAAAAGTACCCCATTGCAAGTTAAAGTCCTGCATTCAAAATCCTGCGTAAGTAAGTGGACCGTGCCAAAGCAGCACTTTTGTTGTAGCTTATCCTCGATCAGCTACAACAAAAATCAGAATTCCTCAGAAGCTAGTTTGAACAACTTACATACAGTCAGGTGGTTAAGCTTCGAGGCTGGCCAACAAAAGGGTACTTTTGAGAGGTCATGAGATGATTAATGGGGAAGGGAAACAAGAAAACTTTCTCTTGCTTACACTCAGTGTTTCTTTTTTTGTGGTTTTAGGGCAAATACACAAGCAGGTGTGTTGGCTGATGGCACAAGCAGGATATCTTGCAAGGGGCAGCAGGTATTCCAGTTTCTTGGCGTCAGCTCTTTCTGCCAGTACACAGTGGTTCCTGATACCTCACTGACAAAGATCAGAAGTGATGCACCGCTGGATAAAGTGTGTCTCCTGGGCTGTGGTGTCTCCACTGGTTATGGTGCTGCTGTTAATACAGGCAAGGTAAGAGGATGCAGATATGTCAGAGTCATCATTCAAATCATGACTTGATTTCTCATCGGCTCTCATGTGGATCCTGTCCTTAGATCAAGAGGGATGCAGATGTAACAAATGTACAAAGATTTATTTAGAAATATAATAATTTCTAAACAGTTGAGCTTATCGTAAAAAAAATGAAATTACAGCTGAAGGAAAACATCTTTGTTGTAACTTGTATTTGACATTTTCCTGTTATTGCCTGGTGGTGTTAATAGTATGTGGCAGAGCTGTAGTTACTTGCTTTCACCACTAGATGTCAGTAGATAACATGACCACCACGTAAAACCAGATTATCTATCTATCTATTTATCTTTAGTTTCATTGCACAGGGCACAAGCACTGAGACAATGAAATGCACTTACCATCTGACCAGAAGTGCAAAAAGCAGTAAAGTGCAGAGTAATGCAGAGTGCTCAGTTCTCATGACTAGATTGTTACAGGAGTATTCAGTAGTCATGGGTCGGACAACACCCGTCTTCAAACTTGAGCATAGCTCAGCTCACACTCGTAAACTTTTGTGACTTGTAACTCTACACACATTCTACAATCATGACTAACCATGTTTAATGTTGTTTATGAGGGAATAATTCAGCAAAACATTTATATGTCAAGACTAACATAGGTTAAAAGTTGACCATGTGATGATGGTTAGGCATACTGAACAAATCTGGCACACTTGTCGTGCGTTCTGGCTGGCCTAAGAGTGGATGGGAAGAATCGAAACTGGGATCCAGTGGTCTGTGACTTAAAATGACTAAAGATCTGTAGGAAAGCTAAAGATGTGTAACAACAAACACAACTTATAGAAATGATCAAACTTGTTCTGAAGGACTGCTCAGTAGCGTTGTAAAGGTAAACTCTTGAAAACAAAGTGAAACTATGAATAAAACTAAAATAGCGGCAAAGCATTCTTGCATAGCGCATAACTCCAGCTAATGGAAAATTTAAGCGAGGTCAGTGTAAAGTAAAGTTAAATTAATTTTTGATATGTACTGTGTATTTTATTTAAACGGTGATTTTCAAATCAGACTTGCAAAATCCTTGACAAATAACGAATAGAAGCCAATACGGCTTGAAAACCTAATTAATTAAAATCAAGCTTACATGAGAATAAAATGGGCTAATGCAAGCAGTGGGCGATATCAGGGGGGGTGTCGTTGGTGCCTTATTAGCTAAATGACCAAAAATGCATCCCCCTGCCATCCTCCCGTTCCATCCCCTCGTATCGGAGAGAGTGCAGAGGCGGGGGGGGTTGTTCAGTTGAATATGTTGGTCTAGTCTGTCTGACTCATTGATCCTTTATCAGACTGAGGTTTATGTAAATAAGGGTCTAAGGCTCCGACCATGGCTCTGAAATATCAGCAGTCAAACTGTGCTGTGTATCGATAAATCCATGGTGCTGTCCGTGGTGCTGAGGGAGCAGATGGATTTGTAGCTGTGCCTTTTTCTCTCAGTCCCACCCGTCAGCTTGATTTTGGATCTATATTATTCTCTATACAATAAACTGTAAACACTGAATTCTATACTATAAATGCACTGAATAAAAGTTGTCTGTAAACGTGATGAAGTGATCTTCTCAGATGTCTCTTTTGCTTGACTGACGCTCAAGTTGTTTGCACTCAGGTCGAAAGAGACTCCTCGTGTGCCGTGTTTGGGCTTGGAGCTGTCGGGCTGGCCGCCGTCATGGGCTGCCGGGCTGCTGGGGCGAAAAGCATCATCGGGGTCGACATCAACCCTCACAAGTTTGAGAAAGCCCGAACGCTTGGAGCCACAGAATGTGTCGACCCGAGAGATCACGCCAAGCCCATCCAGGAGGTTCTGGTTGGGATGACAGATGGAGGGGTGGACTTTGCTCTGGAGTGTGTTGGAAATCCAGCTGTCATGGTGGGTGTCTAAGTCTTGCTCAAAATTTTAGACCTTTGAGTATTTCATGTATCTGAAAAGCAGGAATCCTCTAGTAGTCTGTGCACCACCATTACAGAGTGGGCCTATAATGCAGTGTGTGCACACAGGTTTGATCAGAAGTTCAGCAAAAACAAAACATGGCACAATTACACAAAAAATTGTAATCTTTACCATTGTTTAAATGTATATTTGAGTATAACTGGTGTGTTGTGTCGTCCTAGACTGCTGCGCTTGAGTCTACGGCAGACGCCTGGGGAGTCTGTGTCATCGCTGGGTGGACGGAGACGGAGGCGATGAGCGTCAAGGTTGAAAAGATCCTGATGGGACGCACCTTGAAGGGGACTTATTTTGGAGGTGAACTTTATTATGGCTGTTGGTTCCTGAAGAAACTGGTCTTTCGTAATGCTTCAGTAACAGCTTATGCTAACGGGCATGATAAGTTAATGATAAGGTAGTGTAAGTAACTTAACTTGTTCAAGTAAGGATCCACCCTAAAATATAAAAACTGTAAAATGAGCTGTTGCACTTCTGGGCCCCATTTGATGTTAGACTTTGAGAAATGTTGAAAACTAAAGCATCAGTGCCCAACATATATATAATGGAATAATATAATGTGTGTTTGTTATTGAGGAGAATATTGATAGTTAAAAGACAGTAAAAATGCCAATCACAAGTTTTCAAGGCTTGAGGTGATGTCTTTGCTGTCCTCCTCTGAAGGTTGGAAGAGTGTGCAGGATGTGCCTAAACTGGTGGACGAGTACATGAACAACAAGCTGGAGCTGGATGAGTTTATCACCCACAACCTCCCGCTGGATCAAATCAATGAGGCCTTTCACACTTTGCAAAGTGGGAACAGGTAAGATTTATAGGTGGCTGCTAGTTAGTAAGCTTTACCCCCCCCCCCCCCCCAGTCTACTGCACAATAATCAAGACAAACCTTGTCAAAAAGGCCTGTTTCATGAAAAATGTCATCATAAACAATATTAGCACCCTGACCCAGCATTGGCAAGTCAAGCTGCTGCAGTGGCCCTCTTTGATTAATTCTTACAAAAATATCAAGAATTGTACAAACTGATAACGTTTCAGAAGTATATGTGTGTGATATAACTGTACTGTATATATTATTCTATATTATGTTTTGTTTATGCCTATTAGGGCTACAACCACCTATTATTTAGTTATTCTGTTTATCAACGAATCGATTAATTCATTGTTGCAGTCATATGCTTTACTTTATATATTAGGTTGACTTCAGCTATTCTAATATTTTTTCTTCTTTTTTCAGCATCCGTACTGTGATCAGTCTGTGGCAAGAGGAGGCTTAACCCGAAGTGTGGACATTCAGTGTCATTTAATGATATTTTTTGTTTAACTGTGCAGTGTTTTTTCTCAAACTGTTTATGCTGTTTTTCTTAAAAGATAATTAAAATGTTTTCCCTGCTTGACTTGTAGAAAGTACCCTTCTTGGCCACTAGATGGCAGTCTTATGTCATGTAAAAGCTGTGTTTGCATCCATGAACGCCATCTAACTTTATAAAGACATTTTCTATCTGCAAAGGATTGTGTATTTTCATTCAGATTAAATTCTGATGTTTTTTCTCGTCTATCACAGACTTGATCAAAAGGGAGAAACACCACAGAATGATCAGTGCACTGGTGTAAAATGATACCGAATGTAATTCATAGATATATACAGCGTCTGCAGGAACATCAAGACAAATTCTCTGTACATCTGTCACACTTGGCAGCTACAGTGATTCTGGTCCTGATAGCAATGTGAAGTGATAGTTGGAATTAAATACCCTTGTATAGAAGACGGGGTAAAAGACAGAGGAACCAAATGGCTGAATCTGTCATCAGTCATGGAGGCGTATCTGCTTCATGTGGTCAGGCTTACCAAATTTCATCCGCGGTAATATTATATATTGATTTAAAAGGGAGCCGTCGAGAGGGGCTAAAATGACAGTTGTGGGCTGTCAGGGCAGAAGACAAAAGGTTGTTTGGGGAATGCGTCCCGGTGAGGAACTGAAATAGCTGTCGAAGGAATTTGTTTTATTGAAGTTCCATTCAGATCAAATGAATACCCCTGGCGTCCCCCCCCGCTTTTCCATCTTTATTTAAAACGGAAAATTAATTGGTGCTCTTCCTCTTATGTTGGTCTCCTCTGCCTGTGTGCTATCAATCATAGATTATACAGCTTAGAAGCCCCCCTCCTCCTCCTCCTCCTCCATCTTCCAAAGAATCTCAAAGTAAAGAGAGTTTTCGAGAAATAGGAAGCAGAATGATGATCAAAAGGAAGAGGAAGACACGTTTTGACAGGTGGTTATGTGACTGGGCACACTCATCAATGAATGTGGGACATGCTCAGAGATTTATAAGGCTCTCTTTGGGGCATGTGTGTGCCTCATATATGGGAAGACTATCCAAAGTGATGACCATAAGTCTCCTACCTCTTTTTTCTCTTTGCGTTTGAACTCTACTACCTCTGGAATTGTCACAGCATCGTGCAACTGATACAGGGTGGACATGCTACCTGAATTTCCACACAGCATTGTACACATTTTTGAAAGTCTTAACTGTCCATCTTTGTCACGTTTCACATACATCTGTGCAACATTTCTGCAGATACCCACTGGATAGGAAACTTTGGCATGAAGTGGAGTGGAGCTGTATAGAGACAGCTAACATTTGCAAACCTGGAAATCATATTTACATCTTTCTTTCTGCTGCTTTTCTCTTTCTTTTTTTTTTTTTTTTACCTCCTGCTGCCATCACTTCACTGCAACAACTCAGTCAGACCTGAGTCTCCATGAAGATAATTGACAAACAACAGAAATGCCAGATGAGGTAAATGCCATCACACAAATAACGACATGTCTGGGAAAAGAAATGTGAAAAAAATGCTGCCTTGCCTTTCACAATATTTAGATTGGGATCAAGAGATTTCCTCCTATTTATTAAGCTTTTTTTTCCCTGTGTGACAGGCAGATGATGGCACATTAAATATGATGAGAACATAAAAATAATAGGTGGAAAACATCCTGTTTTAACAACGATAGTGTTTTTATTGTTCCAGACAACACAGAATGTAAAACACCAGTACCCATTTGCACACATTGTAATTGATTCAAGTGGCAAATACATACAGTGCATCCTCTACCAGGAGCTAGACATGATACTGCTCACTCAGTGCATATAGAAGAAGAGCTGCCTTTGCACAGCACTGATTCAGTATATGTTCTCCACTACTGTCCATTAATAATTTAGGACATCTATCTTGTACCTGATGTTAGTCATGCTCACTCCCACATTCTGGCCGTTGCTCTCTGTGAAAACAACTGTGGTGAGAATCCAAAGCGAGCATTAAGAAAGGCTGGTTTATTTGCTGAAGAGAATAGTCTGTGAACTGTGTTTCTCACGTTCTTCTGGCCGACATCCAGCAATGATCACAATGTTTCTGACCAGACAAGACAATCAAGTCTGACACACCTTGAGCAAGAGCGATTCCGTCTGGGGGACCTAAATGTTGTTCATTTACTCTAATTTCATGTAATCCTTAGACACTCTTTAGTTTTCATAGTTGTCTGCATGCTGCACCTGCGGTTAGCCCGTAGCAACTAACTGTCTTTTTTCAAAGAGGACATTTTGATGTAAATAATGAAATTAATGATGGCTGCACTTTTTCTACTAAGACACTCACTCTTGTCTGCCATTTTTTGGACGTAAAATACAAAGGCATACTAATCAGTCAGAGAAACTACTGTATGAACATCTCTGAGAAATGAGCTAGAGGGGAAAGCCCGCCTGAAAGACACATAGTGAGATAGACAGAGAGATAGAGCGATGGATATACTGTATAGCCCCAACGGCTATGGAAGAACGGCCCACTTAAGTCACTGAAGACTGCCAATGTGAGGCCCCTGTTTTATCAGCAAATCCTGGCCATTATACGGCTAATGCCAGGCATTGCCTGTGACATCCCCAGCCTTTCTCTGACACGGTTAGCTTTAGCTTCTGTGTCAGTGGAATATACCCAGCTTCACCAGAGGCCAGCACAATGCAGTGCTTACTGGAGTGTCTTTCAGGGGCAAGTAGTTTTCCGCTGCAGTGGTGCACAGATCTGACACAGTAGGGTATTGTCGTCCAGTGAAAGATTATTTTACCTCTAACATTTTCATATTTTTAGAATAACTGAAAAGCCGCCATGTTCCAAGCTTGATATCAAAGCATTTTGACATTATAACAGTGGTCTACTTTTACAGTGTTTCAAATGTAGTCCCTCCAGAAATGCAAACTTGTGCACGAGAGAAAAAAAACACAGATAGCGGGAGATACATTGGCTACTTTTCCAAAACCTTACAATAGACATTTTGTTGGCACTCCTCATGAATAAATACAACACAAAAGTGCACTTCAGAGGCCTTGTTGTAATACAATACCCCGTAAATGACTGTATCACGCTCCGCTCATTGTGCCCTGCAGTACCATATGTTTTGTATTTTGTAACCTGTCAATCATATTGTGTCAGTGTTTTACAGTTAAGTTGCAACAGAAATAGACAACAAAGAACAGGATTAGACAGACCACACATGGCTATTACCAAAGAGACACACAAAAACACACACACATAAAGGGATGCGTGACAGCTCTAAGCTTTTGTTGTGTTTTGTCTGACAGCAGCAGTAAAGTAGTAATTGAGAGATTAGCTCTAAGGTGCTATCATGGCACTCCTTTGTTTGGTCTCTCCCTTTACTGGTCACACAAAACGTTTCTAGCCTGTGTGGGAAGGAGTCACACACTGGGATGGATAGTGTAGTTTGTCTTATTTTAGATCTTTTGAATCTGTCATAAATGACCTGGTTCAAAAATAGCATCCTTAGCAAAGACATTGTACAATATAATATTTTGATTAAAGGTAAGTTTCATGCCCTGGTTGTCACATGGCAGAACTGCAGATGTGTTCGTACTCTTGCATTTAATCATTGTTGTCATACAAGGTAAATATTGAATATAATGCCCCAAAAAAGGTACAATAACCACATCGTTGAACATTTGACCTTGTGGACTTGACAGAACTCATCCACGACAGACTTGGACCCAGCCCTGCACATCCCCTCTGCCACAATGCTTTTTTTCAACGTGCCAACAGTGAGTCAACAGAGCCATTTCATGTGGTTATGGGCTGGAGGTAGGGGGAGATATTTCTCTCAGACCCTGTGTGTTTACCCCCTAATCCCTGAGAAGAAGTTCACAAGCGTGAGGAAAGTACTGGGAGATTTAGCTGCCTCCCAAACCTGCTCAGTTTACTGCTCCCCTGTTTTCGGCAGCCACGTGGGGCTCGGCTAATTCCTGGGAATGTTTGGTAAGGGGTTTGTGTGTGTGTGTGTGTGTGTGTGTGTGTGTGGTTGTAAGAATATAATTGGTATGAAATTGCTGGTTGTGTTCCAATATGGAACAATCAACAATAGTCTATACATGATACAATAAGAATGTGTGCACGTTCAGAGAAGCTGTTCATCAAGAATGTCGTCTGCTGCTGCTCCTTTTTAGGTATTACTATGTGCTATAAAATATAATAAACTGACTGCATTTAAATAGAGCTCCTCTAGTCTACCGACCACTCAAAGCACCTTATAACAAATGCCAAATTTACCCATTCACACACACACACACACACACACACACAGCCATCAAGAGCAATTTGGGTTCAGTATCTTACCCAAGGACACTTTGACAGGTCGACGGAGGGAGTTGGAGATCGATGTACCGGCCTTCTGATGGATGCACGATCCGTTCTACCTCCTGAGCCAAAGGGGGGGGTGATTTGATGTTGTAGTTACAACATAGTATTAAAGTTATTTAAAAGAAAATGCAGAAGTAGCAGTGCAGGTTGTAAATGACAATTCATTCTATGCACCTATAGTAGCAAGTTCAGACCTCAGAAACTGCAAGAAGAGATCTTCCTGCAGGCCTAAGTGTTTACCCACATAGGTCAGGAGTGTAGTTTTTAGTCTTGTCATGCCCTATTAATTAACAAATACAATTTTGAACTGTGTTCTGGAAACAGCTGGAAGCCCCCAAAATGATATGCCCCTCTCTCTTACATTCAGTAAACAGCCTTGTAGCTGCATTTTGGATCAATGGCAGATGACTTTAATAATCCAGACAGATTAAATGAAGACAAATCACTTGCTCTAGGTCTGGAGCAGAGAAATGGTTTGATTATTATTATTATTACTACTACTACCAAAAATAATAACAATAACATGATAAAAATAATAAATACAAACAGGATAAACTACCATTGTGTTACTATATGATGCCATAACAAGTAATAAAGCATGTGAGCCTGATTGTAGCTGTCGCTGCAGAAACTTATTCTGCTGCTATTCTCATTTTAAATTGCTTTGGATGAGAGTGACAGATAAATGGCTAAAATACTAATGTAATCTAAAAATGTTTCTTATAATAATAGTAATAATTAATTGTACTTCTTATTACTTAGACCAACTTCTCCTTGAACCACTGAAAAGAGAAAAATGTTTTTGCACTTGTTGTTCTTGGCCCTGAAAAGGACTCTTGAGTTGTTACAGTATGGGTCCTTACATTTCTGTCTTGCTTGATATATCTTCCAGCGTTGCTTCGAATGAGTCTCAAGGTTGTGGTAGGACAAGAAAAGTCCAAATGAGTGTGTGGTGAGTCATAGTTACCTTGTTATACCGCCACAGTAAAGTACATCATTCTGTTTTTCTCCTTCTGCTCCTGACAACTCACTGTTGTCCAAAGATGAGGCTCCCAAATCACTGCTCCTTGGCCCGCTGCCAGGCCACAAAGGGATTGGGCCAATCCCAAAAAATACACTTCTAACTGAACACAGTTGAAACACTTTTCTTTGGCTTGTAATTGCGGTGAAAGGAAAAGAAACCTGAAATGATCCATTATAAGTGCCTGGGCCCATTACTCATTCCCGAGCATCCCACAGTTTTCTGTTATACATTGGCAGGCAGCATAGAAGTGATGCATATTCTAAGTGTATAGCTGGAACTCTTAGCCAGTAAATAAGAAATAAAAAAAAAATCATTGATAAGGACTTATTCAGTTATTACCTTTCAGAAGAGTTTATATTGCTGGCATCAAGCACTAATTAAGACTCACTAGTTGTGGACATAATAATTAAACTAATTGGAAGCTTTTAATCACTTTTTCTTTATTTGAACACAACAAAAGATGCCAAGAACAGGGCATGTCAGTAAAGAAATGGACCTTGACAGCCACTGTCGGCAAAAAGTTAATATGTGGCCAGCATTTCCTGGTTGACAATTGACCCTTAGTTAAACCCTGCCTCCTGACAGGGACTGTCCAATCATAGCTCAGCAACCGTAACAAGGCACCAGCAGGTCTGTGAAACTTTTCATTTGTCTGTATGTTGATGTGTCGTGCATAAATTTCTAAGAAGAGTTTGGAAGGTTATTTTGCTTGTTTTTTGTAGACTTTATGAAAATTACGACACAAGAGCAAAGGAGTGGATTAAACTTTGCCATTATCTGCTCATCATGACTGGCTAACTTGCTTACTTCCTACAGTAGCAGCCAGGCTGTATGTCAAAAGACAGTTGGCATGTTTATATAAATATGTTTATATATTATCTTGTGGGAGTTACACGTTGCATTAGACAGACAAACAAGAAAAAAGTCTAAAGAGGTGGGAAACAGATAATGAACATACACAACTAATTATGAAGAATGCTTAGGCTGTAATGTATATACAGTATGATTTGTGTATTGTGCAAATAGCTGTACAAACATACACTATATGTGCAGCCGTAATGAGCCCAGTGGTGCAGCTTACAGGCCTTACTGAGGAACAGTTGAAGCTGGGATATCTATGTGTTTGTGTAGTACACAAAATGTAAATAAACAGGTATATACAAGAAATAGTGAAAACAAGATATAAGAAATAAACAGCAGTGCTATATATCTTTGTGTACAATTGTTACATTTAACATACATGCATGATAATATGACCCAGTACAAAGTGCAGTCATGTCACCTGTAAAGGGCCAATTTTAGTGTGCAACACTAAGGCCAAATAGTGGGTTAATGTGCAATAGCCATAAAGTCTACAGTGACTTGGTAATTATGTTTGCAGGTAAATCTGGGGTTCAAGGGCACAATACAGTCAAACCAAAACCAAAACAATTCAACAATATATTACAATTTTAAAAATAAATTATTAAAAATAAATAATACGTCAGTTACATTTTGTGATCCCAATGTTTATTTCCCTGAAGTGAGACCCCACTTCTTACTAATCTCGTATTAGCAGAGCATCAGAAATCCCAAATGCCTTTGGGAAGTTAGTTTTCAAGAAGGTTCACATTGTAAGGTCAACTTTGCTGCCAGCAAAACACACAGATTTAAACTTTAGCAACGGATTTAACATCAAATATGTAATCCCAACCGGGGAGGTTTGGACATGAACAATATTCCCACAACCTCACACTGAGAAAGCCAACAGCTCCGCTGCCACCACCTCAGCTACGTCGCTTTACCAAAAGTCTCTCCGTCGCCCCTCATCTTAGCTGGAGTCTCTGTGTGCTTCATGTTTGCCTATACTTCCCAAATCCCTAAGAGCAAACAGGAGCAAGGGCAGATTATCTTAATATCATTCTTGGCACTAAATACACAAAAATTAAATGTCATCCGTGTCCCAGGGTATAGCCAAAATAAGAAAGTCAAACTAGGGCTGCCCTGCTAGATATAGTGCAAAGGGCATTCTATCTATCTATCTATCTATCTATCTATCTATCTATCTATCTATCTATCTATCTATTTCCTTCACTCTGCTGCTGACAGATGCATTCATGTGGACCCATAATAAGCTTAAAACTAAAAGAAAAAAGTCAAATTGGATTTTAATCAATAATCTGGCTACTTCTTTGTGGATGGCATGTGAGTCTTGAAGAATAGGCAAATGACTGGGAATGAGAGCTAAAGCTAATAAGCAGGCCATCGCTAATCTCTTAAACAAACCTCCTCTCTCCCTATGTGGCCTTCTTTCTTGCATTATAAATAATGCATTTCCAGCACCCCCCACCCCACCCCTGACACACACACACACACATAAAAAAAACACCCCCCCACTCAATGTCTCTTTTGACTTCTGAGTTGCCGGTAGAGTTCAATCTGGTCCCTCCCCCAACCTTATTGGTTTACTTTAATTAGTGATATTGAAGGCAGGGGCAAATGAGGGGGGGGTGGAGGTGGTGGTGAGGAGGAGGAGGAGGAGGAGGAGGAGGAGGAGGGGGGGGGATTGGGGTGGCGTAAATACTGAAAACAAACAAGAGAGCTGAATGGGAGTATGGTGGCGGGTGCAGTCCCGATGCCGCTGCGCAGACGGAAGGGGACACATGGTGTAAGCAAACACTCGTAATTGCATTAGATTCCCCTGGCACACGGGTAATCTAGCCTTCCCCTGTCCCAGAACACAACAGGACACATCTCCCGCTTCTCTCTGTCACTCTCTCCGCTTCACAAATTATTAATGCAAAACCTACAGTGCTGTCATTGATCATGCAGCAGGCACGATAGAGGACTAATTATCATTTAGGCGGCTGAGGTATGGAGTGTCAGTAAGTGTGTGCTCACAGATTCACTTGCTTGTGTTTGAATGCATGTGGAATTGTGTGTGTGTGTGTGGCTGTGTGGGCGTGCATGCATCCCATTAAACAGTTGTCCTGTTTGATATTTCATTCCTCAGCCCACATGTCTTGAGAGTATGAGCAAACACATTTGCTTGAATGGGATGTTCCCTGAGCAAACGGGGAAAATCTGGCCTTGATATGAATATCAGTGACAGTCAATGATAATTGGGATGGGGTGTTTTTGCTCCTTATTGAGATGTCCACCTTATAAAGTGACACCCATGGCCTGATATTATTCTTAAAACGATCCGGTATTGACTTATTTCCAGGCACCCCGTTGACTGCCCTTCATTTAGGGCAGAGGAGCGACGGCTGGGGCTGTAAAAACAACAAGATCCACTAGATGGTGTTGTGATATCCACAATGACCAAGATCCACACATCCACATAATAAATACTCCAAGCTTATACTATCAAATCTTTTTAAAACATTTGTTTGCCACCACAAATACGCAGAACTTTTTAGAGTTAGTACAACAAAAAAGACCAGATTGCCGTGTTTACTTGAATTTAGCTTGTTAATCAAAACTATACTTTGTCTATTATTCCAGTGCTTATGTACTCTGTATTTTGACAGAACTCTAGCTTTACATTGACATTTTTCAGATATTCCTCTTGTATTTTTCAGAATTAAACGACTGCTCTTAACCAGACTAGTTTGAGTAACAGCAAAACAAGTGACAAATCCTAAACTACTAACACTAAAGCAAAGAGCGCAAGCATCCGAGCCACAGCGTCTTGACAACAGGTAACGAATATTTCCTGCTCCTGTGAAATAAACATAATTTTCACATCGCAAAAGCACGGCTGATTCTCCGTTAGTGAAAGAAACTGGCGGGAGAGGCCGAGTCAGGTCACCCGCACAAACATTAATGAGGGTCGGTGGAGGAAAAGTCTCAGATCTCTGATGGTATTTAGCGGATATGTGAGGCTTTGAGGGAAAGCCACAGTGCCAGAGGGTTTAAATTTGTGTGGCCCCAGGGCCAGTGCAACAGAAAATAAACAATGCTTCCACAGTGATTAGGACTTTATTAAGGCACACAAAGTCCCCAGCCTAGATAGGGTTTATGTTTGAGGAGTGGGCCCTGTGATAATGCCGGTTGATCATCCTCGCTGCTCAAAAATGATGATGTTCCTCCCAACAAACTCTTTTTTTTTTTTTTTATCAGAAGGCTGTTTCATTGGCGAGCTGTGTTTTTATTCATGAGAAATAAGATAAGAAAGCAACACAAGACAAGGTGACTTCATCATTTAAAGCCGGCTGATTATGTTTGTGTTATTAACTCCAGGGTGCACACAATTAGCTTCTATTGACCGCCCCTATAATCACTACCATTCGGATTAAGAACTACTACCCACACAAAGTGCCTGATCTTTAATGACTGACAAACAAACAACGAGAGGAGACGGGGGAGAGCACCGGGAACACCCACCAAGATGCTTTTAAAGTAATATCCCTAAGCCCTGGACACCCCAGCAAAGTCTGTCATGTCTAACCTGGCTCCTCACCTGTTTGGAAGCAGCCAAATAGCCCAGGGTAATCCCTCATCCCCGGGGCACTGGAGGCAGATTTACCCACCCCAGAGCTCTGTCCTGCCCTGACAAGTTAGTGTACTGCAGGGGCCCTCAGAACACCCACAGCCACCGGCCCACGTTCACTTTAGGCATTTAGCTTTAACCAAAGTGACTTCAGAGGTTCTCAAAGGGAGAATAAGCTTCAGTGGCAGCATATTGCATGCAATATGTCTGCTGGGGTAAATAGCACAGAAGCTTGATGATGTAAAAATCCAGTGGAGGGAAAATTCAGATCACTGACTTACTGCAAGTAAAACAGCAATACCACATGTCCTGTATTTACAAGTTTACTTACAAAAAAACTACAGAAGCATTGGCATCAAAGTGTACTTTGTGTATTAAAGTACTACATTTTGCAGAATAACCCCAGCAAGTGTTGTATAATTAAATGTTTTGAACATTATTATTCATTAAATGTTGACTTCAACTACTTTTCACATGTTTAGTTAGTTACTAATCTATAAACTGATGTGTTTTATTTGCAAAATCTGAAAAGTAGCTGTGAAGTAAAAGTTGAATATTTCCCTCTGGTGTAGTATAATATAAAGTAGCATTAAAATGAAAATATTCTAGTAAAAGCACAAGTACCTGAGTACTTGAGTGCATGTACTTAGTTAATGGGCTGGACAGGGAGAAAATCACATTTGATAAAGGGTAATTATGTTACATAAAGAGCTAAAGAGGCAGCATAAACTATAGGCCACACATCAGAAATATTTAATTGAGCATATATAGTGTTAATCTGTAGGTGGTGTGGCTTTATGTGAAAGAAAAACATGAGCGAGCAAAGTGATGGAGAACCGATTGATTTTATTGCCTCTGTGTGTTCCTCATCCACCTTTTGGCTCATTAAGGAAGCAGGTTTAACTGCTGCAGAGCCCGGTGGCAGGGGGATCAGCACTCATCACTAATTGGGCTGTTTCAAGGAGAGCTTGAACTGGAAAATGTGGCTTAATGATCAGTTGCAGCATTGCTCTTTAAAACACAGCTGATATTTGGAGACATATAGCGAGAGATTTCCCTGATCTGGTTGTTGAAATCTATGAAATCTACAGCTCTGCAGACTCGTTGAAAGCACCATACTGTGTTTGTGTTCTACAAATCCAAGAAGAGGAATATCGAGAAACAGCCAGTTCTGCTTGTGCAAAGTCTAAGTTTAACAATTTATTAGTTTTCTTGTAAACGCAGTAGAAGGGTGGCTCCACTAGGGGGAGCAGTGCTGCAGAAAATCATGTCATTGCAGGAGCTTCAGAGACAAAGAGTGTGGCAAAGCTGAAAAGTACATCCACCGCCTGAGACAGATCATACAAAGACAAATTTTCATTCTCAGGTGTCAAGTTAATAAGCAGGGATTGACCTGCATATTGTTATTTTAAGATATGTTTTAAATTTATGACACTTGGAAGCGTTGCCACAGCTATTTTTTGCATTTGTGGTAGATGAATGACATTACTATGAATTATGTAAGAATAATTAATCCATAGTAGTCATCCATCTATAGAGGATCTGTCATTGAGTTTTAGTACATTTACAAATTTTGGTATCATTAATAAAAGTAATACACATTTTCTGTCCATAATTTCTACTTACAAAACAATATAAGAAGCAGTTATGTGTCTAACCGCTTTACTGACGCTATGCATTTCATTGGGTGACATGAATTATGGATATATGGTCACTTATAGATGTGTGTGGAATAGAGGATTAATGTAGTCAACAGTCATCAGTTTGTTGTTGGTGATTAAACACGTTGGTTTCATGCTGCACAAACACAGTTTATTTAGCTTTAGTACGTAGCTTGATGTGCTTTTCCCATATCACACAGCACATACGAAATGTACTTCAAGAAGTCCCGTTAATGAAATTATTCCATGGTGGAGATTTTTAAACAGCTGTTTGGTTCACACTGCCACAGTTGTATTTTTTGCAACATGCAAAATCGTCATAGCATTTCAAATATATCTTAATACATGAGATTCTAGTTCAAAATCTGACTTACATCTGGTTGTGGGAAAATTACAGCTTTTAGGTTTACTGACAAAAGCCTGTTTTGCGTCTTTGTCTGCACACTATTGGTTATTGTTGGCTCATTGTCATGAATGATCATGTTGATATTGCACTAATACAGATTGAAGGTGTGAAAATGTGAATCTGTACATTCAAGTTTGTTCTGTTTAAGTTGCTGAATTTGACAGATTTTCATAAAATTGATTAATTACTTAAATATTTCATGTTTATTTCTTTAAAATACTCAGTTTGTACTTCATAAATTACTCTCTTACATTTTCTACAAACTCCATTATGCTCTGTGAGGGTTTTCTTCATTCATGTTGTGCGACATTTGTCATGTTTTTGAATAAAACTCTTAGAAATGAGAAGAGCAGGTTAGGGAACCGCAGAGTTCACATCGCCTGTCAGGGCGCTATGAAATTAGCAGCCTCTCAGAGCCATTAGTCTTTCTCTTATCTGCCAGCTGTAACCACATTAATCATGTTGCTGCGTTCAAGCTTTTAAATATTATCCAAACCTTCATGTTCACAATTTGTCTGAACGGTGCGCCTGTGCTCAGATAAGAAATGAAAATTAGAGCAGCATTAAACGGAGCCTGTTCAATTTGCTACAGTAGAGGCTATTTATCTTGATTAGCATGAGGCGTTTGTGGGCTCCGTCACGATGCGTTATCTTTGACAGGCCTTTTTGCGCGTGCGCGCGCGTGTGTTCGTGCGCGTCGATGCGTGTGCGTAAACACTGCTGAAGCAGAATTTCAGCTGACTTTGTTTTGTTCGTACCATGTGTGAAATTGATTTCCATTCAAAAAGATTCTTCCCTTGCTCTTAAGTTCATTTCGACATTTTGTTTGTTTTGATTTGAATCCCTAAAATCCCCCCTCACTCTGCTAAGAGTAAAACAACTTATTAACTTAAAAACAATAATTTCCCATGAGCTTCCCTCACGGGTGCTTTTTTGCCAAGATATTTTCTCTCATCCACAATATTTCTTTGAGCCTTAATTAACAGAACGAGGATTTAGTGTCCTCCAATCGCATCACTCAGAGGACAAGTTTGAACCCTTACGGCTCTCCAGATCCAAAATGAAAATGAGTAAGTTTAAACTGGGAACCAAAACATATAAGCTTAATTAAAACACACTCAATGCCAGGACTCTTTATGCTGTAACATTTTTGCATGTGTGTGTCTGCATCAGGGGTGTGTGTGTTCTCATCTGACCATATATGATAAGGGTATTATTCCAGTGTCAAATGAGTGCAGATGACTACTACTCATGTGTTTATGCAATAGGATTTGATCTGTATTCTTGTATCAAAGTGGGGTTTTTAAACAGGTCTTCTGCCAGTATTGGATCATTTTGAGTTGGACCATATTCATTCTAAAAGTGACTGTGTTTCCTTCAGAAACTGATTTTTGGCAGCACCAGAACACCTCTGAATATAACAATAAAGCTCCTCATGTAAGTCGTATACATTCACTCAGGGTTCCCATCTATTTAAGGCTGGGTCATGACTTCAGCTGTTTAATGGTGTGAGGAAATACGGGGGACCCTTTTCAAACAGCAAATAATTTGTTTGAATAACTACAACCTCAACTCCAGAAGTCGGGACGCTGTGTAAAATGTAAATAAAGACAGAATGCAGTCATTTACAAACTGTGTTCCTGAGCCCATGTAGCAATCTCCTATATCCAATCATGTGTTCACAAAGTGTTGAATCTCGCTCCATGCTCGCTTGTGAGCGACTGAGCCTTTCCAGGATGCTCCTTTCATACCCAATCATGATCCTATCACCTGTTACCAATCAACCTGTTCACATGTGGAATGATCCAAACAGGTGTTTTTGGAGCGTTCCACAACTTTCCAAGTCGTTTGTCGCTCCTGTCCCAACTTGTTTTAAACGTCTTGCTGCATTAAATTCAGAATAAGCAGATATTTACATGGACTATTTTCGCATTCCTGAATCAAGGTTGCATTATGAGATTCTTTTAGCATACTTTTACTTCCATATTTCATTTTTTTGTTTATTACATTCTTTAAAGTCTGGTGTTAAGATGAGGAATAAACCATTATCATCCCTTTAGCACTAAAATCCAACAATGAAAATAAAGCTTGTATGGACACTGAATATTCCCTCATACAGGATGAATGAATGAAATATGGAAAGAAAATCAGGATTTAACTGCAGGTCACACAGACTTAAGATAGCGATGAGCCCCCATCCCATTGGCAGTCTGATATGCATTTATCACTTTAACCCCAGTCTGTATGCTTGTTCTGCTGCCCAGCTGACCCAAAGAAACATTTAATCTGGCTGTGCCTTAAAACACTTTACAACACACGAACCACTGAAGACCAGCTCTCGTACATGTGCTTTACGTCTAACTCGAAGCAGGTTCGTACCGGCCTCAGAAAAGCTGTCTTGGCTAAGTTATGACCACGAGTGAATTATGTCTCCGCTGTCTGGTAAAGATGTGCTTAAAAAGTAGTCAGTGGAAAACACATCATAACATTTTATGACATCAAGGCAAGGGTGCAAGGAGAGCACGATAAATCTCCTTCTCAGGATCCATTCGCTCACCATATGATTCTTCCGTCAGGTGCAGACCTCACAGCAGGTGTGTAGGTACGCCATAAAAATGTGCGTTTATCAGCAGTAAACTCTGAATTAAACAATTACATTTTAAGGGGCGCCATAAACCTTTATGAAGGGTCACTGAGGGAACGTCAGGGGTTGAAATCCAGAGGAAGAAGTCCCGTTTTTTTTATTCCACAGTGGCGGTGGAGCAGCAGACGGATCTCAGAGAGTGTGTGCATGTTTCAACTTTATTTCAGGTAAACCCGGGGAGATTACCTTATTGTCTTTCTCATTTACAAGAGCGGCCTAACAAAATTGCAGTCAAAACCACATAAGCACTGAGCTGAAAATTGCTGAGTCCTCGGCAAGCAACAACAAGCCGGCAGGTGACAAATCTGAATAGATCTTGGATAAACAAAATATACACAAATCTTTATTTAGTTTGCTTAAAAGAAATCATGCTTATTGCATTGTGCACTGAATGCTGAAAATGTAAAAAAAAAAATACTCATAAAGTTGAGCATTCCTTCAAGTTAGAGCTCATTTTTGTGTTTTGTGTTTTGTACATGTAGACACGATTCCAGGGGGTTTCCAATGATCTTTAACTGGTGCATGTGGTTACATGGAGAGGTAAGAGAGGATTAACCTTCAAAGGACTGAGCCTGCTATTGTGTATAATTAGGATAATCTGAGGGGTTACAGTAAAATTTGGACCTTTGCAGCGTTCTTGTTGTCACGCGGAGGCGGCGTCTGAGTCAACAACTTAACCAATTAAATTTCCAGTTAATCTAAAGCTGCTGTGGTAAAACAAAGCAATATAGAGATTTGAGATTTTTTTCAACAGACACTTTAAATATTTACTTGCTTAGGTAAGTCGCTGGATACAATACAAAGTAGCATTCTGCGTCTTTTGATTTGACGAAGTGACGCTTTAATGGATCTAAAGCCGACTGAAATGTCAACAGACTTCATCTGATAAAACGTGGGTGGACTTTTACTGCAGTGCGAGCTAGCTGACAACCCAGTTTGACAAAGACAGCTATAAGATTTTTGGTGGCATAACGTACCCTCCGCCAGCCATGTTGTGAGTCTTGAGCTCTTGGGAGAACACTGAATTATTGTCGTACATATACGACTTGGCTATCTGGACAGAATTCACTAGATGCTCATTTAAGTGCTACTTCTGACTAATAATCAAGCATCTAATCGTGCATTTGTGTGTGGTTATCTGTCTGCAGCTAATCTCATGTCTCACTATACCTATGCCTGCTATATCTGTGCAGATTTATGACATTGTGCTCCAGGACCTGTCATAGTTGCAGGAATTCAGGATTTTGGAAAAACCCGTTTTATTGACTGTTCTGTTTTACAGCATATCACCACAAGTGATCAGCGACTGCTCCAGTTTGGAATCTTGTTTCCACTCAGAACAGCGTAGCAATTAGCATTTGCAGCAATCGGCTGGGCTAACAACAAGGCTAACCCAGTCTGTTGCAGGCCACATTTTCGCCTGTGTCGTGGCTCATCTTGAATCGGAGCGTCTGCAGATTAATTCCATACCTTATCTTTGCCACCATTGTGGCTGTAAGCATGGCATAGATCTGCTCTTCACTGAGCGTACTCTTCTAATTAACAGTTAACAGTTAGATAAGACAAAACATTTGTAAGGCTGAACAATGATAGGTACCTGATGAAAAAATACAGCTGGTTATTTAACAAGCTAACGAAGACTACTCAGGCAGTCACTCATTTGTCACCAAATCCATCTCATGGTCAACATTACTGAATGCATCAACTCGAAAACTCCTCAGTGATCCCGTGGCTGTGTGGAGATTTGTGACATATGTGGTATTACACTCCTGCTGGCCATTTTGTGCCCCTGAAGGCCTCGCCACTGACTAAACACGGTGGTACCCTGACACATTCAACACTCTCTCCCTCACCCACTCACTCACTCGCCGCTATTCCAGCGTGTAAGAATATACAACTGTCACAGCTAACAGCCAGATAGCGAGGCACTCAGCTGTTGATTGAGGGATCACTAGCGAAATGGGATGTTGCCAGTTCCAAAAGGTGCAGAGATGGAGATGAATAGCTGTGGGGCTCCTCAGCATTACAGAGGAATGTCGCCCAGCGAGGAGCCTCCTGATACGAGCGGCCAAAACACGAACCTCCTCCCTTGACGCAGCAGAGGAGGAAGGAGGAAGAAGGATAGCAGCCGCTCCTTGACGACAGGTAAAAGACGCAGCTGACACAAACTGTCACTCAACTCCCAGGGCGCACTGGGGCTGGAGATTTGCAGTCTGCCATATTGGCACAAGCCGTGAGCTTGAGTAGTAGAAGGAGGGCACCTTCCAAAACCCCCTGCAATGCCGAGAAGGGAAACATACATGTATGTGGCTCTAATTAAGTAAACTGAGGAAAATATTAATGGCTATGGACATGTTCTTTACACTGCGAGCAATGTGAGTCAGTGTGCTCGTCGGGCGCTCTGTCATCGGCCGCAGCCAAGCCAAAAGAGGCCTAACTGCTTTGGAAATATTTAAGGATCATTTGATTAACAGACTTACGGTATGTGTTCCTTTCGGGTGGGGAATGTGGAATGAAAGCCAACCCCTTCACAGTCTGTGTTAGGAAATATGGTCATGACATGAACCTTTAAAAAGAATCAACTTTAAACAAGAGTACACTTCACAGCCCAAGATGCCATGCCAAGTGGCACGATGTTGATGGATGAATTATTCCAGTTGGGATCTTCCCTCTCAAAACGGATCACATGTTATTCTCCTCTTCTGACCCTGAACAACAGTCCACAGTGAATGCACCGTTACTGCCGCCTGTACCACACAGCTGGGACCACTTTAAAATGCTCCCCGGCAATGTTAATTTTTGAAACTGAAAATGTAATGCTCTGCACGGTGGATAATGAGCTCTGGCACTTGACCAACCATTGTTGCTCTGGACATTTTAGTATTTGTTTGGCAACTGCTCCACTCTCTCAACAGGGTACTTAACCAACTGTAGATCCCTCTGAGGGACAGTGGCATTGTTGAGCTAGCTCTCTTAGCCCACAGGGACCAGAGTTGACATTTGTTCTGGACTGGAGTGACCCTCACAGCGCACTTACATTCATGATATTGACATGATTGATGCTGCAGGTACTGTATGTAGCATTCAAATGATGATTTCAAGGCCACTAATCTAATAAATGCTGCACCAATTTGTTTGGTTAGTTAGTTAGTTTGTACTTTTGGATGACCCACTACACATGTTCTCTAGGATACAATAGTGTGTTGAAAGACTGAATAAATTAAGGAATAAAAGCCATCTAGAACAAGTTTTAGCTGCCTATTTAAATATCCTGGCATGTTCAAAGAAAAAAAAAGAAATTACCCTCTTTTTCCCAATCTAGTCAAGGAGAAATGCACTCAATTACTGAAGTAGAATTTGCTCCCACTAGGCAATGTATGATAAAATATATAAGGATATAACACAGCATATAAAAGAGGACAAATATGTTGTGACACCGTATCAATTAAATTTAAAAGTCCATTTTTAAATTGAATTGAAAATTTAAAAAATTGTTATGGTGTTCTAGACAATGTCGTCATTAATATGTATTATAGCCAGCAGGGATCCAATCTGGGGGAAACTTCGGACCCTCCAGTTAAGAGATGGTTTCAAAATGAGTCTCTACAACTAAATCCTGAAGATACAATGTACCTTGATTCCGCTGGAAGAAAAGCTATATTTGTGGTGGGTCTGTCGGATTAAAATGCTGTTTTCTTGGATCCAAAGTTTATCTTTAACACGTTACAGAGAAATGTGCTTGGCGTACTGTGCTCACAGTCACATGCAGAAGCGGCGGAGGTTTTCCAGTGCGGCTGGATGAATTTGCAGATGGATTCCATGAGAGTCTGCTGTCTACAAACTCAGGGAAAGAGTGAGATGAGACGTCCCACCTGTGTGTGTGTGTGTGAGGGCACACATGTGTCCACACATGATAATATGTGCATATTAAATACCTTTCAATGGCCTGCTTAGAATAAATTGCTGTAATTTCTAGCACATTAACACTTTGGTTTATCATATTTGAAATGCATATAACACAGATAGTATTAATATAATGTATAGCATCATGGCTGGCACACGTTATTCTTCAAATTGTCCACTTGTTTGATAATGTCAGCTGGGATGCGAACAGGCTGCTAAGATGAGGGAATGTGAAATGGACTCACGTCTGTCTCGATAACTCTATCCTAACAGCAGGCTAAGTGTCAATCCAGAGTAAACATCTTGGGCAGGTGTACCAAGAGCCAAAAATCCATCGTCAGCTCATCGGAGGCTGCACGGCTCTGTGCTGCTGCTCGGCTGCAGAGTCTGTGGAGTCTGGAGGAGAGGTGGAGGCAGAATCACTCCAATCACAGGTTGCAATAAATGTCCAGAGAATAAAATTACCTAACTGTTGTGTCATATGAAAATCAGACAACAACACATTTTCTTTGTGTGTTCGTTTTGGCTTCATACTGCACAATATAAATGGATTTCTATTTTGTGCGTGTTTGGTTAATACACAATATTTCCTTACGCGGTAATTTATCTGTGCAAGCATCATGTCTTTAAGCAGTAATCTGACATTTTTGGAACTTATTTGCTTTCTTGCCAGAAATGAAATGATCAATATATAAATAAACATATGTGTATGTGTATGTGTGTGTGTGTGTGTGTGTGTGTGTGTGTAAAATTCAGAAAGTATACATAATTATACATGTTACAACTTATTTTAAACTAATCTTTAAATATTTTCAATTTTATTTTATTATAATGTGGGTGCTGAAGGAATTTGTCTTGATTTTATTCATTCTTTTTTTTTTAAGTGTAAAATGAGGTAATGACAGTCACTCAATCATTTCTATGACAACTTCATATCTGCCACAAGCAAAGGACCTGTGAGTCAGTGTGTGTGTGTAAACTTGATATGATGTGAAGTCAATAATGTAACTCAGATTAACTATCAGCACCTTGTGACACATCAGTTTGTTCTCTGATCTTACTGAGAAAATAATTTTATTTAACCGCACATGTTGTTCTTTATACATTCTGTTACCTCACTATAAATACAGCATGTAGCTTTGTACTGACGGCAGCAGCGTGCTTGATCTGATATTTTCTTTTGACATTCATAAGCACTCCGAAAATGACACCAGGGGATGATGCTGTCAGGTTTTACAGTATTTCAAGCTTGAGTGATTTTACAGTCTCTGTAAAAGAAGAAACCAGAGTGAGAATCAAATGTGTTACGGTAAGAAGTCGCGAAGTTTGTGTTTGAGACGTATTCGCCGGTTTAAATGAATAAATCACGTTGCCAGTGCCAGATATACAACTATGGAAATATTTGGCTCCTGCTTTGTGAAACAAAATGGCTTCTTCTTTTCCTCACAGTAAATACAGAAAAGAAACCTCAAAACAAAACAGTCGAGAGGATAACCATTGATCCCCATCTAAGCCACGCTCAATCACACTTAAACGGGGCGGCTCTTCCTACCAGAGGAACCAGCACAAACCTTTAAGTCGACAGCTAATGCCCGGTTTAGTCCTCTCTCTCTCTCCCTTCTTTCTTTCCCTCCTCAAAACTGCCACGCTACACCTTAAAAACGAGACGAGCTCCCGCTGGGCGGCTGGGAGGCGCTATCAGGGCCTGACTCCACGCACTCAGCCTTTGCTTTCCATTTTGTTGTTGCCATTCTTCGTCTCGCCCCCTTCCAATTTCTTTTTTGTGGGTCACCGAACCCCGGGACAAAGTGTGTCTGCCCCACCTCCTGATCCTGGGACGCCAACACCGAGACCACCGCGCCACACACAACGCTGGAAGATGACATTTCCTCACCCCCGAGGCCCCCGCCCCCCTCCTCGTCTCCCCTAATCCAATCAGCGAGGCCTGAGTTTTTCTAATATACTGGTGGTCTCATACTCTGACTTTATCCCTGCAGCTGTGCCGGACCGCTCATTGGCAAGATTAGGGCCTCCTCAGCTCCTCTGATCATGTATTTCAATATGAATGGGACCAATAAGGGGTGGATTATGGCTTAGTTACTTTGGAAATCCAAGGCCCCCCTTTGATGCCCCCGGGTTTGAACAGCAATGGCAGAACCCTGCCTGGTCGGCATGGCGTGGCGGCAACGCCACCTGGCAGTCAAATGTTTGCTCATATGCGCTCATTAAACAACACCACACTGGCAGTGTGGGTACTGACTGCGGGCCCGATGGCGAGCCTCGGCCGCGACCAGATGGCGCCGTCACCAGTATGCCAGGTGGGGTTCGTCGTTGCCACTCGCGAGATGCCTCATGGACGGAGGATGGTGGGGGAGGTTTGGGAGGTGTGGGAGGAAGAGGAGCGTGGACGGAGCACGCTGCCAACTAGGAAGAGAATCAACAAACGCACATTCTGGTTACCTTCGCCGCTACACACACTCACTTTCTCTCTCTCGACCACGCTTTTCCCTCCACACACACACACGGTGGACACTTAAACTCACTTCACAGACGTAAACATGCCCTTAATGCAGAGATATCAACACTACATTCATCAGAAGAGATCCCTCGTGCCCGCTCAACATCACCTGCATGTGTGAGTGCAAATGCATCTGAGGGCAAGAAACACGCATTCACACACCGAGGTGCCCTGAGAGCGGCGGCCCCCGCCACAGCACGGCCCCTGCAGGGGTTTTTTCATTAGTTATAGAGGTTTGCGTCGTCTTCTCCGCCAGCCCTCCTGCCCTCACGTCTCGGGGCCCTTTGTGTGTGAAGTGCTAGAGGTGATTAATATTTGTTTTCCCTCCTCTGTGGGAGAGGAAGACCCAGCTGATCCACTGTGACCCCTCCTTAATCCCCAGCGGGTCGAGCCAGTCTCTCCGTTTCCTTCGTTTTCCTTTTGGGCTTCTACCTTTGAGGGCGCCCGACCGATACTAACACTCACGCCGGAGCTGCGGGTCACGGACCCGGCCTATTTAGAGCTGAGCCACGATGACAAGTTTCTTTATGAGGGCCAGTGAGTTTTTATTTGCCGTATCCGTCCTCTGTGAAACGGTGCCTCTAAATATTGCTGTCAAGACAGGTGATGTGGAGTTTGACATTTGCATGTACTCAGAAACTGCAAACAAACCAGTCTGGCGAGGTTTTGCACCAACCTTCACATTTCTTGCACGGCAGCTCAACGCCGCAGGATGTTTTCTAAAATAAATGTCAGGTTCAAAAACAGACTTACATGTCAAATTTTGGTGAGCAGCTACTAAATGGCCTCTGAATCGGTAAAACACTGCTCCCAGGGTCGTTTGGACAGGTGGAGGGAGTATCTTCCTTGCAGAAAATAGGAGGATACCCTGCGTGAATTGGGCTGAGATGGCCAGGTTGAGGAGTTTTGGGGCTTTGTTGGGGCCAGTGGAGAGGGTGTCTTGAAGGATTGAGTGGCTCGAGGGGTCTATTGAGCACTTGATCCTGTTGACAGATATACTGCTCCCTTTGTGACCACATGGCTGTGATGGAAACGGCAGGTGCAGTATGGGTAGCCGATGGAAAAAAAAAAAAAAAACCCTTTCTAGCATCGTGTTTCAGTGGTTGTAAAAACACAGCTGTTTTCAGCTTTCTGAACCGGCTGCGCACTCGGTTTCCAATTCTCTCCAGCTCCTTGTTGCCTTGTTGGCGTAGTCACTAAACTCGCAAACACAGTCTTATGGTCTTAGCTCTTTATAAGAGCTTTAGTTGGAAAAAATGTACAGATCAGTATTAACGATCAACACTGTTGGATGAAAGCTCTTAGCAACTGGCTCAAAACCTGCCTCAGAGTAACTGATAGTAATGGGAAACTGCTCGGCTATTTAACACACAAGCATATTAACGCAGGATGAGAGAGAGGACAGTTCAGTTGCTGCTGAGCTAACAGAAAACAGACATTTTATAGCGGGTGTATTCACACCTAACTCCTTCCAGCCAGCTGTCTGGGAACCTGGAGCGCTTCACCTCTAGGTTCGGTTCATTTGGGCCTGAACGCAACAGTTGCCTCAACGGAGCCAACCATCATCAACTGGCTCACGTGTTGCCTGATGATTAAAGACGATCATTCAAGTTCACCTGATGTGCATCTGAAGAGCATTTGTCATGTGTTTGTGGTTTCTACAGTATAGACGTTGTCTGGAGGTGAATCTTCTCTGTGATATTTCTGACCAATGAGAGAACAGCTTGCTTGCGTGTTGCATTTGTTTACAACTTTTAGACTGAATGTTGTGACCTTAAACTAACCAAGAGGCCAATGCAACAGTTGTGTCAAATTAGTGCCTGAAACAGAAAACAACAAACCACAGGTGTGAAAAAGATTTTCAGATTAAAGTGCAGACACGAATCATAAAACTTTGATATATGAAACTTTTATTCTTGCTTGTAAACCCTCTCTGCATCTTACTAAGTATCACAGCAATAAAATCTTTTACACAGAATCAGCTTCTAGACATGCACGTACATCAGCAAATGAAAAATCTTTCAGTTTTAATAATTCAACATAGGTAATAAAATAAAATAATATCATGTAAGCTACTATTACTAGAATGACAGTGTTTGATAGAGAGGTGAAAAGAAAGAATGAAAGTAGAAAAATATTAATAGTAACAGTAAAAAAATTTTTTTAATTGATGTAATTATTTCAACTCATTATGAATTCTTTTATAAATGAATTATTTAATTATACATTGATGTACTGAATACAAAATCGGTAACTGTGGAACAAAAGACATAAAAAACACATCTTCTTTGTGGGTATATCAAGCTAAAATATATTTTATACAAATATTATTGATACGAACATTATATCGTAGTCATGTTTTTTGGATTGTGTAAGTGATTTTTTCATTTCTTGCATTTTTAAAACCAGCATGACATTTTCATACTGCCATTATTATTTTTATTATTATTATTATAATATATATATATATATTTTTATTATATTATTAGAGTAGTAGTAGTAGTATCAACTTACAATATCAAATTAGATTTAAATAATATGAGAATTAGATAAACAAAATAAAATAACTAAACTGTAATTTTGTGAAGCAAAAGATAAAAAAGTTTTTGCCATCAGTTTATTTGGAATGTGTGTGTGTGTGTGTGTGTGTGTGTGTGAGTGTGTTACTAAGCTGCAATTGGTTAACTCTGTTTCTTGCTCCTTCACAGTCGTCTTAAAATCTTAATTTGTCTTTAATCGCTGTAAATGTGCACAATGTGAACACAGTTTTTCTTCAGTTTTGACTAACTCTGTGCTGCAGATTCCTGCTTTTCATTCGTCGGCGCTGTGCCTGACATGCTCCAGTCAGCTTTGTGTGGGAGTGCGTTCGGGGGGGAGAAGCAAAGCTTTTAGCTCTCTATGAAGTTGTCTAATGAGTGGCGCCGAGTGTCACAACTCCTCCACAAATTACTTTTCTCTGCTGCCAGTCCTCACTCCCTCCCCAACGTTTTTACCCCCATTTCTTCTTGTCAGCACCTTCAGGCGCTGCCGTCAGAGGGGGAAGCTTGTGACATAGGACATAGTATTCTGTGTAAATGATGAATACAAATAAAACCTCATTGTACAAATAGCAGACTAAGACCAGTGATATAACCACTGAGGTGTATAATGAGAAAATATGATATATTGTATGATATGATGGCTGCAAAATATAAAGAAGAAAATATGGGGAAAGAGGGAAAGCACTGGTCAGAAGAAATGTTTGTTCTTTCACTTTTTAGCTTCTATTACCTTCAAAAAAAAAAAAGACACTGAGAGCCATTAGGAATAATTCAAAACATTAAATGCTACATTTTTAAGTGATTATTAGCCATGCAGCTACTAATTCAAATAATTAATGAACTGATAATTGTTTGTTTTCAGCCAAACAAATACATCTAAAAAAACATGCAGCAGAAATGCATCACAAGGCAGAACTGAATTTGACCTACTTTCAGAAATACAAGCATCCAGAAATCTGATTTATTGGTGAAAATGCTGTTTAGAGTGTCACAGAGCAAAATGCTTCAAAATACTTGAACAGGAAGATTTCTGACAAATGCCACAGCAGAATAATCCAAAAACCCTCGATGACCAGCACCTCCACACCAAGGGGTTGTGAGTAATAAAAGGTATCGGCCAATATAAAACGAAGGCCCGTCATTCTGTGTGGATTCAGCATCGTGACACATAGATAGACGTCTGATGGACCGAGCTGAGCTAGGAGGTCTGATCTACGCCACCAGAGCGCGTGCTGTCACCTCTCGCTTTCTCGATGCGAAGCAATCGTACCTGCTCATCGCTCCGGGGGTTTAACTGATGAATGACACTGCAGTGTGCTGTGCCTCACTACGGGGCCATTTGTGGGGAGATAAGAGAGACTTCCTGGATTAAGGAGGTAGTTGAGGTACATCTCCAGAGAGCCTGTTTGTTTGGGTAAGACAGCTCCTTCATTACTGCAAAACTGTGGGAGGCTGGGAAGCCAACCTGTCTCCGAGATAGCACGGGACTGCTGCCAAAATGTACTTAACCAGGCTGAAAATGCAACCCACTTCCCCTTGATTACCATGGATTGTGCATCAGGCATAATGCACAGTTTGAGGCATTAATATTAAGCAGATGCTGAAATAGCGACTTTAAAATATCACACATCCCACCCCACGCGGTGCGAAACTGCACACTCTTGATGTTCGGATTTTTCTGAAGGTAGTTTTAGCTTTGTGGGTGGCCCAGCATGACCTGGCAAGTGAATGAGCATCGGCATTAAAATGAATGAGTTCCTGATGCCGGTGTCACTTTGAAAAACACGAGCTGACCGTCGTGTTCTTATCCGAGCAGACAGGATTACACTCCTGCAGCCGTGCAGGCTCACGCGCTCATGTGGGACAGAAAAATAAGAACAGGAGAAAACATAAAGCGCGGAGGCCAAAAACATCACGCTTTGCTGTGTTTGAACAGCAGATTCTGAGACAATCTGGGTATTTTAATCAAAATGAGTCACTGATTCAGTTATTTTTTATCTTTTTCTGAGGAATGACGTTTGCATCCCTTAAAAGAGCTCAAATGAATTATTATTTTCATTATAGATGTTTTTTTTATGAGGGGGTTGGATTCATTGGCATAGAGCCCTGTCTCATAAAATCTAAATGTAGTGTAGTGTAAAAACTAAACCACCCCCCACAGAGCCCAAGGTAACATCTTTAAGCTGACAAACAGTTCAAACCAAAATTCAATACACACTAAAAAAGAAAAAGCATAAAAGCAGCAAAGTCTCACCATCTAAAATTTCTGCTCTACAAATGACTTAACGTTAATCAATTAAAAAAAAATTTGTAAATACATTTAACGTTGATTGACTAATTGATTAATCAACTAATTGTTTCAGCTCCACGCTCTTCTATTGGCGCCACTGGAGCGATTTGTAGTAATTTCTTAATTTCCCCTGGTAAAATTTTCACAACAATAAAAAAATAAAATAACAATAAAAAAATGATCGTAATTTTCCTTTTCAGCAAAACACAGTTTCATCAGAATAATTAAAAGACTGTTAATTTCTGTATCTGCCATGTTGATGTAGATTATGAGCAACCCAGTATCCACTGATTGCAACTGAAGCATATTAACATTTATTATTGGCTGTGTGTAGACACTCACAGAACTTTGCTGAGGTCAGGGAAAGATCGTCATGTTAGTGATTATTTGAAAAGTCAATGCTGACTTATAGCAGGAGGCAGAAGACTTTTTCTTCATTAAAAACTTTACCCAGAGTGCTTTTGTTGCCTAAACCTGAGAACAAGACTCAGCACTGCTGGTCTCTGGTGTCAAACTCTTGTGTGTCTTCTGTGCACCTCACGCCCCGACCACATCCCTGCGACCCTCGAACGGCACAGAAACACTTTGTTCATCGGACAAAACGTTGCCACTGAACAAAGTCCAGGCGAAAACGACGCTCTCCTCAGATGAGCAGCGTATAAACATAGTGTTTCTGCAGGGTTAGCACGGTGGAGCAGCTTAATGGGCACATTTGGCTCACGCCGATCGGTAAATCAACAAGTGAATATCCACCTCGTATCTGAGTCTAAGTTGCATACACACATGCGCGGTGATGTGTTCGGTGCTGGTGTGCTGTAGTGCTGCACGGGGCCTCTTGTTGCCCCAGTGGCGGTGAAGGGGGAATTAGATGTAGTGTTGTCTGAGTCCCTGCTAATCCTCAGCTGATTAGTGGAATTCTCATCAGGGCTCCTTCAGAGAGAGCGAGAGAGAAAGAGCGTGGAAAAAAGGGAGACAATGAGAAGGCAGAGTTGTCGGGGAGAACCCCCTCCTCCGCCTTCCTAGTTCCCTATCGTCGGTCGCCCCCCGCCAAGGACCACAGGCCCGCATCTCCTCCGGCCAATAAGATCTCAGGCCCTCGGGTCACCTGGCTCACCAGACTAATCCTGAATCTGCCTTGTAGATTAGCACTTTCCCACTCGCAGCCACTCTAGCCCAAGCCCCGGCAAATCCCGAGGTAAATGTCGGAGCTTCCGGTAAGTGGGTGAGCACGGCGTTGTGCAGTGGATTAAGGAGAATAGGATAATATTTACAAGCCCATCGCCAGTAGTGATAAGGCTGCAGGATAAACAGTAATGGACCCTCTTTAGCCTTTTTTTCTCTCCCTTGTCAAGGCAAATGGTTAAATCTCTGAATCCCCGTGTTTAGTCTCTGACATTGATGTGCTAAATTAGTCAGCTGTGAATTAGTTCATGTCACTCACTTAGCCTCATTCCAGCTGAAATGGATAAACAATTATTTATGCATCAAGATGTTTTAATAAGAATCATATTAATAAAATGGGGTGAGAATGGATTTCTTTGTATATTTTGTGATGCTTCGAACAGCACAATAAATAATCCCGTGAGACGTTTGGAGTCCACGCAGAGTTTAGTTCCAAATCTTACACAGGGACTAAAATCCAGATCTTACCGACAGAACAAGGCCTCTTATGCAGTCTGAACTTCTCACATGCTTAATGTTGGGGATTAAGTGATGGTGACACTTTCAGGAATTGCTAAGACTTTTGTTATCCTGGAAATCTTGCCACAACACCACCTGTCATTGACCCATCACTTTTATTTTTCTAACATCATCACAGGTGCCGGCATGTGGACTTGGACTTCAGAACAGCTCTTTGAGCAAATAGGCTATAACATGAGCAGTTATTGCAAACATTACATCTTAATAAAGCCATCGCTGATCACACTTCAAAATAAGAACGCACGATATCATCTTTGTTTTTCTTGATAATTGTATTTTTAGCGCCGTGCCGTGTTTGCTTAAGCTGTTAGCAAAACTGGCGCTGTGCTTTCGAGTAAAGACTCTTCTCTGAGCACGCTCCATGCTGCATTCCTGCAATGTTCAGCGTTTTCATTCGACATTGGACGCGAATGTCGTTGAGGCTGTCGTGCTGTAATGTAGAGGTTGTTATTCCCTTCGTGCACACCCACACGCACGCGTACTTTTTGTGTACTATGGCAGACGGGCTGTCGAGCTTTGCCACTTAAAAACACGAGTAATGGGGAAAAAACAATGATCAGTTTCCTTTGAAACTTAACATGAGGGCTCCACAAAAGCATGATGGCGTGATTGAGTATTTAGTGCGGTAATATTCTGGTGTCCCACCTTTTGCTGAACCCTCCATAAATAACAAGTTAAAACCAGCAGAAAGTGGCTCATGCCTCAGATATGTCCATGCCTGTGCTTCTTACATCAATGTCATCAAATCACAAGATGGACTAGTTTTCTCTCTACTGTAGATGGCACTGTTAACCTTGACTTGCACTTGGTTTGGACTTCAGCGTTGAGGAAGTAGAGTGGGGTAGAAACAGTCGACGTCTGCTCTTTATTACCGCTCTGAGCCCCGGGGAGAAATTAATTAAAGTGGGGAATAATAATAATTATAATAACAAAGATTATCTTTGTCATCACAGTTATGCTAACAACAGTAATGGAGTTTTTGAGGGGAGCCAGCGGCCGAAATAAACACCCTCCAGCTTTTATCTTACAGAAAACTGTAGGTACTGAGCTTTTTTTTTCTTCTTCTATGTTTTTCAGAGAAGTGGAGCGTTGGAGGTGGAGGTGGGTGGGGGGAGTTTTGAACAGGGGAGGTTCGGGGTTAGGGCCGGAGTGAAAAGCAAGTGTGTTATTGTAACAGAGCTTATGAGGGAGTCAAGAGGAGGGCAGTGTGCCGATCGCACGCTAGGCTGCATGATTCACAGAAGAGGCCTGAACACGAACCCTCTGCCCCCCCCCCCCCCCCACGTCCCCTCCCCTGCTTCTGAAATCCCCACCGTCAGCTTGCATTATGGGACTAATACCAAAGTGATGGCGAATCACCTCACGTCACCTCTCGTGTGGGCGACTCCGTCCATCTGGGGTTAATCGGCACCCTAACCTGTGGACAACGTCAAAACAGACAAAAATTATCTCAATTTATACTGTTTTCTCCTCTGAGGGGGAAGACAAAACATCGCTGTGACCACTGAGCTTCACCTGTGAGGGAAACAGCTGGAAAAAGATGCTTTTTCTTACATTGTGGTGGCATTTTTTTTAACCATTTCTTCCATTCAATAAGGTGGGACTTGCACCCCCAATCTCAAATTACAAGATCTTATGTTGGCTGAGAACATTCTTTGACTTTCTAGCATTGAGAAGCCTCGTTCATGACCCCTTTGAGAATTTAAAAAATGCACGATGGTCAGTTTTAAAGCAAGGGTTTAATTCCTGAAAAGCTGACCTCAGGGAAATGTGATATTTCACATGGCAGCGCTGATATATCTCCCTCTCCTGAAAGCTGTCTGCAAATGTCAATGAATGCATGCAATATAATCTAATTACATCAGTTTATTAGAAATGTCCTGCAGCAGCCACCTCACCCTGTTACATTATCTGAACTGATGAACCCTCGAGACAAAGCGGCCCAGCCCCGTCTCGTGACCGGCATTCGAACCTCTTTTAAAGTTGCCTGTAAAAAAAAAAAAAGGGATGACTGACCTCATGCGCCGCCGGGATATTACTTTACATCTTCACCAGGCCGCGCCCTCGCTGTCGGCTCGTGAATGATTCGAGCCTGTCGAGCACGTCACTGCTTCCTGTGCACTGCACAAACGCCGCTCGCTAAAGCCTAATGGAACACAGGTGTTGAGAGGGAGAGAGAGAGACGGGGACGGAGAAATTAAAAATGACTAAAAGGATGGTTGAAAACCACAGAAGATTCTTAAAGCTGTCTCTAATGTCCAAAATCAGAATAATCTATTGACTCTTAAGGGTCGGAAGATTGAAATGATATTGGTTTCTGCTGCTCATCAATAGTTAATTCAATGAAATTGTAATGCAAGCTAGCAAATTTGCCCAAGATATGAATTCCTGATAATTGTGGAAGATAAATGTTCTTTGTCCTCCTCACTTCTGCACAATCCAATTAGGATTCGATGCCTAGAAAATCAGATGACTGTATGCTCTGAAGCAAGATGAAGTTAGCTTAGCTGCTCATTAGCCATTTCATTGAGCCCTCTTGTAATATTGTCTTACCAAAGTTAGCTTTGGTCTGAATCGCTAATCAAGTGCACACATCCGGTGTTTGATGAAATTTTTACCTATTCCCAAAGCATTTCCTCTCCCCGCAAAAATTCATTAGTTTCAGCTTGAAAAGGAAAACGGGGGAGTCGTGCACATATTGAGTCAAGTTACTTTGTCTCGTTTTTTTTTTTTCACCCCTGCTCATTCCTTCCATCTGATAACATCCTCTGCTCTTTTTTCCCCCTGAAGTTTCTTGTCCTCTTTGTGGTCCCCTCATTCCTGCACATGTGTCTGTTTCTTCCCAGGGAAACATCACTGAAACTGGGTGTGTTGTCTGTTCTGTGGACAGTGGACACCCTGTGTGTTTTGACTGAAAGCGGACCCCATGCTGGGAATTGGGTGGGAACAACATTATAGGCAGACATCCACTGCAAAAAAAAGTGCACTTTTTTAAGTAGGTGTACCATATTAAATTTTCGTTTCCTAATTTTATCAGCTGTAGCTACTGTGCTGTACACCTTCAAGAGGGTAAAGTTGTTTTGGACGTATTAAAACTGTATTTAAGATTCAAGGCTGGATGTCCTACAAGATGCTTTTCTCCCTTTCCACAAGCATGCATAGTGTTGATTATGCACCATTTAAGACATCTGTCACTTTACAACATTCAGCATTTGAGAGGACCCATCTTGCGAGCCTGACTTGCTAACGTTAGCACCGATTCGACTTGACAAATCTTTCTTGTCAAGTTAGCTTAAAAGCTGCCGGGTCATTGGCTGCTCCCTCTCAGTGCCGCGTTTGTCTTACTAGCATGAGCGTCTGTCTGTCGGGGTTCCAGCTGTGGTGAATGCAGCTGAGACTCACAGCAACAGGTATCTCAGCTATCTCTGTACGTTACTCTGCCATTAAGATCCTGATGCGGAGTAGCTGCAGAGGGATGGAGTAAGGCAGGGAGTGCTCACAGATGGGACTATTGAAGCAGTGGATAACAATGTCAGTCTTCCAGCTGGTTGACAGTCTGTGTGGCCGTTGGAAGTGAACTGATACGACGGACTGCTGCTTTTACTGTCCGCCCACAATTATTAAACCGATAAAATGACCAGTACTGACATCATCAGGCAACTAAGAGGTATTAAGAAGTAGTGGTAATTATCAATCTACACCAAATAAGTGCACAAGTCAACACAAACACCCAGGATATGCTGATTTCTTACTAAAAATGAATTTTTAGTTCATTTTGATTTGAAGTGCTAAACTGTGATTTGTAAAATCTGCCAGAGTCGTTTAACTTCTTTTTTAATTTGCCTTTTGCTAAAATCTGTTGTGAGTCAAGATGTTGATCTGTTTCAGGACAATTCCAGAAGCAAGTAAAAAAAGTGAAAATAGAAAATCCCCAACAACATTTCCAAATGTTTTTTGAATGTCCTGAAGGAAGAAATCATTCAATTTCTCTATGCTTTGCCATTCAAAAAGAGTCACTCAGCAGGACATTTCTTGCAGTGTAGAAACCAGAGAGTAGCCTGGTATGTACATAGTAATTACATCTCAGCGCCCCGTGCAGAGGACATAGCTGAGACACACTCTGAAGGGTCGCTGCCCAGGGGATCGAGGTTTGCCCATTAAAACATCATCAGACAATGCAGTTTATTTAAAGAGACATATGACTCTCCACTGCTACTGTTTACCTTCCCTCCACTGCAGAACAAAGATAATACCGTCGGCAAATCAAAGGGAAACTGTAATTTCCAGCGAATGAAGTCACCACAGGTCAAAAGTTGCATGTGCAGACGAAGCCGGTTTATTTATTTGCAGTGGGGACTGAGAGAAGATGAGGAGGGAATATTATGTTCGACTTTAACTCCATCCTGGAAACTATTTTGGGTTCCGGATTTTCAAAACATGGATGGGTTGATCCTCAGGCTTGTCGCTATTTTTGGTGCAAAGTCTCCCGAGTCTATATTTTGCCATCTTTTACAGTAATATCTGTCACCCTTTTGGACTGAAACCATTCACTGGCTGCCGCTTCATATGTTGTCATTTCTTGGATCATAACGAGCAGCAGCAGCTCCATAGAAACCAGAGAAATATCGAACAGCCAACATGAACACTCCCACGGCGCCCCACTGGGCGAGTGTCCCCTCCTCTCTGAGTCACCCTGCTGCATGCCCACCCTATCTGGAATATTTAGCTCAGATAGCGGATTTGCTCCCTCTAATTGTCCTGTCAGTAAATCAGTAGCCTCGGTTCCTCCCTCTCTTCGCCGTTCCACATCAGCCGTTCTCATAATACGCTGCCCGATGAGTGCAGATAGTGTCTTTGTTCTTGAGGAGCGCCGGCTGTTCTCGTTGCGTGTGGTGAATGACTAGCAGGTCTTCCGCAGGCCAAAGCCGGAGAGCGCCGGCGGAAAGAGAACTAGGGCACTGAGGGCGAAAAGAGTTTTTAAAAATTCCCTGTGAGCGGATCAATGGAATGCTTCTTTCTTAGAATTAGGCTCCAGCTTCCACTTGTGGGTCCTGGTTTCTCATTTACATGAAAGATCATTCAGCACAAAATGCTGCTGAATAGAACATAGGTGTGTCCTGCTGTTGATTAATTATACATAAAGTCATCACTAAAAAAAAAAGGAATATAAATGTACATATGGGCATTAATTTGACAAAAAGAACTATGCTACATCTACATACAGCATCTATCTATATGTTACTTCCATCTCAATTAAAAAGCAGGTGCAATGTCGCTCTTTAACACTTCTACTTAACATCTTTTTCTGCATTTATGTCTTTTTTTTTTTTTTACAGAGATGCTTTATCACCAAGCTTACCTTATCTCAACCATTCCCCTCCCCCACTCGACATCCATCAGGCCTGTGAGAGCCATCATGGTAATTTGTTAACCTTTATCCAGTGACCTCTGCTGACCTCAGGATCACCTCAGTCTGACAGTGTGACTGGGAAACCTGGACTGGATTCATTCAGGAAAACAGGCTTAAATGAAATATATATATCTGTCTAATGTATTTGCTCACCAGCTTATTATTACCATTATTATGGTTCTGTCTATTTTGTATAACAAGACGCAGTACTGTGAGCACAAATACACACATAGCTGATGAATGTAAGCATGCAACATTGAAGAATTTTTATCATTTAAGCAAATATCACCTCATGAAATTCTACATTCACTCACTCAGAGCACAATTTAACATTCAGAATCAGTTTCGTGCTGAAATTAAAAAAACAAAATGTGCTCTTATTATCTTTTTTTTTTTTTTCAATTACAAGGCGAAGGCAAAGAGAATGCAGTTCATTTCTCTGCAGGATTATTATTCAAGGCACAGCGCTGGCTCACTGCTAACTCTGAGAGCAAATGCTCTATGCCGATGCATATTCATATGTTTAACATACAGACATGCATTCCTAATGATGTAGGAGAGGACAGAATGCAATAAAGCTCATTACTACGTTTTACCATGCCAGTCAGCCCTCGGCATGAGAACGCCGCTGCACGCCATCAAATGGAGCTAATTCACTTCTCCAATAAAGAGCGATGTGACGGACAGAAGGGAAATGTAGCTGTTGCAGCGTGTTTACTCTCTCAGTGGGAAATTTTTATTTTTTTATTATTTCTCCTGAATGTAGAGCAAGTTTATCATTTATAAAGCTATTACTTCCTGAACTGAACTTTTTTCTTCATTCTTCTCCTGAAACATTAACAATCCAACATTTTCATGTGCATTTATGTATGCATACATATATGTAGTGTGTCAATATCAAGTCCCTTATCATATAGTTGAATGGCAAAACTATTATTTAAAGAAAAACAATCCAACTTTTGATCCTTTCACTCATTTCTATGTAAACTGATTGAGTCTGGGAGCCAAGTCCTTCTAATTTTTAAATGTTTTGAATTATTTTACATCATGTTATGAATGTTATGTTAGGAATCCAGGTTGAATGTTTGCATGTAATTGCAGAGAAATGAGTTAGCAGCATTGTTTTTGGAGATGGAGCTGCTTTTTAGTTTCATGGTTAATCTCACCTGGGGTAAAAATGCATATGGAGGCTGGATATATATTATTCTACATGGCACTAAATGCATAAAAATAATACAAATAAAGCATTAGTAAAAGTGCCCTGCTGGTGAAATGACGCTTAATGTACCAATCTACAGCTGACTTTTGACAGTGTTTGAGCATTGGACCATAAAAAGTCCAGATACTGGTATATACTGGCTAATAAGGTGGCAGTTGCAAATATTAGCCACAACTTCATATCAATGTGGAAGTTCAAGAAATGCTGCAGGTAAATGCAGCCTGCGTCTCACTCACTGCCTTATCAGAAATAAGATTATAGACTTTAAATCACAGCAGCAGTCGGTACGAGTTCGTCCCAGTTTAACCCTCTCCTATCTCTTTGCATGTCACTTTTGGTTTTAAGATTTAACAAGAACCAGTCCCCGATGTTAGGGGTTAGACAACCAGACATCTCGTCCGGCCAGAGTGGGCAGACGTCAGTAATGGCCGTGCGCTTTGTTTATAAATTATTAATGATTTTCTCCCCTCCCTGTCACTTTGGACAGGCTGCGAGACGAGCCGATGCCTCTCCTGTTTGCGTGGCAGCGCGCTCCTCAAACAGATTGCAATTTATTCCTCTGCAGTTTGTCCGTCAAGGCTAACTCTGACAACATAATCCCGAACTAATCCGCCATGTTCAGTTTTTCTTGTTGGCTCTCATGCAAACTGCTTTGCCAAATCCCGCTACCTGTCAGCCTGGCCTTGCGATGAGGAGCCCAGACAAGCTGCCAGCCCTGCTGCAGTGGCTCCTGTGGGGGGAGCGAGGGAGGAGGGGGAGGCATGGTGCCTGGGTAGACTTAACCCCTGCCTCCCTCCCTGTAATCCACTGTAAACAGCCAGAGCCTTAGAAGGGCTAACTGCGCTAATCAAGCCCCAAGCTCGCCCAGTCACTATCATACAGAGTACCCTAAGAACTAGAGATTTGAGCAGCTACTGCAATGTGTGTGCAGGGTATGAGGGTGTATGTGGAGCAGAGGGGCCTATTGACAGCACCTAATCCCCAAGGAGGGAGAAAGGTGCCAGCATGAGGCAGAGATGGGTGTCCCAGCTAGAACCACAAGAGCAGGTTTCCATGAATTAAAATACAGAAGATTGAGGAAAGCTACCCATGAATTTCATGACTTTTCCACAATTTAAAGCCAGAATATCTCATCAGATCAATAAAAACAGTATCTTATCACAGGTTGCAAAATTACAATTGAACAGCTTGGTGGGAAAACTGTTATTTTTGCAATAAATTATGGATTAAACATGCATTTAAAAAAAGATACTCACATATTTTCCAGAGGCATCAAAGGCTGGACTGAACTCCAGTAATTAGGACACAAATTCTGTATTTCCCCAAAAGAAAACCAGCCACTCAATATTCTCTCCCAGCCTTTGGAGAGCCACATTTGAATTTCCCTCACACCCTCTCTCAGTCTCTCTGACAGTGACCCAAAATCCACAGGAAGAACATAAAAGGCCTGACAGTAGTCAAAGGAAAAGGGAGGCCAGCTAAGCCAACTCCCCCCATCGTCAACAAAACCGAAAACTTTCAAGAACTTGTGAGTGGACATGACAACAAGCAATAAAACTCTTGGGTTTTTTTTCCCTCTCCTTCTCTTTCATTGTTCCCAGTAATGAGTAGATTCAGTGGGGTGTCTGTGGTGGGTGGGGGTCTGGGTTTGTAGCAGCAGCAGCAGCAGAGGAAAAAGAGTCAAAAGCCCACTTTGTCAATGTCCATCAAGAATTATCAGTAGATCTCTAACAGACCTCAGAGGCTGTTTCATGTGTTTATGTTCTGTTATAACGCTCTGCATACAGATGCCAATGAATTCAGGGTGTCTCAGTGTCCGAAGGGGGAAAGAAAATCAGGAATGCTTTAGTTCAGATGTGTTTTCACTCCACATTTTCACAAGCACTGCTAGCAACTGCAACTATGCAACAGCAAAAAGACTTTTTTCTTTTATTGTTCTTCGTGAATCTGGAAGGTAAAATCTAAATCTAATCTGTCTAATGGAAAAAAGCTGGAGAACTGCAAAGTATACAAAACATGCAAAACAATAAAGAAAGTGGGCCAGTGGACACGCTTGAATCGTGGGGCTCCATGTGGACACACTCATACCTGCTCTGTGCTACAATGCAGCTGCTGCGCGTCACTTTCTAGCTCCTGAGACTGTGGGAAAGCTCTGGGCAAATATGTTTGCCACTTTAGCGCTTCAGATAAAAGTGGCCGTCAAGGGTGGAGCTTAGGAGAGTGTTGAGATGATGGTGAGGGAGTTGGCGGAACGGCGGGGAAAATGCGAACATGACATGTAGCTGATAAGAGTCCTCCAGCAGGTTAACACCAGAGCTTGTAACCGGGATTGCCCCGAGAAGCCCTCTTAGGAAGGCCTGGCATCTGCACGATAGCAAAAAGCCCTGGCGCTCACACGAACGCTGCACACAGCACAGGTCTGGAGGGCGGTTTGGACAGGAGCGCAGAGCACACCTCTGGAGATGATCCGGGGTAAAAAGGCCACATGTTGCACTGACTCGAATGAGTGCTGGACAAAACAGAGCATTTCTTTTCTGCATGCACTGAAGTGAGCGCCATGAAAATCGACCTGTTCCCACATCTTTAGCCCAAGATAATCACGTATACCTGACTTTTTCATACGTTCTCCACGGTCACAGAAAGATGTTCTTCACAATAAATTGTTCACGCTGCATTTGCTTGCCTTGTATCTTATATCCAAATGTAGAATATATTTAGTAGGAACAAACCTGATTTGAACATTTGCGCCGATTATGAGACTTCATGGCAAATACCAGGAGTTCAAAAGATATGCAAACATATATACCTGTAGATTTTCTGTGGTGTTGTTCCATATCTTATATCCTTTTCCCAATACAGCACAAAACAAATGCCACTCGACCAGAAAGGACAAGAAAAAAGCAATAAAAAGTGAGTGATGGCCATTGATATTTCAGGCTGAAGCAATCCCACGTCAGGAGACTTTGCTTGGCTTTACATAAACAGGGTAATAAATAGATCGATCACACATAGCGAGGGAGATTCATGTCACATTAAGCGACGGGACATTGAACATAGGCCCAGCTATGTCTCATTACTCAGAGGGCGCTTCCCCGGGGGAGGGTGTGTGTCTGCGTGTGTGCTGACGGTGGCCGAGGCAGCAGTTTGCATGTGGCGAGCCAGGCGCAGCACCGAGGCCAGCTGCTGCACACGCACCACTGCTGTGGGCTGAAAACCACATCTACAAAGATGTTTTCTGGACTACAGATAAAGTGCAGCAGCGTCGACAGGCCTCTGGCACAGCTTTCAATGGTCTGTAATTGACACAAATAATAAAATCGTGTCTCATAATGCTGCGGATTTGAATAATAATTTGGGCAGAGATCCAACAGATGTGCCTTGTAAAATACTGAGGTAAACACTGAAGTAATGCATCTGATCTGCAAGCAATTTCTGGAACATAAGAATTATGATTTTGTGCTTTATTACTGTAAAAATAAAACTTATCACACATTCAACAGAAATTCAGGGGCTCAATAGGCTCTACATGAACTGTGCGCTCAGTAGCCACGGACACGTCAAATCACGTGAAGAACAGGAATTCAGAAGTTACACTTTTGCCATTTTTCTGTGACAGTGTTGACAGATAATTTGCAAGATCCAGTCGTCTGGAAATCCATTAGCCTGTGGTGCGCCAAAGCAGAGCACAAAGCCAGCAACTCCAGACACAAAAATGCCTTGAAGTCGGTGCGAGACGGTGTATCCATCAGCATAAACTTCACAATAAACCAAAAACCAGGGACGCCTTGGTGTCCCAGCACAACAGATAAGAGATGCAGTAGATATGTCTGAAAAAAGACATAAAAAGTCTCTGCATGTGCCAATATATCTTATAATGTGAATCTCTTATGCATGACTGGTTAATAAATGTCATGCATTATAAAATACACACCTAATACTAATGAGCCAGTGAGCTTTTATTTTCTTGCACTGTCAGCCAGGTAGCATCACTGTGATTCATCTTACATCGAAGCCTGTAAACACACTCCCTTCACAGGTTAAACAATTTCATAGACATGATCAGAAGCAGGATTTCTGACATGAACGGATTTATTCTTTGTTAAATTCAATATTCATTTAAGGAGCCTTTCAATTATTCAGTCTCTGTCCACACGGCTTCTCCGGCTGCAGGTGGGGCGGGCACTCGGCTTTCTCTTTGCTTGCACACCATGTAACAAAAATCCAAACACAGTTTGCCACGTGAAGCCTCCGACCTTTATGGTCTTGTTGACCTCCAGTGGTGTATTGCAGCGCTGGGGATTTTCCCTATATCGCTGTCCAGCGCTGTAAGGCTGGGTCCTGCTGCCTTAGATAGCCCTTTGATTTACAGTGAAGTGGAGCAAGGCTGGTGTCGCTGGTGGGATTCTGTCATAAGCCATCAATGGAAGTGGTCAGAGGCATGTAAGATAGAGTTTACAGTTCTGAGAAGGACTCTGGGGCATAAAAGGTTGTGCACGCAGGTGACATTTCCAGCCTGGTCTCATTTAGTCTTGGTCTGCTGGCCTTTTATGAATGGCAAAGGCAATCCAAGCATCCGAGTGGGCATTAGCAGGTTGTCAGTCGTGGCCCCTCCTGCCTCATAAATCAAAAGCTCAAATGACCTAAGAGGTGCTGCATAGTTGTCTTGCAGGAGATACTTATCAATGTAGACATGCACAAGGTTAACTTGATGCTCTTGGAGACAGGGTTAAGGACGTTTAATTTTGGGTGTAGTTTGATACGGCCCCTATCACACAGCGCTGTGGTGGTGTCATGTGTCTTTTTCCACTCGGTCTCAATCAAAACCTTCAACGTGTGCGGCTATATCGGGCAGACAAAAGTTTTAAAATAAATGGAGTAATGGCAAGTTTTCAGACAAGTGAAAAATGAAAGTGACCATACGGCACAATTGGTGGAGGGCTTTCGCATCCACTTTTAGACCCCCGGTGACTTCTCACTAACAGCTGCTGTAAAACACGAATTCATCAGATAATCCCTCCAAAGCCCGGCGGTCAAGCCGAGGCATTCTGGGTCTCGGGCGCGCTCATAAATGAAATACCACCTGCACCAGCAATTTCAAACCTGCAACGGAGTGAAGTTATATTTAGGTAAGAACATGAAGGACCTTGATCCCTTAACAAAATAAAAGCTTGACAGCTAATCTCTTCAACAGAAGTCAATATTGTTGAAGTCTGATGATGTACAACAGGGGGGCCATGAGGACTATGGCTAAGACAAGCAACTGTCAGTTGTATTTTTCAAAGAGCAGACAGTGGGCAATATCAGAAGGATCAGTCCATCTCCCCGCCTTGATTTGACTTTGACAGAGCGGCAATCGTTGCTGCCATATCACCTGTCTGTTTGGTCCGATGGCAACGACATTATTTAGCGATTTTTAGAAACCCCTTAAATCCACATTTAGGCTGCAGCGCTTACATTCTGTGCTGTTACTTTAGTTGATAAGATTCATATGTGACTTATGACTCTCTCTTTTATTGACTGAATGCTGCATCAATTCTTCAAGCGTGGCGCTGCAGTGGTCGTGCGCTCATTCAATCCTGCGGTGGCCTTGAGAACAAACCAATTGACTCAAGTGAGATGTGCCTCTCTGGAATATTGTAATGCGCAAGTCTTACCAGGGGCTCTGCAGGCCTGTTACAAGTGAGCCTCCGGGACACACGCTGCATCTCCTCAATTCTCATCCAGAGATTACGGTCAAGTACAGTCAGCGCTCTTAGCACTTCATCTTCGCCTGTCCGTGCACTGCGCTCTGCTTCCACGCCGCACGCACGCTTGTGTTAAATGCGTGAGTGCAAGTGTGTCTGCGCGATTCGCGCTGTTCCACCTCCTTCTCGTCTGTGAAGAGCAGTAGGGAGGAGGAGAGCTGCTAGCACTCACTCCCTCGGGCTCTGCATTTCCTCAAAAAGTGACCTCCGCCAGACTTTGACCAGATTCCTCCATACTTTAAACAAGACTCCCATTACAGCCCTTGTGAGTACAGTAACAGGTTTTCATAGTTTTCATAGTGGGTAGGTTTCATAGTGAACATGTATGCCTGTATGCCTGCAGAAGAGAGGAACGAGTGTATGTACGTACGTGCCCCTGTGTATAAATCACTTGACCTAGACTTACTGTTGACCGTGGATTTATGCCAGCGTGAGAGGCTCCCGATGACAATGTATCTGCCTTAGCCATAATGGATGGTACACAGAGCGCGCTGTCATCTGGCAAATATGCTCTCCGAATGGATCTCAAGTGGGGCGGCGCTCGGCAGAGGGGCGGCGGGCGACGGAAAGGGGGGAGAGATGGATGGTGATCAGCCCAGGGTGGAGCCATCAGCCGCAGACTCTCCCCCACAGCTTTTTGGAAACTCAAAATATTGCTCGAATTAGGCCAGCCATCAGCACCGCAGCTGGTGAGACGGACGCGCAGACTGATGCCTACTGTGCACTGAGCTCAAGGGCGGCTTTGTAAAAATAAGAACGGGAAATTCAATGCTCTGTGTTATTACATGTGAAAATGATGAATGTCTTCACATGTGGTGCGGACTAAGAGATGCCAGCAAGGAACCAGTCAGGGATCCCGATTGTGACGCGGCGCTATCCGTGCGCATCCGACCCACAGCCATGCACTCGGCTGGAAGTCAACCGCGTATATCATCTGTTGTTACTTTGATAACGCATAGAATAATAGCATTAGTCCTGTTTGACGTTGATCAAGAGAAATGAAAGCAGGTTTTTGAGGGATCAAATTGAAACCACATGCTGCTAGAACCTGATACACTGTACGGGTTCCAACTGGTCCGAGGAGACAAATCCATGATTCTGCCAGACTATCACAAAGCATAACCTCTTCCAGACAAACTGGAGCTATCAGCAGGGAAGAGAGCTGAGAACCTTCAACAAACCACCATGATGAAGTGTCCTATCGCTAGGTTGTCTCCCAAAATCTAGGGCCCCCTACTCCACTTATAGACAGCCACGAAACACAGGCCAATCTTATCTCTGCAGTGTGTGAGTGTGTGTGTGTGTGTGTGCTTCTCACATTATTGCATGTCAGTATCTTCAAATTTAGATTTTGGTTTTATTCTAGTAACTACTCTAAAATATATAAACAGATCATCAAGCGTAATTTTAACGAACACTCAGAAGAGCCAAATCAGAGAGAACGTGCTTCGTATGCTTGAAAATGTGACGTGCAGCATCTATTGGCAACAGCAGTGGGTATCTACATTTGTGCTCATAGGTTTATATACCCCTGGCAGAAGTTGTAAGATGGGCATGACTTATAATTCAAAACACATCTCTTTTCTTTTTAATGGAATTCAAATTCAACTATACGGAATCACAGAATCATTAAACAAAAGGTGTTCAAGTCCCTGTTCAAAGGTGTGCATACCCTTATTTCTGAATACTGAGCACTGCCCCCGTTAGCATCAATAATGGCTTTTCAGGTGGTAAAGCTGCACATCCTTCTTGGCAAAAAGGTTGGGTTGTCTTTCAGGAACTGCACGTTTGACATCTCCTCAGTGTGGCTCAATGATATTGAGGCCAGGAGACTGATGGTCACTCCATAACCTTCACTTTTTACTGTTGTACCCACTGAAGGGTCGACTTGGCCTTGTGTTTTGGATAATTGTGATGTTGGAAATTCAAAGTGTGTCCCATGTGCATCTTTCAGGCTGATGAATGCAAATTGTCCTCCTCGTATGTTCTGAAAACATGCTGCATTCATCTTTCCATCAATTCTGACTTAAGTCCCTGTGCCGCTGAAGCTCACACCCTCCAAAAACACCAGAGCCCCACCTCCATGCTGCGCAGTGCGGGTGCTGTCCTCTTCATCACAGTCCTCGCTGACTGCTCTCCAAACAAATCATAGAGTTTAATTTTGGTCTCATTGCTCCAAATGACTTTGTTCCAGAAGTTAGAAGTACAAGCATGATGAGACATATACTCCAGAAGACTACCTCGTTCAAGAAACTCCTTTGAATGTTCTACCCTTCATGGATATGTTTTTCCTAAAGAGGAATCACAAAATGCTTAACTGCTCCTTTTGGATTCAAACTGGGAGGCTGGGGGGGCATTTTATGCCTTAATTTGAGAGTTGACAGCAAGCACAAGACGACAAACACGCAACAGAGGCTGGCTCCTTGCTAAACTGAGGTTGTTGTCGCCACCTTGAATATTTTAGATCATCATGTTATCGCCAACAAATCACCGACCAGTGAGTCTACAAAGAAATGGCTGAAGAGCAACAGATTGTATATTGAACTAGGCCTATTAAAACATACTGTGCAGACTTATGCGTATGCAACTCCAGCTACTTGATTTTTGCTTCTTTTCTCCAAAGGAAACGTTTCTATCAGGACGGAGGAAGTTCGGGGCAGACCATCACTGCTGGTGCACCTCTCTCTGGTGCACAGTTTGTGGTCTTTGTTGTTGTTTTTGAGCATGAAGGCGACACTTCATGTAATGGGTTTTGACCTTTTTGAGATCATGGTTGTAATTGCAGTCATTCCAGACTTGTTCTTAAGAGGAGGACACGTAGTTTATGATAAACTGTACATGAGGAAAAAAAAGAAATGATCGATTGACAGGTGATGACGCCTGTAGGCTGCAGTGATGTGCACGGTGTCTCAGGTCCAGCTGCTTTTAGTCAGTTTACAGAGTGCAACCGGCCCAGCAGTGTGTGAAGTGAACACACACTCACAGCAGAGGACCCTCATCATTCTGTCACAATCTATTGCTTGCGAAGTAGTCGAGGACCCCGCTACCAAATCCGCACAAACACACATGCGTGCGCACACATGCTCGCACACACTCTATAATCCTCTCATCCGCCCTTGTCTTTTACACTCCCCTCTCGCTGCTGGCGACATCGCTTGTGAGGCACGGACGCTCGTAAATTCCCCGCCTTGATTTTGTTAACCTTTACCGTGACCCGTCACTTCTCCGCCTGGCGTTCTAGCACCCACTCAGTCACAGATGAGGCCCCGCTCGCCTCTGCGGAGACCAGCCCCGGCGCTTCCGCGGCTCATCGCTCAGGCCTCTGGCTCGGCGGGACACGGTGGCCCCCGCAGTGCCAGCACACCTCAGAATTATGGGCCACTTTTGGACGAAATGATAGACGTTTAAATCAGGCGTTCATGTCTGTCATCGTTGCCCCATGCAACACTTTAATTCAGGCTTTGTGAGGAATAACAGCTCTTTGGAAAGCTGTCAGTTCAGGATTCAGTCAGTAAAAGTGCCGGCCAAGCACTTCAACTTTCATGCTATTTATCAAGAAAGAGGGGGTGGCTGTGGTTTAATGTATGGAGAAGAAGTGTTAATGTGCAAAAGGAGTAACTTTCCAAATATGCATTTAACATTAAAGACCTTTTTTCAACTTAAATGCATCAGAACATGTAGAGGAAAGTATGGAAACACTTGTCCTGCTCACTGACCGATGAATGTACCATATAACGCATTATCATGATGTTAACACACCATTTTAGCTTTCAGTGAGAAAAAGCACAGCGAATACAGAAAACATCGGGAAAAGTGTTCAAATTAAAAGCCAATAATGTGTTTCCACTGATCACAACACAAGAGCAGCATTTGTAAAAGGTAAAATCAATTCTAAAATGTTCCAATAAATCTCTTTTCCATCTCCTTCGAGCAGCCGGAGTTTGGTTGCATGCAACCACTGAGCAGACGTTCAAACTGTCCAGCTCTTTGCATGTTAATCCGAACATATAAAGCGTGCCTATCAGCATTCTTCCCCCTAATTTATCTCTGTAATGGTGATTAGACTGAGGGAGAATATGTGTGTAATGTACACATCTCTCCACGTGTTTACATGTTCTGTCTCCTGAGGTCAGCTAGGTGGCAATTTGTTTAGAGTGACGCTGATAGGTGTGTTGCCTGGTGTAATTTGTTGCCTGCGTGTTGAGAACGACGTGGCACGTAATGTGCATTATCAAAAACACACATATGCAGTCACATAGACATTGAATGTGCATGTTTCCACATTATTATTATGATTCAGTATGTGCTATATAGTAGACTGGAGCGTGCAGGGGCTGAAACTGACATAGTGTGACCAAAAGACATTGGAGGAATAGTGTGCTGTACCTGACAATTGCAAACAGAAAAAAAAGAAAAAAGAAACTGTGACTGGTGCCAATGTTTCCTGGCAGAAAATGTGGAGAAACTCTCACCATCAAAACAAGCCTTCAAACTGTCCCAAACCAAATGTTGGAGTGATGGATCCGGCTGTGACTGTATGACACATATTCAATCATCCGTGAGAAAACCATTTCAAAATGACTTTTTAACATAAAATATCAATCTTACTTTGTACATTTAAAATGACGGCGACGGATCACTGACGCCCTTCATACGCCCACTGAGCTTTGGCCTGTATACAGGAATTTGTTGCATATAGTTTTGTCTGCTGGTCATGCTGTTATAGCACAGCTTCCTTGTTTGCAGCTGATTATTTATGACAGTGGCTCTCAACCTGGGGTTCAGAATCTATTATGGGATCATTCCTGTCAAGTATTTGTGAAAACAAAGAAACCAAAATTTGTGATCTAGTATTGACATGCAGTTACTACTAATTTGTTAAAAGAATCGCACTATTATATAGTTAAGTTTGGTATCGGTGTTGACGATGCCGTTAATCATGGCTCTTATTTGTCCAAAGATTATGAAGTTCATTCAGCGTCAGATTTTTTAGAGCACACATTGTAGAAATACTCTGTTACAAGTAAAGGTCACACATTCAATTTGTTACTTCAGCATCACAAGGAAAAATAAAAGTACTCCTAGTGAAGATATCTCAGAATAATATATTCAGTATTATTGGAATCTAATTATGTGTAAGCGTCACCTTAATGCTACAGCTAGTAGGGGCTAATGCTAACTAGCGCATAGTGCTGTGTAGCCTAATCTACAGAGATACATCAGAATTTATTTGTTGCTTATATTTTGTATCAATCTGAATATGCAAATAACCTAGAAACAAACGCTGTCAAATAAATGTAGAATAAAGTCATATAGAATGAAGTCTAAAGTGGCATCACAAAAGATTTGCATTCTATTTGATACACACCCCCTCCCCCGATGCTGTGATACTGAGGCCCACTTGTTCCTCTCTTACACTGCATCAGTATACCATTCACACTGCTTCCGCTCTGTCACAGTTTGACATCTTTTCTGTGCGTTTAGCCCAACGGGGATCCATTCAAAGCATGCTGGGAGGGCATCCGGAAGGGGTGACCTCTTTTTTGTTGCTGCACAATGGAAGCCACACCTGCGCTGCTCCTCTGACAGTTCGGCATCTGGTTTTGTGGGTGCAGCAGGTACTGGTGCCATAAAAACACTTGAGTTTGTGGTAGACTTCACTGTATGACCGCACACGTCCTGTTTCATTCCAGCGATGATGACTTTAACGAAGAGAGCAGACTGAGTCTATATATAAGTCTGCTCTTTGTGAGCTGGAGGATTTACTTTTGGTTTGTCAACCTCTCAGTGCCATGGAGACGGGGTCACATGGAGGTGCCGCTCCCCCCTCTCGTGGGGTCAGAGCCCCCCAGCCATGTTGGCCCTTGTGCCTGTTTGCTGCAGCGCTAATCCACCGGCGTTTGCTTCCCGCTGAGCAACAAGTCTGTGACTTAGTGACTCGGCTGTTTGTAGGGAGGGTTCCAGTCGTCGCCGCCGTAATTGGTTCAGCCTACCCCCTATCACTCACCTCTTTAAGGTCTTTGATTGGCCAGGCTTGCCAAGGAGGAGACAGAGCAAAGGATTATGGGATGAGATACGGCCCAGGAGAGACAGGCAACTTCACAGCTGATAGAAAATCCTGTTGAATTTTTCATGAAAATAGAAAACTTTTTCTTTATAGCTCCAAGCTCAGAGTCAACTGTGTGGACGTTTTTTTTTTTTTCTCTTCTTGCTTTGTGGATGTCAAACCGTTCTGGTGTCTGCGCTGCATGAAACCACCGTGGAGAGGAGGCTGAAATTAAGATATTCTCCCGTTCTCATCTCATTTTAACCAATTCTCAGAACAGTCTCTGCATATGGATATTAGCAGGGTTGCAAATGATGAGTTTACATTACATTTACATTATAGATTAATTTGCTGCTTATTTCATAAACATATTAATTAATCCTTTGGCCTATAAAATATGAGAAAATCACAGCCTCCAAAAGCTCACGCTGACGTCATCAAACTGCTCGTTCGACCAGCAAACCAGCCCGAACATAACCTAAATTTATAATGTTCATTATCAGCTTTATATAAGTCCTTACAGTGGTAACATTAATTCAGTGCTGATCTAATTATCATTACTGAGGTCAATTGTTGCTGAGATAAGTGCGCAGTGAATAAAAAAGATTGGGGGTTGAGCTGATTCTACTTTAATGAATATCTTTTAATCAAAAACGTCGGCATTCTGAAAAACTCGCTAAAACAAAAGTACAATAAACTTCATCCTTTAATTCCCAGCTCTATTTATTTCTAATCCTTGTTGTAGAGGTGTTACAAGCTGTGTGGGAAGCAACTTTAGGTTACGCTATGAGACTAAAAGACACTTAAATCTCCTCATATTCACCCAATTCATCAGGTTTGACGGCGGCGCATGTTTAAAGGCTCAGTCCATAATTCAAACATAAACAAAAGGATTGTCCTGCAGCTGAAAGTCACACTGGAACCTGCAATCACTCTCACATTGATTGACAATTCTTTTAATTTGGGGAATAACACCAGGCAACATCAACTCAATCCAAGCTGTTAATGTTTTCTTAAGGGCTTGTTGACATGCAGTCATAATCAGTTAAAAAACTGAAACGTTTTTCCTGTTTCGAGTCAATGTGAAAGTGCCTTTAAAAGCAGCTTTAAGCTTCTGCGGCTACTGTCTCAGCAAATGAACAATCATCACTATCAGCGCGTTATATAAATCTATCAAAATATTAGTAGAAAGGGAGGTGAAGGGATAAAAAAAGGGAAACGTGTCTTCAATCACAGCCTCCATGACAGTCGGAGTCATTTGGTGTCTGCACCGCAGCTTTAAATCTGCCAACCAGAGCGAAGCAAGGCAAGAAAAATACCCCGCGTAGGACCCGTCGTTGTCTTCCTACAGAGACGTTTGCTTTTCTTTCAGAGGGTCTAGAGCTCCTTTACAACTGATAAGACGGCCGCATTCCTGGTGAACCCGCAGGCCGGCCCCGCCGGTGACCCCACTTGACAATGTCCAGTCGCGAGAGGCTCCAGTGCCCATACACAACACAACAGAGACCCCTGTGCAGCTCCACTCATCTCTCTCCCATCTGCCGCCACCAAACACTCACCCACAGTGAAGGGCGCAGAGATAAGAGGCAGTAAGCAGGGTGTTCTCTGACTGTACTCCACACTGGGCCTCTGATAACGGCATTTTTGGAGGTACCTGTGAGTAATGTTGGACACTCTGCGTGGATTAGTTTTTGTGTGAATGTGTGAAGAGCTGTAAAATGACATCTGAGGTGATCCTCCTTGTTTTGTGTCGAGACGCAGTCAAAATATGGATGGATCATCTGAATGAGACTTATTCTGTGAGAAGAAGCTTTGTGTGCTTGAAGTCCTGAATTCAGTTTTTGAAAAATTGGCATGTGATAGCCTTGAGGTTAGTTGAGGTTAGTAATTCCTGCAGATTATCTTCACCACCTGATGAAAATAACTAGACAGATGGGTCAATTCGCAGATGGCTGCTCACTTCTTCAAGCATTTATTCCAAATGAACCACTAATTTTCTTCTGGAAAAAGATTTTCCTACTAAAGACCAACCAGACACTGGATGATAAGAACAGCAACCACATTTCTATTAAATTTACACCATTCCTGACACAGCGTCCATTGCTTCTGCCAGTTTACCTCTCCGAGACGAGTCCTGCTGTACGTGGCAGCGTGCAGACAGCAGCTGATGAGTCCCACAGCAACCAACACCACCGAGTCTGAGTCTGAGGATTCCTGATGACAGGTTCTCATCAAGCTCAAACTAATCCTAATCAAGGCTGTGGAAGAGAAACACACACACCAGGTTTGTTTGAAAAAGCTGAAGAGATCACAAAATTCACCTTGCAACCAAAACAATGACTAATTTAAAATCTATTTATGTCTTTTGCACGGCTGAACTCACTGTTTCCCACGCTGTGCCTTCAGTGAACCTTCTAGTCATTCATTTTTATTATCTGCAGCTCTGTGTGGTCAGATAAATACCTTCTGTTGTTGTTCTTCTTGTCTTCTGTTGTCTATAAAGCTTTATTGAAAGGTTTTATTGAAAATCGCTGCGCAAAAGTCATTGGTTTGTTTTCTCATCTAGACTCCAGCCTCATCTCATTTACTCAAACAGTGTACTGAAATACGATTTTGACATACTTGTACTTGAGTGTTTTCATGTTATGCTACTTTATGCTTCTACTGCACTACATTGACCTGACCTAGTAGTTATTTTACAGTAATGCTGGCTTTTGACCTCTTACAAAAAACAGCATGTAGTTGTGGCCCACAGTCAGATTTCAGATGGGTTGTTTGACGCTCAAAAAAGTAAAATAACTCAACTTTTCACAAATGAAACTCAGAAATCTTCCTGCATCAGAACTTTCCTCTCCAATTAATCATCTCACGACCCCTCAGGTTTATCTTACGGCGTCTTGGAGGGACCCGTCTCCTACGTTGGGAACCACTAAACAATCTAACTGCATATAAAGCTGTTGAATCAAGCTCCACTCTGAGCTGCTACAACCCCCCAACGCCGCTCACACAGTGGAGCATCAGTATGACCAGTCTGATAACGTCAGATAGAAAAACATGTCAGTCAGTGGTCTGATTTCCTGTAGATACAGTACTTTTACTTTTGATACTTTAAGTACTTTTGTCTCATAACACTTGTGTACTTAAGTAGGATATTGAATGCAGGACTTTTACTTGTAATGGAGTATTTTTATAGGGTGATATTGATGCTTATTGCCACATTTCCAAGTTAATTTCACAGCATTAATTACCGTAGACAGGAAAAGTAGTGAAAACCCTGTCTGAGTGCATTTATCTCAAAATGAATGAAGCTGTGGGAACTGAAGCCCCCTTTTTTGGACACAGTCTGTATCTGTGTGTGTGTGTGCGCGAGCCCTCTCCTTCCTACTGAGCAACACAAAGCAACAGGAGATCTCGAGATGAACACACTGTCTCGGGAACAGTAGCAACAACAACCCTCGAGCCGCGAGTCCAGTTGGCCATCGCAGCCTTTTCAGGTTAACAGAGGAGAGAAATCAAGTTGCTTAGTCGCGTCGTAAACCCCAGATTAACATGGTCTTATTCAGCATGAATTGGCTTACACAAGCTGAGGCGGCGGAGCTAAGAGTGACTTAGTGAGGCTTACACTAGCTCGTTCAGTGTCTGGGATGGGATGGAAAGTCTCCTGTGGGAAGAGAGAGAACAGCAGAACAATATTTAAGTCGGCCATTTCAGGAAGCCATGGGGATCAACGAAATTAAGAGTCTCAATTCCTTCATTTATGCAATCTGAGGAACAATGTCATACCTCCCCTTCAGAAATGTTGTCGTCCAACATGAAAACCAATAAAGATGTGTTCTGAAGGAGAGGAAGCGGACAAAAACAGGAACTATCACTTCAGCTCAGGGGAGTCAAAGGACTTTTAAAGTGTCTTATTGGCCAGAATGGCTTTCATTCAAAATGCAGTGCAGTGCAGAACGAACTGTCCTTTCCCTGACCCACAGTTATAAATTGTCCTTTGACTCTGGAGATTTTACTTGCAGAAGCTCTCAGATCTTTCCGTGGGAACGCTGTGACGCTGCAGAATAGAGAATAAACCTTGACTCACATTTCGATGTCCTACTTCTCTTCAGGTGACGCCGTACGGCCACGACACCGTCAGTTCGAGAGGATTAAAAAAAACCAACAACAACTAGAGCCGTGCAGGATTTTACACCTGCGCTTTGTGCAGAAAAGTTCAATTCAAAGCAACTGATTCAGGTTTTCAGTCACCAATGCAAACAAACAAACAAACAAACAAAAAACTGCCTCAATCTGCATTTTAACAGTAATAAATTGTCTGTCACATGTCTTATTATTTTTATTGGACGAGCCTTTAAAATCATGAACACTGCAACTCTTCTCTGAGAGTTGCAGTGCCTGGCTGGGAAGATTTCAGTTTATCAGCATGTGTTATTTCTGTTAATGTATTCCTGCAGCCAAATCCAGCTGAAGCCAAAGCTGGCCGGGACCGTCATTAATTCACTTCCTTGATAAGCCCGGAGTGGCGTTTTTACTGCGTACCTGACAGCAGATGGACAGCTCCGGCGGTGGTATCGCACTTCTCCGTCCCGCCTTGGCGATCATATTTTTCATTGTAGCAGGCCGGTTTGATTCAGGTCTCTAACCTTTTATGGACAGTCATACATTGTGGACACGTCCACATGCTGATAAGGTTTGGAGGCTGGGTTGTGGTGTGTCAAACAGACTGTCAGTGACCCCACGTGACCCCCGGCTGAACAATGAAGGGTAGATAAGCTGCAGAGGGGCCAGCTCTGAAGTTCATCACCACTGAAAAGGAGTTCAGGAATTTATTATTAGAGCAGGGGACAACATGTGTGTGCGTTTTACTGACGCTTCACAATATGGCCTGTATTTCAGATTGATACTGGTCATTTTTAAGATGTTGCCCTTTAGCTGCAAATGAATAGCAAGTCCATAGAAAAGAGCACTTTTGCACAGTTTAATGACTTAGCTTAAGTTACATAGGCTCTAACTGTTGTTTCAGTGTTCTTCATAGCACCAGAACTTAAAGATAGATATAAGCTATAAGCACAAAATTAAGCTGCCAGCACCTCAAGTCTAAAAATATCAACTGGTTTCTAAAACCCACAGCAGCAGAGTGCAGACACATCCCTCAGTTTCAGCTGGATGATTGGCAGCACTGTGCAGGCAGAGTAAACTGCAAAAAATATAAAAACATGCTCTGGACAATTATCTGCACCTATAAAAAAAACAACTAAGCTAAGTGTTAGTTATCATCCTTTGCAGTCAAAAATTGTGCACAACATATTCCTCCTTCCTTATTCCTCCTTGGCGAGGTACAGCCAAACAAATGTCAGACTTCATCCAGACGACATGTGCTCATCAGCAGGCAGCAAGTTACCAAACCCGTGCAGGTATATCAGCGAAATAACCTCTGCATACGAGCCTTTACAACTGTAGATGACAGGATGCTGTGAGCAAAGAAGTTTAATTGAAATGTGAAAAATGCTCAGTTAATGTTACATTTACAGTATTAGATGCAATGAAGTACTTCAGCATTACAACTTTAGTCTGCGGTTTTCTGTTTGGTTGAAAAAAAAAGGGTTGTTTTGTGGATGCAGTTCAGTCTCTAGTGGTCTAGCAGACACATCACAGCTGACCACTGGTCTTAGAGCAGTTCAGATCACATTTATGTGTTTTATGGCATAAAAATCTTTGCTGGAATACACTGCCGGATGCCTCTTAGTCTTTATAACTACGCAGAGCCAGTGACAAAAGTCTGTACATTTCTAGATTATTCTGAACATAAATGAATAATCACTCTGAATTTCTTCCTCCCTATAAATAGGGAATGATTCATTATTGGAAATGAATACCTCTGGGCTCAGTGAAGTATTTTAGCATGAAGTGCTGAACTAAAAATGTGCTTTCTTGTTGTTTGTTTTTAAGCTCACATGCTTCAGTAAGTATTAGACAACACAGCGTCGTTTCAGGGTTGATTTTCTCTCTTATGGAGCAGAAACAGTTCTTCTGATGCAAACTGGTCACATCCTCAGAACCTAAAACTGCTAAGTGAGAGCAGAAATGATGATTTCTTGCAATCTTTGTGAACATTTTAGGACTACTGACGCTGATCCTGTGGGGCTTCTTAGGGCTGTGGTCTCCCTCTGCTGGTCACATCTGGTAACTACAACAAATGAACAACTTTGGCTTGACAGCACATGGAAACCTGATGAAACCCCTTCATTTGCCTCTGAAGAGAGGTCATGATCTTCTTGCTGGTCCGAGACAGAGACCTGGCTCGTGGAGCCTGCAGGTGCTCCAGTCAGTTTCCTAAATCCTACATCTGGTCCAGGCGGTGGTTTCAGTCCAAGCTGCACTCCTCACAGCCAGCCAAGCGCTGCTTTTTCTCCCGCTCCTACACCCTTTGTGGCAAGCGGCCATTTTGTACATAAAGATTTTCCTTCTTGCAGCCAGAGTCTGCTTCCACTGACTTCAAAGTTTTTGCAGAGGCGGGTGAGGCCACCAGTGAAGCCTGTGAACGTTGCTTCACAACAACTTGTTGAAGGATGGGATTTCTATCTCTGACTCAGCGAGACACAGTCCGGCGCCACTTTCGAAGCTTGTCAGAGCACGGGGCCCCGAGGCAAAGCTTATTGTCCACAAATTGATCCAACCCCCTTGGTTTTGTTTATTTAAATGAGACTCTTAGACCCTGGGGTGTTTGTTGAGGAGAAGTCAGAAATGCAAAATATCTCTTTTTTTCGTCTTCTTCCTCTTTCGTCTTTCCTTTCTTCTTTTCTCTCGTAGCCCTTCAGTTACGTGAGCCAAAAATCTTTGGTAAACATCCCGGCTCGGCAGCTTTACTGAGCCGGTCTCCCTCTCAGCGTCCCCCCCTTTGCACTCAGATCTCTGGTTTCCAGCACAGTTTCAGTGACCTGCCTCTTTCCCCTGTTTGAATTTATTTTCCCAGCCGTCCAATTTTTCTAGACATTAAAAATCATCAAACATCGAAAGAAAGAGCATCATATTGTTCCTCATTTTACTATCGAGCTCTTGGAAACACTGTAAGAGGTGACTGTCTTTAGCAATAGTCTCCAAACAACAATAACTCAGCCATCTTGGGTTATCTAGTAAGGCTGCAGCAACAAAACGCAGGTGTTTTGGGTCTAACTTTGAAAATTTACTGCTTGTGTATTCCTGTCAGTCGTAGCCACATGGCTATCATGTGCACCAGCAGAGAAATAGATTTCTGATAGTTCATCAGTGTAATCCCAGATTGGGAAAGACAAGTTTAATGGCCTAACATTTATATTTTAAGATCTCTTTGTCATCATGTCACGGCCGTGCTTATAACAGTGCCACTGGTGGTTTACACAAGAAGAACAAAAAAGCCTTTTTAAAAATACTTTAAGATGTGCAGCAAGTAGAATTTGATATTTATCCATGAAGTCTATTATTAGCCTGTTATAATGTAGGTTTTGGTGCTTTATGGGAAAACATATTGTCGGCATGACGAAAAAGAGATCAAAACGCTTCATAATATGTGAAAAAAAAAAAAAATCCTTCAGCCCTTTTGGCTATTTGTTATTGGAAAGGAGAACATTTAAATCCATCTTATCCCTGTAAGGGCTGCAAAGTCAAGACACACAAGCAGTGGAGGTTTTAATTTTTCATAATAAAAATCAAAAGAGAAAAGAGGCACTGGGCACGGACGTCCTTTTTTTTTTTTTTTTTTTGCTTCCAAAGTATTTCCTCATTCATTTGTTGCTGGAATTAGGACACATCTTGGGGCGATCCATCAAAGCGAGCTGCGGTCCTGTTAGACGGAGGACTGCGCAGAGCCGGTATGCAGACTTCAGCCCTCGATGCATAGTAGCTACAAGTGGAGTAAATCACTGGCCAGAGAGGTTGAGAGTCTGTGTGGGCGGGGCACTTCTCAACAGGGAACAGAGAGTTCAGCCATAAATTACACTGGTCAAGTTCTTGATGCTTTAATGTATTTTATGCTATGGGAACCGGCCTCATGCTGCACACTGCGAACTTATCAGTCACAACTCGTCGAGGGTCCACAGGGCTCTCAACTGTCACACTCTGTCACAGGTGCTTTAGTGCTGCTACCACAGAGTGAATTTACACATGGAGGAAGAGTCCTCCTTCATGCCAAAATCCAATCCAGCCAGAGGTCATGTCCTCTCGCTTGTTCTTTGTGCAGTGGAATACACAAGGAGCGAAGAGCAACAAGGAAAGCTCACATCCCTCTGTTTTATCAATCCACTTCCCCTCTCTCTGCTTATGCAAGAGGTGTCAACTCATATCATTAGTGTACAATGTCATTACTGTGTAACTGCGGCAGGAAATGTGTCGCCGGCTCATTTTCCCGCCTCAGTAACACACTCATCAACACACCCCGTCCCCTCCCACTCCAGAGCCAGACCTTCCGCGTATTAATTGGAAGGTATAAATTACAAGTAATCACTACCAGGTTTTTCACTGCCTAGACAATCGGCATTTACTCATCCTGCTTCCTGTTTAAACTATCTGCTGGAGGATCGCAAAGCCCCGCTGCTTATTTTCCAACGATTAGCTGTACATCAGCATTACCACCTCAAATCCAGCAGTTTCACATCCAGCATTAAATAGGATGAATATTGATCTGCTAAAGAGGATTTATTTATTTCATGCTCTATCCAAAGATCAACTGCTACCAGCTTTGGACGGATCTGCGAAGGTCTTACTGAATAAAGCTACTGCATACATGACTTTGGACTTGACATTTTAGGCCTGGAAGAAGACCAAACAGTAAATTCACTGCAATAATCCCAGATAAATGGGATGATCACTGCGAAAGCTTAGATAGTTAAGTGGCCTACACTTAAGTCCAGAAACGATAAAAACGCATCTCGAAGGAGATCCTCCATGTCGGGGGCGTGGTCTGCGCAGCCCGACGTGAGGAAGACGCCCACCTGAGGACTGCCATCTCTCCTTGTGAGAGGCAGAGTCATCTTACAAAACAGGGTCATGCAAAATGGCATCTGTAAAAATAACCTACAAATGGTTCTAGATACCTGTGTGCACAAGCTAATGCTTTTTCTGGTATCGAGTACTTTAAACATTTGATTTTTATTTGTTCGGCACAACTTATGCAGGCAGTATGTTTAAAGTAGATCCGGATCTTATAGGATAGCATTTGTCTTGGTGGAGCATCAGTTTTTTGGTCTGTCAGTGTGTCCACTTCTTTATCTAAAGGGAATATTATGTCTCGCAGTTTCTCCAACGATTAAACGTCCAGTCATTCTGCGTCAAAAAGCTGCAGCAGAGAAAAAAAATACTCAATCCTTGATGTTTTTCTGGCATCGAAGCTGAAAATTTTAAACAGTTTTGGCAGCCGTCAACAGTTTTAGTGCAAAATTACACTGGAATTGCTATCAGCTGTCAATAACCTCTGGAGAAAACTCACATCCATAAACACGCGCACACAGGATTTAACCCCTCACACGCCGGACTGCGTGCAACCCGGGCCGTGTTGATATTTTGGTGCTGCTTAGCGGTCGGGGCTCAGAGGAACAGCTCCCATGATGCCGCTCAGCTGGGCGGAGCTGTGAGAGACAGACAGGCAGACAGACAGGCAGGCAGACAGGCAGACGGAAAAGTGGCCATCTGGATAGACAGGCCGCAGGGTCACATGGTGGAGTCAGAGGCAGGATGGTGCTCAGCTGCTCCGTGTCTGTGCTTTCAGCCTCAGAATCTTATGAGACTACAGGGAAGCGGCTGGGGATGGGAACCGAGCAGAACTACTCAGACTGTATAGTTGTTGTTTGATTTAGGCTCGTTTGAACAAATTTACTTTTTCTTGGTAATTTTGGTTGTTATCTTTCAGCATAAACATTTTGTAATTATTAAGGGTAAAGTGCTGCCTATTGGGCTCAATGAATTTATATATTTATCCGTATAAATACAATATCATTTTATTTTCATTTCAAATCACGCAAGTATAGAAATCATTTGTTTCAATATCATTTGTTTTTTCTAATCTTGTACATCACATAATTGCTTCATCTATTACAGACATGTCTTCCTTTCTCTCCATTTGTCTTGATTATAAAGGAAAAACAAGCTTCTCTATGTGTTGGTGATCATTTTCTCAAATAGCCCTGTTTTTATGTTGCACTGAATTTATTTAAGAACTAATATGAAAACATTTGGTCCTCAAAAGGAATAAAACCACCTCAAAACTCATCATATCTTTTAAATTCATACAATAATGCTGGTACGGAAGAGCAGCCCGCTGGAGGATGAAGCAGCTTGAGCTGCCAGTAGATGGCATCTGATACCTGCTTTAGATGTGTGAACTGTCCCACCATCACCCTGTGATTTCCCTGCAAATCTACTGTCGGATTCCTAATAACAAACAAATTCCTATAAAAGACAAATATATAAAACACTATGTGTCGGTAAGATGGCATAAGCTTCTCATATCCACACCAAAATAAAATGTAAGAGTGCTAATAAAACTAAAAACATGTGTTAAGAATGAAGACGTCGGCTGTTTCATAAAATCCTTCACACCTCAAAGCTGTTTGGGTCGACATATCCGTCCTGATTGTTTTATTTCACGCAAAAAGTCACTAATTAAAAGGGTTTTAATTGCTTCAATTGGCCCTTTATTTTCTCCAACTCATCCTATCCCATGAGCTTGCTATTTAAAAATCTTGAGCTCAATAAAACAAGCAGTTTTTTCACATTTTGTGTGATTTTTACAGTATTTGAAATATTTTCAAGAATCATGCTTAATAGGACAAATCTTCACAGGAGAAATAACTCCACTCACAGCTAACATAAAAACCACGTCAAACGCCTCTTGTGTTGCAGTCTGGCTCGTCTCTTTTGAGCCCATCAAATTAAAGCAGGTACTACAAGCAGATAAAAAAAAAAAAAAGCTCTAATTGAGATGTATTTGATTGCAGCTTTAAGAAAGGCCCCGTCTCCCCTCCTAAACATATGGGTCTGCGCTAGCTGTCCGGCCATAAATTTTCAACACTGCAGGACATTGTCTTTTTTTATGCCCCGTGATCCATCCCTCATACATGCCAGAAAAGTGTCAAGGCCTTCTGCGAGCGAGACGAGAACGTGCCGTGGCAGTGAGCGTTCAGCTGGCAGAGAGCGGGGATCCACAGCCAGCTCTCTGGGTAAGGAATGCCTTCAGGTTGCGTCGGTCGGCAGATCAGTCACACATCAAAAGACACTCGAAGATTATTCTGCTATTTAAATGCTACACAATAGGCTGTTGCCATTGGGGAGATTTTAGCACATACAGCTCTCTGATTAAATTGGGGTGTGCACTATTTAAACAGACTGTTTCATTTACTTTTTTTACGTCTCCAATAAACTGTTATCTATCAAAATGACATGTTAATGGTTCAAATGTGTGTTCAGCCTTCCTGCATTTGTTGCACTTTTATTTGGCTTTAATATGATTTTAGATCAGGTGTTGCGCTTTTTATCCTTCTTTAAATGATATTCGCAGCAACAAATAAACTGTGTGAGGCAACAGGTGTAAAAAGCCACAGGAAACATCCACAGGCAGACGTTTTTTAGCAAACTTTTTTGTGCAAATTACAAACAAAGCTGCTCTCAGATCCATTTTCTTCACTCTTCAGGTCTCGTGCGCAAACTCTGACGTTTCAGATGACACCTCCTTCTCGGGATTGTATCTGCAGGATCTGATTATGTGAATATCAGCGTTACCCGTGAGCACGTTTGAAGAAAATGACCGAAAATGAAGACCACACAAGTGGACAGATGGCTGCGGGTATGCAATCAGCTTAACAACAGGACAACAAAAGAACAGCCACGCCTTAGATAAAGGTGCTTAACCTCCAGGCATGCTAAGTGCCCCTTGCTCCATTACCACTTAATAGGCCTAATCAGTTTTGGCCCAGATTAGATTTTGAATCTATTGCCACCAAAGCACAGTGGCATATTAAATTAGTGACTTCATTAGGCTGAGCAGGGTCATGTTGTTTAGTTGGTGTTCCTTGGAATAATAGGTATTATGAGCAGTGGTGAAAGCTGCGTCACAGCCGTGCCGCGGTACTGAAGGATTATGAGTGCGGATGCTAAAGCTCTGTTTTCGGTTTTGCATCTTTTCTCTATTATCAGACAGAAAAAGCAAGTTTCAGAAAGGTTTCCATTTTTTTTCAATTTAATTTTGAAATGGGGTTATAATGAAAAATGATGCTGATTTCCTAAGTTGTGATGACATATTTCTAATTACAGAGCATGTTAACGACATTAAAAGTCGACAGGATGTGTTTCCAGCATCCTAAAATTCTCTCAGCATATAAATAATCATGCAAGCACACAAACGCCAGAATCGTGTGTGTGTGTGTGCTAAATTTTTATGTTCTTCATATTTCCATCAGTATTTCTGATGTTTATTCAAGCACAAGATCAACTGTGGTGTAGCTGTTTTCAGCATCAGACCCGCAGCCAAACCTACTTCACATCTGACAGATCAAGGCCCTAAAACTTCCTCTATAATCTTATTTCAAAATAAATTAAAGTCACCGAAGACGAGCTGCGCAGGCGGCTCGACTGACTGAGCAACACTTCGGCAGCTCAGCTTTTAGATGGATAGATTTCTACAATGGAGTTATATTTTCCAGTGAAATGAGATGCAAGCCATGCCACATGCTGGCAGAGCAGATTGCCTCAAAGCATCTACCCCATCAGATAAAAGACAGCTGAAGAAATGAAGAAACGTAATGTACGCGCCGCTGTTCAGGAATAAAAGCAGACATTGTGTTCAGTTTTTGTACGATTCGTTCATTTATTCACGAGGCATTCGATTGAAATTTGTGTTAATAACTGAAGGACATGTTGCTCAGTTGGGCTAAAGGATTCAGGTTTTTTTTTTTTTAATGATTTCACTCCTCACTGCCTTGAGGATGAGAAGTTAAAGCGGAATCACTGCTCGTCACATTAAGGCATCTGAAAAAGACGTTGCTGCTGTGAAAAGTCTCACATTGGCCTAATAAGCACAAGGTTGCGACACATTTCTGCTCAGCGGATAAAAAGCATCAGGGCAAGTTACACGTAGATTTATATCTCGCGGAAACCTACAACAACCATTTCAGAGGCTTCAGAGAGACGAGCGTAGCACAGAGGAGCAGACAGATAATCAGACGGACAGGCGCTGCTGACACGGCTGAGCAGTGCATGAATGTTTTCTTGACAAATAAAAACACTGCGCCGCTGAAATTCACTGCAAGGACCAATTTCAGGCCTCCTGCACCAGTTCCAGGAATCAATACCAGGCAGCGGAGCAGGTTGGGGCCGGGATCGATATCTGATGATACAATCATATCTTACTTCTTGACACTGCCTGAGCAGCACACCACGCGAGGGAGGACGCGGTTAAATGAAAACAAGCAAGAAAATAAAGATGATGTGACGTTTGTGTTCAAAAACGCAGCAAAAGTAACCGAAAATCGCCTCTCTGGAGGATTTGGTGTGCGGATTTGCAGTGGCGTTGCTGGTCGTGGGTTTAGACTTTCTGCTGCGCCTAGACCAGCAGGAACTGTGACAGTGTTGAAATGGCAGCAGGCACTTGTATTCAAATAGACAATATCTCATTTCCCAAGACAAAGAGACAAAGAAATGAGAGGAAATTGGTTTCATCTGCGCCAGTTAACTCTGTCTAGATGTCAAAGAAGAACCGCTTCTTCTTTGTATCTTCAAGCAAGCTTCTTCCTTTGTTTAAATGCATTTGGCTAAAAATGCTTTTCTGAAAACCTCGTCTGAATGTCTTATTTATTTTCTTCTCATATCATTCCCAGCCTCCCGAAGACACGGCGTTGCCTCGCAGACAGCCTCAGTGGCAGCTGATGATAGATTAATGAAAAGGGTTCAATCCCAGCCCGCTGGATGGTTTTGCACATGCAGCAGAAAGCGCTCAGTGATGTCAGGGTGGTTTCGGCGAGCTGGTGGTCAAAGAGACGCACGCCCAGTCATATATGGACACGCTCAGATGGGAGGGGGAGACCCGGGAGGGGCAGGAGTCACTTATTCAGCTGAACGTAACATGATATTGGATAACTGTAAACATAGCAGAGCGACATGAACCGGGCGCTCGAACACAGACGCATTTCACTCACACCTGCCCTGCTGATGATTGCTCATGCTCTATAATGAGCATACATCGGGCTGGTTTCAATGGCATTTAGAGGGTTAAAGGCGCTTATATGTGAAGCCTTGAAAACAATAAGCCTCCCATGTGATTTAACAGTATATCCTCGGATTTAAAACTTGGGCTCTTTAAAGTTGTATGTGAAAGCCCTTAAACCTCACCACACCCTAGAGAGGGAAGCTGCTTTCTTTATAGTCTTACATTGACTTCCATGGACTCCCGATCATGAGTCACCCTGTGTGCGCTGCCATCGGCCCCCTCTCCACCCCCTTTCCCATCTACCCCCGCACCCACCAAAACAGAGTGCCTTAGCTTTTAATGGGCCAACAGGGCTTGGCGTGCTTTAGTGGCACAGCGTAGCCAATGCAAACCAAATTATCGCTGGAAGAAAACAGCAGAAGGCAATTAAGTCCCAGTTAGGCTGATTATTCCAGTCTTGATTAAGAGGGTCAACGGGAGAGGTTTCTTCTTTTCATGTCCACAGCGTTAATTTATCCCTTTTTAATTACAATGATGAAAACTACGCAGGTTACACTCTCTTATCATTAGTCAGCGGCTGCTTAACAGTAGAAAATTAATGAGTGTGTGTGTGTGTGCAGGTAAGTAGGGGAGCGTGCACATATGATGACATCACTGGCACATCCTTACACTGGCACGATAGCATCAACATTTAAAAGAGCTGCCTGAGAGTTTACATTGAAAGACAGTCAGGGAGCTCTGGCAGAGGCGATGTTGCACTGTAGGTGCCAACGCGATGGCAATTTTGAACCAAAATAATCCCATTTGTTCTAGTGGTGTCAGATGTTCTGGTCCGCAGACCGTGTACCTAACGAAGTAAGCATGCACGACTTACACTGTGGTTCCACTGCTCTAATGCTGCCGTTTCTCCCGGCCAAGGCTCCGCATGGTTTTGATTAGCACGTATCGTTTAAACTCAGTCACTCTCTCTCCCGACATTTGCCAACGTGCTTTCAATTCAGTCTGTCTGCCTGTCCGCGGAAGAATATCCTCTGCCACAGCGATTTTACGATCAGTGATAATTCTGAAAAATGATGTCTCTATGCCGTCTTGTCGTATCACAGAGGCCCGAAGCGCGGCCTTACAGCTGCGTAATCAGCCGTGCTGGTTTTACATCATTACAATGTAATTCAGGATAAAACGGTGAATCATCACATGGTGAATGTGTAACTCGAACATCCAGAATCCGCTTCTCCTCTCAGCCCTCTCGAACTGTTGACAGTCATACTGGAACACACACCAGCACAAACACACACATCAACAGAGGAGGGCTGAGCCGTGATCCGCTGTTTGCTGACCAAATGACTGTCAGCCCTGTGCGTGGGAAGGGGAGGAGGCGGGAAGGAGCACGGCGGCGGCGCATTCTCCGCTGCTATTTGCTACCATACAGTTGTCACTCAAGTCATAAGTTAGTCTTTGAGGCTAATCGCAGCTAACTCCTCAGAACCTCAACAGCCCTCACCGCAAGCCTCATACCACCTCGTCTCATTCCCACATTCCTGCAACCCTCTTTCCACACCACTCCCACATCCACCCTCCGCAGCCCCATCCGAGCCCACCCTCACCTTCTCAATCCACTCTTGGATCATTTCAATTTGCATCCCAACTGGCCCCGGGATTCCCTAGCCCTGTTAAAAGGCAGGCTATTTGTTGTGCTCCGCGGTTAATGCCGCGCAGAGCTTTAAATACCCATATCAAATCTTGGAGGCTCAACAGATTCAGTTTTGCAAACCTGTATCGAACAGAGGTTCAATCCGTCAGCTTAGAAGTGTACACTCCTTAAGTTGTGTGATAAGGTAAAACCAATCACTGGATTAGGCTCTCTCTGTCAGCGATGGTGTATTTTCAGTGCACGGCGTTGCTTTGCTGAAACAGGATAAGCTGATGGAGTAACATTATGGTGCTTGAGATTTCTTTTTCAATAGGAATATACTATTAATGGATTCTGAAGCCAGTGTATGATGCTGCTCCTGCAGTTGTGGATAATGCATTAGCATTAGCTGTGAAAAGCAGTCGGTGCCGGATACCATGAGCAATCATCTGTCAAAACCACAAATTTGATTGTTTTTATCATGCAAATCCAGCCTACTACCCCGTAAGATTGATTGAGGACTTAAAGTAGGATCGCAGTGTTTATTCTCATAGAGCTTCTCACAAACAAACCTCAGCCTTTAGACTCACAAGTATAATTTTGCACAGCATATGGTGAATTCATAACTCGAGAAAAGGGAGAATCTCGAGAGTCTGCTGCTTTTCGCGGTTACTCTGCCTTGTTCCATCTGGTTTTGGGGGAGATGTGGGAGGTTTTGGTACATGGAGAGCTTGAGTGAAAATTCATGGCAGGTACATAAATAATCACCCGGCTAAAATATAGGCTACAACTTCTGTTTCTGTTGCAAGACTGTCTTGGATGACATTTGAGAGGAACGCAGAGCCATCCGCAAACTGCAAAGTACAAACCAAATGTCCTCTCCCTTTTCCCTCACATGAAGCTGGGTTTCCACTTCGTCCTGCCAACAAGCGTTCCCTGGAAGCTCCCCGTCTGACATTTTACGCTTGGTCGAACTCACACTTCAAGCCTTGAGGCATCGTTTGTGGACAGCTCTGATCCAACTGTCATATTCTTTTTTTCTGTTGGTTTTGCGTGAATGCAAAGAGATCAGTGTGGTGATTGGTGATGAAAACCCCTCGAGCACTTTTGACGACTCAAGTGAGAAAACTTGAGAGGCCACTTATTTGAGTTGTCTGGGTCGGAGGGTGCCAGAACGCAGTCTGACCACGAATTTGCATGCAGTTGTCTTAACAGTTCAGCGTGCAATGCACGATTAGCACGCTCACAGGAATACTCATCGCGACTGCCGGCGTGACTTTTCTTATCTATGTGACATGCGGTGCAAGGTAGCTGTGCCAGATTAGCTTGTTTATGTAAGAGTGTGTGTAAGAGAGAGAGAGACTGTAACACTATTCATCGAGGTCATGTGTTTCTAATAAAACCAGTGTAGTTTACTCAAGAAATGACATAAGAAAATATAAAAACAGTTGGGCAAACTGTGCTGTAAATATAGCAACAGGGCAATGAGTGATTACAAAACCAAAATGGATGTGAATTAAAAGTAGTCATGTAGTCTAGCCATGAGACGCCATGACAAATTACAATACATTTAATCATTAACATTTTGGGAAGCTCGAGAATCCCAATCTTAATGGGTTAGATAGACATATAACATTTCATAGAGATGTTTTTTCAAATCGTTTAATTGCAGGCGGCAGTCTAAAAAACTGACATAAACCTTTTATCTAATTATGTTTTGCACAATGTTGAAGGAGAAAAACCCAGATGCTGCAATGAATAACTGTTATTACATTCAAAATGATCCCAAAGTCATTATTAGAAATAAACATTCATGATTTAGGTCATATTTGTTGCCTTTTTTTGTCTGAGCACCATAACTCTTATTCATGACATTAAAATCCACTATTTCTTGTGACGCTGGCCCACAAAATCAGGGTTAATCTGCATTATAGCATCAGTTGCAGGAAATTTAACTGCATTTTTTCTTCAGTTTTACGTTGTGTTGTAGCCAATGATGGTACTGTTTAGAGACAGGTCACAGCATGATGTTGCTGCCCATCACCTCCTCCAAAGCCTCCACGCAGCAGCTGGCGTCCTCCCTCTCTCTAAGCAGTCCACCCACCATGTAGCCTCAGGTGAAATGGACACAAAAACTGAAAGAGGGTCATCCATTCCTGGCCATTAGCTGGTTGCTATGCTAAGCCGGGGATTACACGAAATACGTTTCCCCCACTTAAGGTTTCCCAGAATTCACAGACTAGTAACAACAAACCATCTCCCAGACCCTCTACACCCCACAGGCATGCATGAATCTTTAATGTGCCTGGAGTCAGATCAGGCCTGATGTCCATCCATCACATGTGATGATCATACTAACGAATGTGTGCTCTAAAAGGAATGCAGACCTTACAGATGCCTTGTGTGGAAAGGAACCAACTCAAACCACACAATGAGATCAGATGAAGGAGACACCACAGTGTTGGACACAGTGTGTGATAACAGATTCATTTCACTGACTGAAGCATCAAAACAAGCAAACAATGCCTCATCTTGATTAAAACTCTCGCTGCTCAGTATTTTAACTCATAAATTATGATCAGACGGGGCTGAACAGATGCTAATTGCTCACACTTTTGTACACGAGGTATTTCATTTAACCGGTGGTGGTAAAATGTTGGCACGTGAACACACAGCGTATCTAATTAATGGCACACAGCAAGAACTTATCCATTCAGTTTAGTTTAACAAGCTACTTTCCAGTTTAAAGCCACAGCACTTGGCACATGTCGCCTGAGAAATCACCAGCAAACGCAGCAAAGGGGAAACCACCACAGTCTGATTGTTCCAGCCCAAGGCCTGTTATCATGTGCTTACAAAGCAATGTTTTTAAGTCATACAACAATGAAACGGCGCAAACTAAAGAGACTGCCGCACCCTTGAGCCACTCAAACACCTGGTGACGTCCATCAAACAGCAGAGGAAGGCAGGTTAATACTAAACCCAACAAGTGTGGCTCCGGGCTAAGGATGAGCTGCTGCTCAGAGATGGATGTTTGGTTCAGTGTGAGTAAATAATACTTTAAAATACTACATGTTTAGAAAGTTTAAGCAAATGACTGACACTGTTATCTTTTATTGGATATGCATGTTTTGTAGAAAACATGATGTTACATCCACAAATGGGGAGATGGTCTTATTGATCCACTGACCTCAACACCGCGCTCAGTCCAGCTAAGAGCTGATGTTGACCCAGGACTGCAGATCTATATGGGCAGTGCTGCTGTCAGTGTAGCATAAGGAGGAGGCAAGTAAAATCGAAACATTTGCCTATCTCATAGAATAACTCTGAAACGGCCAATAGAGGGCAAGCACAAGGAATGGTGTGACGTCACCTGTCTCAGGTGGGTCTGTTTTTCCTTACGTTCAGACTCTCCAAACAAACACAGAAACACAATCTCACAGCAGCAACAAGGCCAGAGCCACCTGTGGCCACAGAGGATCTGCACTTTTCTCACGGTAACTGCGTTTTGTCTCCGACAGTCGAATGAAAAGGTTCGTTTGGAGTGTGCGTTTGACAGTTTTCTGTTATTTGTTATTTTTGTCTCTCAGCCTCCATGACTACAAGTCGCAGCTTGAGAAGTCGCCTCAGCAACCTGCTATTTTTTTGGCACGTCTGCTCTGAGCCACACAATCAGCTAGCAGGCAAAATTATAAGCCGAGGTGAATGTTAACAGGTGACTAATCACGTGTACAGCCTCCAGTGTGCAAGTAATTATTATTGGCATGATAGCGATGTCTGCTTTGCTAGCGCGAATTGCTGGAGGAGCTAAGAAGTCTGATGTGTCAGTAAAGAAATAATCTGTTTGGAAGATGTAAACCAGGTCTTTCGTATTCTGACCCTCACGCTGATACCTATAGGAGACCTATTTGATACCTAAACTATTCTCCTAATAATGTCACTGAAAGCAAACAGGTTAATCACTATAAAACTCTTGGAGTTTAGATGAAAGAAAAAAGAGCAGAGCTGTGCCAAATAATGCAGAAAGGACAGTATAATAATTACTAGAGAGCATCTTAAACCCTCTGATGCATGTCTATGATTGACAGGATATCTGGATGGGGAATATAAAACCTCAACCAACTGGCGCTCCAACCAGGTTGACATGAATTCAAAAATAGAGATATGTCTGGGCTAATGTGGATCAAATACCGCAGTGAGTCCAGGCTCAGGTGAGCCAACTGTCAGCATGATGAAGTCGCTGCGCCCTCTTCTTCTGCAAAGTGTCGACACAGTTCAATCAAAACAGCCCCATTTGACTGTCGCTGGCACTCTGGATGCCTAAAAGCATGCAGAGAACGTATTTTTAGGTGTGTGCGCAGTTGTGCAGCATGCAGTGGCGCACACATGCGCGCATGCACGCGGCTGCCACCTATTATGAATGTGCATGATCCCCTGGAGGAAGACAATAATATTGGCATTAAACACCTCAAGATTCTGCCGGTTTTTAATATATCTTAGATTATGTCAGGAAAAACACTGGAACATCACATAAAAGCCACAGTCAGTGTATAATGCTATCTCATAAAGCTACAGATCTCTCCAACAACATTGACATAGGGAGCAGGCAAACAAATGTCAGCCCCTATAACATATGAAATACTTAACGTAACCAATTTCCTCCTGTCAATCAACCTGGGAATAATGACAGACAGCTGAGAATCAATACACCACAATTGAATTTTTCGACTCCAAACGTGTCTCATTCTGCACCATAAAAGACTGTCAAATGTCATGGAGGCCTGAGCTGCGGGCGGAGTCTGAAGATTTATTTTATTTCCACCACTGCAGTCTATTAGCAACAACGTTCCTGTTGCCGCCGGGGGAAAAAGCACGTCCAGGCCCTTCTGCTTGTTTTGCTACTGAGTGCCCAAGGACAATGCTATGTGTGTGTGCACTAACTGTTCCTATGTAATGAATGTGCACATGTTGCAGCCGGTGACGCACATGGAGGCATTACATGAGATTTGCAGTGTCTTCCATGAAATTGAGGAAGCTTATTTCTCTTGTTAGAAAAATTAGAACATTTTTTTTTTTTTTATGCACAAAACTTTCTTTATCTCTACTGGTGCATTTGCTGAATAAGACAAATGTTGGGGATAGTTTTCCAATATTTTAATAGAACATAACATGTCTTATTTCTTATAATTTCCTTTTAGTACTGAATGTTCCCATGACCTCTTCCCGGAATGACACGTTGAGATTTTCTTTACTGTTAACCGCCACTGTGGCGGAAAATAACAGAGGCTGTAGCTACTGAGCATTGCGGTCTTTGTCTATCACCTCATTTACAATACGGTGCCCTCTGCCTCACATAATCAATTAAAAGACGGCGGGGCTGAAGAGGCACCCTACCAGTCACAGAAGTTTACATCAAAAGAAAGAGATGCTTTTGAAGACTTGCTTCATCCTTGAGAGTCTTCCCCGAGAATGCAAGGACAGATTTAGTCACTGATAGATGTGGTTCTGGCCTACTTCAAGGTCTCGTCTAAAACGTATCAGATTGCACTGCTGCATTGTAGTACAGTATTTCACTGCTGAGCTTTCTGTGAAGAAAAAGACACCGGCCACGAAAAGGCTTCACTTCAGGGGATGATTTTAATAAATTTACACCATTTACAATCACTTTCATTTGTATTTTCAGTATTTGCAGTGCCATGTAATGCACCACAAGACAAACTTTTGTTGTCTGCAGCTAAAATCAAGCTGTATAAAGTGGAGTAACCCTGTGGCCTGGTAAAGTCCTGCAGCTCAGAGACATACTCCCTTGAGTGGAGGTTTATAAAAACAGACTAACAGCGGGGGGGTGACTTTGTTAGCGCCATCTTCTACCCGCTGGCTCTGTCACTGTCATGTTTACCCATGTCTAGGTGAGTTAGCTAACATCTAACAACAGACTGAAGCCAACTGACAGAGAGGAAGGGGCTGTGTCCAAATCAAGGGCCGTTTTATGGTGTAACAGCTGTGCCGGTAGTATTGATTACCAGGCACTGTGAATGGGCCTGAAGAATTTTTTATGAAGTGAGGAATTCTGGGTCTGTATGGCTGGCGCCAAATGGGAGCAACCGTGGGACGGTCTATGTGGCCCGCTAGATATCGATGTGTCCTGTTCACATCCATGTGCCAGCAGACGCCATTATTTGATATGCACTCAGCAATAAAATGGTCCATCCTGACTGCAACCAGATATATTGTTAATGGCCACCTCTTTAAAAGTCGTCTCTATGTGTGCTGGGAGTTATCACAGGAGTTTGTTAAAGTTCTTTCTGCTGAGAAATTGATAAGTCAATAAAATGGAAGTCACTCGAGACATTAAAGTTGTAAATCATACATCTGGGCAGCTGCAAGAGTGAAACTGAAAAATGATGATTTATGGGTGAACACACTGCAAAAAAGTCCATATTCTCCAGTCATTTAGTCTTAGTAGTTGAATCTGACACCTATATGTATTGCAGCATGTTTAATCTGCAATATGTCACGCCTTTTTTAAAATATCACACCAGACGACTTTCCCAGTCTTCTGTTGCTCCTGTCTGGAACATGCTGCTGGCTTTAAATTCAGAATAAGCACATGTTTACAAAAATCAATGAAGCTGATGAGCTAAAACTTTGGATAAATTGTCTTTGTGCTGTTTGTGATTGAGTATGTGTCAGAGATGATTAGCAAGTTATCACATTCTGCTTTATTTATGTTTTACACAGCACGGTTGTAGATATCCCGGTTTGGGCTGTCAGTCCTTTGGTGATTTGTTTAAGAGCAATTTCTCAACATTAAAAAAAAAATTAGTGCCAAAACGTTACACACAGCAAAACACCTAAACATGGCTGCCAGCGTTGGGTTCCAATGAGAGAGAGAGAGAGCAGAGTTTGCACTAGTTTGCTTTAAAGAAAGTCCCGATGTACTACAGTTTGTTTTGGCCACAGTTTCGGCCACTGTCTCCTATGGAAAAATTGCACTCACTAAATCTGGGAGCACTTTGACATCAAAGTCAGCTGGGGCAAGAAACATGAGCTATCAACCAGACAGGTTGTAAACAAGCCAACTATCTAAACCACCTAATCTGGAGGAACGGACATTGTGTGCACACAGGAAGGCAGTCGGTAAACTGTGCTCGATCTTTGCAATATATGGCAAAAAACTGTTCTTTTCACCTTCATTCTGTCTTTGAAACAGGTTTGGCTAACCAGGGGTCTGTTTAAAGCTGTTAATACTACTGCATTGTTGCTGATGGGAATGATTAAACTATGAAAATAAGCCTCAGGTTGTACGAAACAGATTTCCCTTAAGGAAATCTGACATTTAAAAGATTTGATTTTTTTAGACTAAGTGCTTTGATGGCTGGACAAACAGTAGATGGATATTTTTTGCAGTGGACGTTCTTGGTTCCCAGGGACCCTTATGGTCATCAGAACAGGTGGTTAAAGGCTGATTTTGGAGAGAGGACCGCCAAAATTGAGAGCTTGGGAGCACAGGTGGGGGGGTAATCTAATCCATACAGAACAGAGGATAATCATCTTTTTATAGGAGCGTATTAGGGTGCAAACATGTCCAGTATTCACTTATAATGTATGAGAAACTATGTTTAAGCAGCAATAAATCAACCCCCGTCCCTTTGAGCGACTCAATATGTGTGTGTGAGTTGGTGGGCGGATGTGTTTACTAGTGTCTCAGTGTGTGTGCGCCAGTGTTGATGACACAATAGCGTGGCTGGCGTCTGGCTCAAGCAGAGCTATGCAGAAGTTGTTGGTTGTTTTGCTGATCCCTCTCTGTCAGTGTCACAAGAAGCGTCATCAATCATCAGAGACTGGGGGACCAGACCACCCTCCCCTACTAGTCTCTATGCCGGCTCAAACACCCCACAAGCCCTGATCAGAATGGGAGGATTACTATGTACAGCACATATGATGTCAGTCCTAAAGAAACGGCGAACCACAGATTAGAGACGATGCCTCATAATAGCTCAGGGTCACTTCAAGCTGTCAGTACCGACATGGGAAATTAATAGTGTGATGGCAGTCATGCCTTACTTGTATTTGATAGCGACATGAACACATGTGACCTATGCTATCCAGCGCTAACCATTTAGCAGCACTTTTTAATGTTTTCTTCTTATGTAAAATACATTAAAGGAGTACAAAATCGATGCAGCAGAAGTAAAGATGTCAAGATTTCTTTTACAAGAATTACTCTGCCTCAACAAAACCTCACCCCACCACTCAACACGACTCAACCACCATCAGAGATTCAGGTGTGCTATGCTAGCAGCGGCTAACGTAGCCTCGAGTTGCAAACTTTGAGCAGGGATGAAATGCAGGCTCAAATAAAAGGCTGGCGAGCTCACTCCCTTGTAACTCTGAACCCAAAATTTCTCTTTCATGTTCAAACTTCAGCCCCATCTGACGCTGACTCGAGTGACATCACTCGAGGCAGTTTCTCCTGCAGCTCCCGCTTGAGCCACAAAAGGCTTTACACAACTTTTGCAAGGCTGTACTTACACACAGCGGGGCTTTGAGCTAAATGCTAACGGCAATATGATAACATGATCAAACTAATAATGCTAACATCCTGATTGTAATCTCTAAACATTGTAATATTTGCTAATTAGCGCTAAACAGTAGTAAACAAGTACAGCTGAGGCTGACTTAGTTGTGCAAGCAGACAAAGTATTTCACAAATTAAAATCTGAGTCTGATGGAGGCGTCAGATAAGAAAATTAAGGAATCATTAAAGTCATTACAACCATCCTGAGAGGGAAAATGAACGTCTGCACAAAATCTTAATGCAGTTATTGAGATATTTCACCGACTGACCAACAGACCAACACTGCCATCCCTCGCTAGCACGGCTAAAAGGTTGTGAGAAAATAAAATAAAAAATAAAGAAAGAAAGAAAACTTGACTTGTGGCTGACAATGTGATTTGAACACCAAAATACACGTAACTGGTCCGCCCGTGCTGCTCATGCATTTGAAAATCTGCACTATTGATATGTTTTCACCATTTACACCATCTGGTTTTTATTACGACACATTTCTGAAACCGCACAGTGTGATCGCTTTTCAATCGATCTCTGGTTCTGCAACAACAACAACAAAAAAACACGATCAGAAAAGAGTTGGGAAAGTCAAACTGTTCACATGAACTGGGCCAGTCACCCTGTCTGTACTGTACCAGGTGTCCTGTCAGCTATTGCCTCTGACATTTGTTATCTGTTAAAAACATCTGGTTTAAGTATCCACTCTCAGAAGACAAGAAAGAGTGAGACTCCTAGTTGGGGGTAGAGAGAGGTCAAGGGGTAGAGTTTGGTTTACCCAGCAGAAACTTTTACCAATTTAGCATGGACATTTTTTCTCTTCTTCTTCTTCTTCTTTTTTTTGGAAAGGCTTATGTCATGTTTTTGTCTCCACCACAAACGTCTGCCTCCCAAAAAGCATTTTTCATACCCGTGTTTACAGAGAAACCACACCAGTGCATTGCTGTGAAATGAGTCGTCATATCGGCAGCGCCTGACAGGGAAGCTCCCCTCCCCTCGGCACACGAGCAGCACAGCTCTCTATGGTCTCTGCCACTGTAGTGGGGGCTGTTGACAGAAGTAGAGACAGGCAAACATATGTTCCCTCCAAAATACAGGAGGGGAGGGCCTTCTTGTTTTCAAGAGGCCATTATCGCCGCAGTGTGTGGACACCCCTCGCTGTTGTTTGAGGAGGGGTTGTCTCACGGTTTCCTCCCGCTCCCAGCTGAAACTGTCACAGTCAACCGATTGAAACCATCTTTCTCTGGTGCACACACACACACACAGACACATACGTTTGCACAGGACACACACAGATGTAGAAATGCTACGAACAAGATTGAAAAGCAGCAGATTTTATGTCACAGAATTGCAGAGATACAGCGAGGACTGCAGACTGGGCATGCAAAGTATTTCAAAATAAAGTGAAAGTGACGAGATTACATTGGAGCCGCGCTACCCCAATGAACTATTCTGCAATAATGATTACCTTATGAAACAGGTAATCTTCTAAAGTGGTATGTAATCAGTAAAAGTAATCCCCAAATGCTCACCCGCCCCTCTAAAGCTGCTCCATGCATGCACACAGCACTGATGTTCCACACATGCACGCTCAGTGGGGCCTGTTACCACAAAATGACAAACTAAATATTTGGGGATGGTGATATCATGCTGCTAGGCCTCATTACCATAGTCTGAAGCACAAATGTAGTTTCAAAGACTCCAAATCCCATCTCAGTTGATCTGCCAATATGTGGAGTCTGTCCTCCAACTGCCACAGCCATGCCAAAGCAATTTGTTTCATATATTGCTTTTGGAAGCCAATATGTTTTAATTAAGGGGATACGTACATAAGCGAAAACAACACCATAAATAATCGTCTTTTTCCACCCATGACAAAGGAATTTCATCAGATCTTTCGTTCTCAGTCATGGCATACATACTTTATTCAGTAAACCAGTGTAATCCTAAAAGGAGGAGAATATGGTTTCTTATATGCAGAGTAAGTTGTGTTACCTCGAATTTAGTCGTAAAGTGCTTTTTTTTGGTGAAATACAAAATGTGAAAAAGCCTCCATGGGGTCAAGGTGGCATTAATTTGTTAAAACAACTTTCTTTAAAGCTGCACTAATGAACATTTTTATATCGCCAATGGCTAAAATCATGTCATGTGAAAGCGAAACACAAAGAGAATTATCACTCAGCTCAGCTCCCAAGCTCTTAGCCTCAGTTCCAGAGAGCGATTTAGCGTCTCTCAGCTTATTGTTTTGGATTGCCGTCCTCCACCCAAAAGTAAAGGGGTGCTGCAACTTCCAAAAGCTGATGAATGCTCTAAAAGACCCTCCTAAGCTGAGGATCTTGTCCATGGCGACCATCCCGATCGGCAAACCACCTGATCTGAAAATGAAGCCAACACGGAACTGCCAAAAACTGCAGTTTCTCAATTGGCCACTTGAGGCTGCGTAGCAAGTCAATCCTCATAGACCCTCATATTAAATAGCATAAATAAACATGTTTACAGCCTGTCTATAGCCAATTTCCTTGTTCATGACAACCTTGGGTGGAGTGAATTTTGATATAACTCACTTGTTTCCATTATATTTTGGTTTAAAGTTATGCGTAATGACGAGTACAGCGTTTTGAGTGACAGCTAGCCCCTAGATTTCAGCGACCAGGCTTAATTAGGCCACCTCAGCACCACCCACGGGCCATCTCTTTGCCCATTTTTGGATTAGCTGGGAGTTTTGGTGGAGTCAGGCACAGTCAGGCTTCAGTGTCGCTTCATGCAGCCTGGTCAAGATAACGTTAAGTCATGGCGACTATTCAGGCTCTTTTTCTGGTATAGTGTACTTAGCTCATTAAAGTCTTTGTCCCTTTTCTTTTCTTTTGTCATTTGAATTAAATTATGTGCTTGTTAGAAAAGGTTTATAAAACATATCCACCTTGAGTCTATTACAGACTTTAATAAGACTCGTTTCTCTCAGATATTAAGTTTTCTTTGTTAATTGTTGACCAACTGCAGCTGATTTCCTTTCGCTCAGCTCACTGCGGAGAGTTGTGACAGATTTTGTTTCCCCTGTAGCCGCCTAGGCCTCCACATTTCCATACATACAGCGTAGCCTCATCATGGATTCACTTTGAAAGCTAAAACAAGCTTTTTTTCTGGTTATGAGTCAGCTCGCGTAAATGGATTTTCCATCTTACTCTTCATAAAGAGGGAGTATCTTTCCTCCACTCCCTGTGATGTCAAAGTACAGTCAGTCATACCGAGTGAGCGCTCTGTTGGCACCCATCGAATAGACAGTGTCGCCCCAAACCCAAAAGGGATTACATGTGTGTGTCCTCTTTGTTCGGAGACATCCAGCGGCATCTGGCAATAGTCAGTCCCCTTGTGCTACTTTATGGAGACAAGTGTGTTGTGTGATCAAGTTTCTCAAGCTTCATTTATTAAATTAAGCAGCGCATCACTGTGATTTGTCTTGCACTTTCTTTTTTTTCCTTTTTTTTTTTACTGGGGGGAACGGCTGGGAGATACAAGGCCTTTCATACTGTGAGACAGTGAAAGGGAGGGAGAAAGACATATAGGGGGTGAGAGGAGCAGGGAAAGAGAGAGCTGGGAGAGAATGATAAAGAGCGAGAGGAAAAAGAGGGAAAGACAGGAAAAGGGAGGGGAGTGGAGTCCCTCCTGCTCCTCTTCTCCTCCCCAGACTTCTCCCTCAGTATCACCTCAGAGGGAGAAAACAACCCTCTGCCAGGTCATTTCTCATCATTTGTTCGATTTGTGCTGATCCTACTTTATTTTCATTAAAAATAACTCAGAGGAAGTGCTGTAAGTTTTACACCACCTGCCCTCCCTCCTCGATGGTAGAGCATGAATTTCCGTATGCAGCCAAGTTAGACCTTCGTGCATACGGAAATTCATGCGACCATGTCAATAATAGTGTGCTGAAGTTTCTTAGTCTGCATCAAAGATACGTACATATCGACTATATGCTATGCTATTCTCTCATTATAGTGAGGGCAGTAAAATAATTAAAGAGATGTGTTTAGAGATCTCATTCTGCAGCTGCCATGTGCCCTTGATTCATTAAAAGTTGTTTGGAGGTGGAAACTTGAATGCCGACTGCTGCTGCCCAACAGTTTATTAATGGTCCCGCTGCAGCTCAGAGACTGAAGACCCCTGAAGTCAGCAGTCAACACCTGAGCACACTTTGTGCAACCAAGTGGAACCAGTTTGGGAAAAAAAGCTTTTCACATATCACAGTGGTGGTTTCCACTAAAGCCCCAGCACAAACAACAGTTTCAGCAAGAGAGTCACTATGTCTTTTAATCTCACTTGGTTTTCTCAATAAAGTTTTGAACAAACCCTTTTAAATAATGTTGCGATAGTTACTGTTGATGTCGTTCAAAAGGCATCAACTTCAAGCCGATTGTAGTTGGTTGACGTCTCTGCTTTGATTACATGACGGCTTTGGCTGCTGCTATTGTGAGATTATGGGTCTCATCGAAACCACAGAGGATATTTGCTATTCCCTGTGGCTATTTGTTAAAAGTTTTATTATGAAGAGGAACCATGAAAGTAAATCAGATTGACTGGGTGTGTAAAAAATGTGTTTAACTGTAGCGCAGGCTGGGAAAAACGGTCACACTGAAATTCCCATTCTCATCTAAAATGAATCATGACTCTCAGACAAATTGATTTCCAGTGCTACATATACGTACATATGTTTTGACATGATGTAACAGCACATTTATGTAGCATGCTTTGGATGCTACAGCTGGCTCTCATAAGAAACACAAAGGACGGCTGCAGCTTCAGCGAACGAATCCAAAGTGGAATGTGGGAACTGGATAATTATTTCAAAACAAAGACACAGTCTAACCACATGAGATATGAAAAAGTTGATTGATGGTGATTGATTGAGATGTTGCTATAGTTACATGTGTATTCCGGCTACAGGAATAGGATCAATGTAAACCTCAGAGATGTTCAGCACAACACGGTCTGCATCCAGATCCATCACAGTGCTCTGCAGAGTCTGGCTGGTTTGACACGTCCAGCACGATGAACACTTATTGACATTAATTTAAAAGGGAAGTGAAGAAAAAGTGATGTCAACTCATCACTTCAAATTAAATATGACTTGTTAACCGTATGTCAGACGTTTTGATCGCGTGCACGCTAAACGTAGAGTTACTTCACAAATTTGACAACCAGTCAGAATCCAATTTTTGGAAGTTTTAATTATGTTTGCAGATATGGGAATGTAAAGTAGCTCACTCAGCGGAGCTAGTGCAGAGAATATTGAAACGACATTAATCATAAGGTGCCACAGTGTGGTAATGTCAATTCACATAGCGTCTTTTCTAAATTATATACATGCATTTGTTGTTTGTCTATATTTGTCATCTATCATCAGTCTGATTGATTTCATTAATTTAACCCGCAGCGCAGTCTCATATTTTCCGACAGGCTGCTTATGCTTGAGGGGCCGCGTCGCCGCCAGAGCATCATCCCATTAGTTTGACTTTATTCTTATTCCTATCAGGTCTTTTGACTGCGAATGAGTGTGAGACGGAGGCCAAGAGGTCACTGGTGACTAATTTTCTGAGCACTCACAGATTGTGTAAGTAATGGAGCACTTATTGCATTCGCTCCCCCATCACTGCAAACAAGCCCCAAAAAATCCATACAAATTCCCACACGTAAGATAGCGCCCGGGGAGGGGAGAAGTGGCCCATCTTTAAGATATAGCGAGCAGTGTGGAATAGGCCTAATGTGCAATTTAAAATCAATATCTTTTAAAAAAAATGCCAATCCAACTACCACAGCATCATCTAAATATCAATAGGGCCCCTCCGTGCTTCAGAGCGAGCTGGGTGTGAGGAGACACAGATCCGAAGTGCTTTGACCAAGGATTTCACACCGTCTATCCAGAGGAATCGGGTTCTCACTGCCTCCCTTTCAATTTTAATACGGTGCCGTACTTGGCGCATGAGGTTTAATAAAGTAGCACAGTGTCTGTCAAGCCAGGTGTAGCCTCAATCCTTTCATATTCTAAGTAAATCCCAAAGAAAGGTGTTGAGGATACCAGCAGAAGAAGACAGGCAGGAAGAGAGGGAACCGGTGGGCGGGGGTGTGCGTGTTTTTTTCCCCTCTCGGCTCTATATTCTTTTTTTTCCCCCTTGCAATACTGTGGATTGGAAAGTAGTGTTACCTCAAACAATGTAGCTCCTGTGCATTTCATGCTGGAATTTGCTGGATTTTATAGAAGATGACCTGTGACTCTGCTTCTCCTCCAAACCCGTGTTTTAACAAGGAAACGCACCGCATCATCACTCAAAGAATCAATTGGCGTGTGTCTTCCACTCGAGTCTGATCCTAATCAAATATATTTCTCATCAAATTCAATGCAAACAACAACTAAAAAGTTTTTCATGTCACCGCAAATCCTTTACATCCTTTCCTCCTTAGTATGTCTGGCTCTCTAGCATTTCGGATCAGAAGAAGAAAAACACCATCTATCACAGAAAGATAACTTTTCAGCAGCAACATTTTCTCCCATTTAAATCATCATAGCTGGCCCAAAAGTGTATCGGCGCGTACTCATACTTTCAAATTCATCCAGTCAGGTCTTGGAAAATTCGCCATGTCAAAAAGGTAATTAATGTCTCTATCTGTGCCGTGTCTTGTGTTTGCTCATCTGTTCCCATCTGGATGCCATGGACAGGATTCCTCCGATAAGGAGTGAAGTGAGAGAGAAAGAGAGAGATAGCGAGGTGGTGGAGACTTTACCTCAGAACACACTGAAGCACGATGGAAAGAAAGGAAAAACATGTCCTCATTTCTTTAAAATCATTTCTAAAAGTAGCGTATTGTAGTTTCTGATATATCGCTCATATTGGCATGGGGTCCTCTACAAATAACTAACTACTAATAAAAAACTGCTCATTATTGGCAGCATGATATGAAGTCTTTACCTCTGGATGACTTCTTCCTGCTTCCTTCTTATGTGATTGAAAGCTGAATACCGTTGAGATTTGTACTGTTTGTCACAATTTCCGAAATGTCTTGCTTTATCCAACAGGCTTTTTTCACTATTTTCGGATGTTGTAGACACTAAGCAGTGAGTCAAGTAATTGAGAAAATTGGCAAAAACATGCAAAAATAAAAAACATAAATTAGTCCCAGCCCTGAATTATTGTGCTATATCAGCTGATCGAGACTTTTCTTGTAAAACTGTCAGATTAAGTCAGATTAGAGTCAGATTAAATCTTTTCTTGCACAACAAGTTAATCTGCTGCATGATATCATTCTGCTGCATCAGACACGGAGCTGTCTTATTAATAGACTGCGCCGGCCAAGGTCAGGGGGAGCTGTAACGGTGACCCCTGGATGACCCTGGCTCCACTGGCCCGGGGGGCTCGGACCGACGGCAAAAATTGATTGGCGCTGTGGTTCGAACAGGGAATTTAAGTGTTGTATTGACAGCAGATGTCATGTCTGCAAAGGTGAAAATGTATGCCTTGTCTTTGAAAATCAATGTCAAACTCATGTCAGGAGCAGAGAATAACCACAGAAGGATGTCTGAAAAACTTTTGTATTTAATAATATGTGTATTTTCTCAATATCTTAATGACTTCTAATATTTTACACATTATCTGTCATTCGAATCATGTTAAAATTATAGCGGAGGAGAATATCCGCCATGTGCTCTGCTCCTGTTGGCGTGACAATGTTTGGCCCCTGGCCACCGACATGTTTTATTTAATAATGTGGGAATTTTCTACTGTTTTGCTTTCATTACAGTCTAGGAGGCTAAAGCTGAAAACAGAAACAGAAAGCCAGTTGCTTTAAAGCCTGAACTTTACCGCCCAACAACTGTCAGATGCAATATCAGCATCTGGATTCAAAAGGGGAGGAATTTTTAACAGGATGTCTGCTTAATGCGGCACTATTCTTTCTTTTTTTCCCCCCTCTCTCAAAATATGTGCTCTCTTTCTTGTATTTCTCAGTGTGCTGGAAGTCTCCGACTTAAACCGGTGACCACCCATTGCAAACCAGGACCATGCTTTAGCTCTGGGGTCCAGAGATTTGGGCCGCAAAGGAACTAAAGCCAAAAGCCGCAGGGGAGTATTTCCGCGGCTGGGATGAAAAGTAGGGCTTGGGAGTCACAGGGACACGGGGAGAGGGAGAAGAGGGAGGGATGGGTGAGGAGGGGAAATTTATTTCTGTTCTCTTGCTCTTGGGCCAGTCCGCAGGCCTATGTATCAAAAAGACCACCGCGTTCGAGATGAGCCCGTAGGCCGATTCATGGCAGAATTCTCAACATGGGAGACCTGAGTAATGTTGGGCAGATTTGGTGAAATGGCAAATGTGAAGAATGCTTTACAAATGAATTTGTGTCCTTAAGTGAGTCTGAGTGCAGCGATTACACTCAGTTTTGTTCCTTGAACTGCTGAACGCTAAAACGGGATCTAGGAGCATCTAGTTTTTTCCATGAATTTTAGACATTTTAGCTGATTTTTTTCCCCTTTCACTCTTAATATCGGTGCAGTCTAAATACTGTAGAGCAACACGACAAAAGGTAAAGAGGTCAAACAGTGTTTAGGTTTAGCTGAGTTATTATATGAAGCCACACTGACGATCAGCTTTCCCCAGAACCTTATACCATAATATCTTGGTCGTATCTCTAAAGCTTGATTAATTCCAGAAATCTGCAATGAAAAGTGTCCTCCTGAATAAATTTTAAATGATATACATGATCCATAAAATCCCCATTTTGGTGTTATTGACAAAAACACCAATTGATGTTGACGTTGTAGCAAGGCCTGATTTCATGCCTGACAAATTTTTCCGTGAAGCAACGCGCCGCGGACACAGCCGCTGGCACGTGATGCATTCTGGGAGGGGCCTGCGCCAGAGCCGCACTGCTGCCTTCGCCTCAGTGACGAAAGATCAACATTTGTCTCACGGTAGCGGATCACTGAGAAATTGAGTGGATTTCATCTGGGAGTCAGATTTCGTCGTCTTTCTTCTCCTCGCTCAAAGGCTGGATCCCAAAGCAGATGTGCCTCGGAGGCACGGGCCATCAGGTTGAAGGGTGCGGGCCCGGCCGAGAGTCGGTGTTAGGGTTAAATTTGGAGGTTGGAGTTCAGATGAAGGTCAGGGTTATGGTCGGGTTGGGGTCGCGGTAAGGTCAAAGTATCCAGCCCCCTTAGGGCAGCGTTTAAGTGGTCACTGTTTACCTCTGTGTCCAGTTAGAGAGACGTCGTCTATCACAACTGCAACTACCAGCAGTTTGCAAATATGCAGCAGCTTAATGAGAGCCATTAGCGATAAGTTAGTCAAATTAATTTGCAACTCTTCTGATAATTGATCAGTAATTTATCAAGAAAGATGCAAAACATTTGTTGGCTCCAACATCTGAAATATGAGGTTTTGGTACTTTTCTTTATTATATATATGTGCAAATTTAATATCTCTGAGTTTGGAAAAATCAAAAGAAGAAAAAATCATCTTGAGTTGTGAGAAATTATAACAGGCATTTTTGAAAAACTTTTTATAACACTATTTAGACAAAATAATCAATTAATCCAGTAAAAAATAACCAGATAGATCAATAATCATTACTTGCAACTCTATTTAAAATATGTTGGGTCTATTGTCCTTTTTTTACTCTGCTTTATAAGAGTTTAAAAGTGTAACACACATATTATATTATTGTTGTGCTGTGATTACGGGTTGTTTTACACTAATAAAATTCCCACTGGTTCACAGCTTAAGAATGACTTCTTTACCCCCTGGTATGATTTATTTGAAATGCCAAGAGAAATATTATTGATGTTTCTATGGTATCTTGCGCCAGTTGTTGCTGATGTCACCCTTGGCGTTCGCCACCATGTCTGGTGCTCCCATGTTCTCAGAGGCTGCGGCATGCTGGGAAACCTTACACCGTCCGGAGAGGGGGACGTGGGATGAGTCTGTGCACATGTGTCATGCTGGGGGGCACAGACAGAGCGCCGTATCAGACCGGCTTGCCTGCCGTGTCCCCCTACCACAGGACAGCCGTGGCTCCCAAAACCAAAATTATACTTCCCCGAGATGAGGCAAAGACAGCTAAAGCTGGTGCAGTCAGACTGAGAAATCGTCCAAAACACTGCTGGGCAAGCGAGAGCAGTTTAACGCTCGGTGTTTATCGCGTTTCATACTGCACGGCAAATCCTTTTAGTGCTTCTCTGAGTGGAAAAACCAACATAATGTGACAGATTAATGCAAAACGTTTGATATTCAGTGAATTAAAGTGAGAATTAAGATGACTGATATGATGAGAGTAGCAAACGAAGGAAGCTGCCGTTTAGCGAAACGTAAACCGGCTTGTAAAAGGTTAAGGAACTGCCTCAAGCAGCGGTATTCAAGGATGCAAAGAAACAGGATGAAAATATTCTACCAATTCATTATCTCTTTTTCATACCATCTCTCTGTTGTATTAGGAAATCCAACCAGGGGCGTTCTCAGGCTTTGGGAGGCTTAAGATCTCATAAAATCAACTGTCACCTGCTTAGTTATTGGGTGCTTACAAATAACCAAGATGCATAACTTGAGAAAGTACCAGTCCCCTAAACCCATTCCAGCAGGAAGAAAATAAGCCCCTTTCAATGCATTATTAATATTTTGCCTAAACTCAGTCTGGACTGAACAGCGAACTGGATTAGCCAAAGGAATTTAATATAAAATTCATGCCTTCTCTCTTTTTTACCCTCACAGATATATTCAGTCTGTTGTTAGTTAGAAAGCCACGGCATTCCTCCGCGCACTCACAGACTCAACATATGACTGCGAGGGTGGGAGCAGAAAGTGTGTGGCCCTGCTGACTGCCATGTGTTGTCATTTAAAATGATATTTTCTGACGTTAATGACTTACGCAGGCTTATAGGTATAAATGGACAGTCTCTGGTGTTAATTTCATTGGCTGAGCGGGCCCCATAAAAAGGTCATTATGCCTGGTTTGTGTTTAACTCGTGTTTAATTCCCGGCAGCGAGAGGAGGGAGGCTGCATCGATTAAATGACAGCTTAAGAACTAGTTGTTTAATAAATAGGCGCCGTGTATTGGACCGGAGAGGAGCGAGGAGCCGAACAAAAAAATGATGGCTTGAGATAAGTGTCTGAGCTGACACTGTGCGGAGATGAAGGAGCGGGGAGGGACAAAATGGAGGCTCTTCAGGCTGGTGTTAACAAGCAAATTAGCCACAGCGGGGAGGCCGGCCTCAATCAATAGCCACAATAAAAAAGTTGGTGCTGACCACATAGTGTCTGCAGTGTAAACTGCCCGGCCCTCGCTCCCCAAGGCCAGGCCAACAATAACCTACAACTGAGCGAGACACAAAAGGTATCGACACGGAGAGCGCTTCAATTTCCCCAGACGGCGGGGCCCTGTCACATCAAACTGGCTATTAGTCACAAATTCTGCCTGCCACCGATCCATCCCCCATTCTCTAGGGGGACCTTGTCAACTTGAAAGTTGTGCCGCTGGCAAAAGGACATCTGGTTCCACTGTAGTGTGTGTTGAATACAAGAGGCCAGGAGCTGCCTGCCTGATAAAGGAGAACAAACAGGGCCACTTTAGACTTGTCAAGCCTTGTTAGAAGGAGCAAATGACAAAAGAAGGGAAGACGTTAACAGCATAAGGGCTGTTTTATGGCTCTCTGGTAAAACAACACATAGGGTCTGTGTAGTTATGGCGACACTGAGCTACTGTACATGCAGGCCTGGGTGAGATTTAGCTATGAATTAGCTTTGATACCACTTAAATATTCCTTAATTATCTAAATATATTTTACATTTCTTGGTGAATATCATATGATTTATCTCATTCTGGAAACACAAAAACGGAAGATACTTCATGTTTATATCATGTTTAATTAAAGTCGCCACTCTACTAATAAGTTATTTGTACCCTCCCTGCTATCCCGTGCCTACAGTCCTCAGCACGCCGCATGCCTTCCTTGTTACACGTCTGGCCCTCCTCAAAGTGTCCAATCCGACATGGCTGTCAGTGGCGTGCGTGTAGCCTTGTAAATTTCAATCAGCGTCTCACAGCGGGGTGCCAAGGTTCGACTCCATTTCCCTCCACGCCGAACAGGTGGCAACAGACCGCTCGTCACTCAGCGCCGTCTGAGCGATCTGTCACCCCCGCCATTACTGCTCTATTAATTGCCCCTGGTGTTCATGACAAGATGCTCAGGCGCCGCGGTTAATGTTTAATGTGGCGACGCCTCAAATCAATGCGCGTTTAAGAAAGACATGCCGGGGACCGAGCGCGCTGGATTGCGCCGTCCGATAGTTAAAGCAGGAAGTGTCACATCTTTCCTGCTGCGGAGCATCAATCGGAGAAGGCGGGATATATTATTTGGCTAATTGACTCAGACATGGGAGTAAATTAGAACCCTTTCTGCTGAGCTGGTTAAACTATCATTAATGGTAATTGTAGGAGAAGGAGGGCAGATGGCTGCTCTTTGCGTGACCCTTGAAATCCCTTGAAGATTGTAAAGAGACAAGCTAAAAACAAATAAAATGTGTTTACTTTATCAAGCGTTTTCTTCGCGATTTCACCCCTGAAACCTACATTTTGAACACTGCAGAATCAGCAGCGAAAAATAAGTCTTTACACAAACTGTTAACGCGGGCTTATTTAATTAGATCCCATCATCCCGCAGAACATGCACATGTTCCAAAGCGGGATATTTTAAAGGAGATTTATGATTCTATTGCATTTGCCTCTTGATCGAGGTGGTATCATCTGGGAACGGATCTGGAATACAGATGAGCCGTGGCTCAAAAAAAAAAAGAAAGAAAAGGGGGGAGATCAATTTTAGAGGCAAGGGTTTGGCACATTTAATGAATTCATGCTCCTTCTCCCTCTCTCTATCTTTTCCCTCACTCGTTTCTCTGTAAGGATGAAAAAGATGAAAAGAAAAACCCTCACACAGTGACCGTTTGGGAGGTGCTCTGCGGGCAATCAATCACCAATCAGTCATTGAAAGTGCTTGTCCTGCCGTTGGAGGATGTTCTTCATTACTTACAGACTTTCAATGTGGTAACGGATGTGAGGGTGAAGTGTGTGCGTGTGTGTGTGTGTTGGGGTAATTATTCACGGCCTTTTGCTTTTACCGCTCCTGAAGGAACAAGTTGAAACCTGCGATGTGGTTGTTAGCGTTCACAGGTGATCACAATATCATCTATTTCTGCCCTTTCCATACACATGTACACACATGTACACACACACACACACACACACACACACACACACACACACATATCATGCTCATGAATTTGGAGTCCTCTGCGGACCCAGCGGGCTTTGGATGATCCCCGAGGTTGATATTAGCTCCCATGATAGGCATCCGAGAATAACCCAGCTTAGAATGTGTTTAGATTCGCCAACCTTAACTTCTTTAAAAGCCACAATAAGCACAGCGGACCCGGAGTTTTTAAGAACGGAGGTGAAATATGTTTGCCGTGTGATATTGCCTCAGAAACACACCTGGAGTCACGGTGGAGGTATTTTTAGAAATATGGGTGAAAAGTGAACAATTTCCTAAATGACAGCTAATAAGCATGAAACAAAGAAGATCGATGCTCCTACAAGCAGCTGAGAAAACATCAACTGAAATAAAAACAAACTAAAGATCGGTGTTTCACACAAAGCAACAAGCACCAGATGACAAATTCCCACAGCAGACGATAGAGAGAGGAGAAATATTCAGCCCTATCCCACCGCAGATATCCCACAACTTATTAGATGCGTTGCTGGAATACCCTATTAGGAATGAAGAAGGGAGGTAGAAGGGAAAGGGGGCTTTACTTTAAATTGAGGAAGTGCCAACGCACATTTATTGGCTCTAATGTGGTACAGGCGACCCCCGTCACAATATCGGAGCTCCGTGGGCCGGTGCTGCCACAGCGAGGGAACATAATAACCTTTTTAAGGGTGCAGCGTGCCGCCGACTCACAGAATAAAGACTTCACAGTCAGCGCCTGGCGAGAAAACGGAGGGCCTCGCCCCAGATGAACATAATCTTTTGTTATTATGCTGTTAATACGTTTTCTTTCCACGCGCTGATCTCAAACAAACCCACCCCCAGCGCCCCACAACCGTCACCTGAAAAAAAAAAGGATTCATTTCTATGTTCATGTAACCTTGTGAACAGAGCTGCCAAGTCTCAGTATGTTAGAGGAACAGTTCCATATACAGTAATTAGAAATGCACATGCTAAAGCTACTGAACAATGCTATTTACAGATGTCAAAGGCAACAGAAATTAATAATAATGTGTGTGTTCCTGAAAAAAAAAAACAGCCAGACACACCTTCCTCTCTACTAGATCAGCCGCAAGCTGAAATCACTGTCATCTCCCACAATCCCTTTCACCCGTGGTGCTGACACCAAGTGGTTTTGCGGTTTTGTGTCGCCGCACTGTGCAGCAGCCAATCGACCGGGCCATTGATTAACAGATTGGAATTATTAACTGGGGGATCATCCATCCCACATCGCCCATGTCATTTCCATTACTGCATTTCCATTACGCCTCATTTCAGAGACAAGGCACGGAAGAGGAGACGGGCCGGCCAGAAAACCTCCTCCTCATTAGCATTCTAATTAAGAGGCCATCAGATAATGATCAATCAAAGCAATCAGCGGGCAGACAAGCGGCGGCATGCAGATGGAGACGAGGCGCACGGACATGCACAAGCACACAGTGCAACACAAATGAAGTGTTTCTTTTTTCAGTGGTTACATCTGCCACAATGTGTTTTTGTTATTCTGCTAGTGTGATATATATGTTCGGTGCTGAATCACATCCAGGGGAGGAAAACGTTATATAATAGCAACACAGACAGACAGCAGACATGCGTGACAGTCAGTGCTGAGCATGACCATTTTGCCAATGGTCAACAAAACATACCCTTTAATATCAATGGCAGAGGAAATTAATAGCACGTTTAAAGAAAACACAAAATACATGTTTGTGTTAGTTTGGTTTTAGGCGTCAGATAATCAGTGAAGTGGAGAATCACCTGTTTGTAGTGAGGAGGATACAGCTGATCGCAGTATGAACACATCTGTATCTGTGAGACCCAAGCTTCAGCAGAATCCTGACAAAACCTACAGTGAAGACAGAAGAACAGTGTAAAAACGCCACCTTAAACCTGCTTTGATTCAGCACTGTAAGTTCATAAAACCTGAAAACCTCAACGGGCATAAAACCCTTTTATAGAGACTGTATCTGCAGCGCCGGGTACACAAGAGAACGTGACATCTGTAAATGTTTAAAGTCTACATGCTCATTTATGTCTCTTTTGTGTTTCTTTTAACCTGTTGTACAACTTAAAAATTCTCTTTTTACTTCAGTGAAAAAAATCTCATTTTCTTTGGAGCTGTTGGCCCAGCAGCAGCAGCAGTGTGATGGACCACCTCGTCCATGCAGGCATGCAGCAGTTATAAATAAACATGGGCCCTGTTTGGCAATATGTCAGCACTGTGGTGTTTTATGAAGCACTGTTTTATTCCGCCATCCACATTAACTCCATAAAGCCGCGTGGCTGCCGCTCGCGACCCGACGCCAGGCCACTGCTGCTGCACAATTATGCACAATCCCATTGGCTTTGATTTAGGAACTATCAGCGGGCCGGGCTGCTGGGCCCAGAGAGTCGAGGTGGGGAGAGGAGGCGTCATTGATTGAATTTTATGTCGTTGTTGTCGGAGATCTTAACATGCCAGAATTTATTACCTGGAGAATAATAATGTCATATAAAAACTGACAGAGCCAAAGAGGGCCCCGCACTTCATCTCTGCCTCAGCCCACCAGCACCGGGGCCGACCTGCCACAGCCGCTCTCCATTTCAAACACATTCGCCCCCCCCCCCCCCTCTCTTTTTTTTCCTGAAAATGAAACATTTGTGTTTGACACGGGAGAAAAAAATCAATATGAATTTAGGAACCATACATAGTGTACGCTTCATTATTTTGTGACAAATGTATATGTCTGCTGTCTTGATATAAGAAATTAGACATATAAATTATATCTATCTATAATTTTGAGGAGTGACTGAATATAGAGGACTCAATATAAAACAGTTCTCCAGAAAAATGAATGCTAATTATGTACAAATGTATTTATTTAGCATTAAATTATATGTATTCAAACCTTAATGACCACAATGAGTTGAAAAAGGTTGAATCACTTTGAGTATTCTACTACCACTGTTGGCAATATGGTAAAATGAATTGTAAAAAATGTTACCGTAAAGAATGAGATAACCCTTCCTGTTAAAACAGCATGTTACACGGACAGCAGCTACATGTCAACAACTATCTACAGTAAGCATACTTCTAAAATAAATGTCATTTTTGTTTGTATTTACCAGGTTAAGTTTGATTTTAGGGCAACGTCCTCTTGGCTAATAGCGAATAATATTTTACAGAACGTGTATTTGCTCTGTTCATAAGGTCAGAGATGGAAAGTTTGTGCTCTCCAAAAAAAATATAGCTTTACAATGATTTAATCTCTAGCTAGTTATTCCTACAGCCATCATGAGTCTCTGTTTACTGATAATTTGCCCCACATTTTCTAAAATATTACCGCAACTTTTTATCACTTTATATTCCTCAAGGCATCAAAGATCATGTTCACAACATGTCAGTTTGGAGCTGTGACTGACTGCACTTCTCATGCAAACCAAGCAATAATCTGACTCGCTTGCAGAACCAGAATTTGTTACTTCTGCCATCAAAGTCCTGTTCTCATGTTGCCTATGTGATCCGAGCAGTGCTGTGGGGTTGCCAGTTTGAGCAGGCCCTGGTATCAGTTAGATGGATGCATCATGCCCCCTCCTAAGCTACGGTGCTGCAGGTATCACCACCGCGCCCGCACCCACGCTCACAGCCCCGTCCGGGCATCATGTTACTGCAGGGTAATTACACCGCCCGTCTCAAAAAAAAAAAAAAAAAAAATGACATGACGTTGACTGAGCCGCATTATTGAATTTTCATCGGCTGCCTTAGGCCACGTCGGGACTGTTCAATTTTAGCCTGAGGAGGACACACCATTAAAGGAGATGAGTCAAGAAAGTGGCTTCTTCTGATTGCCCCGAGAAGCCATTACCGCCCAACAGCAGCAGGACGGCACTGGTGGAGAGTGGACACATGCCCCAACTTACACACACACACACACACACACATAGAGGCAGGCATGTATTCACAAATGCATACACACATACACTGCTGAAAATTCACATCCCCACCCCACCCCACCCCCCTCCTCCTGCAGAAAGCAGATGCAATTTACATGAGTTGAAGGGAGGTGACAGGTAGCAATCAGCCTGGGGAATAGGGTTAGAGGCTGACGCCTGGTTGCGTATTAACGCCTGCCAACCAAAGCCTACAGATTGCTTATACCAGGCCACGACCTCCGACCCTGCCACATATCAACCAATTGCCCTTTAGTATAATTATGTGGAATAATCTTTTAGACTTTGATTTGAAGGAGATGGGCAGGGAGGGCCACTTCTAATTTATTTTTTTGAGAGAGGGCTTGTTAATAAACACTTTTTGGTGCAGGGCCCGTCTGGCAGCTTTAAGTGAAATACCCTCAGTACTGGAGGTCAGATTTATCTATTTGCGTGTGTATCTGTCAGTCAGACATCTGCGCTAGATTGGCTGTAGGTGAAGACCGTCGGGAATGTCGTTATCCCGCGATGATGTTTTTTAATGATAGTATCATTTGTGACCTTTTTGGATCTGTCAAAATATCATTGCATTGTTTAGATCTCATTAAAATTTGATGAAGTGCAGCGGCAGCGAGCGCTGCTGGCGGCCTGGTGTCACCTGCTGCCTCGAGACGACGTTTGTCGTCCTCTTCGGTTGTGGATTTCTGAGACGCTGCTCGCACCACATCGTCGCTGGATCGCTGAACATTTAAACCCCAAATGAAGGTTGTTGTATTTCCAAAATGTGCTGCAAGTCATGAAGGTTTACAGGAAAGCACAGCTTAACCTGGGTATGACTTTCCAGCTTCTCAATGTGGGGATTTGTTGCATTTCTCTGATTCATTTCACCAACAAACAGGCCTGAAACACTGCTGTCAGAATAAAGGAATTTTTGGGATGATACCTACATGTAGCTTCTGGGAACGTGCAAGAGGTTGGCTTTCATTTACATTTTATAGACTTGAAACAAAAAGTACAAAATCATCCACAAAGAGCTTTACGATCTGCAGAGCGTACTCAATGATCAGATCCTCGATTCCAATAAGGAAAATTAAGAAACCTCAGGAAGAGCAACAGAGGAGGGATCATTTTCCAGGTTGAATAGAAATGTAATAGATATGTAGACACCAAAAAAACATGAGTAAAATGAAACAATATGGCAAAACTAGGTAAGATATGGGTCCAGGGAAGATGTCGAGAAACAAATGTGTACATCCATTATCATCTGTAAAGTCTTCTAACAGTGAAACAAATTTGTTACTAAAGTATTTCTTGTAAAAGGCAGCAGATAGTTAGCCTCTTTTCATGTTTTCATAAAATGTCCAGTGTGCCTAAACACAAAGACAAGAACATGGAAGCTGTGCTGAATGTCATGAAAGACGATGGTCGCCTCATCTTCCTCATCCACAACAAACAGCTCACGTCTGACAATTACATTACTGTGTTTTCTTTTTGTCTCATCTTAACCTTGGCCTATTAAAAAAAAATCATGAACTTAACCCGTAAGAGTTTGGTTACCATCTCGACGCCACACACAGTCACATTAGTAGCCGGGTCTGACCTTAATCATACAGTCCCATCAGAAACCCGCTGACCTTAACCTCCCAGGAGAACTCTCCTCATTCACACACTCACTGGGACCTCCGGCTGCCCATTTAGCGCTTTAATGGTGGGAGGCGCCCGCTCAGCCACCCATTTCATTGTGTCCCCTTCTGCCTAACACCCCCCACAAGCGCGCACACACACACACACACACACGGCGCACGCATACATATACACAGAACACATGAGTCTGCGTGCACACGCAGGGTTTAGATCCAAACACAAACAGATATCGCACTCTCCCCCTTCTCTCCACAGGGGGTTAACATCAACATATGTCCCTGTCACACACATAAAGGTGAAGGTTGCAGGCTTGTGTGGCCACACGTGCGTCAGTATGTGAGAGGTAAAATGTTGGAAAAAGTCCTGATTTTCATTTTCAGACTTTTTTTTTTCTTTGTACAAAAGTTGTCGAGGTTTTATAACCGAGACTTTTTGACAGACGTTCTCGGCTTTATCTGAGGCGTGCGACACGGCTCCCATCCACTCTGCAGTTTGAGCAGTCTGTAAAGGGCAAAAAAGAAATCAATTCCACCCTGACAAATGTAAATAAGGTCTTATCGGGGCAGCAGCGACGCATCGACAGCATCAAGCGAGCAAATGTTCCACTCGCTTGCCTGTCATTTAACTACATCACCGGATCACTCCTCCATATTTTGCCCCGAGGACAACCAATTCTCCGGCACATCTGCGTACATATGAGCTCCGGCTCACGTGTGTGGGTATGTGTACGCATGTATAATAACATATGTGCGCGTGGCTTTCATGTTTGCTCGTGGACAGCATCACTTTACATTTATTGAAATGAGCAGCCCTCCCTGGGGCGCTTGAGCGGAGCCGAGGCCTGCAGCCATGCTAGCATCTATCGACTCCCCGGGATTAGGGCTTGGCTGAGGCTGCCTCTCCCCCGTGGCCCCGGCGAGGTGACCTGCACCGAGACAAAGTTCAGGAGGGTAGAACAGGGTGAGCTCTCCCGGGCACAGATTAGGGGCCCTGTCTCTCCCAGTGGGGGCATGAAAGCGTGAAACGATACGATGTGTCTCCGCACGTGCACGAGAACACACGCGCAAACAGTCCCATCAAACAGGCTCAGGTTTGTTCAAGCAAAACTCCAATTAGGAAAATGTGTCACGTGTCACAGGGAGATACATTTCTCAGCGTGATATTACACAAACGTCTCAAAACACAAGATTATTGTGTTGTACTTAAAAATAAGCAGCAACATAGTTCTTTAAGTGCTTAAGTGCGTTGACTTTCTGTGGTTTGAAGTCATTCATATTTATTTAACCATTTAAATAACTGTAGCTTCCGTTACAGTCAGTCACATTTTCAGATGAATACATTGCGCTCCTTGTTTAAAACCTTGATTAAAAACGATATTTTAAGAGAAACTATATGAACTCTAAATTTAACCCTCAGCAAAAACATAGAAAGAAACAAAAAACTTCATGTCAGAATTAAACTCACTAAGGAGACAGCACCACCCAAGAAATCAAACATGTGAACTATAGAATATATAGCAGTAATAAAGAGGCTGCTTTAAAATCTGACGTCCAGGGATGTTATAGTTTGTGGCCAAATTAGGTGGACCTGTCAAAAAAAGAGAAATGTGACTGTGTTCAGTACGTCCAGTCTGGTCTAAATTAATCCCACCATGAATATCCACTTCTGTTCACATTTAGCTCAAATTAATGTACAAACTGCTCTGCAGCTTAAAGCAAATTATTATCTGAATGAAAACCCTGTTTGTGGTATTACTGCCTCTCATTCACCACATACCCCCCATTTAGACAAACTCTACTCATTTACTTGCAAGTGGAGGTTTGCAAGAGTCTCCTTTGCATTAGCAAAAACTCTGACATGTTTAAGGTAAAAACATATTAACTATTTTAATTCATCCACCGGAAAACAGATCAGGAAGGCTTCATCGACAAGCAGCAGAGAAGCTAAAGGCAACGTCGCCAACATGGACTGGATACATCCAAATTATCAAAATGTTTGGAGATGAAAACGTCTGCTAACAGTTAGCGTCTTGGTCATCCCAGGAGGACATCCGGTGATGCACAGGAAGTAGCTCCAGCTGCAGAAATAGAAAAAGAGGGTTGTTATCATGAACGATGATGGCTACCACGCTCGACCAGGCAGAGAAAACAGCTCAGACTATAAAAACAAGTAAATAAATGCCAGCAGTGGCTACATGGTTTGTTTGCTAGGGGATCCCTGGGTAGTGTAGTGCAAAAGCAACACAGCAATAACTGCTTGCACCAAATATATCGTCCAATAAAACAAAAAAAAAAACATCAGTATACTGTGGTTTGCACCTCGATGCACATGTGAACTGCGACTTCATCTCATGAAGAAAATATGTGCGATTACTGCTTTGTAGCAGTTTGAAAAGCTCCGTAAGTAGGACATTTCTCTAAAAACACATTTGTTTAAGTTGAATCTTTCAGAGTATAGCGCTCACCGATCCCAACCTATAAGGCCACTAATTGCACGGAGAAATGCAAAAATCTGTGTTCAAACAAGGCCATCCATTACACTGAGGCAGACGGGGATATAGTCGTCTGTTTTAGATGTTAAAGTAGTAATTAAGGTTTCAGAGATTTTAATTGGTTCTTTTGTTTCATATAAGCCCCTTTTGCCTTTGAAGCTACAATGATCAGTAGTATTCTTTTTTATTCAAGAATTTCCCACCAGAAACACAGGATCCACACTGAAAAACACAATTTTTTTTTTGTTTTTTTTTTTTGTTTTCAGAGGCTGTTTCAGTCACATTTGCACTTCACCAAATGAAATATCACTGTTTCTGTTAAAAGGCGAGGGGTTACATGCGGGAGTTGGCTAATCCGGAGGAGGGAAGGGGGAGGGGGGGGAGGTGAGGTACAAAGAATGAACTCCTTAAGTCATGAAGTGGCTATCTTGCCTCTGAGTGGTATCATCATCATCTTCATCTTCATCTTCATCACCACACAAACCCCTCTCTTCTTCGGCAGTGGAGAGGCAAAATAATTGGATTCTTTCCCACAAATAACACCTTCACCCCTGAGCTTAATTAACTAGACAGACTGCAGGGCCAGGGTCCATTCTCCTCCACTCTCGCCAGGCTCTTGGTGAGAAAGAGGAAAACCCAGCTGTTATTGCCCACTGGCCTTTATTACCATGGCTGAACGATAATATAGGTTATTAGGGCAAGTTGTTGTGAGGAATGGTCTTTTTTTCGCTCGCCCCTGTTATACTGATGCGCAGCACTGACGGCAGCCTCTTTAAAAATCCTTACGTAAAATGTCAAGAATAAGAAATTCAGTGCCATCAATCCATTCATCCATCCATCCACACAATATGTTTAAAATCAATATCACAAAAGACTATTTTTCCACTTTCAATAAATATCAAACTTTGTTGAACTTTAATAACTTATTGTGATAAAATAAGAAAAAACATTTCTATCATCACAATTGCACTAATATTAGAAATAAGGCATTATATCCACTGTATCTGTATATAAGTGTATTTATCAAGCTATATACATCTATCTAATATATGTCTATCTACTTGTGTCTCCATTAATATGTCTTTCCATCCCTATATCCCTGTTATCCAGACTATACGTAATTGAAAACAAACCACAATTAAACTATGACACCCCACAATAACAATCTCAATGAAAGATGACAATGTGCAATAGTATCTCACCTCCACACAATCCTTAGAGGTGTCATTTGTCTTGGGTGGGGGCCGTGAATGACAGTAGTCAATATACTAACAAATAGAGGCTTTGACAAGTACTACAGCAAACAGACGAAGACTCAACAATCTATCACAGGTCAGCTGATGCTACGACACCGTTGGTCAATGCATTAACAGTAAAAAAAACACACCAACTTAAGGGGATAGTGTGGCGTGGTCTGTGGATTTAAGGGGTTTACTTTATTACCGTGGGTGTTGTTTTATGGCAAAGTGCAGAGAGTGCGCGCTACACCCACAAGGTCCTCCTCCATGCCACCGTTTGTATTATAACTCTTCCTCAGGTCCTTAGGGCCACTTTGTATGGAGGAGTTGCCATTTTGCTGTCACCGGTCCCCCCACACTTCCCTTTGCCGCTAAAGCTCCATGTTTGTTGTTCCATTCTCCTCTATATCTCCCAGAGGAGCTCCCTCATTTTAATATAAATAGAATGCTTCATCATGCAGTGGCACAAACTTCCCCATGTTGCATTGCTCCAGTGGCATTAGCAGCAGCAGCCGGGGTAGGAGGACAGCCGAGGGGATGGAGCACCGGTAGCACGCAGACAAAAAGCAAACATGTTTTGTTATAGTTTCAAATGGCTGGGCTGGTTTGTTTTGTCTGGGAGGCAAAATATGGAAAAGTAACAGCAAAGAAATATGATGCCGAATAGCAACAAGACGAAGAAGCGCTCTGACGGCCAAAGATGGGGTTTATTTCCAAGTGGCTTGATACAGAGTACAAATTGGGCTTCTCTTAAACATAAGATAGAGCAGCAATCAATTCAGTCTTGTCAGTATGCCAGTGGGCTCGCACAGACATGAGGGATTTAATAGCTGACTGATGGGCAAACTGCAACTCTATTGAGAATTTTTCCTTTTTTATGTGTCAGATGAGAAAGCCGCCGAGATCTAAGAGAAAGCACTTCTTAGCCAAACTGGACCATGCCCGCCTCGCTCTAATCAGATGTGCACAGCTGTATCCCAAATGCCAGAGGGATCATTTGACGAGAGATATTTGCAGCCCCTCTCGGCTCGGGATTTCTGCTCTCTCCTCTGTAGTGGTAAAAAGGCCCGAAAAGGCCAGCGGGGCCAGGACACAGCCCGGGGCGCTAACTGCCAATAGCTTCGCCCCTGAGAAGCACCGACTTGTGCCTTGTGATCGGTGGACACCTAAAGCCGCCACCATTGACTAATTGTGCTTCATCTGGGTGCAGGATCCATCTTGGCTAACAAGAAAGCACTAGAGGTCTTCATTTAGCTATCAAGCCGGCGCTCCCCAGGGAGGGTTCTGAGTGCAGCTGCTGTCCTCGCTCCTCTCCCAATCAACACATCAAACGCCAACCCCAATTCATTTTCCTCCCTCCCTCGCCGTCCTCTCCCCTCCGCCTAGCTCCCCTCCCTCGCTCCATCTCGCTGCGAGAGAGGCAAAAAAAAAAAAAAAAAAAAAAGGAGGAAAGTTCCAGGATGGCGGAACCAAAGAGCAAAGAGAGACACAGCGGTGAATACTGAGCGGCAGCTTTAGCCCGGCCCTGCGAGCACTCTGGATTTAGCAGGATATTTATTCTTTTATATCCAGACAAAAGAGATTGCACATGCCCTCCTGTGCTCACCGGAGTCACTCCGGAAAATCAGCAAGAAGTAGCCCGAATATAATCAGACTCCATTATGAAGATTTTTTTAAAAGCTTGGCAATAATCTGGCATAAACAATGTGGCAAATGCTGGCCTAACCTTTGCATGTGGTTAGCAGCTGACTGACAGCAATAACATTCACTTATTTTTTTATAACTTCATATATTCAATCAGTCAACTGTTTATCTTGTTATATCAAATTTTGCACAGATTAATTTCTTATTTTTACAATATATATCATCATGAGAAACATGAGAAACTTTATTATATTAAAGTGTTTGCAGGAAGACTAATTCTACATTGCAGCTGGACACATGCTACATGTTATTTCTAATGATTATAAAATCATTTCCTCAAAAAGAAACTACTTGGAGGAGGACAGTGGTATGTTTCCTCTACAGCCTCCTCCTCCTCCTCTTCTTCTTCTTCTTCTTCTTCTTGCCCTTTTTTTTATTACATGCAGGAATCTAATAACGTGCAAGCAACCCTACAGCTCCCTGTCCTCTGTTAGCAGCAGCTCAAGTGTTTATTAAAAGCCTAGTTTAGCATATGCTTTGATTAGATAACTAATTACAGAAAATTACCTTAGTGCCACAATAAGTATATCTACGTCCTGCAGGAAATAAGAAGATATTGAGGGACTTAATTCCTTTAATGTGGTCATTTTGGAGAAGCTGCTCACACCAGTTGTGCACAGTCTCATACTGACACATGTTTTTATGGACGTATTAATGCAGTTTATTATTAGATGTGATTTCACTTCCTAAGATCCCTTAATCCAGGCTGGGGTCATCACCCGAAAGTCGCGTTCTGCATGTCAAGGTCGTTTTAGTAATAATCCTGTTTTGATTCATCAGGTGAGGAGCTTGTTAACATGATGGTCGTCTTTTTGTCTGCCTTTATATGGCTTGGTTGCTTACTGTGTTTCTCCTGGGTAAGTTGCATGTCCCAATGACTTTGAAACAGCTCAGGTCCGTTTGTCACATTAAAAAAAAAATGCAAATATTTTCTCCCTCAATTTGGGAAAATTCTGCAAGAACATCAGATTGATAAATGACAAAAAAAATTGCTTGTATTCGTAATTTTTGTAGTTTTTTTACATTTACGATTTTGGCACCTAAAACACAAGCACCAGTTGTTTCTTTACTGATTTACTGTTTAATCTTAGATATGGAGGAACAGCTGAAATACAAATGCGCTACTCACATTAATAAAAAAGCAAATATTGCAACTGCAGTTTTAAAGTGTACCCTGACCTGCATTTCTTCTTTTCTTCTTCTCTTTTTTTTTTTCAACAGCATGTATTAGTTGTTGGGTAAAAACCTTGTCGGTCCAGTTTTTTTTTTTTTTTCTATTTTCACATTTAATAAACCGAAATTGAAATTTTATTATTTATTAGTATAATTTACAGTTTATTTGCTAACCGCGTGACCGCGTGTGTTATTATGAAAAGCTGCATTAGTGTCACAAAGACAATCGAAGGGAGTCAGATGCTCACACATCACATCCGCTGCATCTGCGCAGCATTACAGGTTGCACATTTAATGTGACACCGATGACCAGAAGGTGATAATTTGAATGAGATGTTACACCAGCTCACATTAGTGCATATAAATTGGGTGATTAAAGCACAAGTTTCATCTGCTTGTTTAACTTTGATCCGAACGTCGTCCTCAGCTGATGGATCTGTCACATCCCGATCGCCAATAATCAATATCTACCAACTATCAGTCCAGTTTGGTGACAACAGAACAAACACCGCCGTGTCGTGGTCTCGTGTGAGAGTCACGGGAAGTAAAACAAAATGGCATTTCAACTGTCACGTTGTTAAAACACAGCAAATTAGATAATGAAGCTCTTTAAGGCAACTGGGTGTCGAGTTATTTCTGCACCAATCAATAGGCTGGCAAAAAAAAAAAAAAGTCAATAAACATATGCGTAAATTGATTCCATCTGCTTATTATCATATAAAACAGCCTGGTAAATATGCAACTAATTACTGGTGACACTCCGATATCCGATAACCTGCAAAAGTGATGCTCATGACTCAACATTCAATTCAATATGTTATTATTTCTGTATCAATAAAAGACACAGGAAATTAGTTTTAGTGTACTGAAGACAAAAATCATTTTTCTGCTCTGTCAGGGTGTTTAAACTTATTAGCTCAAATATTTCCTGTACATTTTTGGGCTCAGCATGTTGCTAAAAGATTCAGGATAATCCTCTGAATATGACTGACTGTTGCACTTTTCTTCACAGTTATTCTTTTTGCTGCTGCAGGATCAGATCTAAATGAGACATCAGCGATAATGCGCGCATGTTCCTCAACACAGTTTTTCCACCCAGTCGACCCATTTGGTACATCAAGAGCAAAAAAAAAAAAAAAAAAACATCTGAAGACTTTATGCGTCACTATATCCACATCGCTGCCCTCCTTGGCGTGTGCATCCACAGACATCCGTGCCATCTAGTTCAGCATCTCGAAGATGCCAACCACGCAACATGCCACCCTGCCATCTTTTCCAACCCTAATTCACCAAGCCACGCAGATTTTCTCGCCTAATCCCCCCTTTGCTCGCGCCGGGGTTCGGTAATACGATCTGGAGAGATGACTGGATTCCCGTTCCGTCCGATATCACCGGGTCGCTAGTCTCCTGCCTCCCTGGCTCTAACAAGATGAGCTGTTTTCCATTTGGGCCCTTAATGCCACTCTGGGCTTCATTGTGCAGATCCCTGATGTGCCACAGTGAAATCACAGCCCTGGACTCAAACCTGCTTGTTGATCTTGAGATTATTGGCCGACAACAGGTTTCCCCCCCCTAAGCCCTGCCCGCCCTCGATGGGGAAACCCAGGCGTGGGACGATATTGAGATGTCTTCCTCTGTTTCTGTCTCTCTCTCTTTCCTCCTCTTGCTCTCTAACCACGGTCGTCCACAAGTGCTCGCAGCTGCTGGCGCCACCGCGCCGCTAAGCAGGTTTTAAGACGGGTCCCAGTCGAGCCTTCTCTCGCCCAACCAGGAGGCAGAGCCCTGGATCCAGACCTTTTTAAGTGATCATCCTTGTATCATAACAGATTAAGGGCTGCTGCTGCTCTGGATTAGGCCTAATCTAACCTTTATCCGCTCCCATCTTCACCTGAAACTTACAGCGACCAGGAAGTCAATCGCCAGGCCCCCGTGATATACAGTGACACTGATCTTCCTTTTCGCGCTCTAATTATCAGGATTAAGAAAAACACTTTTGAGTAATTATTTTCACATCGGATAAACATTAGGCTTGCACGGATTTAGCTGAGCTTTCGCCCAACAAGAAGCGGAGATCTGAGCGGGCTTACGAGCTCCAGACAGGCAGATGGAGATCCTTTCTAATCAGGAATAACCAACAAACAGACAATGGAAGAAAAGGCGAAGAACAAAGAAATAAATGTCCCTTTTTCATTTAAACGATTGGGGATTTTCACAGCTGACGACAAACTGTACACATAATGCCTTGTCATAAGTATATTTACATTTCAGATAAGGGAGATGGTACGTTGTGTCTTTTGCTGTAGCAGAAGATTTCACACTCCTTTGCATGTCTTGAATTACTGGTGTTATGTTTTCTTTTTTCTTTTTAGCCCTGCTTGCTAATGGATTTGCCAGACAAGTCACACATTTGGAGAATTCTTCTCAGAGGAGGGAAAATGTGGAACCATGGGAAAAAGATGACCTTCAGAGCTTGTTTGATATTATATATTATTTCAATCATACACAATTACAAACCGAAATCACATCACAGCACCAAACTGAGTCCCAGATAACCTTTTAAAGGGACAATTCCCTCAGAGGCGTGACCCCTGACCCCAGGCCTGCCAGCAATCTTCCACAGGATGACTTGGCTGTGGTTGCAGAGGTTATGTGCGCGTGTGCAGACACACACACACACACACACACACACACACACACACACACACACACACACACACACACGGACACACACTCTGTCTCTCTCTCTCCAACAATTTTCTGAGTGTTTCCATCATTCACACATCTCTTACTTTAGCGCTACCTTACAAATATTAATGCATAAAAACAACAAATAACCTGGATAATTATTTATTGATGCACTTGTCAGCTCACCATGTTGAGAGGATACTCCTCACAAAAGAGCACTTTGTTTTTACACAAGTTTTCTGTGTGTTTAAGTCTGAACTTTGTTAAGTTCATAATTGTCCACTATCGGAGTGAACTTGAGTCATGGACATACAGAACAGTTATGATCACACCTGTTGGGTTCTGAGAGATCAATGCTAAATTTCATTTTTCCCACAAGACATTAAATTTAATCATCTAACATTGACTGCTACACGTATTCTGCCCTATCAGACTGTGAATATCATACATAAATATTTGTAATACTTAATGTATTCCAGCACATTGTATCTGAAATGAGAGGATGATGACTTTCAGCCTTAAAGCTGCTGAAAACTTTGTTTGAAATCTCAAGTTTTTCTGTATAATATAAAATATTAATAACTAAATAAGTAACAATCAAAGTCAAAGGGAAAAAAACATCCTCAGGTAATCTGTTTCAGCACCACTGTTATGAACATTAGATGCTAAACGTTTGACTCAAATTCTACAATATTTAGAGTGTTTGTTCCAGATTATTTATATAAAAAAACAGCTGTAAGAAAAACATCAATATCTAAAAGACGGTCATTTTAGAAAACCCAGAATCGTCCTTGCACACCTCATCTATGCTCCAATTGCTGCCCATTGTGTATCACAGAAGTATTGCTTGGCTGTAGTTACCTCGGTTTAGATATAAACCTGATAAAAGCCAGGACAAGGCAGAGAGATTTATAGCCAAGCTAATTTTTCCAACACTCATCCAGGAAATGACAATCCTGTTCCTCTAAAGTCTGATTAATCTCCCTGAAGTGTGGTGAACATTTCTGTGTTGCCACTAACCCCTCGCTACCCTCTGACATCCCACCGCTGCTACGATGAAGACCTCTTGCGTCCACCTGCCCTCTGCCTCTACCCAGAACCAGATGTGTCGTGGCTTTGATGTGGACCAAACTTTTTTGGGTCAGGGAAGGACGAAAACCCGAAACCGGCTCGCACGAAGCCACAACACACGCAGAACTTTCGGCTTTCAGCACAAGCATCATGTAAAATTGTGAAAAATGTGAATTCTTTAACTTTGCAGCCACTCCGTGATCAGTCATGTGCAGGGGGGACAGATGTTCTCCTCTGCTGGGGATGTGGGTCTGCTCTTAGTTTTCTTTGAGCAGTGAGACCCTCAGAGGCAAACAGCACTAATGTATAAAAGTCAGAGTTATGGCCATTATTCTATACCTTTAGTTAATGTTCCTTTCAAAGTTGCATCAGAGGCCATTTATTCTGAATGAAACGTAGCTTAAACTTACAGAAAGTTATTATTAACACTCCGAATGCCGAGTGTTTTAACAATTTCTTATCACATTTTCACCAACTGTATTTAAAAGAAACCAGTTTAAACTGACAGTCGTCCAAATTTTATCCTAAAAAGTTGTGTACTCGCTCTTGCAGGAGTTCAGAACAGTAAGAAAACTGGCACTGGCTGGCACAGCTGAGAAATCGCTTCTATTATAGAAAATAAATCCAAAAATGGGAAGAAAATGCTAAGCTGCTAATGACGATAAGAAGCGTTTAATAGACCCGCCGATCCACTAGAGGACAACATGTCGGTGTCACGTCTTTGCCTCGTCTAGGCGTGAAAAGTAGAAGCATGTGTGAAGGTGCAGTACCAGCAGGGGGCGATGATGAACTAAACCTACAGAGACAGGAGACCGAGTGTGTGACTTGTCTTAACTTTCGCAAAGCACTTAACTTACATCACGTACATTAAGTACTTAACTCAGTCAGGTACGTAGCATAACTTAACGTTTGTACGTAACGTAACTTGTGTAACTAACATCCTTATTTTAACCCATATTTTTTCTACTATCTAACCGAGTAGTTTTGGTGTCTAAACTTAACCGAACTGCAACCATCACCTGAAATGTTTCTCAGCAAGCTTAATTTGGAAAGTGTAAAGGCAGGTCATGACACTGACCCATTCGACCATGCTGGATAATGTTTCAATGACAAAGTCTTTTTAAAATTTAATTCACTATTAAGTCCGTCCTATGTATACAGGTACAGACAACCTGTGCATGGCCAGTCTTACCCTGGCACCACCATCTCAACCCCAGTTTTGTATGTACATTAGATGATCAGGGGTTTTGTTTTTTAAGACGGCAATAAAACCAGCCTAATATAACTAACCTCAGACTGTAGCTAAAGGCAAAGGCAGCATGAGAAGGTGAGTTTCTCGTTTTCCCAAAGCTCTGTTGGAGGTAAAAGAAATCGCCGAGACCAGACATGCCACTGGGCAATGCAAAGAGGGAATGAGAAATTAATGGATTACTCAGTCAGGAAAGAGGAATCTCTCTGCTACTTTGTTGGGCTTAGTGAGTATGTCTGTGAATATGGAGCTTGAAAGAATTGCTTCAAACTAACTGTATATTCAGGGCTTTGGTTCAGGCTATTGTCCCATAATTACCTGTTGTTTATATGAGGGATGGGCTGGTTTGGCGTGGCGCAGACTTCCTGTGCAAACAGGAGGGACTAAGCAAACCCAGGGTTCACAGATGAGACGTTTAAGCCCTGTTGAAACGTAGGAGAAATAATATCAGCAAGTAATTGTTAACTTGAGTAACAACTTGGAGGGGTTCTGCTTTGATCAACAGCTTATCTGATTTGTAATGATGACACAAGTCCCACCAATGTGGCACTGAAGCATGTTTACGTAAATTTTTATAATTTATGTTATTTGCAGCTTCTGACCGGAATGCTTGCAAGAGGATTAGGGTTAACTGAAATAAACTAAACTATACTGTTTATTTCTATTGCTAATTATGAAGCACTTGAACAGGTGAGGGAGGGGTTTTCTGGAATATTGATGGAAGTGGTCGAGCCTCATATCCTGCATTTTTTACATCAGCTGGAAAATCATTCTAATAAAATATTTAAGCAAATGCAATGCTTGAACTTTAAGTGTAAATAGTAGTGAGATGATTTCATAGCATGGAGCAATCTTGTTTTAGTGCAGTATCTGTTCACATCACAATAGCACCACATAGGACGCTAAGATCGCTAAATAACCCAGTTTGTCCACTGAGGTTAAAGTGGATCAACAGTGAGAGGACAAATTACAAACAGACTGTCTTATTTTGCTGCTGGTGTGTTGGCTGGAATGTGTCCTTCTGGGTGAACTAGAGTAGTAACCTCTCACAAGTCACAAGTCATAAGCTGAAATTAAAGGCAGTTTGTTTTCTCTAGCTGGGCTTGATTAGCAAAGGAAACATTCGGCGCACATGCAACATTTATAAACTTTCTTAAGAGCATAAGTGCAGTTTACTTAGTCTCTTGTCACAGAGGCAAGAGGTCAGCGAGAGGCTGATGTTTGGAGAAGCACATTAAATGTTGGTTTACCCCTCAGAGTTATTTTTGAGACTTTATTGACCACAGCTGGCTTCTGTATGACTAACGCTATATAATACCGGGAGATTAAACCAGGGTTGGCAAATTATCACATTCAATAGTCCTGTGGCACATTCCACTAAAACATAAAGAGGCCTGCTCAGAGAGGGAGGAGACCTAATCTAAGTTTCCCCTGCGTGATCTATGAGCACCTAGCACAAAAGATATGAAATGAATCCACAGCGTTGTTGGTAAATTAGTAATTTTTCACTTAAAAAAGCTCAAATACCAGACATGATCTAGTAACTTTCCTAAAGCTGGGGAGGAATGGTCTAAACTACTCCAGCAGAGTCATTTGGTCATTCGCATAATTCCAGATTTGAAAACACAAGATCTGTGAGAACCTGGTAAACTGTCCAGGATGTACCTGTTCATGCTGGGATAGACACCAGTTGACCCTGTAATACTGAACAATACAAGTATAGATAATGCAGCCCAGTGCCCTTTATCCCTAAATTCCACCAGCCGTGTAACATGTTTCATGCACAATAAATGCAATTAAAGCAGACAAAAAAAGAAACCAGCCTACTTGACCATGGTAGAAGCACAAATAATGACCAGATCGGCAAAATCTGACCAAGTTAGCAGGAAAAGCAGGCAGCTCTGGTAGGGACGGAACAAAAACACACTGCAACGTTAAGGAGACGTGAGTGATGGAATAGTAAGCATTGCATCCATAGGCCAGTGCCGACGTTCGGTGTCAATGCAGGAAGTTCTTTGCCTTTTGTGCAGCAAAGCTGAAGAGGACAGTAAAGTGCAAAGAAAGAAGCTTGTCAGACTTCATCAGGGAGAAAACGATAAAGTCTCGGACCTCATTTCCCTAAAGCCTCCTCAGTCCAGTAACCTCTTTTATTTCAGCCTTAGCTATATGTGACCTGAGAAAGGTAACAACAAAACACAGACAAATCTTCAACACTGAATGCAGAACAAAGGAACAAACAGCGCATCACCAAGTCAAAGATCTCACTGGCGTCTTCTGTATTTCCTCATATCCACGTGTCACGGCTCACGCGCCGCGGTCCGCTCATCATCGGCAGTAATTTGATTTTGTCGTTGACGATGACAATGATGGAGATGGCGATAATCCCCTCTATGCATTCACAATGGAATATTTCCCAGTAGCCTGTATTGATCGGTACTGTTATTTGCCATGAGGATCAGTGTGATAATTAAAAACTAAACACATTTAGCATCTGACTTCCAAGCTTTTATTACCTCAGATAGTTCAGCGGGAGAAAGAAAAGGTCATATTGAGGGATGGAGCGCAGGATGGCCGATGGGTTTGACAGGTGCAGGTTTGTTTTGGATGTGATGGATTCTGATTTATTGTATAAAGACAGATTAGCTGGTGATGATGTCTTTACCACAGACATCTTCTGAAAGACTCGAAAATTGTGCTAGGAGCTCCGAACACCCTTGCAAAATAAATTCTGACATCTTGAATATAACTCAAATTCCTGCAGACTTCTCTCCATTTTTCTTTCCTGCAGCTAAGGCGACACATTTTGTTTCCGGTTTTCAACTTTCTTCTTCTTCTACTCTGTTTATTTTGGCCACGCGTAACGTAGCATATACGGCCAACATCTGACGAAATCATGCTTTCAGTAGCCTGGTTCATTCCCTCCAAACCAGTTCATGCTTTATGGAAACAAGCCCATTTCAAAATTTCACGTCATTTCAATTTTCAGTTCATGAAATAGTCACAAAATTCAATCTGATTTATGTTCATGGACACGAATTCTCAATTTTTTCATGATGCTCAGCACGACTACCAAACTAATGTTATTCGGTTTGAAGTTTTCGCGCCTTCACCGTATCTATCATTGTTCTGATCAGGTTAGCCATAATAAATATGAAACGCCTGGCTAGATTTTCAAAATGAAGCTTGCTGAGAAACATTTAAGGTGGCGGTCACAGTATGGTTACGCTTAGACACCAAAACTACTTACTTTAGTAGTAGTAAAAATCCTGTGTTTGACCCATATATCCAACCAAACCACCTCCCAACGTCAGCTTTGTCACTCTTTATACTGTTTGTCCTAAAGTCAATTGTCTCGAAAAATAATGAAACATATCCATGTCCATGAATAAATCTACAGATTAAATTTTGTGACCATAACACATGCAAGCCCTGACGCTGTACTGGGCTTACATGTGTTCTGTCCAAAGCACAGCTAAAGTGACTTTGTTGGTCTCATCCTGGTCCTGCAGGTTTTAACAGCAGTACAAAGACGCTAATGCAGCACATACAATCAATAAATCACATCTGTCAGTCAACACGTCTAATAATATCATAGCGTCCGACATGCCGAGGCTCTAACAAGTGATAACACAGTCCATATGGCAGGCGGATCGGCACCAGTTTTCTTTTCACTGGACCGTGCGCTACAAAAATGCACATCTTAACAGGCCGTTTAACGTGTGCCTTGTGCTCAGATTTAAAATCTAAATGTAAATTCTGCATTCTTGAACTGCAGAAACAGTCATCCACCTTATTTTTTCTACTTCTTTTTCTCTTTCTCAGGTTGAGGCCTGCACGGAGGTTGGTGTTGGGGGGGCTCAGCTAAAGATGAGTGGGCTAAGACAAATGGCTTGTCCTGCTGCTATTTGGCAGCTGGGGCCCTCAATGGCTCCCTGAAGACGCAACACTTAAGAACCACAATAAGGTGGCAGCGGCTCTCTGAAGTCCAATAGCACTGAACATGATGGAAAAGTCCGTAATCTGAAATCACAGCTGTCTAGGTCTCGTTATTGGGGACACAGCAAGGGTCCAATAGCTCCCAGAGGTCAAGGCGTGATGCCAGAGACATCGGTAAGTTTCATGAGAATACTTCATCACTTTTGTCTACTGGGGGGAAAAAAAACTGGGCCAAACAGTCCATCTTCTATCAATAAAGCACCAGACAATAAAGTGGACGTTAAACAAAACAATTTGTTTTAGAGACGTTTATGATCATTATCTCTGTGGGGAAAAATCCTTTGAAATGTGTTATTTATATGTTGTTTGACTGGCAATCAGGCTGGAGAAAGTGCAAAGAACGGCACCTCTATGGCTACTCGGGCATCATGGCATCATTAAAATTTTCTGGGTCTAAATCAACTTTGCATTGGTGACATTTAAGACAACAGGAAGGTATTTTAGGAAATGTTTGTTTTTTTTGAGTGAGATGAGAAGATTGATGCCATTCTTCTATCAGCTGATGAATTTGAAGTTACAGCCTGTTAGCTTAGCTCAGCACAAAGACTGAAAACAGGTGAAACAGCTTTCAGCGTTTGTGCTAAGCTAACCAGCTGCAGCTTCATATTCAATATACAGATATGAGAGCGATATCGATCTTCTTAACTCTCCAACAGAGTGAGAATATTTCCCAAAAAGTTGAACTATGGCTTTCACCATCCCCACTTTATTGTTGCACAGATAAAAAGGGCCACCTCGCCGCTGAGAACCCCAAGAGCACACAGTGAGCTGCGCTCTAATACAACTCACGAAAGCAATTTATCTCTCTAATAAATTAACGGCGTGGCCATAGGCCCTCGCCAGGAGCAAACACAAGCACTCCCCTGGGGGAGGCAATTTAAGGGGAGAGAGGAGGGGGACAGTGCATCAGGCCACCGCTTGGACGGATCAAATCGACCTTAAGGACGATCCAGTGCAAGATGCAGCAGAAATTGATGGCCGTGTGTCAATGAGATGGAGACAATGAGGGCGAAAGGTAAATGTCCCCGGGTAGATGTTTGTGCATGTGCATGGCCGAAGTTTACATTGGGCCTCTCACCGTGTGTGCGTAAATCATGAATATCCTCGCGGCCACCGCTGGTTAAGGCCCCTTTGGAGCAATTTCACCTATTTTATTAAGCGGCAACGATTTATAAATTTCAGTGGAGGTGAATATATGGCATGCCATTGAAATGGATCCATTCATACGTGACCGAATCAGATGATGGATGTGGCATCACTAATCAAATTCACTGTGGTGGCCACTGGGGAATTTGGCCGAGGGAAAACAAGCCTGGCGTGTTTATGAAATGTAACACAATGCCAATTATATTACATAATCTTAAATTATAAATGCTTTCTATGAACTCGTGTAATAATTCACACCAGGGTGCACTATTCGAAACACGGTCAACTTCAGCTCAGAGGAAAGTAAATCAAAGGAGACATATCAACATGAATGATCGAGGATAAAATCACCAGACCATAACATGGACTCGACCTCCATCGAGACACATTCATCCATCTCCCTCATCGCTTCATTTTAATACCTTTTGTATTTTAGCTAGTGTCTGGCTGACCCAACACAGTGCATGAAAATAGCACATGTTGACATTTCCCTGACATTTCACTATTTTCATTCCATGTTTCAAAGTTAACCTCTTGTTTTATTACAGCTCGGGAGAATAAAATGCTCAAAATAATCCAACATCTGAACTGATCAAAAATGTAAAATATGCAAATCCAGGACATTAACAGGAACTTATGCTCTGCTGCATTTTTTTTTTTTTTTTTTTTTGCCTCAGCTGACTTGTTTGACAAGCTGGTCAGTCAGGAGGTCTCCTATTTGAATAAGCAAATCCCTGCTGTAATTGGGGTGCACATATTTTGAACAAAAACACGAGAAGATGAATCACTACAAAACCACATTCGTCCAGCCAGACAACGGCGGAAATCAACCTGATTCCCAGATGTGTCGCCCCCGCAGCCCAGCCCCCACTCCCAGGTATTCCTGTAACCTCCGAGACTATAAGGAAATGAAAAAGGATTAGTGGGACTCTGAATCAACGAAATGACTTTAAATGACTTCTTCGGGTAGCCACAGGCCAGGCGCGCAGCATGTTTAAGTTGACATTTCAATTGTACAAGTAATTTGCATTCTATTTGACTCTAAATGACACCCCCATATTAAGGATTCCAACAGCAGTTTTTGATTTCCTCAGTTCAAAGATGATCCTATGAAACGTGGCTTAATCAAGGCATGTAGGACTCCTGTCAATCTCTGACCAAAAAAAAGCCCTCGAACAAGGTGAGGTCTTAACTTCAATCAAATTCTTAACGTGTCCACTCATGACACAAAGCAAATCTTCAACCGCTGCGCCACACCTTATTAAATAAAGATCACTAACTGAACATATGTATCTGTAACATGGCAATCTGGTGAAAATTAGAAAAAAAAGGGGGTGGGCGGGGGGAGATGATTGCTTTGAGGCTATCACATGAAGCTGCAGACGGCGAGCTTTAAATCTGGCGTGATCCTGTTGCTAAGATACTTGGTAATGTCACTGAAACAAGCAGGTTGGAGTTCATGCATGTCCTCACGTATTTTGCCACAGCGAGGATGAAGTCTGTCGCCAGTATGGTTGTATTTTTTTAACTTACTAAGTCAGAATTATGTGAAAAGGTGGACAAAACCATCCTATAATGGCAATAAACCACATTTTCCACAGCGGATATTCATGTTTAAGAGTCAGCTACGACACAGCAAATATGCTGCAAATCTCCAAGTAGGTAAACCCAGTCATGTTATCTAATATAATCTACCATTTCATTCATTTCTATAGCAAATCCACCTGCTTCAATCATTTTCATAAATCAGCTGATATCAGTGGCCTGATCTGTGTGAACAAAAGGGAAATTACCTCACGCGCACATTCATTTCATTCAAGAACAATAAGATTTTAAGACACAATGCTTGTTAATATCAGGCAGGCTAAGCACTTTGCCTGATATTACCAACAGTAAGTAGTGAGGAGAAAAATCCCTTCTTAATACCTAAAGACAGAACATGATTTCCTAGACTATTAAACTGAGGCAATTTGGGACGCTGGAGGAACGCACAGTTGCTGGGTGTTTGAGACAAGCACTACTGTGGTAATCCTCAATGTGAAGAAAATCAAACTAAACACATATGAAATAAGATATTAATAGATAGTAGTCGGTTGCTGGAAGATGTGTTTGCTGCTACATATAAATGGAGGACTTGTAGAGCTCCTTGCTGTATTTCAAATCCTGTGCATTTCTTTTTTTTTTTTTTAGCACCGTTCACTTTGTCATAAAAAGGTTAATATTTGCACACATCTGCCATCAAAGTCATGTATAGAATAAGAGCGTATTCAGTCAATTCTTCCAGTAAGAAATAAGCCAAGAAGAGGCCTCATAGATCATTCAATTGACGACTGAACCCATTATTGGAGGTGCATGTAGGTTAGTAAAGAAGGGACTTTTATGCATTTTATTTCAAATTTAAAACATCTAATTGTTAAATTGAAAATGAACGATCAATAAATCCTATAATTTGTTAATGTCAGTTTTTGCTTCACACCAACCACAAACAAAAAGTTTGTTATTTCAATAATGCATCTTTGCACTAAGCGGCCCTGCAGGCCTACTGTCGCTGCGTTCACACCCTGTATGGTTTGATCTTCTGATGATACCAAGGCCACATCCCACCTGTGTGAAGGAACAGCCGACCATCATCCCATCGTTATCTGTCTGGTATCCTGCTATTCCATCAAACACTAGCTCTTCGTGGTTTACAACATACATATGTCGTTATTTACAGCTATACAGCAGTATAGCTGGAGTATATCTACCCTCGAGCACCATTTTTTCCCTCCCTTTTAGAACCTGGTAGTTGTCACCTTTCTATCCATTTTCACAAGGTCAGAACATGATGGGTGGACGGCCAGACGCGAGACAGAGGTAATGAGTTTGGAATGGCATTTAGAGCAGTGAGAGGCTTGGGACTCACACCTGACTCATCACACTATGGATTCAGAAAGAATAGACAGTGTTAATGAAAACATGTGGCTCCAGCCTCGGCTCAGACTGACAGAAAGACAGAGAAATTAACTACTTTTTGAAGCATTTTAAGCTAAAAATGCAAATGCAAAGGCTAAAAGTGCACATATTAGCAATTTCATCTCATGCATCTGGCGTAATGTAACTTTAAAAAAAAAAAGCATTTGAAGTTTGACTCTAAGGTTACTGTGCTGACATTTTTTACATGAAGAGGAGTTTAGCTGCTTACGATTAGGTCAGAAGAGCGTTTAGGGGAATCTGTTCATTCACCAAAGAGCTTGTGTATTTCACCTGGCTAACATCCAGCTAGCCAGTCCAGTTTGCCTGTGTGAATGACTGAGGCTCATAATTTTTAGCAAAGGAGCAACGAAAAAGATTTAAAAATGCACATAAATGGATAATCAACACAGGAGAATGTAGCCTGTATTAAGATAAAAAAAAAAAAATAGGTTCCTTTTCCTCTGAAAAAAATGGCAAACAAGAAAGAAATCGCCTTAGACTTCTGTCCGAGATGCAGGAGGTTTGGCTTCCAATTGCACTGATCTAACACCTCTGGTCAAGATGTAGGCAACCGAAAGCACTTGGTTAGTAATGTTGGTTGGAGAAGTATTGGAAAAGCAACATCGACAGGATGCAAACTATGGCCCGTTGGGACGAATTCACAAACTCTGTACACCCAACTGCCCACCCTGATCCAAGACGCTTCGTAAAAGTCATTATTTGCATGATTGCAAGAGGTCCACTGCAAGCAACATGTAAACAAAGGTTGCTATAAGCATTAAGCTCATTTACATGGAGCTTTGCCTGTGGTATTTATCACTTTGTCAGCTGTTCTATAGGACGACGTTCTGAGGTAAATTAAGACAATGTTCGGACTTTCTGAGTTGATGAGAGCGGCCTGGATATGCCATTGTTTTGGTCTCTGTGGGGCTCGGCGCAGGAGCACAGAAAATGGCGTTATATAGCCTGATTGTCTGATTTGGGGGGGAGGAACTAGTTCAGCCTGAAAAAACAACCTATATTATCAGCAAAACCTCTTTTGCCCCTTTTATGCATTCTAGGCCAGTGTTTGCTCTTATAAATGTTCGCTTACACCCCAGGGCATATATCTGCTCTCACGGGCCAGAGCAAGCAGAGAAACAATCATGTTTAGGCCGTCCATGAATGACAGATACTTTTCAATTGTCCTGTCAGCAGGACAGAAGAGACCAATAGAAATGTGTTTCCAAGCCTTTCACTGCTCTCAATCTCGACGCCGCTCTGCCGCCAGAGGAGAAAATGCTTGTTTACCCAGAAACCAACGGGCCTCGCTGATTGCCATCCCAACGGTAATGGCCAAGGATGAGGCAGATCAATAGCCATCTACACCCATTCCTAAAGCAATAACATTCAATAGGAAAACCCATTTACTTTTACTTACCTTTGCTTTATTTTGTTTTACCATAAGGACGGCCAGTTCTGATGAAGATGGGATTTGACTGGTCGGGCAGTTGTGGTTATGGATCTTTTTCTACTGTATTGCTTTTTTTACTGAGATGTGAGTAACAGTAAGTGTAATAACGGAGGTTAAGATGGTAAACTGGTGACTAAATTGATCAGAAAATGGTCTTATTCACAGTCTGATCTAGAGTCCATCATTTCTACTTGTTTATGTGATAGATATTCCTTGTTTACTCATTTGACCTTGAAGTGTGGACAGTGATAGAGAGCGGGGGCTTTAGTGTTACAGCCAAGCAATGATTGCTGCCATATAAGGATAATACCAATTTATGGCCCCAGAAACATATAAAACACTCGGTCATTATGACAAACAGTTTACTTTTTGTGCTTTTTTTTGGCCATTTTTAAAACCACACAATTTACCCCTGATGGCCACCGAGCACGGGGTCAGAAAGGTCGGCTAAACGCTGCATCCGTGTGTGTGTGCCAGCACATGCATGTGCGTGCGCTCACTTGCTGAAAACAGGAAGTTTAATAAGAGTTTGTGTGTTCTGCTGAACTTGCCTCAGAGCCAGTTCACAAATCCTCCTGCAGTCAGAGCAGCCAGCTCTCCCAGGTGAACCACTCTCAGATCAAATTATCTCCAGTTCTCTCAGAAAAAGCCTAAAAAGTTGCTTTATTTGTTGAAAACACTTTTCATCGCCCTATCACTCAATATTCTCTTCAATATTGCACTTCACCTCCGTATTGAACCATTGCCTCGCACCCCTTTTGTCTCGCCAGAGTTTTCTCCTGATGCAAGGTGAATTAAGTTTCTGTATCTCTTCCATTCTGCGGCTGTTGTTTGACTCGATCTACCAAACTAAACACCCGTTCTGGCTGCCCTCTGTATAACCTTGCATCTAACTCCAAAGACTTCCCCGAATCCATAGCAAAGCTTCTGGGAATGATATTTCTTTACTTTGGCACACCGCTGACCTGCTGTAGAAATGTATTTTCCTTTGTTGTTGGTTTTTTTTTTTTTTTTTCCCCCAAATGATGTTGTCACATTCAACGAGCACTACTCTGGACAATTTGTCAGACTGGCGTTGTCACTGGCGTGTCAGCACGAGACAGTTTTGCCTCTATAAAGATGCTGCATCTTTGATTTATACTGTATGCGCTGCATAAATAACATTCTGCTCACCGTTTTTAAGACAAAACTAGTTTTTGGATTCTCCCTGTCTGGACATTTAGTTAAGGAACATATCACTTGTGTTCCTGTTCGTTCCAGAAGCAGGTGTTCAGCACACGTCACGTGACGCACAGGGAAAAATATCAGCGGCGAGTAGGTTATAGAAATAAGCAATAATGTAGTAGAGTTCACGGAGCTTTGGAGAGCTCCCTCTGTGTTGGCCCAGCAAATATTTTCTATATCTGTCCAACTATGTCGCCGGCTTAGTTACTACAGTCTCATATTGTGTTCTTGTGCTTTATTTATTCAAATTCATGCTTTTAAATTTAATAGAAACTTTAATAGAAACTGGGTCAGGTGGATTTTTGACTTTTGAGTTACTGCCTTCATGCTTTTAGCACAGAAATTGATGTTGGTTGGTGTTTAGATAAGGAAACAAACATATTTCTCCTGCTGCTTTCACATCATATAAAAAAAGTGGGGAAAAGGGACGCTATGTGTCTGCACTTAAGAGGTCACATATAACCAGCTGCAATATGTATTTGTTGATTTACAGTCAGTGTAAAAACTCAAGAGTTATGGCTCAGCTTTGTGCGTGAAGATAATTTAAACGTTACATAACTGATCAGCCATGCATGTTGGTATAGCTTACAACATGAACCAGGCACACAGTGCGGTGAGGGATGCCAACTGTTTAATCCTGCTCATTTTAAAATAGTTTGCTATGCGAGAACCAATCCATTTGGCTAATTGCTTGGCGAAGCTTGCCACGACCGCCTTGTTGCCAGGGAGTGATATCAAGTGTCGACCACGACTTTCAAGGATGAAATACTGTATATCAGCGCTGAGATTTCCACCCTTTCTAACTTCCTAACATTATTTTTCAGGAAAGAATACATAGTTTTTACCTGCACAAAACAAATAATATTAAAATATGACAAAGTTCGGCCTCCTCTTGCCACCACTAGACATTTTGATGGAGCAGCTGCAGGTGTACGTGAATTCAAGTGTTCCTAACTGGGCTGTGCCCTAAAAGGTTAGGAACACTTGCAATTAATCATCCTGTATCTGCACTGTACCGAGTATTGTTTCCAAATTTATCACGATGCCAGGCCTTTGCAGGCATCTGTGTCTCCCATCATGCCATCCCACAGTAGGAGACATGCGATGTCAGCTGTAAATTAGGTGGCACACAGTGACCCCACGCTGTTCCAGCTTTGGTTAATCCGAGGCGAGGCAGGCAGAGGACACAGCAGGACACACTGATCCCTGTGACTTAGGCGCTCAAACACCATTTGTGTCATTTATACCATATCCCAATTTGTGGATGCCGTGTGTTTATACTTTTGGGTTGTTTTCTCGACAGCAAAACAGTTTAGAAATGCAGGACATGTTAATGCCAGGCTCCACACAGGAAGTGTAACTCCTGCTTGTAGCAGCTCTGGTAACTTGCTGTATTTAACCTAAACAAAGCGACTATATTAGCATTATGATCTATTCGCCGACGCTAGCTATTGGTCCCATAGTGTCTGCAGGCTTGTTGGCTGAGTTAACTTTGTAGCAGCCCATAATGCAGGACTGTCTGCTACTGCTCTAAAACACATGGGCTATATCAGTTGGTCGTGTCATCATGTAAACGAATATCATTCGTTTTATTTTTTTGTTTTGTTTTTTTTAAGGTTATTACTCTGTTTAAAACTTTTGACAGTTTAAGAACAGAACTCTCACGGTGGTGGTCCAGAGGTTTAAGGGGTCACAATTGTCAACTCTCTCTCTCAAAAAAAAGCCATAAAATGTCCTAAATCCTAATGAAAGACAGAATTTTTGGTTAATTTCTGCAAGCCTGCATACCATTTTATTTCTATCTTTAGAAAATACAGACCTTTTTTGCTGCCTTTGCAGCTTACATGCATTTTTAAACATGTTAGTCAGTTCAGAGCTCTTACTAGTGTAACATAGCTGTGGTTTAACAGGACATAATCACACTCCAACATGGGAGTGTTAAGTCAGTTGAGTGACAAGTACTTTAGTCTTTTTCATTACCCATTCATGAATGTAGGTTAGATTATAAGATAAAAGTTTATAATAAAAGAATTAAAGGAGTAATTTTCTTCGCGTATGTGTGTGTCTAAATACGTTTTTTGTGTATGTCCACGTGGGTGTCTGTGTGTGCTCTTCTCTCAAAAGTGTCCATAAACTTCTCCCACAGTCCTGCTGCCTTTAGCGGCATAAAGCTGCCTAAACAGCTGCAGCCTTCCACCAAGAACCCTGGGACAGCTGGTCGTCCACAAACACACACACACACACGCACACACACTTCCTCTCCTCTGCCTCTCTCCAATCCTCTTGTATCTATCCCAGGTGGAATTGGGTTGAACAATGGCATGATGGGAAGGGTGTTGTTTGGTGGGCTTGGTGGATAGTGGAATCCTCCCCAAGGTGACCTCTGAGGGGTGCCGAGGGAAGAGTTGAGGGCTTTGACGGTGTAATGGACTGGTGTCACTCTGGCCAGAGATGCTCAGCAGAGTAATGATATCATCTCGATGCTGGGAGGTAAAAACCGCACGACTACAATTTATTTAGGGTGGGGGTAGTTTTTTTTTTTCTCCTCATTCCTGGAATTGAAAGCTGACATGGTCCTTTTGCTATGTGTGTTTACAGCAATTTCATGACCCTTAGGCCCTTAAAAGTCAATTATATCAAACATTCTTGGGAAGCCATGTTTAAAAAAAACACACACACAAACATCTTCATCTTTTTCACTGCATGTATTTGTTTTTATCCAACAGCTGTGATGTGAAGATAAAGAGAGAAAATATGTGCACAGATTGCACTGTTTTCTGATTAAAAGGCTCACAGTAATGCAGTATCTTTATATGCAGACAGTATTATAGCTGGTAAATTACTCTGACAACTACTGTGCTTATGCTGACACTTTGGACACTGTGCAGTTTAAGAGGAGGTACGTCTATCAAAGGTTCATTATTATACATATGTTCACAAAGTGTTGAACCTCGCTCCATCCTAGCTTGCGAATGACTGAGTCTTTCCAGGATGCTCCTTTCATATCCAATCATGATCCTATCACCTGTTACCAATCAACCTGTTTACCTGTGGAATGTTCCAAACAGGTGTTTTTGGAGCGTTTCACATCTTTCCCAGCCTTTTGTTGCTTCTGTCCCAACTTGTTTTAAACGTGTTGCTGCATCAAATTCAAAATAAGCAGACATTTACAAAAGTCAATGAAGCTGATGAGCTGAAACATTAAATGTATTCTCTTTGTGCTGTTTTCAGTTGAGTTTACCTGAAGAAGGATTGGCAAACTATTTTGTTTATGTTTCACACAGTGTCCCAACTTTTTTAGGAGTCGGGGTTTTGTTAAAGAAATTATAAATTCTGAACATCATCAGAATGACATGATTGTAATGTCTAGCAGAGAAAAATGCTTTCAAATACAGCATGGTTTGTGTCTGTGTTGCTGATTAATGTGCCTCTGTTTGCATGAAAAAGAAAATGAATTAAGTATGAATTAGAGAGTAAAAGAGACATCAAGTGTACGTTTTGTGTGTGTGTGTGTGTGTGTGTGTCTGTGTGTGTCTACTTCAATAATTGGTCCGAACACAGAGTGAGACAGGGTGCAATTACAGCAGAAGGGTAATTAGCAGATGCTGAAGCAATGCGGCTCGTAAATCTGCCCATCGCCAACGATACTGTATGTCAATGAGGCTTCGCAGACTCACATGAGATCCAGATCATGCTTTAATTACCTTGAAATGAACCAACTTTGAAAAAAAAAAAAGTATCCTGAACTTTCATATATATTGATCTTAATTATTTCAGCCCCAGAGGGTTCAACACACACACAAAGTGAAAACAGAAGAGTTTTTCTGCCTCCCCTCTCCTCCCCTGCCCTCCCCTCCTCCGTCTCCTGACAGAGATTTTGCTCTCTTGGTGTGGAGGTGTTCAGAAAAAAAAAAAAAAAAGGAAAGGAAAAATAGCCCGGGGCACCTGGCAGAGGATTTGACCTGTTCCCTTGCAGTCAGAGGCAGAGAGGCAGAAAGCGTACTTTTTCCCACACTAGCCATATTCAGGTTTAAAGATTGGAAAGCAAAGCGGTGCCCCTATAGGTGAAAGCCTTCATCTCTCTCTCAACATGTAGGTGCGTGCAGCGTGGAACAATCCGGACATTGTGCCGACCCGCCCCGTCGGCTCTCAGCTTACACGCCCAAAATAAGATAAATAATAATAAAGGTTTCCACGTTTATCAAGGGTCCCGGGGTCTGCCGCGTCACGTTAATTTACTTTCAGTCTTATGGCATCACAGCTAGTCACGCGATGGTGTGTTAACCCCCTTGATGATGTATTAAGTTGGATATATAATACGCCGTAATAGATGAAAGTTCACCCATATGAAAACGCTCACCCGGCCTCCCTGTTTGGTCCATTCAGCTCTATTTAATGAAGAGCTTCCAGTTCTCAGGCGAGGAAAAATACGGCATCAATCTTAAAAACAATCACATTAATGTGGCTTCATGAAAATGCTTCATCCTCTCAAAGTTTCCAACATAAAGACCTTTAAATTTCATCAAGCGATGTTTTGAACATGAGGACCTTTAAATTTAAGCAAAACAGTTCTGGGTGTAATTAATAAACAATTCACAGTCCTTTCGCAGTGCAGTATAATTATAAACACAATATATGTCGTCTATGGAGGCCAAATGTGATTTAATATGCTGCAGAAATATAATGAACTTCTACTACAAAGAAGAGTTTTTATGTCAATCAAACAGCTATTTGACAATAACTCATGCTTTCCTCAATGGCCCTGGTACCATGGGATAACACTCCAATTCTGCTGCGCAGCGCTGCACAATAACCATATTTCATATTTCTGGGCCAGGGGCACATGGAACCGCTGACGGCGTTTTTCCTGCACTGTGTTTTCATGGTGGAGTTGTGCCCGATGATGGTTATGATAATTTGATCTGAGAAGACACAGAGATTTGAACTAGCAGAAAGGAGGATGCAAATCCCTCCGTAAATCCCTACACTATATAGCCCCCAGCCTGCCGGGAGAGTTTAATATCTACTGGAATGATTAAACTGAAAAGGTGAAACCACCATTGTAGTAATAAGAAGTAGGGCTGTGCAACAGGGGTTGGGGAGAGGGCTAATAGTTTGCACTGCAACTCTGACCTCCAGTGTACACAAGACGATCCAGAATGCTAATTTCACCAGCATATATGCACCTTTTCCTTTTTTTAGGATTCAATATCCTGGACAAATGGAACAAACTGGTTAATGACACTTTTAATATAATTTATAATATAATATATATAATTTAATATATTTTCTTGGTCTTCATTCAGAGCTTGGAAGTTGACTGCAGCAATAATATTAAATAGATGAATGCAAAAATATAATTTACAGCTTGCATATATGATGAGATGCTATATATGTCTCCAACATGCTGCTCAAAAACATTTTTAATAGGTTTTTTAATGCCTCTGGTTGCAACACCAGAACAAAGAATTCTCTTAATTTGATTGACAAACTGTGTCATAAATGGGAGGCCACAGTTTGTTCCTCGCACTAATTACTGTAATTAAACATTATGCTATATGTTGCTGCAGAAAGGCCTCCCTTAAATGCCAAAGCAATATCAGAGGCTGCCACTGCTGCTGCCAGTTACAAAACTCCTGTTGTGTCACCGTAAATGAAAGCCGAATCAAGAAGTTTTTAACCACAAAAAGACCACAGAACAAAATCAAAGCACCATGATCTAAAGTTTTATATGCTATCGTCTCATTTTTATGGCTAACATGTTAGCGAATGGAATTCTTACGGATCCGCCAGGGACACAGAAGCATGAGCCATCCCACTGAGTCCTTCTATCTCGCCTGCCCGATCCTTCGTTTCTTCATTAATTGATTACATTACCGGTCGGAGCATGATGGTGGAGAGAAAACGGCTTTTAAAGCACACAAGAGGAGCCAATCTGATTTTCCACCATGATGGATAATGCACGATAACAGATACTTGGTAATCTCATCCTGTTTATAAGTCGTTCGGCCACAAAAAGTGTTCCACCAGTCACATGCCGCACAGCGTACATCATGGCCTGTGTCTTGATTTACAAAATGAGTGGGTATAGTGTCGCCAGCCGCTTCTTTCTTCCTGCCAGCGAGGAGATTTACTGGGAGGGCGTAACACACTATCCCCAGATCCGATCACCCATGGTCAGGCCCCCAAACCAACTGGTACAATTCAGCATTGCATTGACAAGGACGAAATCCCTCACTGGCATCTCACCAGTGAACACTGCCAATTGTGTTTTTTTGGGAACCACAACAGAGCCAGGTACCTCTGCCAGGTGTTGAACCTGCAGCATACCATCGGTTTCTATGAGGCTAGGTGGGTGCTTTGCTGATGTGTGCTCGTATACAGCTGATGCGTGTGAGCTAAATGGGCTCGCCGCAGTGGGGTGTCTGTGAGAGTGGATGGTCCTTAACGGCTGAAAGCTGCAAATATCTGCAGACTGGAAAGTTGATTCTCAGCAGTTAGCTTTTCATAATTCAGCTGGTCCTTTGACTCGTTCAACATATCATAAAAATCTTGTTGTTAAGATGCACATATAGAAATGTATTACATTTCTAATCATTCACTCGTGGCACTGTGAGCCTTTTTTCATCTCAGTGACTTACTCTAACATTTCAAAAAGTTGTGTAGGGAAATCATCTTTGCTTTGATTGGCTTCTGCTTTGGTTGGTCAACAAAATACAATACCCAGCTGACACTGCACCACCTGACTCTACACCCATCGTCTAAATGTCTATTAATAGTATTAATAAGTGTGGACCTTGTAAAACCCATGAGGTTTTCACCAGAACTGAATCTGATAGGGCTGCTGGGTGTTCTATGAAAAAGGTCATGGAAGGATTCAAAATACACAATTCCCCTGGAAGTAAATTTAGTACTCTTGTAAAATCCTGCCCCATATAAATCTAATAATAGTATAAATATAATACAGCAGTAGTTGCTAAGAATAAGAGTAAAAAAAAAAGACAAACTGACCCAACAGTAGAAGCAGAAAAAATAATTACAAATTAACAATGGCTTTCTAAACCTTGTAGAAAAATCATTTTAATTCAAGTTACATGTTAGGTGATTTTTAAATGTCACCACTTAAAACCAGAACTGACCAAGTCCTTAAATAAGCAACCAGACTGAGTGTGTCTCAGTTATATTTCTCTTTCCTAGAAGAGACTTCAACATGAATTGAATCAGTGACAACTGTTTAAGCAGCAGTGAATTACTCTCCTTTAGTCAGAAAAGTAATGTGTCTAATGTAGCCTTATGAAGTTTAACTAAAGACGCATAAATTAATGCAAAAGGGGTGTTTGTAGAACAGAAAAGAAAGAATGTGTCATAATTACTGTCAAAATGATCTATTATATAAAATCAGGTTTGGGAAACTGAATCGTCTGTTTGATGTTCGTCAGTGTTTTATTCCAACGCTTTGCTTTTTCTCGAGTCAACAACAGCAGTCAGAATAGCTTCCCCTGTTTGGACATCCTGCGTGGGTCACTTCCTGGTTGTCTCCCTTTACACCGTTGAAGCCTTCCTGGGCTGAATGTGAGTAACTGTTGATTTTTGGGTATAGCATCAATTATATTAACCACAGCAGGACAATACAGGAGTGCACTGGGTCAGCAAACGACCAGGAGCGGCTGAGACGTGTAAGTAGGGTTAATTTACCGCCTATCGCTTCATGTTTTTTTGTCTCCATTGCTGTTGTGACATTTATATCTCCCCTCAAAACAGACCTGCATATTAACCTGTAACACAGAATAAAAACGCATTTTTATCTTTTAGTATTATCCTGCTAAACAGTATCCAGGCACAAAAGCAACCAACTTGCAGGGTAAATGCGACGACTCATTCGGGCTCCATACACAGTAATTCTGCTCTAGCCCCTTTAGTCTCTGCTGGCTAAATCCTCTGTTAGAGATAGAGGCTGGGTTTGATCCCCTGCAGGATCTCAGTTTATCTCTCTTGCAAATCTGCTGCCAGATGACAGGGTTAGCTTTGTGGACTGTGGCTGCCCACGCTCTCTTAAAGATCGACACAATGGCTGGTGCCATAGTGTTTCTGCTGCTTTACTATTCCAGAGCCACGGACTTAAATGGGGCTGAAAAGGTCTTAAACGTGCACTTTATGTGTGTTCATTTTCTCTATTTGTTCATGTGTGTCTTCATTAATTTCATATATTTAATCCACCAAATGCAGATTGGAGGAAAACACCAATACATGCTTATTATTCAATATTTCAAATATCTAAATTATGATATAAAGAATTTTGCTTCATCTACCGATTTAAAGTTTATTTTTATAAGAAAAGTTTTGTTCATGCTCATTTTGAAATTATGTATATAATTTTGGAATTAAACTTGTGTCTCAACCCCCTCAGTAAACATTCATTCATATTTAATGTTGAGCCTTAAAAAAAAGCAATACCACTGATAATCAGTGCAAAGGCAGAAAGTGTTTTTCTCATAATCTGTGCATTCAAAAGAAGAAAAAAGAAAAAGAAATTGTACTTGCTAACACAACCGTGGTCTGTGCAGCACTCTGCTACACATGCCCAGTGGCTGCTGTGCACAGGAACACACGCGTGTCTTGTGTCATCATTTCATCAGCGCTGTGCAACCAGCTGCTGTTGCTGCTTGCTCATTAAACATTTGTAGAGTCAATACAAATTCCACCAAGGCTCCCTTCCTCAGGGCAAACACAGGAAAAAAAACAGTATGTAAACGGTGCTGCACTCATCATTCATCTATGCAGAAAATAGAGCTATCTTCCCGCCCTACTGTATCAATAACTGAGGGATGGAGGGGGTCCAGAAGCAAACCTCCGCAATTCATTACGGGCCCGCGTCGCCTCCGGCAGATGAGACGGTTTGCTGCTGACGGCTCGTATGTCTGCAGAGAATCACTGATTATTGTTAAATGTCAAAGTGAAATATCAAATCAGCACGTGAGGGTGCAGCTGCTGGAGTTGCAGCATCCTGGTGTACAAGTTCTACACGTGAACTTTCTTTAAAATAATCTTTAACTTTAATCATCTAGGAAAACACTGGCGAGCACGCCCCCGCCGTTGTTTTACATCCATTCAGATGCATTCACATCAGGGCGCTTCCTCGCACAGTTTCAGCCTCACTGCTGCAGATGCATACTTTGATGACACTTTGATGATTGATCTTAGCTGCCAAGAGAGGAAATATGCTTCCCTTTTGCTTATTACCTCAAACAGTGCAGGAACTTGACCCTTTTAATTCACGAGCTTCCCTCGCCGACCTTTTGTGGTCATGCATCTTCCCTAAAATTTCACTGAAGATAATTCACCTGAAGCGTCACATGACGAGGTGACGTTTTCTGTAAAAAAAAAGAAAAAAAAAAAAAAAAAAAAGAACAGCCATCCTGTCAGAAACAATCACAAAGTGAGCCTGAAACAGAAAAGAGTCTCGATCCCTGGCGCTTAAGACAAGTTCAGTCTCTTAAAATTTGAGGCTCGGCTCCCCAGAAAGCCTCATTTGAGAAAATTTTGGAGAGCTCTTAAATATCATAGCTGTTTGCGCCACTGTTTACATGCATGTTGTTCTCATCACATCCCTGTTTCTGATCTTTTTTGTCTAATAAACACAATGATTTATATTCCTGCTGGTTCATCCATGCATGGGCTCAATGCACATTACACCCCTGCGTTGTCTTTCTTACTGTTTTTCTTTGCAGAGATTATGGCTTGAGATGGAGTGATTTAAAAAACACAGCAACAGTGAATTATTTTTTCTGAATATTCTCTATATTAATTGAAATTAATTGATTGTACATTTTTCACATCGGCAGGTGCATTCATGTATGCACGTGCATGCGGACCCTCGCACCCAGAAAAATAGGGCTCCCCCACAAACACACAGTGTAATTCGAACACCGATGTCGGGTATGAACACTACTCTGCCCAGACAATATAAAGAATTAAGCAAATAATCCATCCAAAATAGGACTGAGTGATATCGTATCTGCATTTTGAGATGGCTGAAAGCCTGGAATTATATTGTTGAACGGGAACCAAACAGGAAACATTAAGGGTGAGAGAGACGACAACGGGTCATGATGAAGGTTTCCAGCCAGTCTCAAACCAGGACGGCCACAGTTACATAGTAGTCCTCTTTGACCACCAAGGCACCAGGACCCCCAGCTAATGTTAAAGGTTTTTGCCGCCCTTGACCAAAACGCGATTGCTCATTATGATCATGCTGTGTGCAGTTTAGTGGTGTCAGTTCTGGGCTAATTATGCTCAGATATTTCAAATATTTATTTCAGTCATGTAGTACGCTGCCTTGTCGTGATGGGTTGAAGTGAAATAATCATGAATTCCTGGATCATCATCATCACAATCACTGTTCAGGGCGGTTTCATCACCAGTTAGAGGTGACTAATTATGATGTCTGGACAATTTCATGTCATACTGTGTCCGTGGTGACGTGTTCCTTACAAAATAAGATACATTATTTTGCAGATAACCTTTTTTTTTTTTTTAGCTTTTAGTCTAGCAAGGTCTAAGCTTGTGCATGTGTTTTAATGGGGTTGAAAAGCCAGCACATAAAATGTTAGAATTGTTGAGAACTGTTTACTAGAGGTTGCTTTCCATTATATTTTGTGTAAAGAAGAACGTGAACTAAAGGTCACACAGGTCAATCAAAAAAAACCCCAGAGAGAAATGCATCATCATATCAAAACAACTCTGTCTGTCTGGTTGAAACTATAATAAGCTAATTGTTGGTTTGGGGTGGGTGTCATCAAAATGTATATTAACCCTTTTCGACTTGAGTTTCCCTGTATCCAGTGTTTCTTTCACTATCTTGCACCCAGGAAAGGCAAAGCACATCTATGCATTCTACTCTAAAGCATTTAAAAGATCAGTATATTTGATATTTGGAAACCGACCTCTTGGACCATATGGTATGAGCTTCTACTAACATCGGTGCAGACTGAGAGAAAGCTGCAGAGACTGTATTGACTGCTGTGGCGAGTAATCTGGCTACTGGCAAGCCGCCCCCGCACTGCGAATGTGAGAATAGCCTGCTGGGAGCAAAAGCACTCTGGGGCCTGCTTATCAAACGTCTTCCTGTGATCCCAGCTAGCTGGGCCCTGGCGGTTCATCGTGTGAGCAAGCCATTGCAGGAGACGCTGTAACTCCATCGGCCCCGCCACAAGAAACCTTGGAATCTCGCATGGCAGTGTCTCATAGCAAAACGTGTGAAATTCAAGTATTATTGCTTTTGAAAATCCATGGGAAATATGAATATAAAAATGCTTTTAATACTTTTTTTAAGTACTGTAAAAATTTGTGCACAATCCTGACAGGAAGTGAAGTAAGTAGTGAAGTGCAGGTCCGACAGAAAGCTACAGAACTACAAAAAGTAACATCTTAAAGTAACTTCTGAGGCAGCGAGCACCTTGTTGTTGTTCAGTGAAGGCAAGCTCTGCACAAATGCATGCCATATAAGTTACCATACTAACAGAAATAGCGTGCTTCAACCAGCTAGAGTTCACATGGGTAAAGTGTGCAAACACCACGTTAGTTTACTTTCCCCCCCTCGCAGCTGACCTCGAATTTCCTATGTCGCAGACACTTTGAAATCCAGTTTGTTTTCTGGCCCTTCAAAAGACAACACTCTCACTTTTTCACGGTGTAAATTCTCATGAGCCTGAATTACAACAACAGATGCAAATAGTTTGTGTTTATTTGGTCAGATGTTTTGTATTTACTGCTTTTATTACGTATATATCACAAGGTATGTTGGTCAGATTAAAAAAAAAAAGCAACATTTTATTGTCTAGGTCTTAACCTCGCTCATCAGTTTAAACCAGATTTAAGAGATAAGGCAAAAATGTAACCTTAACATGAACTTTGTGTGAACGAATGACCCCGAGAGGTATGATCCTCCTCTGGTGTAAGACTAAATAAGTCCAATGTGTGCCAAATCATTCAGAAAGAATCAACATTTATTGAACTTATCAGTCCAGAATCTTAGTTTGCTTTTGATCTTATCACAAATTTCATGAGTGAAACTTAATCAGATTTACAACAGAGGAAACGTGCAGCGTCAGTGCCGTAAATACAAAAAAAAAAATTCACAACATCACTCTAGAAATTGTTTTCCTGCCTATCCAGTCACTCGGGGGCTGAAGTTTACAAGAAATGTGGCGTGCAGAGCGAGGTGCCAGACAGTCAACACTCGACTCCACTAAACAAAAGTAAACACAGTCCAAAGTCCAAAGATAGCTGATGGCTGTCAGTCAAACCCATCCCCAGCTGCCTCGGCCTGTCAGCCGTCACTCTTTTCCCATGGTTCCTCTGGGCTGGAGTATCCCTGCCCGTGTTTTTAGACAAACAGATCGTATTCCTCCTCAAACAGGCCGCTGCCGTCCCTTTTGATAACAATGTAATAATTCAAAACAAATGATTCAGCTCTTTGATGAGAGCACTTTTATGGGTGACGAAGACTCACCCTCACACTGACATCTGTTTGATTTTATCTTCTTGAACTTTATCCTCTGGTGGAAAATTTACTGGCTCTGACCTGAACGGTGTGTTAAAGTCAGTCTAATAGAGGGGCAAAGATAACTGAGACGCTGGGCAGGACAGAATGTCTCAGCCCTCAAAGCCTGTCACTTAGAGGGCATTTGGACTACACTCGCAAGAACGTTTTGCACCAGTTTTTCAAAATGAGCAAAATTTAAAATCCAAATAAAACCAGCAGTGGAGGTTCACCTGATAGATGGTCAAATACAAGGCTCAAATCCCATTTCACAGGAAGTTGTATTTTGATATTTTTCCTTAAAATATTTCCTTAAAGCCAAACAAATAGATGAAACATTACCAAACTCCCTTAACATTTTGTCAGATTTTATTAAAGAGAGACTAAAGAATGTGTTCTGCTCTGAATGCTCGCTGTGCAGAATGATGCACGTGCACAGTTGGACAGTCGAGGACTGTTTCCACCTCCATCTGGGGAGGGGAACATTTCTCGGTGCTCACCTGAAATCTTTACGGATTGCATGCACACAGGATCACAATGAGTTCGGAAGCCGCTCGTGGTCCAACACGCAACGTACACAGGTGTGATGTAGAAGCTTGTAATCTCCAGTGCAAATGGGCTTTTCAGTGAAATGTAGGACGCATATTGTGTCCAGAGGGGGTAGATGTAATTTCTAACAAAGTAGGCTAATTGAACAAGTGTTTTCATGTGCAGTATCTTAAAACAAACCAGGATAGAATATCTTTAATGATGAGAATAATTTTGTGAGTGTAAGTAAAAATGCTAGTGAGTAGATTAGATTTTATTTTTTTTTATTTTAATTTTTTTGTCAAATTAAACAAAGGTGTTTCATGCCTGAATTCAGCCTTAAGACAACTATTTCCTTACATGTTGCATAGCTTAGTTCTTTCACAGTGACCGTTAGAGCAGAATAACTTGGGCCGATCATCCACTGCACTTCACTGGAACATGTGTGAATCAAAAACACCATGAAACCAGAACCTGGCCCTCTTAATTCTTAATATCAGCTCTACCTTCTCATGCGTCTCTATATTTCTTCCTTTGACGAGGGCCGGGGAGCGGGGGGGGGGGGGGCTGCCTCTGCTCTAGACCCTGGCCGTGGTTGGAGCTGTATGCTAAAGCCATGGTCAGGCCCCAGAGATTTCCAGCCTCTTAGATGCCTATAACTCATCCCTAGCCCTGCTTCTGAAGGGAGATTTTCCCCCCTCAATCCCAGGCCCGAAATATCCTTTCAAAGGCCGCAGACTGGAGACAGATATGTAGGTGTTTTAGATAAGGTAGGAATTGCATTAAAGGATTTTTCCGTTTTAAAGCTGTTGCCATCTTTTTTTGCCCTTTCCCATAGACTTGAGAAGAGTAGTTGAGAAAGGATGGGAAGAGGGGTAAGGGATGTACTTTGGGACAGACTACTCTGTACATTTGTGGTCAGTTCACAGCTCATAAAAGACTAGCGCTAACCTCAGTAAAAATTGAATAATGTAGAGTGGCTCGAGGCAGTGCAGAACCTTCTCAAAGAATACTGAAGTTATTGACCCAAGTTTGGAGGAAAAGCCTCCCAGCTCATTGATCTCTTCACCAGCATAATTAAAGGGCAGCGAGATGAATCTTCATGTGGAAGAAAATAGAAAATTCAGAGTGATGAATTTTCAGAGTGACGAGGATTCTTGCCAAATGCAACCGTTAAATTAAAAGCCCTTTCCCAAAACCTCAGAATGGGATAATTTTGTTTTGCAAAGCAGAGTGTGGCCAAAGAGAGACTCTGAAAAAGTCAACAGAGTCTCACCCACGCTGCGGCGTGTGAAAGCGAAAGGGACGTTCAGTAAACAGCAGATCTGTTAAGGCCCTGCAGCGTACGTAGGTATGTGCACGACATTCCCAACTCTCTCCGCGCTTGCTCTGTTTTATAAGAGCTTACGCGTCGCTTTGGCATTTACTTTAAAACTTTATAATTATGTGGCCTCCTTTTTCCCCCGGCCGACTGTGTTTACATTCGCCGGCTTAACATGCACACGGTCCAGTCCGCACACACGGCTCCTCCACAGTCCACATGTCGTTCTGCGGCAGTGTTTGTTGGACTGGGCTACGGAGAGATTAGTCGCCTCGTTCCCTCGGCGTAGGGTTCCTCGCCCAAAGGGCTTGGCTGCTCGTTTTCAGTTGGGACCTTGAAGCCAGAAATCGAACCATATTGTGAAATTACTACATATTTATCCTTACAAAGTGTGCTGAAATGGGATGTTTCTCATATCATGCTTTCATCATAATTAGTCACATTTATGTTAGTTAGTCCATTTCTATGTACTTTAACTGAAAAACTTAAAATACAGTCAGAGCCTGTTCAAGAAACATCATAAAAAAGGCTGAAAAATTATATCTAAAATGTACTTTTTTGGCATCACAACATTAAATTAGGTTATTATCAGCGACCTAACTTTAAACACACAGTGTAACTGCGTTTAGCTCAATAAAAGAATACAGGAAACTTTCTTTTCTCTTTTTTCTGCACTTCTTCATCACCATAGCGGATTGAAACAAAAAGGAATCATAGTTTTCACCTGGTAAGTTTATTTCATGAACAGCGTCCTTGAGTATTTTAAGAAAAAAAGAAAGTCCTCCACTTTAATATACCAGCGGTTATGATACAAAAACATCCAGTCATAAATCAAAGTATTTGAAGCGCTGCTGAACCAAGCCTGGATATTTGCTGAAATAATATATCACATATCTCATATTGAGAAAATTACAGACAAGCGCACTCAGTGCAGGGAAGGGCGCTAGACTAGACAGGGACTAGGACCCACATGGTCAAAACCCACACATCAGTGGATTCGTAACGGCATGAGAGAGAAAAATAAGAGAGACGGGGAGTAGGGAAACTTGCTGAAAACATGCTTGTGGCAGAGGCTGAAATCAAGGCAGGAAAGACTAAAATTTGCACACAGCAAAGCTAAAGATAACTTGCAAATGGTTTTGATTATGAGGCAAAAACTGTAGCCTCTTGCTCTCCTCCTCCTGTCTTCATCACATCTTCATTTAGAATCTGCAAACCGGGACGACTGCTTTAAAGATCTCTAAGGTAAGACTTCATTTCTATTCTTTGCCACTCCATTGTGCTGGGTTTTTTTGTTTTTTTTTTTGCTATTCCAGCCCAGCTCATTGGCTCATTTGTTGTTTGCTGGTGTACATTTTACTTATTGAGCAGTGGAGTTTTGTACAGCCTAGGCAGAGATTAAGACAAATTCTGATAAGGACTGGAAGTTGACTCTCAGCATTAAGGAGGATTAATGTTTAGCTCTGTGTGGCAGGGGCCTTCTCAGTGGCTGTGTTTACGCAGTGTTGCAGACCCCGCATTAATCCGAAATTAGTATAAAAGATCAGCTGTGGCCACTGAGGCGAACCTTCACAGGGCTTAGGCCAGTAATCAAGTCTCACTTTGGGACAATGAGCGCCTGGAAGGTCAATGAGAGGCCTGGGTTGAAGGGACGAGGAGATTGAGGTGGGGGGTGGGAGAGCGGTGAGGGACTTTTGGTGACCACATGGTTTAATTTAGGTGAGATTCACACACACACACACAGAGAGAGTGCCTGCTCCTCTTTATGTTGGGCGCTCATGATTTGTTTTTCTTACAGCTGCAGAGGACATTAGTGTTTATAATTTAACACCTAAAAGACATTTCTTCCTTTTTCCCGCAGCCCGTCTGAAATCGTATACGCGTATTTGATGTCACACACGTTTACATTTCTTGCACTAAGTATTAGCTCTGTCACATAATTATAATGTGTGCTGAGGGATTATGACAATAAATAGTATGAGGCTATCTAGCTGCTTGTAGCGTAGGACAACATCTCCTGTTCCAACGCAAACCAACACTGGGCAGAGCGGGTGGGAGAAGCACGGGAGATGTCTCGGCTCCAGGACCGTCTTTTACAGGAAAGTAACACTGTATCAAATTGAAAACAAGCAGTATAAAAATCAGCAGTAAATTTTCCACTGCCAAGCTAGTGCTGGCTGCTGCAACGCAAGAGGCAGCACCGCTGGATTCAGTTAGGAAAATAAAATAAAGGAAATATAGCTCAGCATAAACCACAGCCTTGGGATGATGAATACTCCCAAAACTGTTGATATCTGCATTATTTTGTATTTTTAAACCACTCATGCTGCGAGCGGCCACATTCGAACCTGCGTCCAAAGGGAGACGATTTTATTGACATTTTAAATAAGGCTCGCCGTGCAGTACATGCCGCGTTACAGTGTGGCGGGGTGCATGCCTCTGCCGCTGCAAAAAGGGTCCGAGGAACTTGTAAATACTTTCCAAACGACATCTATAAAGTTCTTAAATTATTTATTTATAGGGATTTTATAGCGCCCTGGCAAATTACAGTGCCCTCGAAAAAGAAACAGAAAAATCATCAACTATTCTTGGCACGTGCCAAACTTCACTAACTTTTCCACAGTAGTCCCACCACGTCTGTCTTTTGTGCACACATGTTAACAACAGACAAACTACAAATGAAAGGGTAACAGCGCAAAAAAACAACAGAAACACAGCCAAACGATAATTTAGGGCATTTGCACCACATTGTGGTGGAAGCAGCTCTCTTCAAGTGCCAGCAGGGTACCAGCAAACCCCCCACCCCAGCCACCCACTGCTCCTGCTAAGATTAGACAAATTAAACACCATTATTCACGTCACTCCCGCAGCTGGCCTTTTAAGTGGTTCTACGTTAACTATCATAATGGTTTGCTTTGAAAGCCACAGTCTTCTCCTTAATTTACAATATGAAAAAGCACTTTTGGCCGAGTCTCGGTGGGATTTTTCTTCTCTTCTGCCTCGTGTTGCTGAGTAGGAATAGGTTTTCTTTACACTGCGACAAATTAGAGTCAAAAAAGTTATTGCTAGGAGTTCACTGAACTTAAAGCGTGATTCCTTTTAGATTTATCGCTTATTTTCTTATAACAGGAACATTTATTTCCAAACGGTAATGTTTTGCATAGTATGTTTGGTTAAAAGTCAGCCAGGATTCTTTAGTCAGCTTTAATAAATCATCCCTGTACACTATTTTATCATTTACAATAAGACATTCCTGAGATTGTGTCCTCTCAGAGTGAAGACTGTAGTGGGTCTCAGACTCTCACATCTGTCCATACGTTTTTAATGTAGTCTCCTGTTGGGAAAAAGCCCTTTCATTTTCCCTGTTGTATCCCCATAACCTGATAATGGATGTGGTATTGGCCAGGAGCCTGTGGACTGTGGACGGCCGGTGATGGATAACCTAGTTTCAGACCCATCATCACCATACAGCATGTGCCTTGTATCTGCAGTGAAATACCCCCCACCCACACCGAGCATGCTCCAGATTTAGGGAAGTGACAGTAAGTGGCGTCCTGTTAGCTGTGCTACATTTTAAACCTCCATGACTGCATAAACTCATAGAGAACTCAAACCACAAAACAATGGAAACACCACATAAACAAAAACATCAGCAAACAAAAACTAAGGCACACGGGCCATGCATTGCATCGTACAGCATCTTGTACCTCTGGTTACAAAAGGTGCTTTATGAATAAAATGTACATACTTACTTAAAATAGGTCATTGCATTATTATTTATAATTATATTAACAACCAATTATTGAGACAGGATGAAAAATGTCAAATAACTGCAGGTGAGTTAGTCCCAAAAACTGCAGAATGATTAAGTTATGACAAGACGAACACGTTGAAACTTCCTCACCAAAAAGGATCAATGGTCAAATGTCACAGCTCACCAACAGGGATCGTTGACTTTTCCAGATCTGCTGCTAAATACCACAAAAATATGACTTCAGAATGAACAAAACTTCAGAAATGTCAGCTGAAATTGTACATGATGGGTTTCACAAAGGTTTTTTTTAATGGTGGGCTTTAAACCATTTAAATTTAAAGGGGCACTCCACCATTTTACACACGGAGATCAGTGTACTTGTCCCACTCAGCATGTGTGAGAGCAGTTGCATCATGTTCTGTGGCTCTGGAGGGAGTTTTCCGAAGCCGGAGAGAATAACCCCAATGATGGCATCAGGGTTATCTTGGCTTGGCTTGAGACCGGTCCCCACACCACAAACGTGAGGAGGGGTTTGAAGAAAGTGGGCATTTAGGAGGCCTGGATTATCTAATGAAAGACAGTTTCTGAGGCCTGACCCAGACTGTACAAGGGACTAAAAGTCAAGATATCTCAGCTGCTGTTGCTTCAATTGTCTGAATTTTATGTATGCGCAATGTAAAGCTGAGCAAGGATAACTAAGAAGCATCTGTCTATGAGAAATGTAAACACTGAGAATACATTAGTAAATACGGGGAGTCAGTCACGTTATCCACCCTCGGTGTCTGTTGCCAACCAATGGTGATGGATCTGCCTCGATAATGGCAGCCATCACTTAGAATCCCACACAAGCTCTTTATAGGAGTAAAGGAAAGTTAGACTAATGCAGCGGATAAGTACTGCAGGGCACACGCTAATCAGCAATCATCACAGCCAAAGCAAAAACCACTGCTCATGTGCCTGAAGACGCCGTTCCACAAGTGGCCGCTCCATGCTAGCTCCAAAAACATCTCCAATTCTGTAGAGATGAATGAATTAGGTGTTAAACTGCAAGAACGTCCCTTCAGAAACAAATCATAACATATCGCAACGTATATTAAAGTATCTGGACGTACCGTAAAAACATGGAGACTGCGTCCAAGTTCTTCTACTGAAGCAAAAGGGAGAATGCAAACACCAGAAAAGAGGAGGAAGAGGAGTTTACAGCAATCACAAGCAGTTAATTAATGGCACAAGCACTGTTCCCTCAGTGATGATCTGGGAACGGAGTGAAAAATGTGCACCGAATATGATTTCATGGATGTAAAGTCAGTCACAGCTTCTTCTCCTTCCAAATCACAGTTGCGCAGTTTCAGCTTTTAATCAATGTTAGGAGCAGCAATAAGATTTATTATTCAAGTCGTAACTCAAAGGACGAGAGGCTTTCCTCGCTGAAGAAGGTTTAATATGCCACCGCACGTATATCAGGACATCATGACCCTAATCGGGTCTTCAGTGCTCAGATATTGTTTAGTGTTTCTGTTATTTTGGCCACATCTGGCAAGGCTTTCTCCCAAATGTTAGACATGAACTAAATAATACAAATAACAAGTTCAGCTGAAAATAGTGCACGCTGGTGTTCTTTCTGAAATCTGAGTTGCATCAGCGAGACCATAAAACACAGATTTTTGCTACATGATCGCGCTGTTGTGACTCGTGAGTCTGTGTGTTCTCACCAAAACCAACTTTTGGAAAACGCGTCCACAGCTCGAGCCAGCTTCTGGTGTCATAACCAACAGCATCGCTGCAGGAGCCAGAGGAGCAGAGAGAGACGCAGCCCGCCTCCACTCGCCTGCTCCCGGCATTATTACCTCGCATGAGTCTTGCATATCAACTTCAAATCCGGCACCAGGGAGCTGCGCATAACTTAATCGCAGAGGAGGGAGGGGAAAAAAAAGAAAAAAAGGGAGTTCTCCAGCAGGTTGAGATTGTGTGTCTATAAAAATAGTGACAGAATAGCTCATGCCTCAGTGAAACACGATCGCTTTGTCTACGAGATGCGTACTTGAGCTCCAGCTCACTAAAACGCCCATTAGCTTGAGTTTCAGATTTACTGGTGGATTATTGCTTCAATACAAGCGTCCTAAGCAGACAACTAATGATTATTGCACTTGCAGCTCATTTCTTGTGTTCAGCTGCTGGAATATTTCACTTTTCAATGCAGATTTTAAGCACATGTAAGAACATAATACGTAAAGACTATTAAATGACTAATTTCTGGGGACAAACCTTCAAAACTGGGGAGTATTTTGTTTTTTTATAAACACAGAGGAATTGTGGTTTGCATTAATCATCTCTAAATTATGAATCAGTCTTGTGAACTCTCTTTTTTGTCGGTGGGAGCCGTAGCGCCGCAGGAGGTAATTAGTCCAAGCAGGGTTAAAGCTGTGACACACAATTCGAAAACAGCTGTACGACTCACCATACAGCATGAGTGTGTTTGTCCCCGAGTGTCTCGAGGAGCTGCAGGCGGCTGGTTCTCATCCTCGCTGCCGTGATTTATGCCTGACACATCTCAGTACAGTAAAAAGAGCATGGACAAAAAAGACGAGGGGGAGAAAAAAAAAAGACGCTCTTCACATTCACATGTTTTGCATTTCTGCCTGCATGGGCGAGGATGACATTTCATTTCTTACTCCAAGTCATCTCCAAAGGGCTAATTCAATTTGCACTCCAAGCTGTTTCTAATCCTCTCTCCCTTCTCAATTTTTCACTCCATCGTCTGAATACCAGAACATTTGCTGTTTGATTGTCTTTTAATGGCAAATGTGGGGCATTTTGACACAGCTGTTGGTAAAAGATGGAAGCACCGGTGGGTTTCCCTAAAAAGATGTACACATTATTAAAAAACATAATACTCGATTGAATATGCGCTTTGGTCCTGTACAGTTCAGGGGGGGTGTACAAGATGCTAACTCTGCCTGAACTGGATGCCATATTAATTAAGCTATATCAATTAACATATAACATTTCCAGGTCATCAAATACAGACAGACATACAAGGTACCCTTTAGCACCAACTAACTATCTCCAATCTAAACCCACGTGAGGTAATATGAGACTGCCAGAGCAAAGAAACGCAGTGTGAAAAAGTCCATGTAGGGTAGAGGGTTGGAGTGGATGGATGGGTGAAACACAGGACCCTCGCCCAGGAGACTGTGGTTCATTAGCCAAAGTATGATCAAAAGTCAACAATGACTTATTTTGACTTACGCACGTCATTTGCATAACGTAACTCAAGCACCTAACTGAACTTGCATCACTAACATTCTTATTTTAACCCAAACTATGATCTTTTTCTATAAACCAAGTAGTTTTGGTGCCTATATCTAACTGAACTGTGACCGTTTTATAACGCTAACCACACATTCGAAAGGCTTTTTTGGCAGGCGTCTCATACAGGTGGCTAAAGGGTACCAGCGCTGCAGTGTGACATGCAGAGGGGTGTGAAAAATGAGCATCGGTACGGGACATCGGAACGAGAACGATTTGCAGATAGCACACTGAACATACAACAGCTGTGCTAGCACTGTTGAAAATATGAAAATAAATGACTTGCACGTCGTTCAAGTGTTAAACATGAACTAGTTTGGTGCTAGAAAGTGAAAACCAGCAGTATTTGAGCCACAAACATAAAAGGAATAGTTTGACATTTTGAGAAACATTTTTATTCTCTTTCTTGCAGCGAGTTAGATGAGAAGATTAATAGTAGAAGGTGAGTTGCGAAGGCTATAGAGTTAGCATTGGGTGGTGATTAGCTTAGCATAAAACTGCAAGCAGCATATATTGCTTCCAATGAAACCTGAATAAATAATTTATGTTTATGTACAGATGAAGCAAATCAGATATGTGTTAATTATTGAGCTTTGGAGAAGCATTTTATTTAGGCTAAGCTAGGCTAAGCTAATCACCTACTGGCTCTGGCTTCATTTTTAGCACACAGACATGAGAGTGGCATTGATCTTATCCAACTCTCAGCGTAAAAGTTGACAGCTACCTCAATGATTTAGCCCTGGCCTTCCATAAAACTGAAGACCTTGGAGACTAATTTACAAAAAGAGGCCTAGAAAGGTCTCCTAAGAGCCTAAAATCTGAATCATACAGTTCCCATAATGCAACTCGATACTGTCTTTTCATTACGCCCTCCCTGTGTGGTAAACGCCCACAGCATTCAAACTGCATGACCCCTGTTTGTACATCATATATAACCATGTTGATACCATCACCGATGTGTTATTTTCTCACACTCCTCCACAGTCACAGAACACATTTCAAACTGTTTTCACAGGCTGAGTAATATGAACAGTAATGTGTAGTGCCCTTTCAAACGTGCTGCTGGATTTTTTTCCCATGTGTACACAAAATGTGATTATTAATACCTGCTGATGCTTCTGCAGCAAAATCTACCTTCAGCTTCTGCTAGAATAGTTGCAGTTTTGCTGCCTGCGCTTCTATATTTAAGTGTTGTGGTCATGCATGATCCATTGTGGGCTCAGGAAAAGCGCTCGTCAATGCCAGGGTACAGCATCAAACAACTGCCGCTGACTTTTGCCATGAGGGCTTCTCCACGCTGGCCGCAGCTTGCTCGCACTGCACCCGTCACTAACAGCCCTTGCAAGGTAATCCTCATCCACTTATGTGCAGCTCGAGAAGAGAATTTTCTCACCCACTCGTCAAATTAGCCAGCAGACTTCCAGTTTTACTGCTTTAGTACTTTTTTTTCGTATATACAAATTGGGTTGTTTATGTCTTTTACAATAGTGAGTGTGTTTATCCACACATTTTACTTAGTGATTAGGTGACTTTTTAGGATCACGGTGATCATTTGTCCATTTTGTGGAGCTGTAAAGGTTGTGCTTGTACACAACAGCAGCTGGGAACTGAGTTTGGTGTCTGAACCCAACATGAGCATTTGGCACGTAATTCTAGGTCACATCAGCAGGCCGTGAAAGTGAAAGTAAGAAGGGAAATGCTGTACATTTCTGAAGTTCTCAAGTTTTCTCCAAGGAAAACACTCACACACGCAGCATGTGAATAAATAACACACAAATGTCTGAGTTTTCAACCTCTGCCAAGAAACATAACACTAGACATAATAGCAGAGATAAACTGAGAGTTCTGGCTACCTGGCAGGCTATGGGAGAAGTTTCTCTTTACCAGCCCTGCACGCCATGTCCCAGCGCTGCATTTCTGTCCATTAACACATCCACTGTGTACGCACTCAATTTGGGAGCGTAATAAGAGGCAGATGAGCCTCGCAGCCGCTCCCCTCACAGCCAGCAGAGACCCTGTAGGAGGGAAAATTTGTCCAGCTAAAATCACCCCAACAGGGGGGAGCTCTTAGGTCAGAAGCCCTTAAGTTGAGGCAAGCAGACTCGCCTATGAGTTTGTGATGAAAACTGTGTGATCCATCATCGCCGGCACGTTCGTGTGTTCAGGGACTGTAAGCGTGCTGGGGGCTCCCACGGGCCTCCACTTGATCACACTTAAGCTGAGCTACATGGGGCACCAAAGCCATCGCTCATTATGAAAATGGAGGGAAAACGAGATAATTCCACATTAAATAATTAAAGTAGATGGTCATAGGGACCGCAGTAGATATGCAGCAAGACGTGAAGGATCCCTAAAATTCATCCCATTATTCTCAGTATTTTCAGAAGAGCTTTTATATACAAGTGCCATGCTGTCACTGTAAACTGTATTAGGTAATACGCTTCAAATGTTTAAAAAAAACTTTCATGTCTAATTTAATTAGAGTTTTAAATTATGATCTCATGGCTCATTCAATTAAAAAACAGAATTTGGTGATCATATGTTATTTATGTCACTATCGTCTGACCGATGCTGGACTTTTGAGGCCAAAATTTGAGAGTTTAAAGAGAAGGAAAAAGCACAATGTTTGGTTATCAGTTTTTCGTTGTTTTAAGACTATATATGTTCTGAGCAGAATATTTTGCAGTTGAAGTGGACAACTACTGTAACTTACTCATCAGCCAACAAAAATACAAATATTGATTTATCTGCAATATGCCAGTACTGGATGATACATCAGCCCAGTTGATCTATCAGTCTAGATTCAACAAACAGTAGTATTTCAGTATTGCCACACCAAGCGCCACTAATTGGTAATTAACAACTCAACTGACAACACTAATAAGACATTTGCAGCTGCACTGTGGCTAAATATGACACACATTAACTTAAAAAGGCGAGAATTTCTTGACCGACAGCTGAAGCACATGTGAGTGCTCCACTTCAGGCCAGGCGTTAAAAGTTTTTTACACAAGAGGAAAATCCCAGTAAAAGCCCGACTCATTAAACCTTTAAGTGCTGCATTTAAAGTAATCATCCATCCTCTCCCAAACGAGAGCTATTCTTTAACAGGAGTGCCAGCTTGTCTTACACCAAAGCGAATGGGACCCCCCACTTTCCCCACCAGTACAAAGGTAGCAACATCCCTGCATCCTGGAGCCAAGACGAGTCTGGCTCTCATTACCATGGGAGCTACTGCCTGAGAAAAATGCTGCCGGTTTAAAATAAATGTTATTGTTTGTCACAGGAAACCAATCTGATTACTGTTTCTCCTCTCATGCGCACACTTAACGCCGCACACCGGGCCGTATTTACGCATGTGGTTTTCATTCAGCCTCCCCGGCGAGGGGGAAACGGACACCTCGCGTTTTCATCTTTATTAAGTCACACTTTGGGGAAGGTTAAAATGGGGCTTGTTTACACAAAGTATTTGGCACATCTTTGCGAGACAATCTGTCTGTCCACATCAAACAATAGATTGAGTTTCTCTGCAGCAGCAGCGTCTCAGAGACGGGCAGGGGAGAGGGAGAGGGACGACTCCTCTGATAGTCGTGACGTCTGTGTTTGCTCAACCTGACAGCGAAAGTGAGGCGTCGTTAAAGTGTGCTGTGAAGCTATTTTGATGTCTGCAGGAATTAGCCATTATGACAGCATATCGTTTCGCATTAGCTGTGCGTATTATTACACTAGAGTTGCGTATTTTCATGTGCGTCTTCAAACATAGCTGACTGAAAATAGCATTTGAGGAGCCCTCCACCTCCTACGCTGGTCTCCCTTCCCTCTTTGAGTGTGTCCCTCTGGGGATTAATGAAACACACACACACCCCAAAAGCAGTGCACAGAAGAAAAAAAACAAGAGTGCCAGTAAAAAACAGAATAAAAGGCTTAAAAGGCATCTGGGAGGAAAGCTGAGAAACCGATGGACCCGTCAGCGGGGTCTGCCAGTGCTTAGAAGTCAGGCTGTTTGTTTTGCTTCATATGTCGACGCAGCCACTCTTTTTCTCCCAGTGTGGTTCTGTCCCGCCATGATTCTCCACCAGGCTGCTTCTCATAAACTTTACCTCCATGAGACACCTCTACTTGACACCCAGCAAACAAACAGCACCCACCCCCCTGGAAAAAAAAAGGGCAATATGTAAATGTTGTGAAAGAAGCCAATTAGGAAATGTATCTTGTTTGAAAGGGCTCGTAATGGTTTAATTCCAAAAACATGTTTTGTGCCTCCCTGGTAATGTGTCACATGTGAGGCTGTGGCTTTCTGGAGAGCGGGGGTGGGGGGGGACGGGCGGTGAGAGCGGGACGGGGGGGGTTTGAACGTGCTTGGTGGCAAACATTTGTTTATGTTTTCCTCCTGGTGCATCATTTCAAAGGGCAGCATGCATGTCCCATCGCGAGCTTCACGTCTCCCGCCGATTGGAAACACATTGCGGCGCGCTCCGTATGGCAAAACGTCAAACCGACCGTCATGTCATGCATGAGAGAGGCCGGGTCAGCGTCAAGAAACAATAACTTGCGCATTTAATCAGGGAGACATCAGCTCATTTGGTTTCACTTAAATCCACAAGTCCCTCCTGATGTGCAGGAATAGATCGTTTTCTGGGACCCCCTCACAGTGTGCGGGAATAAACTGGTGTGTGTGTGTGCGCGCGCATTGAAAAGGAACTAAACTAAAGCACCTTGGATATTTCTCACCTTATCTTACACTCCTTTTAAAGACAGGATGTAAACATAGCTGAAAAGAAATGGCAACTGTCTGTAGAAGCGAATGAAGGAGGCTATAAAAACACATGTGTTTCCCGCTCCTCTTAATTCTCCTCTTCCACTGTGCTAAGCCTGAGCACATGGTTAACAAGACTTTGCCTTTTAATTGCTCCCATCAGACAGTTTTGAGGCATTCTACCAGTGTGATGTCCTTGAATGGACCACCAACCCTAAAACCTGGAGGAAACTTCTTATTTCTTTTTAATTTCCTCACAAGTCGCCCCCGTAACCAATTTCACATTC